>NW_027555514.1:163991029-164719938 GCF_003287225.1 Phascolarctos cinereus
TTTCTCTCTCAGGGGCATTTGTATTTTAAGACTTATTTCTAATTGTAAAATGAAAGAATGTCTTTTCTTAAAATAATTTCAAGAATCTAAAACTATAACGGGAGTATGCCTATATAGAAAGGTAATCTGAGACATGCAGTTGAAAATACAGAGGGATCAGATTTGAGTTTAAAGGAGGCATCATGGTATAGTGAAGGGGGAGTATGGCTAGGGGGAACCTACATTTACATTCAGAGGAATTGGTTTCAAATCCAGCTTTTGCCTAGATGAAAAAATGGTGCTTTAGAGAAAAGAGAGCCCTCCCTTCCGTTCAGTTCTCTGTATCCCTTTTTTTTTTTACCCTTGTCCCCTCTGCTTCCTCATTCATTCATTGTTCTATTACCTTTCTTATTACCTGTGTGACTTTAGACAAGTTACTTTACTTCTCAGGACAGTTTTCTCATCTGTAAAATGGAAAGGTTGAATGAGATGGCCTTAAATGACTATCTAGCTCAAAACTGATCACCCTAGGCATTAAGCTTGACATGGAGGTGTAGGTGTGGACCCACAAAAAAAGAAAATCCAGGACCTGAAGGGATGAAATAATAGCCTAGAAGTCCAACTAAATGCTTGTGGGCTCATTTATCTAGAGCTTGAAGGACTTTCAGAAACCTTTTTGTTCAACCCTCTCAGATTTCAAATGAGGAAGAAGAGGGGGGGGGATTGTTAAATGACTTGCCCAAAGTCACCTAGATGATAAGTAGAAGAGATAGGACAAATGCTTAGATCCCTTGATTCCAAGGCCAGTATTTGTTCCACCATGTCATCCTGCCTCTTCATGGGAGATGTGTTTTTTTTTTTCCAGATGGAATGTTGTTTTCTCTATGGTCCATACTGCTTACTCTAGTCCATAAACCCAAGGGACAGGGCCTAGTCTTGTAGGAGGCCACGTAGCACAGGATGCCTTGTTCTCCCCAATGGCCTTCTGAAGCATTTTGCTTCTTTGCTGAAATATTAGTCTCTTCCTAAATGGCTATAGGTTTGTACTTGGTCATAAGGGAATCTTTCCATGAGTAGCATAAGGATTACAGCTTGCGAAGGACAAACAAGATGTCCTGATACTGGCCAAATCCCTTGATTCTTTTCACCTCAACCTTTTAAGATGGGAAAAAAAAATGGAGCTTCAGGGAAGACAGCCCTCCCTTCCTTTCAGTTCCCTGTATTGACTTTCTTTGCCCCTGCTCCCTCTGCTCCTTCCCATTCATTCATTGCTCTATTACCTCTTTCATGACAATGGGAAGTCATTTCATTCCTCTTTGCTAAGCTGAACTGTTCCCTAAAACCAAGGACTCTCCACCACAAAGTGTGATTCTACAGGTTGCAGAGGCACGTGGCTCCACCAAACTGACTTTCATTTGCAGCGCTCAACACCGACAAAAGCTTCATGTCAAAGAGACAAGGCAACTGCTTTGTCTGAAAGCACCCACTCCTCTTTTGTTTCCCCCTGGTGCATACTGTGCTTTGTGTTCTATACACACCTCTCTTCAGCTCTGCAGATGTGAAACTTTAAATGCAGGGTATTTAAAAATAATAAGGAAAAAAAAACACCCTGAAAATTACAGTGCTTTGTAGTCAAGCAACAGGAAGTACTTGAAACCTTACTTTCTCATGAGCTCAGATCATTTAAATTTTACTGGTGACAAACATCTGTATTGACAAAACGGTGGAGGGGGGAGGAGAAGGGGAGTTTAAATGTGAGTTACCACCTGAAAGTAGCCATAAATCACAACACATGGGCTAGTTTAGTATTTAATAGAAACATAGTAAGAGAATCTTTTTGGAGAGCCAGGCTTAGATGCCACTTTGGAACTATGTGCTGGCAATGAATGATCAGTTAGGGGGCTTGAGGTTAGCTTGGAATTCTGGATGAGGGGAGCAACCTTCAGTGGAATCCAGACCCCAGGTACATTTCTATGCCAGCCTATCCCTTTTGGATCAATTAGGAGCCCCGACTGCAAACCACAGGAATGGCACAAACTAGTAGCACAATTCATGTACCGAACAAGAGTTCCTTTTGTTTGGCAAACTATCCATTGTATGAAACTTGCCAGGAAATTGTTATTTGTTTCTGCATTTTCAAAGGAAAAAAAAAAAGAAAAAACATCACACACACCAACAAATGTTTATGTAATAATACCTAATGTGGTTGAACAATTATAGATCATAAAATTTGGACCTGGAAAGGAAACACA
Source organism: Phascolarctos cinereus (assembly GCF_003287225.1). Classification (NCBI taxonomy): domain Eukaryota; kingdom Metazoa; phylum Chordata; class Mammalia; order Diprotodontia; family Phascolarctidae; genus Phascolarctos; species Phascolarctos cinereus. The sequence goes on from NW_027555514.1 coordinate 163,993,261, forward strand.
GAAGTCATATAGTCTAACTCCCTTATCTTACAGATGACATAAATGAGGCACAAAGTAAAATGATTTGGCCAAGGGTCACATGGCTAAGAAAGAGTAGGGCAGGTTTGTTGACTCCAAGTACAATGCTCCTTCTTCCTCTAGCATGTGCTTTGCATTTGGGAAAAACAAAAAACAAAAACAACTTACAATGACTTAAAACTAAGCATAGAAAAAGGATATTTTTTTTTAAAAATCATTTTGGCAGAGGATCTGAAACACAGAAATCTTGATCTAATCTTAGTGAAGGGAAACTTACTAATAAACCTGAGAGTACAAACTTTCCCCCCATTAACTATGCAATATAATTATTCCCTAAATTACATATGTATATATGTATATACATACATATATACATACATGCATCACATGTGTATATATATATATATGTAAATTTAAGAGAATAATTATTCTCTATGAATATGAAGCTGTCTCTCATTTCAAATAAAAATTTCATTCATCGGATCATGCATCTGGAGCTAGAAGGCACTTTAGAAGCCATGTAATTAAAATTATGCAGAATGAGTCCCCTTCATTTTATAGATGAGGAATCTGAGGCTTAGACAGGGTCTTGTCTTTGTTAAGTGACTTGTCCAAGATCACATGGCTAGCAAATGTTAGAGGTGGGATTCCAGTGCCTTTCCTCAACCACTGTACCTTACTACCTCCACACATTTAACAACAGGCCAACCTTGTGTTATTCTTATAGAATTATTATCAGAGCAGTAAGATAATAATATTCAAAAAAAACAAATAGGCTGGTTTATAGTATAGGCAACAAATGCTGTATATTCTTAAGTTCTGAAGTTCCTTTCTTTTTCTCTCTTCTCACTCTACAACACTAATATATTTAGGAGAAGTGGGATTATCTTTTGGGAACAGAATCTTTGCATTCAGGAAGTATTGATATAAAACCTCATAGTGAAACTATTATAAGTTTTTCCAGAAAAAAAAAATAGAACATGCACACTAGAGGAAGATCACTATATCAACAAATGAAAACAAAATGATTTCTGCTCATTCTTTTAAAGAATAGACATCTTCTTCCCCAAATCATGCTGCCTTACTTGAGCCATCTTCCTTCTCCACCCCTTTCCTTTGGTTGACATACTCCGCCCCTGGGATTCTGGGCTCTGCTAAGTGAATTTCACTTCATCTTGTCCAAAACCCTCGTGCCCTTTGGAACCCTACTGAGTCATTATTGAATGCCCATTTTAGTACTCTTCATCTCATACTCTTTCTTGAAAATATGGATCCCTCTGGTTGATGCTTCATCCCAAGGCATTCTCTGCAGTACCTTCTCAACCACCTCCCATCTACTCTACAAAACACAAGGCCAGGAGGAATAGACATTGTCTGTATGCCTCCATCATCACCCTGTCACAGAAACCACAGAGATATCACTTTCACAAGAACATCTCCCCCACCTCTGAGTTCTAAGAGCCAAAGGTTACTTTGGACGGATGAATGGCTGGGTATTGATGAGATTTTTATAGAGAATCAGTAGTTCAGATGTGTGAAAATGACAAGAAAAGCAGTTGATTTCTAAATTAAAAGCATAAACTGAAGTGGATATGAAAAATCCCTGTGGGATGTAATGTTTTAGATCTTCCTGCTTCTGAGTTTCACTTTATATCACCTGTGGTATTCATTTGCAAAGGAATCCAGTGTTCCAGCATTTGTCAATTCCTTTGCTGGGAAAGTTAGCTGCAATGAGATAACCTGCTGTCAAAGACATATTGCTGACAGTAGTTAGAAGCAATTAGGGTAATTATAATGTTGCATAGGAACATGGTCTACAATTTGCAATGGCCGATGATCTGCTCCTATAGAACCTGCTTATGTTCAGTTCAGTTGGGAATAGAAATAAAAATTAAAAAAAATAATTCCATTCTCCAAGAAGTCTGCTTACATGGGGGAGGAAGGCAATGTAATACGATGGAAAAGGAGTTAGTCCAACGTTGTCGTTCAGTCACTTCAATCACATCCAACCCTTCATGACCCCATTTGGGGTTTTCTTGGCCAAGATACTGGAGTGGTTTGCCATTTCCTTCTCCAGTGGACCCATTTTGTCAGGCATTCAGAGGTTAAGTGACTTGCCTAGGGTCACACAGCTAGTAAGTGTCTCAGGCCAGATTTGAACTCTGAGCCCCCAGCTGCCTCTAAATCAGTCAGATAAGCAAGGCTCAAATCCTTCCTCTGGCCCTTGCTTCCTGTGTGACTTTTGGAAAGTCACTTAACCACCTTGAGCCTCAGTATTATCATCTGTAAAATGGGTTGGACTAGATGGCTTCTGAGGTCCCTTCTATTTCTAGATCTATGATTGCTCTCCTGATATGATGTCATCTTGATGGAAAAAGATGATGCGGTCATAATGGACATCATGCTACAATATGCTTACATATTTGTGCCATCCAATGTAAAAGCTTTTGAGTGCAAGGATTAATTCGTGGTCAGTGCTTCCCTAATACTTAATAAATAGTGCTTAGTGTATAGAAGACACTTAATGAATTCTTGTCAAATTAATTGATTCAACCGTTTTGGGTCAGTGTAGAAAAAAGTTATGTCACCATTATGCCCCTGCAACATTTATGAGCTATAAAAGTTGTTGCCTAGTGAATTGGGTGCTGGGTTTGAAACGAAGAGCCTGGGTTTAAATCCTACCCTTGACACTTACTAGCTGTGAAATCCTGTGCGAGTCACTTCACTGGGCCTCAGGCAACTCTTTAGGATTTGTCTGATTCCTAGGCAATCTATACTGGTGGAAGGAGTTCCCACCCACACATCTACAGTTTTCCATGCTGAAATTCCAGACTTCCTGTCATATTAATGAGGTAGGCTTAGAGGTAAAGAGTTAAAGAAATAACATGTCGTGCAAAAATGATGCATTTCAGGGTGTTCCACCCCACTACCTTTCCAGAACTGTGTAAAGTGTTCTTTGATGAGAGAAGTCAGAAGCAGCATTTACCTACCACAAAATGCCAGTCTAATTCACATTGTTCTTGACCAGGGAATAATTATGATCTGTAATTGCCTAAATGAGCTGGCTCATCAACCCTACAGTACATATCCATTACTCTGACTGGGATGGCATTTGCTTCATTTAACTATGACTAGTTTTATTGCTAGTTTACTTATAATGTAGTCAGGGCTGCAACTAAAATGTATGGGCATGATTTACCTGACTGGCCAAGCCTTAGTCTTCACTGGTGCTCCAGAAGCCCCTGCCCCTGCAACCTCAAACCTTGCTTATCAGCCCCAAAGAGATGAGAGAGAGAAAGAGAGGGAGATAGACAGAGAGAGAGACAGAGAGATGCAGAGAGAGACAGAGAGGCAGAGACAGAGATAGAGACACAGAGACAGACAGACACTAGGAGACAGAGACCCAGAGAGAAAGATAGCAGAGAGACAAAGAAAGACTGGGACAGAGAGAGACAGAGAAATAGAGACAGAGGGAAACATGCAGAGACAGCAAGAAACAGAGACACATAGAGAGAGACAGAGAAATAAAATTGAACTTGGTTAAAGCTAGAGTATATGTTAAAAGTAGCTCTTTTGGATATAACCATGAAAGGCAGCATGGTGTAGTAGACAGAGAGCTGGTTTTGGAGTCAGAAAGACCTGGGTTCATGTCCTGCCTCTGATACATACTGGCTGTGTCATCCTGTGCATGTCACCTAATCTATCTATCTATGGCAGCTCTCTCAGATTGTGAGGTATTGATCTGCATTGGTAGACTGAGGCCCTTCTCTGGAAGTTCATTCCCCCATTGAAATTAGAGGTCAGGTCACAAAGGAAAACAAACAAATAACCGTAAAAACTCATCACAGAGTCTCTAAACAGTTCACTAGATTTTTTATTTTTTTTTAATTTTTTATGGTAGGGAAGGAATTAACAACACAGAAATGACCTGCTGATAAGCAGAGCACTTTGAAAATTAACATGAGCCTCACTATTGAGTGATCTGGATCTCCCGATGTAGGTTTTGGTGGAAATTGGGAAGCTAGCTGCCACTGTGTATGCAGCCCCCGTGCTTCTAAAGCTATTTGCAATGGATTACCAGTGCCAGGTAACTTAGAGAGGAATAATTTTTTAAAAGTGCTTGTCATATTTCCTCCAGTGATTGTTATCAGTGGCATCCTGTATTCTGAGGGGTTTTCAGCACAAGGCTCACTCTGCAAACCCTGCACCAGATTGTTACCTTTCTCTTGGAATACAGCCAGAATAACACACCTCCTCCGCTGACTTATTCCCACTCGTCTCAGCTCTTTTAACTATGGAGATGGTGCTATTGTGATATGCACTTCATTGAAAGCCTGCTACTTCTGCCAGCACTAGGGAGCATTGCAAATGTCTCCCAGAATGGCTTTGCTGCCTCGTTTCTCAAAGTGTTGAACTTTGCATTTGTTCTTTCTTAAGAAAAATAAAAAAGAGGGAGAACTACTCTCTAAAGTCGTCCTCCAATCTTCAGTCCTCACACCCCCATATCCAATCAGCTGCCAAGTCCTGTTTATTCTCTCTCCACAATACCACTCACATCTCTCCCCTTCTCTCTGCTCCCAGGGCCACCACTCTGGTTCAGGGCTCCTCCACTTACTTGGAGTATGGCAGTAGACTCTTAACTGGTCTCCCCATCTGAAGTCTTTCCTCTTTCTAAGCCATCCTCAGTACAGCTGCCAAAGTGATATTCCTAAAGATCTTAAGCCTTGTCACTCCTTTGCCCCCACCCCCTAACGACATCTACAAGACAACTCTGCAGCTTCTAAGATAAAATACCTTTGAAAATCTTCATAATCTTGTAGCAGATTACCTTTCAAGGCTTATCATACATGACTTATGTTTCATTTATTCTCCATTCCTGCCAAATTTACCTGTTAGTCTTGTAAAATATCCCCATCTCATGTGCCTTTGTACAGACTGTCTTTTATTCTTGGAATGGACCATCTCACCACTACGTCTTGGATTCTTAGATCCCCTCTGAGATGAGCTCAGCTCAGCTGCCACCTTCTATGTGAGAGCTTTGCTGATCCCCCCAGCCTTCATTGTGTGTGTGTGTGCGTGTGAGTGTGTGTGTGTGTGTGAGTGTGTGTGTGTGTGTGTGTGTGTGTGTTTTTGACTTGTATGTATGTGTGCATGTTATTTCCCTTGGCAGAATAGAAGCTCCTTGAAGGCAAGGTTTGTTTTATTTTTGTCTCTGTATCACCAAATCTGGCATGGTGCCTGGCACAGAGTGAGCTTTTTTGATTGACTGCTCCTTTTTAAAATGAAAGAAAGATTTTTCATGCAGTTTTATTATAACATAGCAAATGAAATCTGGAAAGTGCTGTAGAGATCATGTAGCCCAACTGTGTTGTATTTAAGATGGGTTCAGAGCATTACTATGGAACAATAGAAAGAGGCCTACATTGGGAACTAAGAAACCTTGCTTTGAATCCTGGTTCTCACACTTACAGGGTGCACTAGGGGTAGGCAAAACATCAAAGTATCAGACTCCGTTTTCTCATTTGTAAAGTGGGGACAATAACATTTATACTACCTACATCCAGAATTGTTCTGGGGAAAATGTTTTGTCCATCCGCAAGCACTCAATGGGTGTGAATTATTACCTCGTTATTTCCTAGCAGCATTATTAAAGAGGATGATAAAATATCAGAAGTCAAGATCACATTACAGAAAATCTCTTTATTGGAGGCGCTGAGTTTCCTTGAATCTCTTTGTTAGGAGTCATGCAGAAGCTGATTGATTGATTGTTATAATGAAGAGGTATCCTTTTCATTAACTTGACATCTGATTTGTTTTGCCTTGATAATGGAATCTAGTGGCATTTCTTTCTAGGTGGGCATTGTTTGGTTTTCTTATCATCTCAGGAAGATATACAGTTGATTCCAGTAGCAGAATACATGGAATATTTCTAAGAATAATTGAGCTGGTCTGATTGGGCATGTGGAAATTGTCTTTTTCTCAGACAAATATTACCAAAATTAACCTCTCCCCTCCCTTCCCCCATCACATCACCACATAGGAGGAAAAGGCATTCTTATTTTAAAAGCAAAGAATGTGATTCTATAGATTTCAGTTGATTCTTCCCGTCTCATGCATAAGATCTCCTTGACATCCAGTAAAGACACTACTTTTGCTTATGTGTTTAGCAACATGTAGATATTAATGACAGAAATACAATTTGTCTAGGTGTGATCAAAAGGTGTGATTACCTTTTGCATGATAAAATCATGAGGTATCTAGCCCATTTATTGAGAGAATTGTAAACATAAATTTAAACTCTATATGTACATGTTTTTTGTTTAAAAACCTAGAACTGGATTGTATGTTCCCTAGAAGAGTGCTATTTCTTTTCCTGTTTTTTTACTAATTCAACTTCAAGAAAGGGATACATTTTGACTGAACTAGTGATGTGAGGAGAGATTTCTATTCTTATGGGCAAAATCATTATCCGTCTTTCTGTCTCTGTGTCTCTATGTCTCTCTCATTTTCTAGGTCTCTATCTTTGTCTTTTGTCTCTGTCTCCTCTCTCTGTGTCTTCCCTCTTCTCCTTTTCTTCTCTCTGTGTCTCTGTCTCACTGTCTCTTTCTCTCTCCCATCCTGCCTCCCTCCTTCTTTCTCCTCCCCTTCCTCCTTTCCTTTAAGAAAGTTTTACTGATAACTTTTATCTTTAAATTATAGTCATTTTCAGGCATACCCATTGATGGTAAGTGTTTAACAACTGGCTCTTCTCCCCAACCCCAGTGTATTCAAGACATACTTTTAAGTTTAATTTGCATTATTAATATTTTTCACATTCTTTTCTTGAGTCTAGGTAATTAACAAAACAATAAATCAAGCCATTATTTGTAGTGTTTGTTGATTTCCAAGGTGTAAATGCTCACACTGAAAATTTAACAATCCACTCACTCAAGTAAATCTGATACCGGCACACTATATAACCCATCCACTCCCTAAAAACCTTAAGTTTTTCACCTTTCAAATGGGAGAATGGAGTTCTTTATAATGTATTTCAGGGGAAAAATTTCACTTCCTTGAAATTACTGCCACTGAGGCTTATGGATGATAGCATGGCTGGGAAACATAAAAGCTTGCCTTTTGTGATCCAATTCCTTTTATTATATCACATAATCTGAGGCTTCCTCCTCTGTTGCTTCATTGTGATACATAGGTACTCTTGGGTTCTCAAAGGATATGCTTTCTGTTTATAACCTCTGGGAGATGTTAGCAAGATTGAAAGTATGCTGCAGTATAAAGCACATCAGACTAGGAGTCAGAAAACCTGGGAGCAGGAATCATCTCATGCCTCCTGACTGTGTGACCTTGAATTACTTAATCTTACTTGGCCTACATTTTATCATGTGTAAAACATGGGTTATCAGCCAGGTACTCCCATCTCATAGTTTATTTGCAAATTCATAGGCATGCATAGAGCTTGCTTGGCCCTGGTGGCCAGACAGACTCAGAAGAATTATCCTTATTGGTCCTTGCCCTCAGGGAACAAAATGGAACATACACTAAAAAAGCAAAACGCTGCCTATGTTTGACCTGGCCACATCAGGCCTATGCTCTGAGCACACCTTGCACAAAGTGCTATTTAAATTTAGTTATTATTATTAATTTCCTCCTATTAGAATGTAAGTTTCATGACCGCAGGGACCCTTCCTTAACTGTGTTTGTTTGTTGAACTAGTGAATGAATGCTTATGAGACTTGTTATGGGCTCTGTATGGCAATAAATAACCAACTTCTCTAAGAAGGGGAGAGTCTTACTGAAAGAAGGTGGCCAACAGATTATGAATATTTTTGGGTAATACATGAAGATTCTAATAAGAGTAGGGAGTGTTCACAATCTCTATCATTGGAAGAAATGCCTTACAATCACAGATATTTTAAAATATTGAAGAAGATATTTTGTCTTGCTATCATTACTGTCAGTTCTCATGCTCCTCACTTGTAAGAGCCATGAGGAAGAAATAAAATGTTAATAGCAATAGTTCCTCTTATAGTGCTTTTGGGGAAAAAAACCCCAACATTTACAGTCACTTTCACATATACATACTGTGTGTTTTTTTCAGGTTAGTCTTGCAACCATTATATAGTAGGTAGGGATTCTGTTCTTCCCATTTCAAAGTTGATGAAACTCAAGGTTACACAACTTGCTTAAGGTCACTGAGCTAAGTCATTACAAAGCCTAGGCTTGAACCAGGTTTCCTGATTCCCAGTTCTATGTTCTTTCTACTATACTACCCAGCTTTCCAGCACCTTGGGTAACAGCATATTCTTTCTTGCTGCTCTCTTATAATCACAAAATTGCTCCTAGGCAGAATATGTAAGTGACATGATGACCCTAAGAGGTATGCTATGGTCATTCTACCTGGAGAGCTCTCACATTACCAGCTAATAAAAGTGCTTCTCCATCCTTTCACACCCAGTCCTAGAAAGGAACCATTGTTTTGTTTATCTTTCATCTTTAAATGGTGGATGTGCTTGGTTATTTCTGAATGGCACTAGTAGAATATAGTAGATGTTGACATCTCTGAATCGTAACTGATACTTATACAGAGCTTGGAGGTTTGCCAAGCCCTTTATGTACAGTCACAATAACCCATTTAAAAGATAAGAAAACTGTGGTTCTCAGGGGTTAAATTGCTTGTCCATTATTACACAGCTAGTAAGTTACAGAGAAGGGATTTGAATACAAGTCTTGATGATTTCAAGTCCAATACCACATTCCCTTTCCTGGTGTTCTACTTTAGGATATAATAAATAGGTATCATGTCTAGATAATTGATCTGTGGCCCCAAAAATAATCCCTTTGATATTAAATTCACAACAGAAACAGAAAATAAAATCACTGCATTAGTCCATTTCATTAAAGTTGTAGTTATCTCTCAAAGAAAAATCCATTGACTGTATTGTTATAGACGTTTATTGCACTTTTTTTTTCTCCCCCTAGCCCGTGATTTCATCAGTTTGGGGAATACAGTATGGAAATTCGTTCTATGAATGCAGATTCATGATCTGTAATCCTAACTCTTCAGTTGAAAACAATTGGCTAGTCTACATTGAAACAAGAACTTGAACCCATGTCTTCCTGATTCCCTGATAAGGGCAGCTAGGTGGTGCAGTGATAAAATGTTAGTCCAGAGTCAGAAGAATGCTCAACTTTCTGAGTTCAAAGCCAACCACTTACTTACTACCTGTGTGACCCTGAGCAAGTGACCCTGTTTGCCTCAGTTCCTCAATCTGTTTTAAAAAAAATGATTGAGGGCAGCTAGGTGGCACAGTGGATAGAGCACAGGCCCTGAAGTCAGGAGGACCTGAGTTCAAATCCGGCCTCAGACCAAACACATGACACTTACTAGCTGTGTGACCCTGAGCAAGTCACTTAACCCCAATTGCCTAAAAGCAAAAAAAAAAAAAAAGATTGGGGCAGCTAAGTGGACCAGTGGATAGTGCATGGGCCCTGGAATTGGGAGGACCTGAGTTCAAATCCTACCTCAGACACTTACTGGCTGTGTGACCCTGGGCAAATCACTTAACCCCAATTGCCTTAAAAAAAACCCCCAAAACCCAAAACACTTCAGTATCTTTGCCAAGAAAACCTCAAAATGGGGTTAGGAAGAGTCAGACACCTGAACAACACAAACAGCTTCCCGATTCCCAGGCCATCCCTTTATCCACTAAGCCACATTAGGATACCAGAGATTTAGTGAAAAATATCACCAAAAAGTCTGCAAAAGCTCCTCCAAGGCAGGGGACTGTTCTTTCACCTTTTATAAATGGGCACAGAGTTGAGATTCAACAACTACTTTTTGATTGATTATTCTATATTTATTTGAGATTTCTATGGTTTTTAATTTTTTCTTTCTGATGACATATATTTGTTCTCTGCGAGGCACCGAGTCCTTCAGAGGGAAAACAAAACCATCTGTGAAAATAATGAAATGTCTGAGGGAGTGGGCAGATCACCAGCTCACTGAAGGAGATGGATAATCTGGCTGGGAAGGTTCTCAGCCTGCAGGCCCTGGCAAGCACACTAGGTAGCTTCCTCTTTTAGCCACCCAGTCATGCATTTCAGGGACTTCTCTGTTAATGCAAGCAGAAGAAAAGTGAAGTTTTCTGCCACTATCATGTCGGTAAATGCATACTTTCTTAGTCTGTGGACCACTTGGGTGAAATGAGAAAAATAATACTTTGTACATGACCTATCCCACCCATTCCCACTTGAGATTAGATAAAGGTAAATATGAAGTAGAGGGGATTATCTTCTTTTAGGTGTCTGAGCTGGGCATGGCCTTAGGCTCCAGACCTTTTCGAGACCCTCCAGCAAAACTAGCCAGGTTTCTATTCCTTAGGGGCTTCCTTTCTCCTAAGGAACTGATAAACTAATTTGCCCTAAGGTGTTAATGGCTGGTAAGAGTTTAGTGTTTTGTCCCTCCAGGATAACGTTTATATTCCAAAAATCTAGCTCAAAGGAGTGAATGGTGATGGAAATTTATGGGGCAAAAGGAGGCTGGTGGAAGAGATATTGTTGATTTGAAGAGCTCTCTTGGCTTCCGCAAAATCACATCGTATAGATAGATAGATAGATAGATAGATAGATAGATAGATAGATAGATATAGATATAGATGTAGATATAGATATAGATGTAGATATAGATATAGATATATATGGCTGCCTGCTCCATCTGCACTCTTTGAGAGTCGGGGTGGTTTTATTCTTTGTATCTGTATCCCCACCCTTTAGAGCAGTGCCTGACATGGTGCGAAATGCTCCCTGATTGATGGATTGATCTATGAGTAAAGCTGCACCAATGCCAAGAAAGCATGCCAACACCACCATGATGAACAAGGCAGGGAAGTTTATCTGCAGGATGAGAAGGCAGCAACTGATGCCAATAGCTTTAACAGGGACATTCGCCTCTCTCCCAGTCTTAACTTGCCTATAGGTAGCTCAAAAAAGCAGACAGAGTCTAGGCTTTGGGGACTATTATTTTCTAAACTAGCCTAGAGATCATAGTGTTGACAGGAAGGAGAGCAATGTAGTTCCAGGGAGTCCAGTAACTTAGGTGACTTTCTTTGTGTGCCTGAATCTGTCTTCCTTTCTATTGTGTGTCTGACTACCTCTGGGGAGTTTTGTACCACTGCCTGAGGGCTATATTGCAAGCTAATGGAGCTATTAAAACATAGTGTGCCCCAAAAGGCCAACAAAGATTTCACCTTATCTTGTTGGGTATCTGGGCACCAGGTTTCCATGCACTTTCCAGCCATTTCCTCAGCAGGCCACTCACACTCTGACCATCATCCTATTTTCTCTCCTTCCACCTCCAAAAAATCATTAGACTCTTTCCCTGGGTCCCCCAGCTCTGATAGGTAAGTTTCCACTTTCTCTTGCCCAGCATCAGGAATTCCTTCCCACTTGCAGGACAATTACAGACCCACCGTAATACTCTACAATCCTACCCCCTGTATATTTTAAAATAATGTCTTCACATATTAGTTTCCCCCATTACAAATGTAAACTCCTCGAAGTCAGGGATTGTCTTGCTTATTCATATTTATGTCTTTAGCGCTCAGTATAGTGCCTGGTGCTTTGTCAGTCAGTAATATGCATTTATTAAGTACCAACTAATATGCCAAAGTTCTGAGATAATAAAAGAAAGGCGAAATTCAGCCCCTGCTCTAAATTTAACGAAAAAAGCATTTATTAAACACTAGTTATGCACCAGGCTCTGTACTGAGCACTGGGGATACAAAAAGTGACCAAAGATAGCTCATGCTCTCAAGCAGCCTACATTCTAAAGGGGGAGACAACACATACATATAAAAACATACAGCATTAATATAAAATGAATAAATATAAATCAGTCCAAAACAGTTAAAAGCAAGGCAATTCAGGAATTGGGACCCTAGCCGTTGGGGAGATCAGGAAAGACTTCACGCAGAAGATGGTTCCTGACCTGCATTTTAAAGGAAGAGAGGGAGTCTATGGAAGTAGGAAGGAAGTGAATTCCAGGCATGTGAGACTGCTGAAGAAAAGGCATGGCAATGAGGGGTGAAGTATCATGACTGAGGAGCAGAGGAAAGCAGTTTGTCTGGGTCACAGAGTAAAGACAGGAGAGTAATGGTAATCTGCATATATTATTTATCTACAATTCTCATTATTGCTTACTTCCCTAATTCTGATGTATGCTTTATAGGGGTTCTGGAATGTCACAGGCCCGGAACCAAGGTGATGTAAAGACTATTGCTCTCAGATTAAACCGGTGTCTCCCTAGGATATGCACTCACTCTCAATAAAGTGTTGTTTCACCTCCACATCCATTGCCTCTGATCATACATTTTATGGCATAGCCCAGTGTGCTCCAAGAGATAAGTTAGCAGCCTTCCATATGATAACATGGCTCCCTTAAATACTCTGACACAAGTGCTGCTAGGTGGTATAGTGTATACAGTATTGAACTTGGAGTCCATAAGACCTCAGTTCCTCGTCTGGCCCTAGACACTTATCAGCTGTGTGACTGGGTAAGTCCATTAACCTCTTTCACTTCCAGTTTCCTCGTTTGTAAAATGGGGATATTTAGTACTCCCCCTCACAAGGTTATTGTGAGAATCAAGATAAAGTGATTGGAAAAATCTTAAAGCTCTATATAAATGCTTCTTGTGCTCTTCCTTCCTCCTTTCTTCTTCCTCCACCTACTCCTCCTGTTTCTGACACAAGCAAATTTCTTTACTTCATCTATTCTGCATAAACCTGCTTGACCCAGAAGGAGCAACTTAGGAGAATTTCTTAGATCAAAATACAAGGGGCCACTCGTATCTTCTTTCATTTCCAAGCCCTAGAGTGCCATATTCTTCCTACTATGCTTACACATAGGATGAAGAAGTCACAGACACTACATCAAAGCACCTTATTCCAAAAATAAATAAATAAAAAACAAATAAACAAACAAAACCACCTTGTTCCCTCACCCCTTCTATGGACTGAGCTGGCTAGAAGGCTTCAAGTTTATCTTTAAAATGTAGCTCTTCTTAGGATGGTACGGTTGGTACACAAATCACCCTCCTGAGAATAGATCCTAGTTATTGCTATCGACCTCAACCCTGCTCTTGTCTGAACAGTCTTCAACAGTTTATATGGTTAGAAGCTAGATCCCTGACCAAGCCTCTTGTTGCCTCTCTTGTCCACCGCAGAGAAGGGTTTGTCCTCCCTTGTTCTGTCCCACACCCTAGTCTGACCTTAGAACCCTTAGCATCAACCTTCACTTTATCTGAGCAAGTGTCCACACAAACCCTGTACTAAATAGATCCTGTCATCATTGATGTTTTAACTTTTACACCTTGGCTATGCTTCTACATAACTATTGTCATCACCTGTCAGTCTGGTATCCCCCCCAAAACCTCTCCTGTAGCTATCTTGTACATACCTAGCTACATAAATAGCTCCTTTGTGGAGGAATTGCTTTACTTACGTCTTTATATTCCAAGCGTCTGGAACAAAACCTGGCACATAATAGGGCCTTGTACATTGGTCAATGGATGGGTTAAGACTGAGTGTCTGAAAGATGTCATAAGACATCTTTCCCCTATTGCCTTGTTGGTGCTAAAAATCCAGGCCTTTTTTTCCACTGGGTTAAGACATTTAAAACTTAAAAATTCAGATGGTATCCTTGTGAAAATTGTAATACTATTCTTGTGAATATTCAAATGTTATCTTTGAGTCCATTATTAGGCATTCATTCCTTAGCTTGAATGAGTTTATCAGATTAGTTAGCTTAGTAGGGGGCCATGAGGTATGGAACAGAAATATGGTGGGTCAAGACAGGTAAATTTTGATAGTGTGTGGAAAGAGATAGGAGAATAGGGTGAAGAACATGCTAAGGTATATTGCAACATGGTGCAGTGCAAAGAGGCCTGGCTTTGTAGCAGGAACCTGAAATCAAATCCTTCCTCTAATGCTTATCACCTGAGTGACCTTAGACAAGTTACATAACCTCTCTGGGCCTCAGTTTCCTCACCTCAGACTTAAATGGCCTCTGAAGCCCCTTGAAGCTACCATCTACAATCCTATACAGTCCTTGAGTTCTAGGCCTGGGAAGGGCACTGCTATTTAACATGAGAGCCAGGAAAGGTATGTGATGGAAGGGGCAATCCATTTTGTCAGGTAGGCTCTGGTTGCCTGTGAGCTCAGCAAACATATTCCTGGCAGGAAAGAGAAGAGTCAACTGCCACATGGTTTATTTACTGCTAGGGCTGGACCAGCTTGGCTTGTCTACTGGAAACACTCAGATGTACTCGTACAGATGTTTTACTTCTGATACTAAGGAAGGTAGCAAAAGAATTCAGTGCAATGTCGCATCAGACAATTCTGAGTGAAAGTATCATCTTCCCCAACTCCCACTGATATTTCTGCCTGCTCTTAGGGCAGAATGGGTGGTAATAGCAGATTTTCCAATCATGGTCACAAGCCATTTGCTCTTTTTTTGGAGTTGAGGGGGAAAAAAAAGCTTTTGGCTCTTAAAAAATAAATGAATAACAGGCTCAATTGAAAGGCCTTGCAAGAGAAAGGCCAATAGGAGGATTAGAGTTGGGCTGTGCATAAAGCTGAAAGGGAAAAAAAAAAAGACAAAAAAAAAGACAGTAAGATTCTATGAGGATCTGAGTTGAAGAGCCTGGAGCCCAGAACTGTGGGGTGGTGATAAGGGTAATATAGGCACTAAAAAGCTGACAGCATTCAAGCCTTTGTTTGATATTACATTGAACTAGTTTTCTTGGGTGAGAAATTTGGGGATAGACAGATTATCCTGAACTGACAACTATTCTTACTTCACAAATGCATTGGAACAAATCAGAATGATGATCCATAGCTTCTAGGATTAAATCTTCACTGCCAAGGCCTCTCTCCTGTCAATGTTCACACAAGAGGTTTAGCCCCAGCAAGGGGCACAACAGAGTGGTATTGTTATTGTTCAGTCCCATCTGACTCTTTGTGGTCTTGTAGGGGGTTTTCTTTGCAAAGGCACTGGGATGAGTTGCCATTTCTTTTTCCAGGGGAATAAAGCAGAGGTTAAGTGACTTGCCCAGGGTCACACGGCTAGCGAAGTCTGAGTCTAGATTTGAACTTAGGTCTTCTTGACTCCAGGCCTAACACTATCCACTGAGCAGCTTAGATGCCTCTAGGCAGCTCAACGGGGTACAGAGGTAAAAACAAACAAACAAACAAATAAACGAACAAAAAACTAGTGGATAGCAGCACAGTACAGTGGAAAGAATGCTGCATTCAGACCTGAGTTCAAATTTGAACCCTGTGTGACATTGGGCAAGTCACTTAACCTCTCACTACCTCTATTTCTTCATTTATAAAAGAAGGGGATTGCGGCTACAATCCCTGACTTCTAAAGTGCCTTCCAATTCTAAGCCTGTGAACCAGATTGTTTAAAATTGGGACCAAAGCATCAGAGGAGAGGAAATAACAGATTTAGAACTGGAAGGGACTGAAGGGTTCTTAGGGCCACCTAGTCAATACCTTTGATTTACAGAGAAGGAAACCTGAAGACTTGCCTAAAGTCATCCAGGTAGTGAGCATCTAAGGTGGGGTTTGAACTTGGTTACTTTGACTCCAGAGTCTACTATACCATGCTGCCTCCCAGGAAGCTGATGGCTCCAAAATTTTCCATTCTCTTTCTGTCTATCTATCTGTCTCTCTCAGACTGTCTCTTTTGTCGGTCTGTCTCTGTCTCTCTGTCTTTCTCCCTCTCTCCCTCATCTCTGCCTCTCTTTTCCTGTCTCCGTCTGTTGAATGGTCCACTCTGACCTTTCTTTGTATGCTGATAGGAAAATAATTGGCCATTAAAAAGAAGAATGGCTACTATGGTTTATTTCTTCTTCTGTATTTCAAGTAGTCAAGTCGTTTGCCTTGAAAGCACCTATAAGAGAACACATGCATTTGCTGTGCTATTTCCAACGTACTTTATTGTGCCTGAGTCTTTTCCCAATGCTGGACTTTGCACATGCTTCTAATGCCTGATAGTGCAATTTCTGAGTGGGAGGTGTTTGCAGTTCTCAGCAATGAAAGCTCTGGCACAGTTTAGGAATGAAAATAATCTTCTAGGAGTCAGGATCAAGGAGTTTTCTCTTCAGCTCCAACAGTCACTTGCTACGTGCCTGTAGCCCAGACCATTTACCTTTCTGTGTCTCTCTTTCACCAGCAGTGAAATGGGGATAAAACACCTGCCTCCCATCTACCTTCTAATCCACGACGATAAAAGAGATGGTAAATCGAATTGACTGGATGGACAAACTCCCCAGGTGCTAGCTGGACAGCCTGGGTGGGCATTACATCTTTCAAAGGTATCTCCCATTTGGTTATTGCCTCAGGAATTTGCCATTTTTTCTTGAATAACTTCTGTTCTTTTTTCCTAGATATTTCACTCAAATGAGATGGAAGATAGAAAAGCTGGGGGAAAATGACACGATTATTTGGTTCCTAATACCTTGGGGAAGCTTCAGTGCTCTTTGAGATTCTAACCTCAATTTACTTAAGAACAGTGATTCACCTAGAGTTGCATAGAAATCAGTGGTAAAGTTAATTATAATCTCTCTCTTTTTTTTCTTTTCTGTTCAGCAATTCTTCCATGCTTACAATGAGACATTGTTTTATGTGAAGCTGTGCTGTCGGGAGATGGAGATGATTGAAAGATAGACTATTTAGAATTTCCTTTCAAGCTTTAGGTTTGTGGCTTATGCATCTAGGGTAAAATGAGGCAAGGACCAGGCAGCTCCCATGGCCCTGGGTCACTGGGACTGACCCTGTCCAGGGAAGGTAGGAAAGAGGCATAAGCGAGGGGAGAAGGGCAGGTGAGAAGCAGCTGGATGGAGATAGAGGAGTGAGGGCTGACTCACTCTCTCCGCACTGCAGCCAGTAGCAATCAGCACTCTTTGTCTGCCCTGGCAATAGGAAAGCACTTTTCACTTAGAGAAGCATCTGCTGGCACTGTGGAGGCTTTTTCAAAGAAAAAAATAGTGTAGAGAGAAATTATGAGAGGAAAACATTTTCTTGATTTTCCTCTCAAAATCACTGGGAAATACATACGTAAATACATTTAAAATACATGAGTATCTGGATAAATCACTCCAACAAAACTCAAAGCTTTACCAGAAATACCTAGAATGAGGGGAAAAGTGGCTGCTTTTAGGCAAATTATAGTAGAACCCTATTATAACACGGTTGGTTTGGGGCATATAACATAGCAAACTGTAACTCCCCCACATTCTACTCTTTAACTCTAGTCTTACAAAGGAGTTGTGTTTTATTTGACTGCTTCTGTTCCCATCTTCATGTAGAGACCCAGCCTCAGGGACACATAACAAGGCACAAAAACATTTTTAAGGATCTCCTAAAGAGATATTTCCAGCTCTCTTTACAGTGAGCTTAATCCTACCAATAACAAAGATTTAAATGGCTCACTTTTTGGAAGTTCATTAATTCTTTTAGACCACCTTGGAGTGGCTGACGATGTGAGCCTTCCAGATAGACTTGAAACAAAAGATGAACACCTCTTTATACGAGTCAGAAAAAGAAGGCAGCTCCATTTAAAAGCTACACTCTATCTTCACCCATCTTTTTTTTTTAATCCCTCAGATATTTGTCTCTTTTCACCTTCATTTGGACACTTCCTTCAGATGTTCCTTTTCTGTATAATGTACAAGCCCTTTCTACTTCCCCTATGTTCACAAATAAAGGATTACAAAAAAAGAGGCCTTCCTAGAATCCTTTAATCTATAATCCTAATTTGCACTTTACTTTTACCTCCAAATCCTTGTAAGAGTTGTAGTAGTAGTAGTAGTAGTAGTAGTAGTAGTAGTAGTAGTAGTAGTAGTAGTAGTAGTAGTAACTAACATTTACACACTATACTAAATGCTTTAGAATTATTATCTCATTTGATCCTCACAACAGCATTGGAAGGTAGATGCTATTATTATCCCCATTTTACAAATGAGGAAACTGATGCAGAGGTTAAGTGACTTGCCCAGCATAGTGCATACTTGCTGTTTTCACTTCCAATCTAGCTTCTGATCACTCTAGACCAATGAAACTGTGATGTAATGGATAGGACATTGGATTTGTAGTCAAGGAAGACCTGAGTTCAAATCCTGCCTCAGATATTAGCTATGTGACCCTGGGTAAGTCATTTAACCTCTCTCAGTCTCAGTTTCCTAATATACAGAATAGAATAATAATAATAGCACTTGCTTGTGGTAAGGTCCAAGTGGTAAAAATCAGGTATTTGTAAACCTGATACTGTCACATTAATGTCAGCTCTTATTATGGATAAATTTGACGACTTTTCCTCAGTCTTTTTCTGTAACATTTGACATGTTGAACACCAGCCCTATCTTTTCTTTCTTGAAACTCTCTTTTACTTTGATTTTTGTAACATAGCACTTTTGTCATCCACTTCTTAAATCTTGATCATTTCTTTGACTTCTTCATTAGGTCTTACTCCTCCTCTTCGATCAATCAACAAGTCTTCCTTAAGCACTTATTAGAACAGTGATATGGACAGCAGGAATGGGATGGGCATAAGGGGAGAGTGACAGATAAGAAGTAGTTAGGTGGAAATAAAAGAGTGAGCCCTGTGACCCAGAGCACTTCCAAGGGCTGTAGGGGAGGAAATCTTAACGTGAAGCCCATAAACTTATTTTACTTTTTTAAATTGAAAACTGTATTTCAGTATATTTTGTTTTATTTGTAATCCTATGCATGTCATATTCTATATTTCAATATGCAGAATAGTGTATTCATTCTAACATAGCCTTTACCAGACGGCCAAAGGGGTCCATGATGAAGAAATGGTTAAGAACCTCTGGCCTTAATCATCTCATTTGGCTTCATATGTTGCTAGATAGATGTAGAGAAGATGCACTGTGGATGCAAATCCAAAGAATGGAAAAAATATCCCTATATTTAAGAAGCTCATCTTCTAACTTCTTGACGCTCCAAGGTGGAAATTCTCTGAATTGGTTCTCAGCCCTTTTCTTCCTCTCTACTTTCTCTTTTTGGTCATCTCACGGTTTTAAATATCAGCAATTAGGGCAGCTTACAAATCTCTCTCTCTCGACTTGACCTTTTTTTCCTTAAGCATCACCATCACATTCCAGCTATCTGCTGAATGTTTCTGTCTGAGATGCTCTTCTAGTACATCATCATACTCAATTAATCCAAAATTCATTATAATATACATAAATGAATATACATATTACAAACACGTACTATGTGTCTTAGGCATGTAATTATGAACTATATGCAAAATTATGTTTTGTCTGTATATACATATATAGGGAGTACATATAAGGTATTTCCATTATATAGGTATACATGTGCACACACATATGTATATACACATGTGAATATGTATGCATGTATATATATGTGGACATACATATATATACACACATATAAGTATGTATATATATAAATACATACATATATATATATATATTTCTTTTCTCTTATAGTTTCTCTTATTTCCCCATTTCCACTAATAATATTAGCATTTGCTCAATTATTCAAGCTTAAAATTTTAGTCTTTTTTTATTCTTCTTCTCACTTGACTCCCCTCAGATATATCAGTGATCAAATCAAACAGATTCTTTCTATGCAGTTTCTTTCATGTGTCTCTTTTCCGTCCTTATCATTACCATGCCATTTCAGAACCTCTTACCCCCTCACATGGGATAATAAAATCACCTCCTAATTAGTCTCCCCATTTTTAGTCTCCCATTCTGAAATCTATCCTATATGCTGATATCCTTCCCATCTTCCCAATACATAATTCTGATCATATCCCCCCTCTGCTTGAAAATTCTCAGTGCTTCCTAATTGCTTATCAAATAATATCCATATTCCTAACTTTGTGATTGAAGGCCTTTTCTGACTTGGCCCCAACCTACCATTTTAGACTTTTCTAATACTTTTCCCCCATAAACAACATGAACTTAACAAAAACTGGACAATTTGCAGATCCTGAACTTTGCTTTTTTCACACTTCCATGGTTTTTCTTCACACTATTTACTTTGCCAGAAATGCATTTTCTCCATATTTCTGAATATGAAAATCCTAACTCTCTTCAAACCTCAGATCTCACATGACTTCCACCACTCA
Organism: Phascolarctos cinereus; assembly: GCF_003287225.1. Lineage (NCBI taxonomy): Eukaryota > Metazoa > Chordata > Mammalia > Diprotodontia > Phascolarctidae > Phascolarctos > Phascolarctos cinereus. The sequence continues at coordinate 164,013,467 of NW_027555514.1, forward strand.
GAAGTGATCTTTCCCTTCTCAGAACTATTTTAGCATTTTGGTTTTTACCTCTTGTGGAATTATTTCATGCCACTTAGTATTAAAATTATTTGTGTTATATCCCCTTATAGACAATCTGGGATTCTACCATGCCACAATAGCTAGTATACTTTTGGTGGTCAAGAAATGTGTTTTGAATGAAAAAAAATGTTTTGCTGAGTTTCTTCTCATATTTGTAAGCTTTTGTTGAATATTGGCTATTTATTTTCCTTTAAAATTAGGACTCCTCATTAAAAGATAAAAAGAAAAGCTGATTGTAGAATGTGCATGTTTGAAATACGTGGCACTTTGAAATAAAACTCATATATATGTATTTAAGCTTATACTATAAATCATGCTCTGTACGTTAAAATAGCCTCTCTAATTAATTTCAGGTGTTTAAAACCACATTACAGAAAGTGATCATGGTGTTGAACAAGTGAGTATAATTTAGCCATCTGCACTTTTTCTTCTCAGTTATAAACCCAGCATTCTGAAATAAGATTGATTTAAATTTGCAGAGACAGCATTCAGATAAAGAACAAAGCCAGAGATTTTAGAAACATGAAAATTCCCATCAGCCTGTTACTCCTGCCAATTTTTTTTCTGGTGTGTGTGTGTGTGTGTGTGTGTGTGTGTGTGTGTGTGTGTGTGGTCTCTATCCTATTTCCTTCTATTATGCTTCCTTAAAAAAAAAAGGAAGTAAATGTGAGCTTAATCACTGTCTTGTCTCCCTTGAGTGTTTTTGGCTACTAATCTTTCTCTGAATTTGCTCTAAATATCCCTCTCCAGGTTATAAGCATATATATATATATATATATATATATATATATATATATATATATATATATATTTTAATTCTATGGGTATTGTGATCATGGGCATAGAGAACATGGGCTGAGTAGGTATGACCTGCAGACCCTCTGGCCACATTACCACTGGTCTTTCTCCTTCTCTTTAGGGTGTATATACAAACACTCAAGGGGAATATTTGGGGCAGTTAGGTGGTAGAGTGGATAGAGTCCTGGGCCTGGAGTCAAGAAGATTCATCTTCCAAAGTTCAAATCTGACCTCAGACCCTTACTAGCTGTGTGACCCTGGGCAAGTCACTTAACCCTGTTTGCCTCAATTTCCTCATCTGTAAAATGAGCTGGAGAAGGAAATGGCAAGCCACTCCAGTATCTTTGGCAAGAAAACCCCAAGTGTTGTCATAAAGAGTTGGACCTGACTAAAACAACTGAACAACAACAAACACTCTATAGGAAAAAAAATTCTCATCATTTGATCACAGAAGTATGTGGTAAGCAAACCTTACAGATGGTAGCTGGACAGACTGGATTGGGTATTTCCTCTTTCAAATTTACCTGGGCAGCATTTGATTATTGCCTCAGTAATTTGCCATTAATCAAGGGAGAGAGATAAGTCAAAAAGGACTGATACTTCAAGGTTCTCTTAGGGGAAGATGAAGGATCAATGCCAATGCTCTCCCCTGAGTGCACTGTCTGTCATACCAAGCCCATATTCCTTGAATGCCTATGCTTATAGCATGTATACAACATATCAAGTTCACTACGAGAAGTGATCCCCAAGACTTCTCCAAATGTGAGGACTCCAGGCTTGAACAGCAACCTGCCATTGCACATTGATTCACAGGATTTGGTGCACCATTTTCAATGTTGCATCTTGCATGCAATTACAAGAAACTTTTATTATGAAAAAAATACATCTTCCCCCTCTGCCCCCAGTTTAAACTTATGTTTTCCATGTGCACAATTAGGTTTCCAAATCTGTGAGCAAAAGTGCTGTTTGGGTAACAGCTTGTGGAGAGAACTCCATGTTTCCATGGTATGTACTTGAAGAAGATTAATGAGTTCCACTAACATGCCAAGTCAATCTGTTCTTCCCTGTCAGTCAACTCCCACACAATGAGCATCTCTGTCTCCTTGATATGTTTTCAAACAGATGTGGTGCTTAAAGTTTAATTAAATCACTGCAACAAATGATGTTAAATACTTTCCATATGTGTGACTAAGCAGTTTTATTGTAAAAGCAATTGGACTTTCTTACTGAGCGGAGGCTTCTACACCCATACGTTCTCGAAATCTAGTAGAAAGAGGAGATGTGGAGTGCAAAGGCAAGACCACTCACCATCTAAAAGACTTTGGCTTTCCTAATTACATTGTCCACATCTCTGGGGTTTGAATGAATTTAGAACAGTTCAAACTTTTTTTGGTAGTGCTGAAGAATAATGACTGATAGGTGTAGAATACAGTGAAGTTCTCAAAGCCCTTTACCTATTTAATTTGATCCTTACAACCAACAATGAGGTAAGTACTGCAGGGATTATTATCTGTATCTTATGTATGATCTCACTGACACTCAGAGAGGTTAAGTTAGTGTCACAAGGTAATGAAATAAGATTTGTATTTTTAAATGTATTTTTATTCTGATCTTAACACACAAATAAAATGGCAATTTCTAAACACATAATAGAACAGAAAAAGAAGATTGCATTAAACTTGCAGATCCCTATTATGTATTGCTTGATTTTCTTTTTAAGTATATAAGCTCAACATGTGGCTTTCAAAGCTGTTTGGTTTGTCTGTGCTTCTCTCTGGATTTCTTTCTGATCTCTTCTCTGAATTAAAAAAAAAATAATATGCCTCAATGACCTCATTTCCCCCCCCCTTTTTGCTAACTTGTTTCTATTTCTGCTCTCTGATTCCCCCCTCCATTATTACCCCATTGACAAAAGGTGAAAAAAAAAATTCATCCCTTGTAATAAATATACATTGTTAGACAACACGAATTCTCATATTGGAGCTATCTGAAAATACATGTTTTATTCTGTATTTTGAGTCTATCACCTCTCAGTTCTCTGGAATCATAGTTGGTCATCATGTTAATCAGAGTTTTTTAAATATTTAAAAGTTGTTTATCTTTACAGTGTTGTTATTATTATATACATTGTTCTGGTTCTGCTCACTCTATTTTTCATCAGTTCATATGGGTCTTCCTAGGTTTCTTTGAAACTCTCTAACTAGTAACATCTTCTAGTTAAATGGTATTTGATTCCATTCAGACACCATAATTTGCTTAGTCATTGCCTAATTAATGGCCACTCCTTCCATTTCTAATACTTGCTACTACAAAAAAAGCTACTATAAATATTTTTTTAAATAAGGGTTTTTTCTATTTTCTTTTTATCTTTTTGAAGTAGAGGAGTAGGATTTGAACCCAGATTTCTCCTTACACCAAGCCTAACACTTTTCCTATTTTATACATATGTATATATGTGTATGTATGTATATATGTACATATATATGTATATATATATATACATATATATATATGTATATATATATATATACATATATATATATATATATATATATATAATCTTGATTTATTCCTAATTTATGCCTACAGAATTTTATTTCATTTAAATGTCTCAGAACACTTTATCATCATCTTCAAAATTTGGTGCTTCCTTAGAAAGGCCTAATGAGTGTTAATAAAATAGAGCAGGGCTTAGTAAGCAGAGAATATAGGAGACTAGGAACCAGGAAAAAACTCCTGAAAAGCCCAGGTCTGTCCTGTCAGGCAATCTCTTGATAGCTCATTTCTACCATTGGAAAATGGCTACAACAATAAATGGTTAATAATAAATGGTTATAACAATGATAAATAAATAAGTAAATGATAATAAATGGTTATAACAATAAATCACACAAAGGATGTGTGATTTCATCAGCATGGAAACTCCTAATACCAATACCAATTATCATTCAGTTAATCGGCAAACATCAATTAAATACCTAGTATGTTAGGTTAAAACCCATTTCTGATTTAGTAGATAAATTCTAGAGACTTTAAGTATATAGATGTTAAATGATTTGTATAGGGTCATTTGGCTAATGGATGCCAGAGGATGAATTTGGATTCAGGTCTTCCTGGCTGTAAGCCTTACTATTCTAACCACTGTGCCATGAGGGTTCTATTATAACAATATTTCCCACCAAAATAATACCTGCAATAAGCCTTTTTATCTGAAGTAGATGTGCAGAATTATTGTCACGTGTTACAGTCACAAGTTTTATACACTACAAGTGGCAGGAGCCATAAATTAAATCACAGAGAATTCATCATCAAAGCAAATATCCAGAAAGATTCTAGGTGTCTGTTGGGAAGTTGGGGTTGGGGAGATACCTGCAAATTTGCCTTCATTGATCACATTTGAAAGAATAGTATGCAAAAATTGCTTTGAATACAATTACATAAGAATCTCTCTAAAATTTGAAGAATGTTGCGCTATTGTAAAGGTGGAATTGGATGTGAAGGAAGAAGACCTGGGTTCAAGATTCAGCCTGGCTACTTGTTGACGTTGGGCACTGGAGCCAATCAGAAATCTAGTTCTTCTGCTAGCATAGCATTTCTATAAACCCTAGCCATAGAATTAGAGAGAGCATTTAATTTTGACTCAGATAACCTAGGCTCGAATCTCACCTTTGACACTTATTAACTATCTGACTTTGAGCAAGTCATGTATCCTCTCTGGATCTCAGCTTCCTCTCCTATAAAATGAGTGGGTTGGATTGGACGTGTTTTACGGACCTTTCTAGCTTTATATTTTGTAATCTTCTCATTCTTAACCCCTCAACATAAGGTTATTTACTTAGCACCAGCCATATTTCAGGAACTATAGAAAAGGATGGAGTTGGTGGCTGTGCTGATGGTTGGGAAAGAAAGTGGGACTAGGCCTCAAGAGTGTCTTTCCCTTGGGTTTTCAGGGAACTATGGGAAGGATAAGTGTAGAACTTTCTGGCTTAGTGGATAGGTTCTAGAAAGTTGGTTGAGGCTTAACAACTTGCCCAAGATCATACAAGTCAAGTTAGAGGTAGGATTTGAACTCTACACTTCCTGACACCAAGCCTGGAGCTATACCCATTTTGATACTATTGCCTGTAGGGAAGGGGACTACACTGGACCTGTGATTTCATTGGTATCTGAAAATCTATCAACACAGATTATCCCTTTCTCTGCAGTTTAGGGAGTTGCCTAGAATACCAAGAGGTTAAAGGACTAGCCCTGAGTTATACAGCTGGTCAGTGCTAGACATGACTCTTGAACCAAGGTTTCCCTAGATTTGAAGTTGGTTCTCTATTCATTGTGCCACATTATATCTCACATTTCAGGAGAAAAGAGAAATAATTAATTTCATTTACCTCTGCTTTTTGGGAGGGATGGGATATGAAAGAGGGGCAGAGGACATGATTATAAAAATAAATAACCCCCCAAACAAGGCTAGTAAACATTTCACTTATCTATGAGGCTGCTTTAAGAGACTGTGACAGCTATATAACATTTTATGAACTGAACGTTGATCCTGTAAAGTTCTCAGTATCCCCATTCTTCTCTCTCTCTCTCTCTCTCTCTCTCTCTCTCTCTCTCTCTCTCTCTCTCTCTCTCTCTCTCTCATCAGCTCCACTACACATGCTCCTCTGAACTGAAGCAGGATGGAAATAAATTACATGTCTACTAAAAGACTGTTATCCAGTGGAGTTAGTATCTGTCCAGTAAAGTGATATGAACCAAATTTGCTGTAATGCTAATTTACATCCCCATTAATGAGAATGCAAAGTTTAAATCATACAAGGGGAAGTACTATTGTGCATCTAGCTTATTTCTGTCCCACTCAGGATGATAAGACACTCTCCAGACAATTGTAATTATGGGCAATTTGTAAAAAAAAAAAATAAGAGCTGCTTTTTATTAGATGCAATAAAAACCAATTCTTCATTCAATTATCATTCCTGGTTGTGACATGATAGATATCCCTGGGTGAGTACAATAGCAAAAAGGCAAGTTAACATTGTTTTTTTGGGGGAGGTATCAGACTTTTCATTTAAATAGCTCTCCCCCAAAGAAAACCCCAAAGCTCCCACCACATTCAAAATATAACATCTGGGAATTATAGGTGAATTATGTATGCTCCCATTATATCCTTTTGGTGACAAAGTCACAACATAAATATTGTCTTACATGACACAGAAATGGTCTCCAGGAACAAAGGGGCACAGAAAAAATTGTAGCTAAGTCAGTAGTAAGTTGTAGATTTGTTAGGATAAAGATATTCTGGGCACTAATTCATTAGTAGCAACATAGGACTGGGCCCAGTGGAGAAATTCTGAAGCCATGTGCACTCTATGAGAATCTTGGACCTGTATTCCATAGTCAGTCACTAAGGCCAACTTCTCTCTAATTTCTAGAGAAGGTAGGTGATTGGCCTCCCTAGTCCGATGGCTCCATTTTATATTGTATTTGGATTCCAAAGACGACTCTTGAAAAGGGACCTTGCCTCCATTACTCACAAGTCCTGAGTTCAAGGTTTACTTCTGATGCATGCTTACTGTCTAATCTTGGCTAAGTCACTTAAATCTCTGTGCTCAACTCTAAATTCTAAGTTGCTGAGTGGTCACTGATCTACATTGATAAAGAGGATTTCCTCATCAAGAGTTTGCTATACTAATGAAATCACAGGACTGGCCAAAAACATCAGTTAATTAGAAATCAGCTAGCTTCATCTATAACAGAGTAGAGCACTGTCTGAGTAATGAACAGATAGGAGTTAGTGGAAGAAAAATATTAGGTTTATTTGCTGTCACTCTGAGTGATTTATCTACAGGAAGCTTTCCCCAACCCCTCTTAATTCGAGTGCCTTTCCTCTGTTAATTATTTCCTATTTATCCTGTACATAGCCTGCATTGTTTATATTTGCAGTTTTTCTCCCCATAAGATTATAAACTCTTTGAGGGCAGGGACTGTCTTTTGCCTTTTTTTGTATCTCCAGTTCTAGTGCTGAGAACAGTGTCTGGCACATAACAGACGCTTAATAAATTTTTTATTGATGGATCAATTGACTATTTTCGTTTTAGATCCAGGCACATGTGAAGTAATATACCAGGAAGTTCTCTAAATACTGACCAAGCCACAGTATTGACAGTGAAGGATTATGCTCTGGACTGAGCATGGACTCAGTCTTCCACTTAAGTTAGATTCTTACTTCTTTGCTCCGTAGCAGAATGCATGGATGCCCAGAGGAATATGTGTATGGTGACAACTGACTCACAGTTACTGAGAATGATTGGAGAACCTCGTCTATTTTGCAAAGATATATTCCGACACAGACTTGAGGTATGTTTGAAAATCATACTTCTCACGGATATGGCCTACTTTCTGTTGTAAAACATTTTATTAAGTCCTGCTAATATAATAGCATTTAAAGTTTTTTTTTCCTATCAACTTTATTGTGACCTCAAGCCACACTGAAAGATTTGGGTGGGGGGGCAGGGGGAGAGGGGAAGAGGAGGAATGATAGGAAAGAGACTTTCAAGAACAATTTTGCTCACCAAATTGCAGTGATTTTGATGAGGGCCATTGTTATCAAAGATATCAGACTACTAAATCTGCTGAAATAATCAGCTTTGGGGTGACAGAATAAACACTAGATGAGCCACAAGATAAGCTAATAGACCTTTGGGGGAATGCAGAAGAAAAGAACCAAGTGTCTTCAAGAAATACAAGGTGTTATCACAGAAATGTGGAAATAAGGATGAGGGCAGTGATGATTAGTATAAAAGAAAACACTTGCTAAATACTCACTTTCTTTTCCAGTCTTATCAGGTGTTAAAAAGCAAGGTGAGAAAGACATTGCCCTTGACCTCAAGCAGCATCTGATCTATGCAGGAGTTTATCCTTATTAGACTCACCTGGTACATTCACAATGAGGAAATTACCTCAATCTTTTACTAACTGAAATGAGCATAATCTTAATTGAATCCCTTCAATGAATTCTCTTATGCATTCATGAAAGTCATTAGCAAGGGAAATTTCACTTCCAAAGGCTAACTGTTCCCTCAATTCTTATTTCTTAAAGTGAGAGCTAAATCTCTTTTGATGTTATTTAGATTCATTGCAATACTTTAAACAGGAATGTTCTGGTAAATGTTTTTAACAACCAGCTCTGGAGAAAAAAAAATGTACACAGGACACACTTAATTTTAACTTACATTATTAACATTTCTCCATCTCTTTAGAAACAAACAAACAAAAAGAAATAAATAATGCCCTTATTTGAAGTGTTCACTGATTTTTTGAGGTGTAAGTGCCCATGCTGAAAATTTAACAATTGGCCAGGAGATGGTTAGAGCTGGCTCCAGCATATTTTTGCAATGGACTTATGATTTCGAAGGACTTTCCACAGGTACACATTTTACCTTTATGTCTTTTTTTGTTTGTTTTGGTTTTGGCTAGGCAGTAGGGTTAAGTGACTGGCCCAGGGTCACACAGCTAGTAAGTGTTATGTGTCTGAGGTCGGATTTGAACTTGGGTTCTCCTGAATCTAGGGCTGGTGCTCTATCCACTGCACCACCTAGCTGCCCCTACCTTTATCTCTTCAGAAGGGACATTAAAACAAACAAACAAACAAACATTTATCTGTTCTCTAACCTAATGATAAAATCAGATCTATTATAATAAAAGCCCTAGAATACTTAAGAGAGTACCCAGAACTTTTCTTGCAGTTTCTGGTGATCTTGATTTACATGTTGACACAGTTTCCAGATCTCATGACCTACAGCAGAAGGAGAACTGGATTTGGAGTGAGAGGATGGGTTCAAACTCATCTCTCTCTTTTACTACCTTTGTGATCTTGGGCAATTGACTTAATCTCTATGACTTTCAAATTTCCCATCTGGAAAGTGAGAGGATTACACTAGGTAGTCTAATCCCACGTCCTTTTTCCTTTCTTTTTCTTTTTCTTTTTTTTTTTTTGCCCATTTATCTTATCTTATTCAATAGTCTTTGAGAACTTTGATAAATGCAGTGACCAGTTTGACTTCAGAGAAGCAAGAAGCCTCCTGCCTTTTGTCAGGGAGATGGTGGACTTACAGGTATGGACTGTGGCCCATAGTTAATTGGCATGGTTAATTTGTTGTCTGGTTTTACTTGACTCTACTTTACAATGAATATTTCTATGGCCTGGGACATAGGAGAGGGGAGTCCTTGGGAAGTGACAGTGACATACAAAAAAGAACCGCAACAAATCATTTATATTTATTTTTAAAAGACTAAATCATAGCCTCAAAAGCTTTGTACTTTTTTCCCATAGAAGGGAATTTCTGTGTATGAATTCATACACACACTTGTATATCCTTCTAAAATATACACAAAACAACTCACCTTTATTAAAATAATGTTTTTAGTATTGTTGACTTGTTTTTAGGAGAGAACTATGATCATATGATCTATGACATCCAGATTTTCTTCTAGATGACTTAATAGCTAGTTCTTTCTATTTTGTAATTGTGGTGCATACCATTCTTTTCAAAGAATTGTACCTTAGCAAGCAGTTACTTTCTCCAAACATATTATTTTTAGTCTTTAAATACTCAGTCTATGCTGAATAATACATTGGGCAATGTTCCCTTTAAGCTACACATGGTCTTAAATACCTCTTTGTGCAACTTCTATTTGTCCATGCACAATTGAAACTAAACCTGCTTTGATCACTTACACATAACAGTTTGACTACTGAGATTAGGGGTTGTAATAATGAGGCTTACTGAAAGCCTTCCATTGCAAGTTCAAAATAGTAATAGGCAGGGTTTTAGACCACTTATTGTTTCAATGCAACCAATCAGATTAATGCACAAGATCTTCCATTTTAGCAAGGTGGAATTGCTGCTAGCTTCTTAACTATCTTTTAAGGCAGCCCTGCCAACTTCACTACAGTAAACTTTTAATGACCATTTCACAGAGACATAACAGTAAATCCACAGTAACTCTAGGTGCAAAGACTTCAGCTCTGACCCTAGGGTGGGGAGTTTGGTTGTTGCTATGAAAACTGAGGGAACCCTCTACTGGGGTGAGGTTATATAATTTCGTCCATGGATTAAGGTCCTATTGACACCTACTGTAGTTTCTTAGGTACATAGTCTGATAGCATATCTGGAAATGGTAGAGAGTGAGTATACTTCTGAGAGACTCTCACCATATTTTCTTGTTCATAATGACCCACTTGTAACTTACAAAAAAATAGAAGAACCACTGATAATTAGATAGAAATCTCAAAGACTAAAAGATACAGATTCTTACATTTCTTTTGCTTTGGAAGCTTCACACAATCATAGAAAAAGATGGAAGATACTATCTAGTCTAACTCTTTTATATTACAAAAAAGAAAACTAGGGCACAGAGAGGTTAAATAACTTGCCCAAGGTTACACAGAAAATTACCAGAAAAACCAGGACTGACCCCTAGAATTCCCCCTCCCTTCTAATTTAGTTTTTATTCTGTGATATTTTTAAGATTCTATTTTATTCTATTTTATTATTTGCCTCTTTCCTCATTCAATGAGGATTTTCCAATTGTATTCTAAAAGAATATTTTCTTACTGTTCTGTAATTATAATATCATGGAGGATGTCAAATACAGAGTACAAATAAAGAGAAGGATACCCTATCTATGGTGAACTTCTATTGTTTGGAGATGCCATTGCCTTAATAGCAAGAAGATTATTATTACAATGTAGAGCTCCCTAAATGAAATCCTTGATCTTTAAAAAAAAGTTTTCCTAACAAACAAAAACAATTGGATAAAGAATGCCAAATATCTAGACTATGATATGGTTGGATGGACAATCCATAAAGGTGATCCATTAATACACATGCCTTGGACAGGAAAATGGAATAGGCAATGATTATTAGGTTACTGGACAGGTAGATTGAAAATAGAATGGATTATCTTTTGAAAACTATAAAACATTTTTAATAACTTCAAGCTTCTTCCTGGAGAAGAAAGCCCATCTTTTTAATCTCAATGTTCTTCTTGGGATTCTACATATAGGTACTTCAGGTTCCAAAGAATTAAAGTTGACTATCGTCCAAAGGTCAGTAGAGACAATAAGGGAGGAAGTAAGCAGAATGTAAGTAAGACATTGCTAATGAAGAATTTCTTAAGAGACCTTGCTCTAAACAGTGGTGTTGATTTCTAAGAGAAACAGGAGACACTAATCCATACATAAGGATTCCTACAGGCCACTTATTGACTTAATTTATAATGTGATATATATGCTTTATTATATTTTGTTTATTTTGTTAAATATTTTCCAATTATATTTTAATATGATTCAGGTTAGACTCAGGAGTGTTGTGGGCCTCATGCAGCCTGTAAGCCATGTGTCTGACACCTCTAATCTTAAGTATATCAACCAGAAAAGAAGATGGTCTGGCCATGTGGTGAGGATGATGGGTAACCAATGGTGAGCTTATATGCTCTGTTGCTGTCCATGTAGTTTTAAGAGAGACAAAGGTTCCCAGAAAATTGGGCAGACCCTTGGTGGAAGAATTAAGGAATGAGATGGACAAGAGTAACATAGAATGGGATTTTATGTTTAAATTTTTGAAGAGGATTGATGACATCACAAGGTGATATCTTGACTTGCACATGAATTGGATTTAAGTGAGGCAGAGCTGTCAGCTTCACTCTTACCTCCAGAGTCACCAAAATCCAGTGAGAAGACAAAAATCAAGACAACTGGCCCATGGCTAGGGATGTAGTAGATGACCTTGGTCTTTTCCAGTGTAATGCTGATGTTCTTATCAAAGCTCCATTTCCAAGATTGCGACTTTCCTGTCAGTAACCCTATTTCTGGCTACCTCCTGCATTTACTATTCCTCCCTCCCTGCCAAGTTATCTGGAATATTATTAGCCCTTGAATAAAATCATTAACAAACAGTGGAATTTTATCAGCTAGTTCTTTGATCCTGTGGAAGATCTTGACATGTCTTGATTGGAAACAATCTAGCTTGACTAGGTCATGAATCTGGCTTCCATTTGAGTCTGTGTGGAGTGTTCATCACTGAGATTTATGTTATAATGTTCATGATAGCTAATTCTTTTATTTTGAAGTCTGAAGTACAACAGATATTAAAAACTCCAGTATTCTCCCTTTCTAATCCTTAGGAAGCTTACATTCCCTACTCATTTGTTTCAAATGTTTTTACAAAATATTTTTTCTCTTTTAGGTTATGCTTTGGCTTTTTTTTGCCACTGTTCTCCCCCCCAAAGCATACCCATTCTCTTACCCTTGAGTGAATGAATGAAAGATTGAATGAAACAAACAAGAATCTTGGTAAGGGCCTACTTTAGTGTGCTAGATACTGCAGTCAGTCAATGGAGATACAAATACAAAGTGAGTTAGTCCTTGTGCTCAAGAAACTCATATTCTAATAGTGGAAGACAACACCTTTAGAGGAGTGACAGACGGAGAACCAAGGTGAGGTTTGACGAATCAAGGAAATGGTGAGTGGAGTCATACTATTTCCAGAACGGCAGGAGGTTGTCATAATCTTTCCAGAAGCAAAGGTAGTATTGCTTTAATAGTTATTTCAGGAGCAAGATCTAGTGACCATTTTCTCAAGCTATATTCTCAAACCCACCTTAATATTTAATCCTGTTAAACATAATTCTTTGTAATTGTGCCCCCCCTCAGATTCCATGATACTATGCCTTCTGAGTTCTCATATGAACTATTATAATTTTTGTTTCCTTTGCTGGCATTTCTCCTTATCTCTTTTCATCTTTGGAATGTCTACCCTCCTCCCCTGTTGGGGGAAGTTTGCCTGGATTTCCCCCTTTGTAGGTGATTGTCTTTCACATTAGCAATCTAAATTTTTTTCTCCCCAGAATCCATCAATGCACTAGCTGAATGTTATCTTAAGGACAGGTGGCAACATGCCCAAAGAAAGCCAGTTTTAAAATATCATGATAAAGTAGTACTTGTCATTGAAACTCCAGTCTTTTAGTAAGAAACAAGAAGAACAGCAACAGCTATGATCATAAAATAGCAGCTAGGGGTGATTACTGGACCTGGAGTTAGAAAGATATGAGTTCAAATTTGGCCCTTAGATGCTTACTGGCTGTGTGAGCCTGGGACATTCACTTAACTTGTCTGCTTCAGTTTCTTCATCCATAAAATGGGAATAATAATAGCACCTACCTACCTCCCAGAGTTGTTGTGAAGATCAAATGAGGTAATATCTGGAAAGAGCTTTGCAAACTTTAGAGTGCTATGTGCATACTAGGTCTGACTATTATTACTAATAATAATGGCTTATGTTTATTTGGTCACTTAAGACTTATAAAGCACTTGGCTTACATTATTTCGTTTGATCTTCAATGTAACCTCATCAAGTTGGTGTGGCAAGTGCTGGAGTTAGAAAGACCAATTCAAACCTTGTATTGGAAATGGATTGGTTGCGTGGCCCTTAGCCAGTCACTTAAATATGTTTTTTGTCTCAGTCTCCTTATCTGTAAGATGAGAACTTGATTGGTGTCCAAGATCCTTTCCAGCTCTAAATTTATGCTGTCTATTTTACAGAAAGGTTGCCATCTGTCCAGGGGACACGAATAGTGCTAGAGCTAGGACTCAAACTCTGGCACCCTGACCCCAGTTCCAGCACAGGTGGAGGCTAGCCCCGGAAATCATCAAGCTGGAGATTGTCCCCAGACAGTGGCAATGATAACATGGCTTCTTATGTTTTTAATTATTGCAAAGCACAGTTAGACTAGCAAATCCATAGCACTTATATGAAAAGCGTGCAAACCCTGGATTTGAGACGGGATTGATCAGAGAAAGGAAAACACTATTTTACAGAAAAAAAAAATCTAGCATGTTAACCACACAATTCCACTGAAGGACCATGTGCCATTTCTGGATAAAGTCCAGTTATCTCCCATATAGCTTTCATAATAGCTAATAACAATAGCTCACATTTATATAGTGTTTTAATTTTTACAAAGAGCTTTCCACATTTAATTTCCTTTGATCCTCACAACCACCTTATAAAATAGGTTATTTTATTATCTCTCTTTTTAGAGGAAACTGGGGCTGAAATGGGTTAAGTGATTTGCACAAGGTCACATGGCTAGTGATAGTGGAATCACTTCAAAATCCCTTAAAGGTTTTGGGGCAACATTTTAGTGCCTTAATGAGATCACAATCTGATTGCAGCCCAGTGGCACCATAGTTGTAGGAAGCTCTGGACCTGGAGTCAGGAAGATCTGAGTGTGAATACAGCCTCAGTCTAAGTAGCTGTATGACCCTTAAGCAAGACACTTAACTCTGTTTGCCCCAGTTTCCTCAACTGTAAAATGGGGACAATATCTACCTCACAGGGTTGTTGCAAGAATCAAATGAGATAATATTTGTAAAGTACTTAGTCCAGTTCCTGGCACATAGGTGCTATATAAATGCTTATTCCCTTCTCCTCCTCCCCTAACCACCCCCCATCACCACTTGTCTTTTTAACACTGCCAGGTCAAATAGAGACAATGGATTTAGACATGAGATAGAACTTACAGACCAGCTAGTTCAATTGTGTTACAAATGAGGAAACTGAGGTAGAGAGGTGAAATAACTTGCACAAAGGCACACAGATAATAAGTATTATAACCAATATTAGAACCAAAGTATTCTTCCTCTAAATCCAGCAATCTTTCCCCTATACATGTTATGAATTGACATTACCATATGTGATTTTAGCCTTCTCTAAGACAGGCATAGTGTTCAGGGCCAGAAAGGCAATAGCTTTCCCCTTTTTTTGGCCTCTTAGACCACAATTAGAATATTGCATTTAGTTTTGGACACCACATATTTAGGAAGGGCATTGACAAAGTAGCAGATTGCCCATAGAAGAAAAACCCAGATGGTGACAGAATCTTGAGACCATCCCTTATGAGGATCAGTGGATAGAAATAGGCATATTTAACCTAGATGAAACAGTATTTGGGAAATGTGTGTGTGTGTGTGTGTGTGTGTGTGTGTGTGTGTGTGAATGACAGCTGTATTCACGTGGAAGAAGGATTAAACTTGCTCTGTCTAGCCCCAGAGGGCAGTGTATTTCACAGGGATACATTTGTCCATGATATGTAGAAAAACTTCCATATGTGTAAACGGTGCTTTGGGAGATGGGGGATGTTCCCCTTCACTACACTGTTTCATGCAATGCCTGGAGGACCATTTATTGGGCATCCTGTAGTGTGGGTTCTTATTTAAGAACTACCCCAACTTAGTCTCTAATCTCCTTTCTGCCTGCAAAGATTATTTCCCCTTTAAGTCTCTTCTTTTCCAAGCTAAACATCCCCAATTCATCCAGCTTTTTCGAATATGACATGGTTTCTAGACTCCTCAGCCATTTGTCAACATTCTATGTATGCTTTCCAGTTTGGCAATGTCCTTCTTCAAGTATGTTGCCAGAATGGAACACAATACTCCAGCTGTAGGCTGATCTGTAAGGAATGTATTAAGATGATTGTCTCCTTTGTTCTTAAATGCTGTATTTTTATAAATGCAGCCTAAGATTTCACTTGGAGACTTGTCTCTTGAGCTTAACTAAAATCCTGGGATCTTTCTGCCATAACCAAACCTTTTTTTCTCCTCTCTATTCTTGTAGAGTTGGCTTTTTGGAACTTAAATCTAGGGCTTTATATTTCTGCAACTTAAATTTAATCTTGTCTTGACATCAAATGAGGTTAATATTCCAGCCCATAGAGATATTTTGGAGACTAATTCTGTTATTTGGAGTGGTAATTATGTCTTCTAGCTTTGTGTCATCTAGGAATGTGATTATCCTACCATTCATCTAAGCCACTGACAGAATTGTTGGACAGGACAAGGCCAAGGACAAAACATTGTAACACACCATTCGTTACACAGATCTACCCATCTAAACTCACCCGATCCATTGATCACTACTTTTTGGCCAACCAATTAGTTTTGAATTCACCTGACTATATTACAAGCCGTGAACTAAAACTGAGCAGGGATGAGACTGAGACCACTAGGAATGGTAAAATAAAGTTTCTCAGGCCCATATTTTTTCCATCATATACTCACCTGGAAATCATGAGAGATTTTGTCAAATCACTTCTGAAATCAAATATAGTACATATGGCATTCCCTCTATAAGTCTAGTGACCCTTCCATTTAAAGAAATGAGATTAGTGTGGAATAACTTATTTTTAGTGAACCCATGTTGGCTCATAGTGTTTGTTACTTCTCTTTTCCAGTTCTCACAAGCGACCTATTTAATAATCTATCTTAGAATTTTGCCACAGAGTAATGTGAAGTTTATGAGTTTGAAGTTTCTGAAATAATAGTGCCTTTCCCTCCTCTTCCCCCAAATCAGCATAATATCTGCTCACATTTAATCTTCTGACACCTTTCCCATTTTCCATAGCTCCTTAAGTATCGCTGAAAGTGGTGCCTCAATCTTATCTGTGATACCCTAGGTTGTAATTTCTCTGGGCCGGGAGATCTGAAGGGATTTTAAATAGCTGCTCTCATGATAGTTCACACTTACCCTTGACTAAATCCCCACTAAAACACATTTCTTCTACCCTTTCTAGTTTGAGAATTATGCTCCCCAATAGAAGAGAGTAAAGAAATTGAGATTATATAGTTATTCTCTCTTTCTGTTAGCTGTTAATACTGCTCTAAATGCATCCATAACCTAATCTATGAAAAAGTATTTGTGATTTGATCAAAATACAAAATACTACCTTTCTCAGAAGTACTTGCTTTTATAAAAGAGTTGCCTAGAGGGGGAAAGACTTAAGGACAATGATTAATCTCTGGCACTGTGCAGATAATGGGGGTATCAGGGATTTGATATTTCTTCTCCAGTGACACCCAGGAGACTCCTAAGGACAGTTGATAAAGGCTTTAAATGAGTGAGTAGCCAAGAGAAGGCAGAACCTCTAGTTGCTATTATGATGACTGTAGAACTAACTTTACATTGTGTTTGTTGTCATCAAGCAGCCTTACTCTACTGCCAACTTCTGCGGTGAAGAAAACAAGAAAGCACCAGTTCTAAGCTGACTTGAACCTTATTTATGATTCTAGATATTTAAGTTCTGCCATTTTCTTTCTCCTTCTCAATCACTCTCCATCAGAAGAAAAGGTAAGTTCAGATCTATGGATGTAATTTATACTGGACCCTTGAGGGCAATTAAGCCTACAATTCCATTGCCAGGAAAATGAGAAAAGCCAGTATTGAGTGAATTCTGAATTCCACTATGGATTCTGCAGGAACAGAACCAAAGCCAGCTGCAGTTAGTTTATCCGTGCTACAGAATTGACTGTAATTGGCTGCTACCCTCACCCACCCTCACTACACAGCAATCAGTCTGTACAGAAGTACAGAATTTTAAGATGATGAATGTTTTATTTCTTAAAATAAACAGTAGCAATTTAGAAACACATTTATGTATTTTACATTTGGCTTTTTTTAAAATAGCAGAAGTATATTGGAAACTTCCTTGGTGTCAAAATTCACATATGCTCTTATCAAAAATATCGAAATGACAAGCTAATATTGTATTCAGAGTTAAATAATAAACCTATATGAAACTTCAGATTATTCTGTTTGCATTGGCCTAGCAAAAGGTATTCTATACTTATGGCAAGATTATTTAGAGCTGTCAAGATTGAAGAACTAAACATTCTAACATCTGATGAGAGATGAAGATGTGTTTTTAAGTTTGTATTTTATTAATGTGACAAATTTCAATGATTAAATGAAATCCATTTTTAATGAGAAGTCATTTTGGCCAAAGACCTTTACTAAAAAGGAAAAAAAAATCCTTGAAGGATTTATTTCATTACTATTATTGTTATCATCATTTCCACCATTGGTTATCTTTGTCTCACCATTGGTGATAACAATAGGGACTGGGCCTATGATTCTATAGACATAGGAACTCCCAGATAATTAGACTCCCTCCACTGATACAGGTCAACATCTTCTCTCCAACTATTATTGTTAACAATATTAATAATTCTATATAGAAATAATTTTGGGGTTTTGTCCCACCTTAGCTGTCTGATTAATTGTGACTCTTTTAAGTCATTCTACAGTGATTTTTGGTGTAGCCAGGTGGTACAGTGGATAGAGAGTACCAGGCCTGGAGTCATGAAGACTCATCTTTGTGAATTCAAACCTGACCACAGAAACTAGCTGTGTGACCCTAGGCAAGTCACTTAAACCTGTTTGCCTCAGTTTCCTCATCTGTAAAATAAGCTGGAAAAAGAAATGACAAACTACTCCAGTATCTTTGCCAAGAAAAACCCACATGGGGTCATGAAGTCAGATGTGACTGAAATGACTGAACAATGATAACAACAATAGTTTCTCTTTTTAGAATGGAGATGATAAAACTTGCTTAGTCAAACAGGCTACTGGGATTGGAAGGTTTTAATGCCAATGACCCCAGTTATACCCTCAGGAAAAGTTGGGGTTGTTGCTAGGGATGGAGATTGGAAGCTAATTGAGGCCTATGGTTTCATTCCTGTCAGAGAATTCCCTCCAAAGAGGGAGGTTAGCAACTTTCTGGTCATTTAAATTCTTAGAAGGTTGCCTGGGGGTGCTATATGTGAGAGGAAGGACTTGAATCCAGATCTTCTTGATTCCAAGGCTAGTGTCCTAGCCCTTATTGAATATTTCCATCCTTTCAGGTGGAAAGAATGTTGTTCCTAGTGCCAGAAGACCAGGGGTCAAATTCCATCTCTGTTGTTTACTCTCTTTATAACCTTGAACAATCTGGCCCTCAGTTTCCTCCTTTGTAAATCAAGAGGGTTGGATGAGTTTAGTTGTTTCTGTAGTCCCTTCCAATTCTAGAGCTATTATCCTAAGATACTAAATTTATTTTCCCCCATTTTTTCCCTAAAGTATCAACTTTCAACTCAAACATTCTTAGAAGTTATAGAGTAGACGTGGAAAGACTTTAGCTCAAATAGAAAACCTTTAGTGTAGCTACTAAACACATTAAACAGCTCCGATTGAGGACCCAAATGGGAGGCCATGGTACATGATGCAATCCTGTGATCCAATCAGGTTGCGTGTTATCTCTGAGAAGCTGGAAAACATGTGAGCAGAAGTCATTACTAGGTAACCTTTCCTTGAGGCAGCAGAGAGCTGTATCTCCGTGGCACAATGGTCTTTGTTTTTTCTTTGCACTAACTTTACATTATACAATTCATTGAGCTCTCTTTTCTGGTTAAAAAAAGCCACAGGCTAAACATTATAATGGGTCCCTGTTGCTATTACACATTTATATAACCTGTTCCAGTTCTTTAGAGTGATGTCTTAAATTTTTATTAACAATACTTTGCCCCCCCAAAAAAATTAAAAACAAAACAAAGCACCAATACTTTGCAAGCTACCTGCAATAGGATTTTAGGGTTTAAGGGCCTTTTGTGAGCACCTAATCAAATCTTCTCATTTTATGGATGAGAAAACTGAGGCTGCAGATGTAACTTGCCCAAGCTCGCATAGATAGTTTAATAGGATGACCATTCAAACTTTAGCTCCTTTGACTCTCTTTCCAATGGGTTATTCTTCTCGGTAGAGTCATTCCCACTTAACAGAAGAAGAAACTGAGGCATGGACTATTCAATGACTTGCATCAAGTGTAACAGAAACCATTTAATTACTCTCGGCATTAAAATTCCTAATTGTTGATCTCCCAACTCTGTTTAAACAAAGTTAAATAGGCACCTTCTCTTTTTTGCCAGCTCACTTACTCAACTTCCACCTACCTCATCATACAAACTTCGTTATAATCAGGCTAGTCTCTTCACTGTCCTCCAAACAGTATAGTCATTCCCACACTAAGTCTTTCCTATTACTGTTCCCCTTGCCTAGAATGTCATCTCTTTTCCCTTCTCCCTTTCCAAATTCTACCTGACTTTCAAAGTCCATCTCAAATCTGCCCTTTGTGAATCCGTTCTTCCCCTCCCACCACCTAGTCCCAGAATTTCTTGGTTTAACTCTCTTTGAAACTCTTATAGCACTTAAAATTTAGGATCTTTAAAAAAAAACTCAATATTTTATTATATTGTTACATTGTAGATTCTGTGAGTTATTTTTCCTTATGATTTCTAACGCTTCTTCTATCTTCCTTTTAGCCCGTTAGTATTCCAAGTGTTAAGCTCAGGATAGGCATTCAATACATCCTTTTTGATTGATTATCAAAAGGAATATATTAGCCAGTTGGAAATAACTACCCTTAGCAAGAACAGTGTATCTAACCAAAATAGTTTTTAAAATTCAGGTTGTCCACAACAGCTAGGGACTTAATACTTGCTATGGCAGTGACAGTCTAGGCTCATTTCTTTACACAAACTTCTCCACTTTTGCTACTCAAACCTGAGTTGCAACACCTATCAGACCTGAATCTTTGAAGTGGAGAACTTTATATTTGCATAAATTCCCTGAGGAACTAGGGATAAGATGTTCTAAAGCCCTCTGGGGTTGTGTGTGCTTGGCAAAGAATATGAATGAACCTGTCAGATTTTCAACCATCAGGAATGGATGGCTTTAGGGTGTTTAAAATGGGTAATGGTATGTGGGAGGTATGCTAGCAATAGGGTAAAGCCAGACTGTTTATATTCCTTTTTCTGTTTCTTCAGGGCCAATACATAATATACTAGGGATTGTAGAAGGATGGAATGCAAGTGCTAATTTTTTTTAATGGAAAGTTTTGAATGATGGTCTACTCTTGATGACATATATGGCTTATAATCCATATAGGGCCTTTTAGATCTTGCCTTGATGATTAAACAGAGCAAATATTTCTCTTCCTTAAACAAATAGAACTCTGATAAGACTTTGAAACTTTAGGCTAAAAAGAGGTTTCTAAGTTATTCTCATTCCTCTGCTAGGATATCCTAACTTTTCTCTACCCTAGATGAGCAAGAATGGATTCCCTGAGACAAATATATTTGCTCTTATGACTTTAGAGAGTTCATATGCTTTGAATGTAGGTCTATTCATCTTTAAAAAGTAGAAGAGCAATCTTCAGTTAGAACCATTGCTACTAATTTTTGCACTTGGGGTAAATGGGGGTGAGGGCAAGGAGAAGGCTAGTTAGGTTCAATGGGGCCAAAAGATTGTGGGGGTGGAGGGGCAGGCAGGGAAGTAAATATGATCCAGGTATTGGGAGGTATCTATGCTGTTGGAGGGGGAGGAAGTATACTATAGAATGAGCCTCATTGCTGCTACTCTGGGCCAGAAAAATAGTGAAAGCAATATCCATAGTATGGTTACTACCACTGAGGTGGTAATTGATGTGATCACTGATGTGATCGGAGACACAAATGCTGAAACATTGCTGTTAATACTCTTCAAACTTACAACCTTAGGAAAATGCTCTGATGGCCCCACCTTTGTTAGGTCTTTGGGTAACCCTTCTGAATCAAACTCTTCTTTTGCATGAATGATAAAAATAGTTGATATGTGATACAAACTCTTAAAAAAACCACAACTTATCCATTGGTGAAAAATAAGGAGAATAACTTCAGGGTGATATCAACTATTTGCATAATTCAGGGTAAGTACATGGGATTTTTTTGTTCCAATTTTGAATATATTATTTAGATTTTCAAAGTGTGTTGAAACGGCTCAAGTTCCACCTTCTGCATGAGATATCTGGTCCTTCCCTAATTGAAGATATCTCTCTCCACCCACCCAGCCTTCCTTAATTTTTAAATGCCATTTTGAGTCTTTACTTTGTCTGTTTCATAGTCTGCCTTGCATCGTAATTGTCTATGTTGCTCTCCCCATATCCTTCCCTCCTCCACCACTTATACCATAAGCTCCACTTATACCATACTCAGGGAGTGTGTAGTTTTTCATCATTGTATTCCTAGTAGCTGGCACAATGTTTGACACATAACACATATTTAACAAATGGTTGTGGAATTAGAATTATTTTAACTTGTTTGATGAGAGAGCTTGGTAAGGACACAAAATATACCAGTAGCAGCCTTTAGAATCTAACAGAACTCCAGAAAATGTGTCATGTAATGGTCTTTTATTTCTAGGCAGTCTCATTAATCCCCAGAGCCTAACTCAAAGGGGCTAGGGTACTTCATATGAAGGAACAGGCTAAATGTCTTGGGAGGATATTTTTTTCAAAGCAAAGACACAAGCCAGAGTTGCTATCTGATTACCTACTAGACCTAATAGTTAGTATTACAGACCTCTGATGCCAAAGGGACTTCAAAAGAGCAACTAAAGAGACTACAGTGATTTAACAGGAAAGAAGGGATTTCCAAAGCATCAGAGACCAAAACGTCTTTAATTAATTAATCCAGCTAAGAGTTCTCCAAGGTTTATCAGGATGGACTTTTCAGCGAGAATATCTCATATTAAATGTACAATACTTTAGCCCAGGGATCATCCCTTTCTGTTATTATGAAGAGGGAATTACGATAATCCTTGTCCCTCGACCAAATTTCCACCTTTGAAAATGCTGCCAATCATCAATTGACTATTTACTGTGTTCCTCCCATGTGTACATGACTCACAGAGGTATGGAACAGAGAGAATATCCAATATCTGGTTCCCAGGACATTGAAATCTTTCTATTATATTTCAATTGTACTGAAGAACTGAGTCACAAAATTCATTTTATCTTTGGGAAAGAGAGGGTAATTAAAAAAAAAAAGATTATTCAAATGACCAAAAGGAGAAATTAAGTTAGCTTGGTCAGTTTTCTAAATTCCCAAGGTGTTGGCATCAGTTGATTCACTTTTTGATTTATTGGCAGGTGCTACAACAAATTAGAAGCATTTCAAAAAATATTGAGAGAGTTCACCTTGTAGTCAGGAACACTCAGGTTCAAATCCCGTGCTTGACAACAGGTGGCCAAGTGACCCTGGACAAGTCCTTTCAATGCCTCAGGGAACTCTCTATTCCTATAAATTACAGAGAGGTTGCTAGCCTGCATTGGTAGGTAAGGTCCCCTCACTAGAGATTTCTATATATTGATGAAATTGCAGGTCTAGCCCCTATCTCTATTAGCAAATATTGATTGAATACCTGCTAGGTGCTTTAGAGGAAGATGAAGAAGTATGATATAGTGTCTTTGCCTCTAGGAAGTTATTATCTACCTGAGAGATGATATTAAATCATAATTATAACCTAAGACAATATGATAACTGCCATATTAGTACTGCAGTTCAGCAAACCTTAAGTAAGCACTATTTATTATAGACAAAGCACTGTTCTAGGCTTTACAAGGGTAGGCATATAAAGAAGGAAGGCCTTCATGGAGTTCCTAGTATAGTAGACATTATTTTTGCCTATATTGTTATCTTCATAATTAAATAAAATATTTGATCTCCAGTCATCTTAAAATTAATAAAAAATTATTCAAGTTCAAATGTATAAATATTGATGATGGCTGTGTCTCTTCCCAACTTGTCTATTTCAGTCCCCCTTTTTCTTTCTCAATGCCTTTGGCCTATCGAAATAGGACATTGTACATGAAGAAATATCAAAACCTATTTTCACAGTAGGTAGTTGCACCAGGGGCTAAAAGCCACTGCCTTCCTGAATCAGGCATTAACAGATGATTTTCCATCAGTAAAGATGTATAATTTTCATTCAGGCTAAAGGCCCTCATAGGTTTGTGAATAGGAGGTGAATATTAGGATGAAATATGTATCCAAAGGGATCATATCCCCTATTGCTAAAATGAAGCCACAGCCAGGAATAGTCTAATAAGTTGACAATAAAGGAAACTATTATTAAGGTGAGACTAATGTCTTTCCTGGGGAAGCCACAGAATCTTAGTTATGAGAGCACATTTTCAGAAATCTCACCTGGTAATGCAAAACTTCTTGCCCTGCTGGGCTGGGACATGAATGCAAAAACAGCTGAAATTAGGCCAGGGCCATATCAATGAGGGACCACCAGAGTAAGAGCTGATATTTACATCACATTGGAAAGTTTGCAAAGTACTTTATATGGATCATTTTATTCAGGCCTTACAATGATTCTGTGATGTAGCTACTATGATTATATTTATTCCTTAGGAAGATAAGACTCAATAAAAGTGAAATGACTTGCCCATAGTCAAAGTGGAAAAGATTCACAGGTGGAATGCTAAACCGAAGTCTTTCTGATTCCAAGTCTGATATGCTATCCACAATGCCATGCTGTTTCTCCATGACCTCTGTGACTTTGCTTCCTAGTTGGAAGATGATGTCTGCCTCACAGTGGTACTTCAATCCAACCTCCCGCACTCAGCTGCCAAAATGATTTTCCTAAAACAGGACTGACCATGTCTTCCTTCCTCTTACTCTATAAACTCCATTAGCTCCCTATTACTGCTAGCATCTAATATAAACGACTTTGTTTAGTTTTTAAAGCCCTTCACAACTCGATTCTACATTTTCATTCTTCTTACCTCTAGTCCACATACTCTAAAATTCAACATTCCTCCCAAAGGATACCCCATCTCCTGACTCTGTGCCTTTTCATTGGCTGTGTCTCATGCCTGGAATGCTCTTGATCCACTCCATATCTCCAGTTACTGGACTCCCTAGTTTCCTTCAAGATTCACTCAAATCTTACCTTCTTTCAAGATGTTCCTCCCCTTCCTTTCCACTTCTGAGATCATCTCCCACTTACAATTTACATTGTATAAAACTTGTATTTACATAGTTGTTTGCATGTTGTCTTCCCCATAGAAAGTGGGTTCCTTGAAGGTAGAGGACATATTTTTGTCTTTCTTTGTATCCCTGCAGTACTTAACAGTGCCTGGCACTGTATTACTAAATTACTAAATTACTAAATGCTTACTGGCTGACTGCTGATCCTGGTTGGTGATGCTGCTAAAATGGGGAGGAGTTACTGGGGCAGCACAGCTGTGTTTTCCAACAATTCTGATAGCTTTGACAAGATCACCACCATGATGGGATAAAGAATGATCAAAAAGGCCCTCTTTCAGGAAATGGAAAGATTTCTCAGTAGTGATAGTGATCCTTAGCAAGAATGGAGTAGACATTGTCCTGTAGGAGGAGAGGTATGGGTATGGCATTTCAGGCCCTTGGCCATGGAATTTGTTCAACGGAGTATGAAACAATCAGCTGGCTTCTGTTACCTCAAATTAGCTTTGATTCATTTGTACTTCAGTTATTTTATCAGAGAAGTCAACATTCAGGATTAACCATTGAAAGCTTAATCCTCCAATGGGATTTGTGACTTTGTAAAATTAGATTCCATGAATCAGATCACAGTCCAGCCATGTCTGATCATCTTGTGTTACTCTTTCTACATCTTTTCCTTGGTTGAACACAGGGAAAGTCCCTCCTTTGAGCTGGAGGCCTTCCTTACATTCTCCTGACATGAGCAGGACACCATTAGCATGCTAATGCTACCCACCTGTCACCCTCCTCCCCTCTTCTCTATCCTACAATTCTCTGGTGACATTTTTTTCAGTCTTGCTCTTCTTTGAAGTTCCTCACTGATTACATGAAAATGAAATAGTCAAAAAACACCTAACCAGAAAAAAAAACCCAACAACTCAAGTATAACTATTTGAACTTGCAAACTTAGTTAATGGAAAAAAAAACCCGATGTCATTATTTAATTATATATGTTTGGGCACTAAGATCATTTATCACTATGTCATTGATAGAAGATGAGCTTTCATTCTTTAACGAATTCTGGGGAGGGGAAGGAAATTTTGAAACAAATAAAAAAAAAAGGTTAACCCCAAATGCCAACTAATATCTACTTCCTTTATCTTCTTTTTCCCTAATGAGAAATGAGAATCTTTTCTGAATGATTTCCTAGGAGCCTGGCGGGTAGAAAAATCTAACCAAACATTAAAGATGATTTGAGAAGTGCAAGAGCATGCTGAGGTTGTCTGATCTAGGTTGTTTGGCTTACGGATTTGGAGAGGCAAATAGAAGCAGCTGCACTGAGGATTTTCTGCAATTAGGTTTCATGCAGATTCTGGAAGTTGCTTATTAGGTCTGTCACTTTCAATCCATCTGGTATTTTAATGTTGAAGTCCTATCGAAAGGTGCTCAGTGGGGTCAGTGAATTTCCTTTCTCCTGCTAGAGACAACTGTACAACAAGCAAGGCTTATCTGCTGGGAGGCAGAAGGGACAATTTGGCTGCCTATTTCAAGGTGCATGAATTTTTCATTGCTCATGGTGAGGCAGCACAAACCTTTCCTGCAATTTCCAGTTTAGACCAGTCTCAGACTTAGGTGCTATTCATAGGGAAGGTCTGGTTTGGGTTGATTTTTTATTGCAGGGCTCTCTGGTCTGCTGCTGTTGGCCGCTCAAAAAATATGTAAGCTGAAGGCCAAAGAAACCAAATGTAAGATGAGAAAACTGAGACTCAGAATTTAAAAGATATGCCAATTGTCAAATAAAATCAAAATTCAAATCCACATGTTCTTTCTCCATATCTAATGGGTTTTTGGCCTTTAATATTGCCTTACCTAATCCAAGCTACCACTCTAATTGGAAGGGGTTGGGGTTAGCTTTTTTCAGAATTTCACACCAAAGGCATGTCCTCTCCTCATTTACCCTACCTCCCAGAGTGTGCTATGCTTTCTCCAAAGAAAACTAGGAAGTAATTTATTTTATTAAACTTGCTTCTCTCTAATCCCTAGGTAGCAGCATAAATAAGGCCAAGGCACATCATTTCCCTTGTGCTGTACATGTATAACCTCTTCAATCTCCAGGGGCTAAATTCTTAACATTATGACTACTTCCCTACTGGCTTCTTGGACCTACAAGGGTCATCCTTGTAAGAAGGCTGAGCTGAGGCCAGTTGCAGAATTGAATAATTTCCCCCAGCTTATTTTATTTATAATATCTCATTACACTGAGTATAAATTTGCCCAAAGATGAAATCTAGGAGTGTAGTGTGTTTCTTGCAACATATGCTAAAATATTGTCATGGCAGGGACAGGGATTGATTTAGGAAGATGAAATAGATACTTATTCTCTTTCATCTTGGCAACTGTGGAGTCAGGACCTGCAAAGCATATGATGCACATGGCCAAATGACTTCTATCTATTTCTTCCCAATAGGGGGAAAGGGGCTTTTAACTTGCATGTAGTGCTGGGCAGGGAAAACAACCTCATTGCATTATGGTGACTGGACCAGTGCCTGGCTGGTTGTCATTCTGCTCCTCTAAATTTCCATTTTCCCTGTTTAATGCAATTTTGGAGGTTAGTTACAGATGTGGTTAAAAGCAGCTTCATGGCTTTTTGAATTCTGATGCTATGATGTACCTACAACAAAGCTATTGGGGGACAAATAGATCCTTGTTGAATGCTATGTCGATTATAGAAAATCCCAGAAATTTAAGAATTTCACTACAGAAGTACCAATGAAGCTCAGGCCATTCATTTTGGCAGATGAGAAAACAAGGCCCTGAGACATAAAGTGACCTGCCTAAGATGACTCAGATGGTAGGAGGGAAAAATATACATATTGTCCCCTCAAAAAGCAAAACAAACCAACCACCAAACAAATAATCCTCAAACCCTTTAGGAAACAATAACTGAAATGAAGAAACAAAATAGTTGATGCTGCAACTGTGAATTGAAAACTATGGTCGGTAGTTGTAAATTATAGTAATTATTATTTAGGTCTGGTCAATGTGCATGGTGAATCTTTTGTGTTTATTTTGTGTAAGCAAATGCCTTTCCTATGAGGCAGCTAGGTGATACAGTGAATGGAGCATTGGACTTGGAATCAGGAAGACCTAAGTTCAAATCTGGCCTCAATAATTTTTACCAAATGATGAGTTCTTATCCCAAAGTCTTGAGTGCTTGCACTTGTCAAATACAATGTTATTATATTAAAAAGAAAGAGAGAAAACTATGGTCTTGCACACTAAGTCATGGAGTCTACAATTTGCCTTTTCATGACCAAACCTGAATTGTGAAGCATTGTGCAGGAATGATGTATTACCAGGTCTTAGGAATATAAAGCTAGAGTTGGAAGGTTTCTGCCACCAGGGGAGGTTAAGCGACTTACCAAAAGTCACACAAGGTAGTAAATATCAGAGGTGCTGTTTGAACCCAGATCCTCTGATTGATTATTTAATCACCAAGTTAGGGAAGAATAGAGTAGCCAGACTGAAACAATCATGATTGTTAAATTTTCAATCTAAGTATTTATATCTTGGAAATTGGAAAATGCTACAAATCAAAGCTTGAATTATATAGTTTTGTTCACGGTCTAGATTTAACAAAGTGATGGAGAAAATATTCATAATGCAGATTAAACTTAAATGTCTGCTGTGTGTACAATTTTTGGGTTTAATTTTGGAGAGCTGGTTGTAAAATATTTACCAGTATACTAGGTAGGGCTCCTAACTGAAACTTATCTAGATTAAATTACTTCTTTTTTTTTTTTTCTACTTCTTCCTTCAGGGACAGTGGATAGAGTGGAATACAGTGCCTTATATTTAGTAGTATGTATATTCATGAATGAATAAAGAGCAGGTACCCTTTTGGCTGAACAAACAAAGGTAAGTAATATCTACAAGAGCATTCTTATCATTGGAGTTATGTGGAGAACTACATGAGGTCTTAGGCATAGAGAACACCAATAGTTAGATATAATGACTTGTCACAAAGTCAGAGGCAAGTACATCCTGGAAACATCTTCTGAATCCTTTCCTATTCCTTCATTAGTTATTTTTAAAGTCAGTAGTTGTAGGACCTTCATCCATGAGAGGGTTGGCTGGCTTCTATTTACCAAGCACCACTTGCCTTGCCCCCATCGCCATTTGTAAGTCCTAGGACAGAAGTCCTCATCTGATGTAATTATAATTGCTTCCCCCACCCCTCCAACCCAGCCCAATTTTCTGAAAATGCAAAACCACTTAATACAACACAAAAAGTAGTTGATACAGGTGAGCTCAATTATTTTTTTTCCTTCTAACAAAGTTATCCAAACTATGCTATAAAATCTGAAATTCAGGTGAAGAGCAAAATTCTCTAGACCTTGCATTTGAACATCTTGATATTTTGCTACTGAAATGGGGAAGGAGGTTGGATGGAGAGGGAGGTTTACTTTTCACATTCTGCTGTTGTAAGAATTATAATTATTAAATCAAGTAGGTAAAATGTAATGTCATAGAATTTCAATATTGGAAGAGACAGATTATAGACACCAGTCTTCTCATTTTGCAGATGAAGAACCTGAATCTTAAAGAAGTCAAGTGATGGGTCTGTAACTGAAAGAGATTAAATGAAAAATATCTCTATGTACAAAAATATTTATAGCAGCTTTCTGTGGTAGCAAAAATTGGAAATTGAGGGGTGCCCATCAACTGGAAATGGCTGAACAAATTGTGGTATATGATTGTGGTTGAATACTACTATGCTATAAAAAATGATAAAGGGGATGGGTTCAGAAAAAACCTGGGAAGACTTCTATGAACTGATGCAAAGGGAAGTGAGCAGAACCAGGAAAATGTTGTACACAGTATCAGCAATGCTGTTGTGCTGATCAGATGTTAAAGACTTATCTACTCTGATCAATGATCCATAAGAATTTCAAAGTACTAGTGATGAAAAATGCTCTATTTCCAAAGAGAGAACTAATGAACTCTGAGTGCAGATTATAGCATTATCTTCTCACTCTTCCTTCCTTCCTTCCTTCCTTCCTTCCTTCCTTCCTTCCTTCCTTCCTTCCTTCCTTCCTTCCTTCCTTCCTTCCTTTCTTTCTTTCTTTCTTTCTTTCTTTCTTTCTTTCTTTCTTTCTTTCTTTCTTTCTTTCTTTCTTTCTTTCTTTCTTCAACATGGCAGATATGGAAATACATTTTGCATGAGTTCATATAGAGTATCATTGTTTTCCCATGTTTTGCATGACTTCACATGTATATTTCTTGCCTTCTCAATGGGTGGGGAGGAGATGGAAAGATAAAGAATTTAGAGCTCAAAATTTTTACAAGAATGCTAAAATTTAATTTTTTTAAAGAAGTTATGTGACTTGCTTGCTCTAGAGCAGAGTTAGCATGTGGTAAAGTCAAGCCTTACCTTCCCCATCCAGAGATTTTGGCCCAACTGTCTTTCTAATACCAAAGCTATTTCTCAAAACTTTAAACAGTAAGCACAAACTTTAAATAGCAATGTTCTGGGAGGGACAAATATTATGACCTACAACTAAAATGTGTAGCATTGGTATTATTTTCTGAATGTTCAAAGCATGCTAGATGCAGTGAGAAATTGTTGTTCTGCAGATTTAAGTTACAAGCATTCACTTGTGCCCATAATTTACATGGTGTGACCAGTGTATTAACTTGTATGGCACGTGACATGACCACTATACAGTATTCCAAGTATCAACAATCTGTAGAATGGTATGTCAAAGGCAGCAGTGAGGTTGTTTTCAGTAAGGCACACGTGATGACTGGAGAGCTTTGAAAAATTAAGAATGTTAATTTGGTTTTTGGCATCCTACTACTTACCTTTCAAGGTCCCTACTGCTTCACTAAGGCTCTTACTTCCTGGAACTTCCTCTCTAATAAGAGAATGAAGCCTGAAAAGGCTTTTGATTATACCCTTCCACTAAATCCCTACTCCAATGCCTCATTATGCCATATTGTGGCATGGAAGTGATCCTAGATTCTCAGTGCTGCTTTTGTCACACAATTTTTATTTTACACGTGGTTCTGTAGATTATTGAAGTTTAGAATACCATGTAGTAGTTATACCAGATACCAGGTAAATTGAAACACTGGTCACACTATGTAAATGGTAGGTGTAATTGAATCCAGGCTACCTAAATTCTTGTAACACCAATTCTCACTGAATCTACTATACTTTGGACATTCACAAAATAATACCAATGTCTTACTTTTTAGTTGTAGGTTATATTTGCCCTACCCAGAACATTGCCATTTAGAGTGTGTGCTTGCTGTTTAAAGGTTTGAGAGACAGCTATGATCTGTGTCAGAGGAGCATTGGCTCTATTAGGTCCTATCAAGCTGGAAAGATTTCAGGTGTGAGCCTAACAATGGCTTGCATTCTTGTCATCTGTGGACCTGCTTGGTTAACATCAGAGAGGCTCATCAGCAGGGTGTCCATATAGTGATAAATGTTTTAACTAAGGCAACCCAATGACTACCAAGTAAGTCACAAAGAGGTTACTATTGGTGTAAAGGGAGTGCCCTCATCAAAGAAATTACAGATCCTTAAAGTACTGATTCTATTACACTATTATTTTTTTAAATTATAAATTTAAAAATTATGAACTAAATTAAGTGCATATACAAAACAAGGGACAGAGTCTCCCCTGCCAATTGCCAACCCTTAGTCTTTAATGAGGCAGAACCAAATAAACTAAAAATAATAAGCAACAAGGAAGGAGCTTTTATTCTTTGTCCACTTCCAGGCTTGCCCAAAGTTTTGTGATTTTTGACTCTATTTTCCTCTTTTTTTCCTTTTTTTAAATATAGTTGAAGTCAGGCTGTCTCTAGCTATGTTTCCACCAATTTTAGTATTTTTTTAAACTCTCATTAATTAAGAAAAGAAGACTCTGAAATATTTCTTGCAGCCTAATTTTTCATGAACTTAATTCTTCCAGTTATACAACTTCATATTACATAGTGTCATCCAGAGCATATCTCCAGTGGAACTTGGCACTGCACAAAATATAGTCAAACAAAAATCATTGCCCATGGGTTCAGAGAAGAAAAAAGCTAGATCGAACAGTCAACTTGATGTACTCATATTATTTAGTACCTTTCTCCTAAGAATAGTTTCTACTCTCAATTTCTACTTCCTGACCACTCACTCATTCACTCTTAACTCTTACAACTGGCTTTTTCCACTGCCACTCTACAGAAAATGCTCTCTTAAAAATGACCAATGAATACACTCCTAAAGTACAATGTAAATCATCCCATTCCCTTGCTTGATCATTTTAACTTTCTCCATTGTCTTCTGGAAGTGAAGCCCATCCCTCTTAGTTATCTGAAAAGTCCCTCTGTGATCCAGTCCCAACTTAATTGTCTGGACTGATATGCTATATTCCCCTATATGTGCCCTCCACCCTAGCCAAATTTGATTGTTGATACTCCTAAACATGCCCTTTCACTTTCGCA
This sequence comes from Phascolarctos cinereus, assembly GCF_003287225.1. Lineage (NCBI taxonomy): Eukaryota > Metazoa > Chordata > Mammalia > Diprotodontia > Phascolarctidae > Phascolarctos > Phascolarctos cinereus. The sequence goes on from NW_027555514.1 coordinate 164,045,487, forward strand.
CCTTTGCTATCACTGTTCCTCTTTGTGGAAAATTACTCTTGTCCCCTCTTCCATCTATACTTTTTCCAACCTACTCATTCTTCAAAACCTAGCTCACCCCAAGTCCTCCCCCTACCAAAAAAACCCTCGCTCAAATGCTGTTTCTTCCATTAAATGTCTCCTAAATCCTCTTAGACTGACATGTCCTCTCCATGCTTCTGAATTCTCAAAGCAAAAACTTGCACTTCATGGCAACTTACAACATAGGTATTGTGTTATTTGTATATTTGTCTTACCTTCCTTTATAGAATATTAGCATATGCTTAATGCACACCCATAGGATCATAGATTAATATCTAGAAGGAACCTTAGAGGTGATTACATCCAACCTCTTCACTTTACAGATGAGAAAACTGAGGTAAAACAGCAGTTAAGTGACTTTCTCAGGGTCACAAAAATAGTAAATATCTGAGGCAGGTCTTTCTGAATCAAGGGGCAACTGGGTGGCTTAGGGGATAGAGTGCCAGGTGTGGAAACAGGAAGACGCATCTTCTTGAATTCAAATCTGGCCCAGACACTTACTAGCTGTATAACCCTAGGCATGTCACTTAACCTCATTTGCCTCAGTTTCCTTATCTGAAAAAGAAGCTGGAGAAGGAAATGGCAAGCTACTCCAGTATCTCTGTCAAGAAAATCCCAAATGGGGTCACAAAGAGCCAAATGCAACGAAAAAATGACTGAACATCTTCCTGAATACAAGCTCTCTATTCACTGTGTCACCTGGTTGACTTAAAGAATTAACTTACTTTACAAATACTTGTCTAGATTCCTTAATTCTATAGCAGAAAAAAGCCATATTATATAAGGAGTGTAAGCAAGAAACATTACTAAAACCACTAATGTTTCCTTTTGCCTTATGGTACATTAGTGGTATTGCTTGCTTGGATAGACTCTTCATTCTTGTATCATAAATTTTAACAAGCACCAAATATTTGCAAGCTCCAAATGTTTTTTTTTTCCAGATCAACCTCCTCCTGTGAAGCTTCATAGTAGTTAAATAAAGCAAGCTGGCATGCTCACCATACTACATTCTCATCATAAATTATTACTTGCCCTGGGCTGATGGCCATTTAGTGTCCTGTCTTTCTGAGTATACTACTTTCAGCTGCCATGTTGAGTAACCAGGGAGAACTAAAGTTGCTTTGTTTTTTGGTTTACATTAGTTTCACATCTTTTCTGGATCTCTTCCATCCTATTTATGTTTATAGCATGACAAAGAAGGAAGAAGTAGTTTAGGAGGACATAGTTGAAAAAGAATAAATTGTTAGGTTTGTGTTCCTGAAATTGGAACCTGTTAGAGGCCTAGGGCCATGGAGCTCAGAGACAAAATGCCCTGCTATGTTCTAGGAGGACTGTCATCCCTGCATTCCTACAACTGATTCTTTTTTATGGCCTGTTTAATTTACGACTCTAGATAAGAGTTATGCTGTGCTACATAGAAGCATATTTTACATTAACTGGAACCACTGGTTACTGGTCCTTCCAGAGTTCTGAAAAATGCTTCTCTCTAGGGCCCTTTAGGAAGTAAATATGGGAGTGACAACCCTTCTGGGTCAAAAGAGCTCTCTGTTGAACACAGGGTGACAAATACATCATAAGATCATCATTCTAGATCTAGTAGGGGCCTTGGAGATCATCTTATCCAACGTCCCTCATTCTGTAGATGAGGATACTAAGGCCCAGGAGGTTGTGACTGACCCAAGATCACCCAGGTAGTGTTAGCAGTGAGATGTGCTAACCTTCTGCACTGGTCCAGTTGAAACTAAATATTTTCCAAAAAAAGAATATTACTTTAGGGATTGTAATTCAATGTTGATCTAAGTAATGGCCTGGCAAATGACAGTGTATAGCTATTTTGCCAGAATATTTAAATTTTATAAAATGAAGGAAAGAAAAAAAGCAAACAGGAAGCTCTCATCAGAGCAACTCTCCAATAGTTTATGACACTTACTTTCAGTTGAAATTCAGGGAATATTTATTAAATTTTGGTGCCTAGCATTTTCCAGGTAACTTAAAAAACTCCCATTATGGATTATCTATTTCAGCTGCATGTTTTCCCTATGGATCCTTAGCAAAGAGGCCATTTTAAAAGTTATTTATTATATTTTTAATTTATTAAATAAGAAAGTATTTCTGTAACAGCATAATAAAAAGATGATTGTACTTGAAACTGCAAATCAGTTATGTATAACTTGCTATTCCTTTTAAATATAAAAGTTATTGTGTAAATTTCTTTTTTTTCCATTTCCCCCTTCTCTCCCAGTCTAGAAATGATTATCATTGGACACAAATATATATACATGTAAAATCATTCTATACATCTATTTATCAGTTCTTTCTCTGGAGGCAGATTGTGTCTTCTTCCATATGTCCTTTGTAGTTAATTTGGGTATTTATAATAATTAAAATTACTTATTTGCTCAAATTGTTCTTAAAATAATATTTTTATACCAATATCTTACACCATTTACCATGATAAGATCAACATGGATACATGACAGATATAAAGAGAAATATTACAAGAAAATTTGAAGAACATGGAACATATTACTCATCAGACTTATGGATAGGTGAACAATTTATGAATAAACAAGAGACAGAGAGCAGAATGAGGTGTAAAATGGATAATTTTGATTGCATCAAATTAAAAAAAGTTTTTGTACAAATAAAGCAAAGAGACCATTTTGAAATTAGCAACCTTACATATAAAAGAATAACAGAGGGATAGTGACCTAAATCAGGATTATTTTTTTCTCAACTACATAAAAAGATGAAAAGAATGAAATTCATAATAATTAAAATAGTGATAATGTTGTTGATGATGATGCTATGAAACATGTGTATAATACTTTCCACACATCATCTCATTTGCTTTAGAAAGTATTTGTAAAAGGAATGTCATGAAAATGTCCCATACTAGCCAGTCTTCCTAGTGATGAGGAACTGAGCTCGATTGTGGTAGACTGGAAATGTGGCTCACAGTCTGAGTCTATAGGACAGGCCTTTACTGTTTGTATCTTCTCTTGGATAATTACTCTGTTCTGGACTTAGAATAGATCCTAAAAAATGGTACAGATCCAGACATGAGTGAATGAATATACCAAACACTGGGCTGAATACTGGGAATACAAATACACAAATGAGACTACCTGCTCATTCTTACATGGTAATAGAGGAGACTATGTGTGTATGTATGTATGTGTATATAGACATACTTGCATATATGCATATACACACTGTATATGTATACATATACACACACATACATATATGCACATATATACATGGTAGTGGTAGTCTAGGATACAGATTATGGTTTGGGAAGTCATAAAGATGGTAAGTGAAAAAACAGAGCAATCAATTGACACAGCATTTCCAGAGCCAATGGTAATGTGAATTTGAATCTAGTTCTCAGAGCAAGACATGGAGGAAAGAGGAGGGTATACAGCAGAGTGGAATGGGGTGAAGATGAGGATGCATGTTCCCAAGGAGTGCAGAGCCAAGTGATTTAGTTCCTTCCAGGCATCATCTGGTTTGGAGGGATGGCATATGAATACCTGATTTCCTTTTCTAGAGGTTCCACTTCCATGATCACCATATTGTAGATGAGAATAGAGGTTGGGCATCCGAGTACAACCTGGGAGAGGATTGGCAATGTCCCTTCTTTGTATTCCACATTAGTATTTTATGAATTGGACAGTTCCAGACACCATGAGGGACCTATATATTCCCCCGTTGTTCTTTATACTACAAAATACAATTGGTGCCTCAGAACTGTATTCTTAAACATAAGGCTATTCAGAATAGGCTGAAGATACATGCACATTCATGTCTGCCAACTCCAGGTCACTTGAGCGACTTAGAATTTACCTCTGTATTCTTTTGCCCCCTCAAAGAGAAGCGGAAACCTGGGATAAAATTTTGCTCTGCCAGGATCACAAGGTAAAACTTGTTCACCCTGAGCTGGGTATCAGATGCTAGCCTAGAAGGAAATACACTCAGTCACAAACACAGAGGAAATGGAAGCTATCTGGTGGTGATAGTACAGCCACTGGATGCTGCAGGGGTAGAGTCCCTTGGCTTGAAAGTTCCAAACATGAACTCCCTAATACTAACTCATTTAGAAATACAGATCTGCAAATCTGAGTATAAATTTATCTTTAGTAAAGATAAAGAGCAGCCAGATTCAATTACTCATGTGGAAAAAGCTTTACGTGATAGGATTTTGAATGGGAAAGGTCCCCTTTCCCCATCAACATCACTGATAGAATCATGGGCAACCATTCACAAACTGTGTAGATGCTCATTGGTCTTTGAATTTCTTCTTCAGCTCTTCATGTATTGGCAGCTTATGTATCAGTTTCAAATTGTGGTCATTTAACTCTATGCTAATTGCTTAATAGATGAAGCCATAACCACGTCAGAGTGATCAGAGCTTTCTTCCAGAGCACTGATACTTACAGGATAGAATACTCATCTCCCCTCAGTTAGTTTCTGGATGCCTTTAGTACTGTTTGCTCCAAGTGCTTTTTTTTTTTTTCCTTTTTTGTCTATTTGCCCTAGACATGAAATTGTGAGCTAAAGCTGTGTTGATAGATACTTTCCTGGTTATGGTGATGAGTAGGCTGTAACTTCTTGGGGGACAGGGCCTGTGTCATATGCTTATTTTATAGCACATCAAGAACTTAGCAAACTGCTGGACATATATTATCATTCAATATATATATATTTGTTGATAGATTTGGTGAGTATAATAACCACATTTTAAGTATGGAATAATGGGGTTGGGACTAGCAGGTTATAGATTAAGCATCTGTCTTGAGGAAGAAGGGGATATAAGAGCAAATCTTAGAAGCCTGTTGCTTATTTTGTAAACTTAAGATGAAAGGATGTAGTGTTAGAAGGTGTGTTTTGGAGACTGTCTAAGCCAACCATGTCATTTTCCATATGAGAAACTGAGGCACAGAGAGCTTAAATTTCTTTCCAAGTCCCCTAGTTAATAAGTCACATGAGAGAAGCAATGCAGTAGAGTAGAAAGAATCAGGCTCAGGGGTCATGGGCCTGAGTTTGAATCCAGACTCATCTTTCTTACAATTTTTTACCTGTGTAACTTTAGATAAGCCATTTAACCTTCTTGGCCTCAGTGTTCTCATCTGTAAAATGAGGAGATTTGACCAGATGGCTTGCAAGGTCTCTTCAAATTCTAAATTTATGATCTAAGTGACAGACGAGAGCTGAATCTGGGTACCTTGACTTCAAATCCAGTCCATTTCCTACTGTACTATGCATATTAAGCAAGTCAGCTGGCCTCTCTGGGATTTCACTTCCCATTTGTAAAATAGGCATTACCATAAAAATGTTTTCAAAAAATAATATGAGAACATGTAAGTATCTTATGATCTGCGAACACTTTAGGTCTCCAGGGAAAGCCCAATGTCTTAGAATAAGAAGAATATACTCTTTCTAATTCTACTGACAGCAATTTTTACTGAAAGAAAATATCTAGTTATTTGCAGCTTATAGTCTTATTCTCAGGAATAAGAGATATAAGGAGGCTTGTAACTCAGTGTTGCTCTGCTATCATAGGGACCACATACAATTATTCCAGCAAGAGAAGTATCATTGTCTGAGAGATCTTGAGTTCCTATAATCCAGAATCATAGCACCCTTTTTGTGACTGTTTTCTACATGAAGAAAAATGGTCAGACTTAGCATACCCTCTAAATACTGAGGCAGGGTAGGAATAATAAAAATAATTTATATAGCATTAAGGTTTGCAAAGCATTTTGCAAGTATCATCCCCTTTTATTCTCCAACAACTCTGAGAGGTGGGTGCCATTATTATCCCTATTTTATAGTTAAGGAAATTGAGGCAGAGAGGTTAAGTGTCTTGCCCAGGGTCACATGGCTAGTAGGTGTCTGAGGCATTATTTGAACTTGAGCCTTGTTGATTCCGGGTCCAGCACTCTATCCACCTCATCACTTAGACGTTTATGAAGACAAATCATATGCAGGACTAAAATATACTTTCATTGTGTAAGGGGTGTTCAGCCTACTTAATCCTATATTTCATAGGATTTAAAATTTAGAGCTGTAAGGTACTTTGAAGATGTTATAATTCTATTGCACTGTGTTACTATACCCACTGTCTTATCTTGGTATAGTGGTGTGCCAAGTGTTATAAATGAAATGATATACACCTAAGTGTGCATTGTGTGCAAAGGGCTTACATTCTCCTGGTGGGAACAGAACTTGTACATAATGCAAATGAATAAATATTTTTTTAAAAAAATTCAAAGAAAAATGCAGAATAATTTGGGGATTGGGAAAAGAGAGTGCTAAAACACACAAAGTTGAGGAGATCCATTTTGAGTTATTATTATTAGATATTTATTAATGCTGTTTGATTATTATAACCTAACCTTCCACCTTTTAGCGTTGGTATTCATAAGGAGAAGTTAGAAGAGGAGAGCTAGAAATAAATGTTCCCAGAGAAAAGAGTCACAAAGAAATATGGGATGGACATAGAATGGATTTGTTTGGTACAACATAGAGCAAAAGAGGAGAGGATTTGGAATCTAAGAGCTGAGTTCAACATGGTTTCTAATTCTAGCTCTGTTATTCGCTATCTGTGTGCCCTCGGGCCAAATGACTTCACCTGTCCTGGCCTCATTTTCTTTATCTGTCAACAAAGCAGAGGTAGCTTGTTAATGCCTTCCTATCCACTATGCTACTTAGCTGCCTTATGAGGTTATGTCCACATGCACACTTTGTTTGACCATTTTGATGAAAGGGATTGGTTGGTTAAAACAGAATTGATCTGTCAATTCAATATAAGTGTCCAAACAAACCAGTTTGAGTTGAGGCAAAGTCCAAATAGGCCTCATTTTGCAGTTAAGGGAGAGGACTTCACTTTACAAAAGAAATTAAGGATCGCTCCTTCAGCATAAGTGCTTGGACACAATGTGGCATCTCACTGAGCTTGGCTGAGATAATCATGAGATTAGAAACACTGTCCAGAAGCACCCATAGTTACAGCGATGTGGGCCAGTCAACTTCCTTTAAAAGAATACCTAGAGAGAAGATAATCATCCCAAAACTACTGACAAGCAAGAGCAAAAAAGAATGGAATGAATTCAAAACTATTTCTAGTGCAGGCACTGTTGGAAACCTCATATTTTAGTATGGATATGCTATGCAAACAAGTATAATTTCTGTGCAAGACAATTCTGCATCTATTCAATGTGTCTGGATGAGGTTTCTGAAACACACTGAATAAAATGTGGTGAATAGATTTCAATGTTAGTGAAAGGCAATGGATTGATAGATCTATGGGCATTCACTTGCTCTCACAAAGAAGCCAGGAAACTAAATAAGTTGCTTTTCATACGACCTTGACTAGGAAGAGTTGCTTTGGAGGAGGCTTATTCAGTTGTAATTTCTTAGCTCTGACCAGTCTAAGCTTTTGTTTGCTAAAGACACTATAAAGGAGAAACTACATTTATTTAACAATAATTTTATTTCTATTAGACACTAGACAGCAAGGGGTGGAGCCAAGATGGCAGAGTGAAAGCAGTGACTTGCTTGAGCTCTCCCTCAAAACCCTCCAAATACCTATAAAAAATGGCTCTAAACAAATTCTAAAGCAGCAGAACCTGAAAAAAGACAGAGTGAAACAAATTTCCAGCCCAAGACAACCTGGATGATTGATCAGAAAAGTATATCATGCTGGGCTGGAAGAGGAGCACAGTGAGGCATGGGTGTGCAGGCTGCAGTGAACCTGGAGCAGGCCTCAGAGAACTGAATCATGGGCAGTTGTGGTAGCTTCCAGACATCTCAACCCATGAATGTCAAAGACAACTTAGAAGGTCAGTGGGAAAAGTCTGTTTCTGTGGTGCTGAGAGAGGAACTCAGGGTCTCAGGTCTAGTTCCCCTAGAGCATGGTCAATGGGGGGGGGCAGCTGCCTCCTGAGCTTCTGGCCTACAGACTGAGAGGGAATCGGGTGGCTGATCAGAGATGGATTGCAGGGATCTCTTTGCCAGTGCTGAGGCAGAAATGTTTTGCTTTGCCTGTGCTTGGATCTGTGTCACAGTTCTGGGCATTGGTCCTGGGGTGAGGAGGAGCACTGGAGTGGTGGAGGTTGTAGTGGCCATGGAGAGGAAACCCTCCTCACAGCTACAGAACAGAAAACAGTACTTGTGGTCACTAATAGACCAGAGCACAGGCCAGGAAAGGACTAAACCCCTTGCCCCTTATCATACCACCTTGGAAGAACTGAAAATTTACAGGTCCCTACAAACATCTCTGAAAACAGCTGAACAAAACCCCAAAGCTTGGGACAGTACACTTTCCACACTGGAAGCAGACTCTTACCTTAACAAAGAGTTTAAAACTCAAGTAATTGTGCAGGATCATGAACAAGCAGCTTTAAAAGAGTCAGACTATATTATCTTACTCTGGAGACAAAGAAGATCAAAGCATACAACCAGAAGAAGACAACAAAGTCAAAGCTCCTACATCCAAAGCCTCCAAGAAAAATATGAATCAGTCCCAGGCTTTGGAAGAGCTCAAAAGGGATTTTGAGAAGCAAGTAAGAGAAGTAGAGGAAAACCTGGGAAGAGAAATGAGACTGATGCAAGAAAATCATGAAAAACAAGTCAACAACTTGCTAAAGGAGACCCAAAAAATACTGAAGAAAATAACACCTTAAAAAATAGCCTAACCCAAATGGCAAAAGAGGTCCAAAAAGCCAATGAGGAGAAAATGCCCTAAAAAAAATTGGCCAAATGGAAAAGGAAGTCCAAAAGATTACTGAAGAAAATACTTCCTTAAAAATTAGAATAGAGCAATTGGAAGCTAGTGACTTTATGAGAAATCAAGACACTGTAAAACAAATCCAAAAGAATGAAAAATTAGAAAAATGTGAAATATCTCATTGGAAAAACAACTGACCTGGAAAATAGATCCAGGAAGAGAATTTAAAAATTATTGGACTATCTGAAAGCCATGATCAAAAAAAGAGCCTAGACATCATCTTTCAAGAAATTATCAAGGAAAACTGCCCTGAATATTAGAACCAGAGGGCAAAATAGAAATTGAAAGAATCCACAGATCTCCTCCTGAAAGAGATCCCCAAAGGAAAACTCCTAGGAATATTGTAGCCAAATTCCAGAGTTCCCAGGTCAAGGAGAAAATATTACAAGCTGCCAGAAGAAACAATTCAAGTACTGTGGAAACACAATCAGGATAACACAAGATTTAGCAGCTTCTACATTAAAGGACAGGGCATGGAATATAATATTCCAGAGGGCAAAGGAGATAGGATTACAACCAAGAATCACCTACCCAGCAAAACTGAGTATAATCCTTCAGGGGAAAAAATGGTCATTCAGTGAAATAGAGGACTTTCAAGCATTCTTGATGAAAAGACCACAGCTGAATAGAAAATTTGACTTTCAAATACAAGACTCAAGTGGAACATGAAGAGGTAAACAGGAAAGAGAAATCATAAGAGACTTATTAAGATTGAACTGTTTACATTCCTGCATGGAAAGATGATATTTATAACTCATGAGACCTTTGTCAGTATTAGGGTAGTTGGAGGAAAAAAATTATATGTATGTATGTATGTATGTATAGATAGATAGATAGATAGATAGAGGTCACAGGGTGAGTTGAAGATTAAGGGGTCATATCTGGAGGATAAAATTAAGATGAGAGAGATTACTGCAGAAGAAGAAAGGGAGAGGTAGAATGGGGTAAATTATCTCACAAAAAAAAACAGAAAAGAAAAGGCTCTTAGAGTGGAGGGGAAACAGGGGAAGGTGAGAAGGAATGAGTGAATCTTTTTCTCATAGGATTTGGCTTACAGAGGCAATAACATACACATTCAATTGGGTATGGAAATCTGTCTTACCCTACAGGAAAATAGGGGGAGAAGGAGACAAGAGAGCAGGGGGGTGATAGAGAGGAGGGCAGATTGGGAAAGGAGGTAATCAGAAGCAAATACTTCTGAGGAGGGACAGGGTCAAAAGAAAAAATAGCATAAATGGGAGGGCAGGATAGGATTAAGGGAAATAGAGTTAGTTTTTCACAACATGTCTGCTATGGAAGTGTTTTGCATAACTGCACATGTATAACCTATATTGAGTTACTTGCCTTTTCAATGAGGGTGGGTGGGGAGGGAGGAAGGGAGAATATTTGAAACCTAAAGTTTTTAAAATGTATGTTTAAAAAAATGTCTTCACGTGCTACTGGGAAATAAGAAATACAAGAAGTGGGGTACAGAAGTCTATCCTGCCCTACAGGAAAATAGAAGGAGAAGAGGATAAGAGAAGTGGGGAGAGATAGAAGAGAGGACAGAGTAAGGGAAGAGATATTCAGAATGCATGCCATCTTGGTGTGGGGGGAGGGTGAGATGGAGTGAAATTTGGAACTCAAAATCTTGTGGAAGTAAATATTGAAAACTAAAAATAAATAAATTTGTATTAAAAAAAAAGAAACTAGACAGCAAATGATTCACTCCATGAAAATTAGAGCACTGATGCTGGTTGTTGACCAGCCACTAAAACTTGGGTCCAGCTACTTTGCATAAAAGCTAATTTCCTGAAGATTTGAAACTATTTTAATAGACGTAAACCCCATAGATTGTAAGCTTCTTGAGTTATTGGGTAGGGACAATTTCATTTTTGTCTTTGTGTCCCCTAGTGTCCAGAACAGAGCCCAGAATATACCAGATGTTGAAATGATACAATAATCAAATTTGGCCAGGAAGAAAAACAAAATAAAATGCATTTCCCTCTCTTCTTCACAAAGCTTGAGACTATAGCTTTGGGATATGGTATATACTTTCAGATTCAAGTTGATGGGTTGGTTAGTTTTGTTGAACTTCTCACCTACCTCTTTCTTTTACATTCCTAATTGTAAGGGAAAGATCTCTAAGAGAGGAAGAGAGACATTGGAAATGAAGATGATGTAAAAATAAAAGACATCAATAGAATAAATAATACATTTTGTGTAACTGTTCTCTGGAGCAATTGCCAATGGATCTCTGCCTCAAGTCTGTCTTCATCCCCACAAGCCATTTGGTGAAATTCACAAAATTTGGGAGGCAAAAATAGCTGGTAGTGGTGATTTTTCTCTCACTATACTCCTTCCATTTCCTTCTTCCTGTCCCGTGCACCAAAAGTGATCTCAAAGTCACAGGGAAATTATATATTTGTACTCTATATAATAAAGTTGGGGGAATTACTGTTATCAGAGTTTTGATGTGGTCCCTGACCTCCAAAAGTAAGCTAGATTAGTTAATTTAGGACAGATTGTTGTTAGCATTCTTTCTAGTTTAGTTATCCATTTTTAAAAATAGTAACACACGTTATAAAACAGGGAGATTTATGGTTGTCAAAAGTGTTTGCCACCATCACGAAGGGTGTCCAGTGCAGAGTCCAGATGGAAGAGGGACTCCTTACAGATGGTGAGGGTGAGCTTCCTTACATGCTCCTGTTTGTGGATAACATTGCAACAAGTATAACAAAATCCTAGAGAATTTCTCAGCTTCCTAAAGGAAATCTGTGATCACTCAAAAGAGTTGTTCCTAAATATCCATTCTATAAAAAGCAAGTGCATGAAGAATACTTAATCTACATTATGACATATAATTGGCTGAACAACCTATAGAATTGGTATCTTAGACACTGTGGATGGATAATCAGTTGGGTCCAGAGCTGAATAGGAGGAGTACAGGCTAGACTGCCTTTGGAATTGGGGAATTGTTCAAGGATTTTAATGACCCAGAGTTTTTCCTTGAATCGAAAAGCCATTTTTTTCATTACCATTCTTGTGGTGGTGCTACATGTGCAAGTCACGAAATACTATAGTTTTAGGTCATCCCAAAGAGATGCTTGGTGGTGTGAGTAAGTGGTAATGGGTTACCAAATGAAGTTTTTTTTTTTTCAAAAGAGGCAATGGAAAGGCTGTTATCAGAGAAATGTAATATGAGATCATAGATCAATTGAAGTATTGACATGAGTCCAAATTTCACTGCCACCTATTTCCAAGCTTTTTTTTTTAAATTTAGAGATAAAGCATGGCCCCCTACACTATATGTTTATGTTAATAATATTGATCTGGAGTACTTTGGCAAACTATTACATCATAAAGCAGTATATTGTACTGAAAGGAACACTGAGTATATGTCAAGACATATGGGTCCAAAACCTAGCTCTAATACTTATTATTTTTTCTGACCATATAAAAATCATTTAAACCTTCTGAGTCTACCTTTTCCTCATCTATAAATTCAGAGTAGTAATTTTTACATTACTTACCTCATAGAAATTCATAACAACCTTAAAGTACTAAATAAAGTGAGTAATTATTATTTTGGGGGTAAGAAATTGGACTTGTGATTTTATGGATGCCGAGAACTACATCTTTCATTGCAGATCTGTGTTATCTCTGCAATTTATAGTCTTAGAAAAACTATGGCACTAGAAAGTTAAATGCCATGCCTAGGAGTCATACAACCAGTATGTGTCAGAAGGAGGACCTGAACCCAGGTCTTAAGAGTTCAGCTCTCTAGCCACTGCATCATGCTGCCTCTCTTGTTATTAGATAGGGAAACCCATTATTTTCTTTCCTTTCAGAACTACCAGGGCAACTTATTATATTAGGCTACAGGAATTACACCAGTATACTAAAGATGTACTCAGTAAACTAAAAAAATTGTGACAAAGAAAACCCTAAGATTTCTGTTTCATTGAGAAATCAAATTATTCAAAGTAGAGTTCTAAAAAGCAGGAAAAACATAGAGCATATGGAGGATAAAAGGCTTCTTTCCCCCGTAGAAATTGTGTTTCCCTACAGTCATTCTTATCAGTGAGAATACCCTCTTATTAATAAGCTATTAGCCATCATTGTTACCTAGTACAAAGGAAAAAGACAAGCACTAAGGAGTGGGCAAACAAAACAAAGGCCCTAACAACTACAAATAAAGGTTTACAACCATTTTATTCCAATGGGAGCTTACTCTAGTCTCTCATTCTTGTCTTGGACTGTTTGCTACAAATATACTCCTGTATAATTTAAAGGTATGCATAAAGGCCAATCATTACTAATTCATTAGGTATTCATTAGAAGACCTTTAATCATGATGGATTAATTTGGCATAAATGTGGATATAATATGTTATTTTTTAATGTCTCCATTATAATTTACCAGTTAAATAGTCTATTATTATTTCAATTTCAGTATTAAACCACAATGTTTTGTGCTTTCCTAAAACATACTATGTTAAGGAAAGTACCCAGTGATCTTTCTGTTTCTTAGAGGACCAATACTACCACAAAATAGAGGGATGGGGATCCTGGGAAGTAAATGGCAAAGTGGTTCAGTCTGGTTTGCAAGCCAGATTGACACAACTTGGCAAGGCTAATTCTAGCAGAGTGATTTTCAGGGTTTTAATGTTATTGATGACCTGATTGCCAGTTGGATAATCTGATCTGATTTATGTGGCCATGGGGAAAAGTCAAAATGTCGAATCTACTAGTCTGTGGTCTGGCTGTTTTAGTTATCCAGGAACAGATTTAGAGGCAGACATCCTTGAGCACTAATCACTATGTTGTGACTCTTCAGAAATCACTTTTCTATTTCTTAATTCACAATATTCATCTGTGGGATGGAATGAATGTAACATATCTATCTTGTGGTCTGGTTAGAAAGGGAAATGGACTTGGAGATTGGGAGACCCAGTTCTAAGTCTTATCTCTAATACTTGACAGCTATGGGGAGATGAATAATTCACTTAATCTCATTTTTCCCTCAGTTTCCTCATCTCTAAAATGGTAACATCTCAAAGAGATACTCTAGGCATTCACTTTGAAACTAAAATGTCCCATAAAAGCCAAGGTCCTTTTTTTAATTGCTAACTCTATTAGCATGCTCCTCTGATGTCTCACTGTGGGATCAGGATCGGTGTGATTCTGGGTTCTTGAAGACTGTTACCTTTAAGCTTTTGTAGCTGCCATCAAATTGAAAGAGTTTGAATATTGGACAGCTGATAGACCTGTCATTGGCCCACCAGCCTTGTAAAGTTCATAGAGATTTATATCCAGGCCACCAGATGATGAATTATTATTATTTTTTTCAGTTAGAGCAATTCATAAAAACTGCATAATAAAGTACGAAGGAATTGTAAAGTCCATCAGTGGAGGAAGTAACCATATTAATGCGATTGTGCATCCTGGAAATATTTTTTGTCTTGTGGTAAATTTTAGTACATAAATTAGGCAACCATTCAACCTTATCCTTTGTCACCCAAGGAATAGTGCTATGAGAGGATATTTATATAGCTCCTTATCAGCTATGTAAATAGCTGATTATGATCTTTTTTCAGTGGTGTCAAAATCAAATAGAAATAGTAGCCATTAAATTGTCATGATCCCCATGGCCCACCTATTGGCTAAGATATAAAACGCGATATTATCTTTATTGTATTTTTATTTATTTGGTTAAATATTTCTCAGTTACGTTTTAATCTGGTTCAAGCTGCACTCAAAAGGGTTGTAGGAGGTTTGTTTGATGCCTCTGATATACTTCAAATCTATAGTAGAGGAATGCTGCCGTTAAAACTTGCCTATATTTTAGGAATGCTTTTGACAAAATTTCTCATGTTGTTTTTCTGGAAGAGATGGAAATTTGTGGACTGGATCATAGTACATTAAAGTAAGTTCAAAACTGGTTGAGTAGTCAGACCTTGTTGTTTAGTCATTTTTCAGTCCTATCAAACTCTTTGTGACCCGATCTGTTTGTTTTTTTTTTTTTTGACATAGATCCTGTAGTGGTTTGCCATTTCCTTATCTAGTTCATTTTATAGATGAGGAAACAGAGGCACACAGAGTTAAGCGAATTTCCCAGGCCAGAACTCTATCCACTATATCACCTAGTTGGTCAGGCCTGAAGAGTAGTATACGGCTCCTTCTGAACTATGAAAGCGGTCTATGCTGGAAGGCTCCAGGGCTGTGTCTGGCCCTATGCTATTCAACATTTTGAGTCATGACTGGGATGAAGGCAGAGATGGCATGCTTGTCAGAGTGGCAGATGATGCAAAGCCGAGAGGGATGACCAGCATGGTGGCAGAAAGGACACAAAAAGAGTTGGACATGTTAGAAGGCTGTGTAGAATCTAAGAAGGTGAAGTTGAATCAATCCTACAAGTACAAGGTAAAGGGAGTCATGCATAGGAAATAGTTACTCCACATGCAAGCTTCATGAGAGTCATTAATGTGATAGGACAGTCAACAATACCGATGAGTTTTAGGCCCCAGAAAGGAGGCACACTGTCCAGGCCTCAGGATCCTGCCTCCCTCAGATCACTTCTGGAGTATTGTGTTCTCATCTTGGCAGCCATATTTAGGAAAAAAAGCCATTGATATGCTGGAGAATTTCAAAAGAGTAACAATAAGAATGGTGAAGGGCTATATGGTGATTAGCTGGAGAAACTAGGCCATGTTTAGCCTGGAATAAAAAAAGACTTAAGAGTACAGCATAACTGTCTTCAAGTGGTAGTGGGATTTCTGGATTCAATTACTACCACTTATGCCAATTACTACCAGTGTGGCATTGTGCAAGTCATTTCACATCTTTGGGCCTTAATTTCTCCAAATGTAAGAAGAAAGAGTTGAACTAGTTTGTCTCTAAAGTAATTTCAAACTCTATATCTAAGTTATTGTTATATTGTTCTGCTTTACCCCAGTGAACAGTACTGGGCAAAATAGGGGGAAATGTCAGGAGGGCAAATTTTGGCTCTATTTGAGGAAAACTTCTTAACAATTAAAGTTTTACCAAATTGCAATATTGGGAGTGATTGGGTAACCTGTAATTGCATATCGTTAAATAAAGGCTGTGTAATACCTGTTGGGATTCTTGGAGAGAGGATTCTTGTTTATGTTTGTGTTGGGTTAGATAATCTCTGAAGTTCATACCAACACTGAGATTCTGTGAATCTATGATTCTGTGGTCAGAAGCAAACAGTTCTCTTAAGAACTGCTCCTTTCTCTTTATTAACCATTATTATTAATTATTATTAATCATCATCATCATCATCATCATTAGCACTCAGATTAGCATTAATAGATAGCATTCATATAGCACTTTAAAGTTTGCTAATTGCTTTACAAATATTATCTGATTTTCTCCAACCACCTTGGGCAGTAGAGGCTATTATTATCCCTATTTTACAAATGAGGAAATCTATAAACAGATTGGGGAGTAGAGAAGAACTTCTTTGTTACCCCCCTGCAACTGAAGAACTACTTGGTTAGTATTTCACAACCATAAGCAAACTTTCCTAATCTGTGTATTTTTTTTTCTTTTTTGATTAGGCCTGTGACTTCATTGGTATTGGGAAATTCCAATGATGAAATTCACTCATCCAAGGCAAATCAACACCTACTCTGCTACTTCTAGTCTTGGAGTTGACTAGGGCACTGAGAAGTTAAATGACTGGGCCAGGATCACACAGACAGTATGTATCAGAGGTGGACTGGAATCTGAGTTTTCTTCCTGATTCTGAGGCAAAGCCCTCTATCTGCTACACCATGCTGCTCTGTAATAAGATCCACAAATGCGATAAGGGTAACTCTATCTCTGCAATAAACAACTTTTTTTTTTTGAGGCAACAAGATGAAATGGAAATAACACTAGATTTAGAGTCAGTAGACCAGGGTTCAAAGCCTTGCTCTTTTACTTATTACTTATACTCTAAATTTCCTGTCCAGGCTGTATCCCACACTTCCTCTACTGTGCCTCAAATCTCCACCCTGAAGCCTCAATATAGCCCTGGAATTACCCTCGCCCACTGAGGCCTGTACTTCTGATTGAATGGCCCTTCCCAGAACCCGTATTTAAAAAGGGCCAAACATTTCTCTTTTTTTTCCCCCCAGGATGCGCTTCCTCTATCATGCCCCTACTTCTTTCTCCTTTCAGTTTCCTCTTATGAATTGTCTTTCTTCATTAGAATAGAAACTTCTGAGGCTAGAGACTGTCTTTCTACTTGGATAAGCATTAATACATACTAATTGACTGGACAACTATGTGACCTTGGACAGGTAATTTAATCTTCTTGGGCCTCAATTTCCAGTTTTGAAATGAGGTGGTTAACTTTCAAAATCCTTTCCATTTCTAAATCTGTATTACTATCTGTAATCAGATCATTAATCAACACACATTTATTAAACACTTACTACGTGCCAGGCACTAGCTAACTTCCTTCTAGTCTCTCATGTTCTCACCCTTCCTTCAAATGAAAATTGTTCCTTTTCATAAAATGTCGGCACCTATCTATTGGCACAAAAATTGCAATTTTTACCTCAACGCTAAGCAAATTCAAATACATGGTATCTTATTTGTTTTTAAAAAGAGTTCAATAGCTATTCCCAATTGTTGTTCAGATACCCTTCTCCCACCCCACCCCACTCCCCTATCCCCCCAAGAACTTCAGGCTTTCTTGGAAAACAAGGAGGAAACTAACACAGCAAACAATAACCCTTCCCTGAAGCTTATTGGGAAAAAAACAAAAACAAAACCAAACCCAACCCTAGTACATTCTTGTGTCAAAAGAGACACATCCCTGGACTCTATGCCTTAGAGGTGGAAAATTTCATCTCATGCTAGGGAAGAAAAAAAAAAAGATGGCCCACCTACCAGTTTTGTCTCAAATGGTAGACTTAAAAACAAATCAGCCTGTTGCTTTCAGTTCATTAAAAAAAATCTTCCCCTCCATTCTTTCCTCCGCTGACATTTAACTAACCGATTCTTCTCCATCATTGCTAATTCCTGATGCTTCTGTCCTGTCTGTCAATAGCTTTCTAAATAAAGATACAAAAGCCAGGACAGTTTCTATATCAAGCCTGAGGAATCAATGTGTTTACCTAGATGAATGGTTACTTAACACAAGGGTGTTAAATGCATGACTTTCTCTTGTATAAGAGCTGCAATGTATAATCTATCATGAAGTAGTCATCTGACTCCGATGTTGAACATTTCCTGTCTCTGGTAGCTAATCACAGCATTCAAGGACTTCTATAAAAGTCAGTAGGTAAGGTTCATAGTTATGTTTTGTGTGTACAATTAATCAGGGAAATCAGAGAATGAAAAAAGGTCTTTGGATTCTATGTTTCATTTCTGCGCTGATGCTTTTTGGTGTTTTATTTTCCCCTGCCTATGTCCAGCCAGGCTTTAATAACAAGAGGATTAGGTGGAAGTGTACTCCGTACTCTAATGGATCCAATTAAATCATTATTAAATGGTATTCTACTTTACATGTCCTCTAAGTATAGAATCAAAGAAATTTGTGATTGCAAACACTCATAATTATCTGGTCCATTTCCTCCTACATTAGCTCTGTACTAGATTCTTCAGACATTCTCACAATGATTCTGCTGATCAAGTTTAATTTATGCAATCGTCTTATGATTTGCTCTTCACTTTTATGTCCTTTAGGAAAAGAGATTGGACAGTCTTTTGCTTCCACAGGACTACTGATCTAGACCTGGAAAAGGACCTCAGAGGCCATCTAATCCAGCCCCCTTCCTTTTATATATGAGAAAATGTGCACCCAGGGAATTGCGACTTGCCCAAAGTCACAGACACAGAATTTGTACTCAGGTCTATTAATGCCAGAGCCAGAGCTCTTTCCTCTGTACTTTTCTGCCTTTTTTTTGGCAACCATCACAATAGTCCTGAGAATTCTCTGAGAAGAGGTGCTACAGAAAAACACTTTGCAAAAACTGCCACATTCATCCTCACAACATCTTGTGAGGTGGGTAGGTTGCTAGCATTTTGAGTGTTGCTGCCAGTGCCAGAAATAGAACAGACATCATTTTCTCATGTTGCCCGAGAAATGGAAACTTTTTTCTCCCCCTCACTGCTCTTTAAGGGAATTATCTCTTGGGTCTCTTTCTGAATATCTAGCTATGTATATTTTTCTGATTGCTCACACGTGGGACTAAAAGAACTTGTCTCCTAGTTCTTCCTAAGAAGAACTGTAAGCAGTATCCTTGGGGGGGTGGGGAAGACGGGGAGGGGGGAGAGGGGAGGGAGATTAATATACTCGCAGGCATGTCCCACTGCATACCCCATTGAAGAAGGTTAAAGTGGTGTATTGAAATAATGATTTCTAATGCTCTGTGCTACAGAAGACCATGTTGAATAACAGGGTTTTAAAACATGATGAAAATATAAAGATGAATGTATTTTGCTTCTAGTCATTGTCATTGTCTAAACATTAATCTTTAGTATTTCACACCATTGTAGCTAATCTTTGAATGAGAATGTTATAGTTGGAACAAGTATTTTATCATAGATATGAGGTACAGGAAGGGTAGCTGTAGTAATTAAGCCTGTTATCAAATACCAAACTGAAACTTAGGTTTTTTTTCTTTTAAATTTAAAGCCAAGTCCCTTTAGCAGCTCTCAGGAAAAAAAAAATCAAAAAAATCAGTCCAAAACCCCATTGAAATGTCAGCATTCTCCTAGAGTGAAAAGTTTGGTTATGAGAAAGCTGGATAAACCAGGCTTTTCAAGAAGCATTATCAAGCAGTTATCATAAAAAAAAAATCAGCTATGGAGGTCATATTTCCTTGGAAAATGCCCTTCTCCCAGTAGCTGATATATGCAGTATTTAAATCAAGCCTTTAACTAGTAAAGTAACTATTATCTGCTTAAAAGCTAGGTATAAACATTAAGAATGGTGTATTAACATTCACGGTGATGTTTCATTTGGCATTTTTAAATCCTTCAGGAAATCACCGGTTGGAAGCTGGGTAAAAACAACAACAAAAACCAACAATAACAAAAATCATCTCATTAAAATGTACAAAAGTATAATCAACAGACAACAGCATTCATTACTAAGGGAATGAGTTCACAAATTAAGTGGTTACAAATGTCATCAATTTAAAAGAGAGATCCAAGAGAAATTCAACCTGAAAAAGTTCTACTCAAGAAAGAAAATAATTTACTATAAAGAACAGAGTTGAATTGCTTGATTTATTTCATTTGCATTTAATTAGGAAAACAATTCAGGAGTTCTATAGGTATTTGAATTCTCTCTGTGCCCCCTTTACTTCAAAACTTATATCACATTACCTCCAAGACCTAGTTGATACAAGTTCATGGAAATCATAAAAATGAATTTAAGTATGGACATAAATTGGGCAACTTTATTTCTCTATCTCGTTAAAGTTAAATCAAGAGTAAATAGAACTCAACTATTTTAAAATTTCTTTGTTAAACAGATCAACTAATGACAAAAGAAATGGACTTTTTTACTCTTTGGGAACATCCTTAAACAATTTCTACACACGATGCCCCTCTCACAGAAAAAAAAAAGTAATGGTTAATATTACCTACCGTTTATATAACAATTTACAATTTTAATGTCTTTTACATATAGTATTTCATTTGTTTCTCACAACAACCTTGTGAGATAGGTACTGTTATTATCCCCATTTTGCAGGTGAGGAAATAGGCTAAGAGGAGTTAAATAACTTGCCCTGGATTGCACAATTAGCAAATGTCTCAGTCAGAATTTCAACTTAGATCATCTTCGTGCCAAGTCCATAACTTGTCCACTACTCTGCCTGGTTTTCTATTATTTTATAATGAAAGCACAGTTCTTGGAACATAGTAAGGCCTTAATATATGCTTGCTATTTAATTGATTAGTTAAATAGCCAATATTAGTGTCAGGAGATGGATAATATATAATGCAATCTGACATACTAGCAAATACCTACTTTGAGAGGTCGCTTTCCACTCTATTGTAGGCCATGTCAACTCTGAGGAGTCTTAACTCAGCTCCCACTCTCACAGTTGAGTTGGGTTCCTAGCGTTAGTGTGGCTAAATCTTCCCCTCAGGGTGCTAGGGTTACCCCTGAGGAGTCTGAGATTTCCTAATGTTGGCTCAAACCTCCACTGGTGTTTCAAACAAAGATTTATCAGTTGATTATAATTTAGTCAGTTAGCTACAAATACAGTTTACAAAGGGTTATTTGCAAAGTAGTACATTAAGAAAAATTGGCCAACAATCTAAGAAGAATATCAAACTAAGTAGTAAATGGAAAATCAAAGGAGACACTATAGTGGGCCATTTTTCCATTTCAAGATCACATATTTGACCAACAGGCAAGTAATCAGGGCAGGCACTATATAACAGAGGTGGGTCAGAATCACTGAGTCAAGGCTCAGAGCTCCAAAGCAGGCCAGAAGTGGAGGTATTTCTAGAGCTGACCATATATTGAGCCCCTGACACAAGCTGACATTGAGAGATGTCCCATAGCAGAGGTGTCAAATTCAAATAGAAACGGATCCCTGTACCATCTATTGATTGAGAAAAGCATAAAATAACATGTTTTATTATATTTTCATTTATTTTGTTAAACTGCTCCCAACTACATTTTAAATGAATTTGGGTCTTATTCAGGAATTTTACCACCACATGGATAGCTTGGGAAGGGGGCATGAGTTTGATACTTCTGTGGTATTGGGTCAAGAAGCTTGACTGAACTCACAGAGTTCCCAGTATGCAGTCATTCAGAACAAATCATGAATGGCCCTCCACCCAGGAAAGCGGTGTGTGTGGTGGTGGTGGGGAGTCTTCCAAGAGGAGGCAGGCTAAGAGACCCAGATCTGAAAGAGCTAGGACAACAATGCCAGGTTACCTAGAGCAGATCACTGGAAGAATGATTAAATAAGAAAACAGACAGAAGGCCCAGGGATGCCAAAGACACAAACCCAGAAGCAAATAACTAGAAAATATCTACAAGCAAAGCCTCAAAGACAAATTCAGCTTGTCCATAAGATTGAATCCCTAGAAGAAATGATGGAAGTTAAAAATGTTTTTTGATAATGGCATTATAAATGAAATGATGAGAGAGCAATGAACTGGAAAAGATAGAAGCACTGTGAAAGAAAGATTTAGAAAGAGAATTAATAGCTTGGAATGAGAAGTACAAAGCTTTACCCAAGTAAGAGACTCCTTAAAAATTAGAGTGAACCAAACAGAAGTTGACTGCATGCAACAAGAAGAAACAGTCAAACAAAATCAAAAGTTTGAAAAAATGGAAGAAAATTTTATGCAATATATAAAAAACCAATGACCTGGAAAACATCAAAGAGAGATAATTTAAGAATTATTGGACTATCCAAAAGCCTTAACCAAAAAAAAAGGCAGGGGTGGATGGGCTAGATATTATATTTCAAGAAATCATGAAAGAACAATGCTCACATCTCATAGAACTAGAGGACAATGTGAAAATAGAAAGAATCCATAGGCAATATGTAGTGGTGCATGCCTATAATTTCTGCTAATAGGAAGGCTGATTGCTCAAGTTTGAGAGTTCTAAACTGAAGTAGGGCTAATGACAATCATGTCCGCAGTAAGTCCTGCACCAATATGGTAACCCCCTGGGAGCAGGGGATCACTATTCTGCCTAAGGAGAAACAAAACTGCTTGGGTTAGAAATGGAATAGGTCAATACTTCTATGCTTATCAATAGTGGGGTCATGTCTGTGAGTAGCTGCTGTACTTCTAACCTGGGTGAGATAAGGAAATGAGTCTCAAAAAAAAGGAGGAGAATATGAGACAATAATAATTTTTTGGTTCCTTTCTGAAAGAAATCTCAAAATAAACTAAAAAAAAAGTCTTAGAAATGTCACAGCCGTAGACATAAAAGTCAAAAAAAAAGAATACTGCAAGTTGCCAAAAAGAAAGAATAATTACCAAGGAATCAAAGTCATGGGGGGGGGGAGGAATCTTGGCCAAGGCTGAAGGGGAAGCAGAGGTCTCTCCTACTCCTACCCTTCAAGGCAGTTCCTTGTCTGGGTTGTGTGGAAGGTCACATTCTCCAAGTGGAAGATATTCCCTTCTCAACTGTATTATTTACAGTTGATCACTGGGGTGTGGTTACATTACCTAGGGGCCCATTTGAACAGATTCTTGTGTAAAGTCATACTAATTTCAAGACTTTTTTGAACTTAGTCCAAACATTTTTGACTGATTGATAGGTATTTTTATCTGTTTAAGGTATATTAACTAAGATTATGTGGGGGAGTTTTAAGCCCTTCTTTACACTGACTCTTTCTTACTTTTCCTGTTCACAATTTGAGTAGAGGTTTTTTTTTCTTTTACTTACTATAAAATATTCAGTTCAATTCAACAAGGATTTATTAGGCAGTGAGTGGAAAACAGCCAGTGGAAAGAGTACTGAACTTGATAAGGAGGAACTCTCATTTACGATTTCATTAATTTCATTAGCTTGCTTTTTGATCCAGGATATCCACCCCACATCCTTGGTACTCACTTTTTTTTTAATCTATAAAATGGGAGTGGAGGTGGGAGGCGGTGCTAGACTAGACCATCTCTAAAGTTGCTTTCCATCCAAATTTTCTGTGATTTGTCATCAAATATTTTAAAAGCTTTTTACACTGACTGTGTTTTCTAATGATTCCATCTAAAAAGGGTTATCAAATTTTATTATATGGTAATTATTTGATATCTGAACAAAAGGTGTGGCCTCTTTCACATTAAAAGACATGTTTGTTCTATAAAGTTTCAAAAGAGCCTTTTATTTATGTCTTTCAAACTGCCTTCTAAGGAAGGAAATATGTGAAACAAAGCTATAACTTGGGTGAGGTGACTGGTATTTTGCCTAGGGCACTCAGTTTCAAGAGTACTGATAATACTTGCCTTCAGCAGGTAGAAATAACAGAGTTTAGCACTTCATTAGCAAGAAAAATTTGTTGAGAGTAGGAAGTTGAAAGACGGTAGGATAGCAAAAGTTTCTCTTTGCCTCTCTTGCTCTTGGGGGAGGTGGAGCTGATAGGAGAAAGGGGAGAGACCCTCCCCCTTTCAACCAAAGGTCAACTTACTGTTCACCTACCCTAGAAGTAAATTTTTGTACTTTCCTCAGTCATAAAGCTGGAATAGCACTAATGGGAAAGAACTCAGTCATGACCCCAAAAGCTAGCTTTACCACCAAGATATTGACTATGCAAACTATATTCAGGTCTTTGTCAAAAATACAACCTGTGAGCACAAACCACTATTATTCACTAGCAGCAATTCTGATAACACCAACTCCTACATATGCTTTAAAAAAAAAGCAGGAAAAGGATTCCTAATATTATTGAGTAAAAACACATACACACACAATGTGATTATTCAAGATTCAGAATCATACATTGCCAGAAATAACTTTCACCTAAATTGGACCTCCTACATATGCAATGAGACCTAATTCTGTATTATTTCATGTACTGCTAAAGTTGGTATTTCTACTAGTGAATAATTATTTTGAGTTATTAGGGGGGAAATGAAGTATAACATTTGCATGATTTCCCCCATACTGCAAGATTGTGAGTCAACATTTTACAATTAAAAGGGAAAAAAGTCTTTCTTCACCAAAAGTTTGAAATCCCTAAGAAATGAAGGAATCATATTGCTTCATCAACTGTGATTCCTTAATACTTGCTTTCTCCATCATATTTTTTCTAAAAACAACAAGTAATCAGAATTAGAAAAGTACTTTTATACCCATTTATAAATCATCATTTAAGATGCTTTTCTGGGATTTTTCCTCATGGGGCAACGAAAAAGGTAAGAAAGTTGATTATCTCAGCTTTGGAAGTGAAATGGTACTGATAATGTGTCTTATATCCGCACACTATTCAAACCATTTATTTCATGATGCACCAATATTTTAGTGAATCTGGAGGCTCATCAATGTGAGCTCCTCCAATGTAAAGCACAACTTGTCCATGCCTTCTTGTCCTGTGTAATTCTTATCTACATCTTTCTTTAACTCCTCAATGGTGGATCTCAGTGTAGTGGAGATCTTTCTCTAGATTTTTCAATATTTTGTGGACAATATTGCAATACTCCGGTTGTCCATTATATCTCCCTTCATGTTTGGAAAATGTGAAGTGTCTTTTTAAATCTTCCTTCCTTCTTTCTTTCTGTCCTTTCCTCCTTCCTCATTTCCTAAAAATTATATGGAAGACATAAGAATCTCTGATATATGCAGACAGTTTTCAAGACTCTTTCACATATATCCATTGGCATGTACAGAGCATGAGTCCTTGAAAGGGAAGGAAAAGGACCAATGGTAAAGCTCACCCTAAGGGTGTGCTGACACACATCTATGCACATGTCACCTTGTGGTGGAAAGAGCAATCTGAAGGCAGAAGATTTGGGTTCATATCTTGACTCTTCAACTTTATACTTTGTGACTTTGGGAGAGTCACTCAATCTGTCTAGAAGTTACTTTTTCTCATTTTTAATGTTAAGGACTTAGGTTTTATGTTTTCCAAGATCCCTTAATTACCTGCTATGTGTACTTAAATCCTTTGACAGCATCAGATCATAGATTTAGAGCTGGAGGGGACCTTAGAGGTCATGGAGTACAACCCTCTTATTTTACTAGTGAAAAACCTCACAGAGAAGTTAAGTGACTTGCCTATGATCACCAAGCTTGTAAATGTCAGAGCTGGGATTTGAAGTCAGGTTTTTCTGACTCTATGGCATGTTATGACATGCTGCTTCTTTCCTTCTTTCTTACAATGAATAGTGGATGTAGAGCTCCAAGGAACTTCAGAAGCCACGTAGTCCAACCTTCTAATTTTACAGATAACAAAATTTAGGTCAAGGGAGGGCAAATGTATTGCTCAGGGTCACTTAGACAGTGTCTGTGGTGGGATTTAAACCCAGGTTCTCTGATACCAGCATCAGTGCACACTTTACTATCACAATCATTACAAAAGCCATGTAAGATAGATAGAGCAACATATTGTCTTCATTTTACAGATGAGAAAATTGAGGCTTAAAGGAAGTAATATAAAATATTTACACAGCAAATAAATGGCAAGAACAGTGGTAAAATCCAGATCTCTGGGTTCCCAGTAAACTAATTTTTCCCCTTTACAATGCATTCCCTTTATCCAAGCATTTGTATAGAATGTATTATCCCCAAAATGGAGAAAAAACAGTGCACTTGGACAAAATTGAAACTAATAGAAGAGTGAAGTAAAGATTTCCAACAAATTGATTTGTTGTACTATTAATTTTTTTCCTAGTGAAATTGATGGAAATCCCCTCATTGGTGTACATTTAAATTTTGAAATAATCACTTGAAAATAACTTGAAAGGGAAAATCATTATCATCTTCCAAGAAACAAATGTCAACATTTTACGCAAGGCTCATTTGGTAACTACTTCGTAGGAACTTGTAAATATAAGATAGTTTCATCCTTCATACATTGTTTCTTTACCTGTTTTATATTTTCAGTTAATTTGTCTGAAAATTAAAATAAAATAAATTATGTTGAATCTTACTGAAGTTAAGGATACAATTCAGTGTTATGAAGGTTCTGAACTGGAAAAGTTCTCCTGGACTGAGCAGGGCTATTTAGTTTATGTAAATCAGGTGGGTCAGTAGCTACTACAAGGATAACCAAATAGGATAGTAATAAGCAAACAACTAATTGAGGACTAGAATATAATCCAGGATATTTAAGTGGTGCAGTGGATAGAATGCTGGCCCTGGAGTCAGAAGGATCTGAGTTCAATTCCAGCATCAGACACTTGGGTATGTCACTTAACCCTGTTTGCCTCAATTCCTCATCTGTAAAATGACCTGGAGAAGGAAACGGTAAGTCACTCCAGTATCCTTGCCAAAAAAACCTCTAGTGGGGTCATGAAGAGTCAGGTATGATTGAAATGACCCAACAACAATAGAATATAATCCAGATTAAAAAATCCAGGCATCAAGGGACCTTGATCCAGGAAAATGGTTTGGGCAAGACAAAATCAGTGACTAGGCTAATGAGAAATTTTATAGTTAATCCATATGTATGGTTAAAAAAAAGTGTATTAAGCTATATTAAACATTAATTTTAAACCTATTAAATAAACACTTTGCTATGCCAAGGATTTAGAAAGACAAATGAAATAGAAGTAATAGTGCCATAAGATCATACCACAAACCACATAGTCAGAAGCAAGAAATTGATGAAGAGCATTGGAACAAATCACAAGCCTGTCACAGAATCATAATATAGTATGTGTAAGGGTCTTTAATTATTTGGACATCTGCTGGAGCTCCTTCTGCCCAATTACAGATACATGTGTGTCATTACATACATATTAAATTATCATTAAGACTATATATGGGTATGCATACATGTCTAAATCCATAGATACACACATATAGCTTTAGTGACAATTTTAGCCTTTAAGAGTGTGTCAAGCTGCACTTTGAATCATCTTTTTATCTATAAGGAAGAATTGATTATTAAGTTGACACGAAGGGAAGAGAAAACTCAACATTAGAACTTGTGATAGAGGAGGAGGAGAAATCTAGCCATAGTTTGACATGGATTCTGTATTTGTCAAAAACAGATGTTAAATGGTTTCTAGAGGGGGTTATGTAGGAGTCCATGCCCTAATTTCCATTTTAGGGGAAATCAGCTTAGAATGAATACATATCCTTCAATAATTAAATACTGAAGATCCAAAAATAATATGATAATATGATAAAGTGAAAAAGAAGCAGGGGAAAATAAAGAGACTGATATATAGGAAACTCATTGGCCAATGTGCATTAAACAAGACAGAAAGAAAATAGAAATAGGGATGCATAATGAAGAATAATATAAAGCCCTAATTATGTCATGTAAAAACAGTATCAGTTAATCAATCAAAAAGCATTCTTAAAACACTATTATGTTGCAGCTACTATCCAAGGTGCTGAGGGAACAAAGGATCTTATATTCTATCACTAGTGTTAGGAAAACAGAGGGGTATCAAAGAAGGGGAAAAAAACTGATGTTTGGATAGAATGGAGGATGATGGAATTCTAGAAGGCTAAGCTATTCAACCCTCACCTTGACTCTCTTTTCTCTGTGGAAGGGACAGAACATAATAATAATGAGATAACAAGAGAAAATCTAGTGATTCCTGATAAACTCAAGTCACTAAACCCAGAGAAGTTATGTCCTATATGAATGTGATTGCCTAGCCACTGTCAGTGATCACTGAAAGACTATGGAAAATGAAAAAAGTTACCCTAGGATTGAAGAAGGGCAAATGTCCCAAGTTTTTTAAAGAATGAGTTTGGGTTTTAAACCAGATGCAAGTGAGCTTGGTATTATTTTGTGACAAAATTCTAGCATAAATTATTGAAAGGATCATTGGCAATTATCTAGAAAAGAAAGAAATGATCACAAAGAGACAAATCATGCTTTATTAAGAAGAGATTACAATGCTTTCCAGTTAAGGTGGTGAAGTAAATAGTTTGACAAAACCAAACTCCTCACACATCCTATTAAAAAACACAACTAAAAATATAAATGATAAAAAAAAATGCTTTAACATCCCCCCCACCAGAAAATAAAAATTTTCCTATAAAGTGAATGACACGGAAATTAACTATGAAAATAAACTATGAAATAAAGAAGAGGAATGCTAAGATAAAGAGAATGCTTGGCATAACTGAATCAGCTATAACAACAAAATCATTGCATGTGGTAAAGGTAGCTGTGCATTTGCCTGTACTTACATGTTAGAAGGGAAGATTTCTTTTATGAAGGGTATGAATTATTGCAAAGTAACAGAGAAAAAAAAGAAAAAATGTCATCAAATAAAATATATGGAAGAAAACAAAAAGGAGTTGGGAAAGGTCATAAACAAACAGGACAATTTTACTAACATGAAAATGTATGTAATATAAGACCATTTCACATTCATATTCTTTAAATATTGGAACATTCATGTTTATTAATGATTGTTAAGTTTTTAAGAAAAGAAAATCAAAAGAAAAAATGAAATGAAACTACAAAACACAGAATGAGACTACTCTTAAACATATAAAGGGCACAAAGACATTAAAAAATTAACACTGCTAGGGACATAACAAGACCAAATGAAAGAAGATATTAGCAAAATTAAATATCACAGGATGAATTACAACTGGAATTAAAAGGTAATAAAAACAAAGATCAGAAATGAATAAAGATGAAAGTGACCAATATGAAGAATCTTTTAGAAAATAATTTCAAAACTTTAGAAAGAAAAAATATTAACCCATAACAGATAATATGCAGAGAAATTGAAATATATATATAGGTAACAGGTTAAATGAAAGAAGCATGGGTACAGAAAATCGTTGAATTACACAATGAACTTAAAAGCTTGCAGATTTTGGGCAGCTAGGTGGCACAGTGGATAGAGCACTGGCCCTGAATTCAGAAGGACCTGACTTCAAATCCGGCCTCAGACACATAACACTTACGAGTTGTGTGACCCTGGGCAAGTCACTTAAACCCATTGCCTAGCCAAAAAACCAAAAAAAAAAAAAAGCTTGCAGATTCAACTAATGCATTTGGAAGATTTAGGAAGACATAGTGGCCTTAACCGTTGAAGTATAAGAAAAATTTAGAAAAAAATGATCGTTGTATTCCAGAAAATCATTAGAGAAAACTTCAAAGAATTAGCAAAAGACATCAAAACAGATCACAACGCAGAAATAGAATACCCAGTAATATGCTATGTATGAACCAAATATGTGACATTTCTAAACATATCATAGCTAAAATCCAACATGAAAATGCTAAGGAAAAATCAAGTTAATAAAAGGAAAATGAAAATTACTTATTAAAGAACATTAATCAAGATTACAGAAAGTTTTTAAAGGAAGATAAAGGGAAACTAGATTAATTGGAATGCAACATAAAAAAAAAGAAATATGAGTCATGAACCTAGAATTATTTATTTAGCAAGACTCAATACTATCTTTCAAAGAATGAGATTTTTTTTCTTTACATAGAGATATGGTATTTAAGGGACTCTTCTAACAGTACCCAAACATGCAAACCAAAAGGCTATATTCTTAAAACAACTGACTTCTTAAATCAGGATAAACCAGTTTTCAAATTATTTAAGAAACCTCAGAACTAAATGTTTCAGAAGGGTGCCAAGTCTGGGGTAGAATCAGCTCACACCACCTCTAGAGAGGTGATAAATGAAATTTAAATGTCAGCAATTATAATTTGGAAATCAGAAAATGCTACAAATCAGGATTTGACTTGTTGTTTAGGCTTAAGAAAATGATGGAGGCCAAGAATTGGAAATTATGGGGATGCCCATCAGTTGTGGGATGGCTGAACAAGTTGTGGTATATGAATGTAATGGAATATGATTTTGCTATAAAAAATGATGACTAGGCAGACATCAGAAAAACCTGGAAAGACTTACATGAAGTGATGCTGAGTGAAGTGAGCAGAACCAGGAGAGCATTGTAAGTAACAGCAACATTGTGTTATGATTAACTTTGATAGACTTAGCTCTTCTCAGCAATACAAGGATCTAAGACAATTCCAAAAGACTCATGATAGAAAATGCTATCCACATCCAGAGAATGAACTATGGAGTCTGGATGCAGATTTAAGCATACTATTTGCTCTTCTCTCTCTTTCTCTCTCTCTCTCTCTCTCTCTCTCTCTCTCTCTCTCTCTCTCTCTCTTTGTTTTGTTTCTTCTTTTTCATGATTCTTCCCATTCATTCTAATTCTTCTTTACAACATGACTAATGTGAAAATATGTTTAATATGAATGTATGTGTAAAACCTATATTGCATGCCATCTTGGGGAGGGGGAAGGTTAGGGAGGCAGAGAAAATTTACAGCTCAAAAGCTTATGGAAGTGAATGTTGAAAACTAAAAATTAATTAATTAAAAAAAGAAAATGATGGAGAAAATATTAATAAAAGTGAAAACAGTGGGAACAGGAACATTTTACTAATCAAAGAAATAGAAAACACTAGGGTTAAAATTGATAGATTTGATTATACACAAACAGGATTTTATGCAAGCAAAAAAATAAACCTCAAAAGGAAAAGAAAAACATTTTGAATAAAACACTTGCAGTAAATGTATCAAGTAAAGATCTGATATCCAAGATTATACACATACACGCACATATATACATATATACATATGTATATATGTATGCCTATACTAATACCTATGTCTAGGGGTGGAGAACTTGCAACCTCACCACCACACGTGGCCTTCTAGGTCCTCAAGTGCAGCCCTTCCAGTAAAAAGATTTAGAAGACCACATGTGGCCTCAAGGCCACAGGTTTCCCACCCCTGGTATATTCCCATACATGTGCTCATATCTATATCTACATATAAATATACCTATATACACATACATATCCATATGTGTATATAAGTGTATGTATATATGTATATATCAGACGTACACACATATGTATATACACATGTATACACAGAGATTAATTTCTGATGGAACCATGGTCAAAATGTATTTAAAATGACCATTTTCTTTTTTTCTGTTTTTTGGGGAGGCGGTTGGGGTTAAGTGACTTGTCCAGGGTCACATAGCTAGTAAGTATCAAGTATCTGAAACCAGATTTGAACTCAGGTTCTCCTGATTCCAGAGTCAGTGCTCTATCCACTGCGCCACCTAACTGCTCCTTAAAATGATCATTTTCAAAGAAGGAAATGCAAATTATAAATAATCAAATGAAAAGTTAACCGAATTTCCAATAATTTAAGAAATAAAGATGAAGGCAATCTTAAGATACTGCCTTATATACATGAGAATGGTAAAAATAGGAAAAAAAAGATAGAATTTAATTCTGGCCAGGCTGCAACAAAACAGGCACTCTAATATAATGTTAGTAGAACTATAGAGTGGAAAAAAAAATACAGAGCAATCTAGAAATATATTATAAGTTATAAAACTGATTAAACCTTTTGGGTTAGTCATTTCATTACTTTGACCTGACTCTAAAATGTCAGAAAACAGATTAAAAAGGTTCTTTTGGTACAAAAATCATCATACTTACAAATGTATTCATATTTTAGATCTTTTCATAATGGCAAGGAAATGGAAATGTCCATAATGTCTAACATTAAAAGTGGCTGAAGAATTTTGAGGGGCTTGGTCCTGTGTAGAGCCATTTGTATAGAGAGTTCCCTAGTGAAGACACTCTTTCTAGTGCCTAGTCTACGCCTTACAGTATTAAAGAAGTGCCTAGGCTTCTCAGAGGTTAAGTGCTCAGACACACGGCCAGATTGGGTCAGGGACTATACTAGAGTGGACCATGATTCCACAAAGTACAAATGAAATATGAATACAAAGAAATATGGAAAGGTCTATAAGAATTGAAGCCAAGAAAAATTAGATCTGCAGAGTTCCTACTGTACCCACATTACTACAACTTATAATGTAAAAGAAGTTCTGTAACTTATACCATTGTTTATAAGGAGCAGTTGAATAAAGTAGACTCATTTAATTGCTGTTTAAGAGAGAAAACTTGAGAGGATTGTGTGTGTGTGTGTATGTGAGAGATTTCCTGCTAGATGAATTATCTGTTTGAGGGCAGTGACTCTCTCATTTTGGTCTTTGTAGCCTTAGTTGGTTGAAAACAATAGCTGTTTAATAAATGTTTGCAGAGTTGAATAAATAATTATCCCTTAGAATCCATTATTTGGTAATGATTGCAGATACTGAAGCCTCCTATTGTTTCCTATTTGAGCCTTCTCAAGGCTAAACATTCCCAGGTCTTCCTATCTGTAATCTTTCACCAGAAAGTTCTTCTGTATTTGGAAATCACCTATATCAGGTATTCTTAACTTGTTTTTTTTTTTCAGTCATGGAACCCTTTGGAAATCTGATAAAGCACAGGCATCTCTTTGCAGAAAAACATGGGTTTTTTAAAAACATAACTGAAGGAAATACTAATTTTCAATTACAGGTTAGAAAAAATAAGATGCAATTTGTTTCCCACCCAGCTTCATGTAACTCCTATCCACAGAGGTTCAGGGATCCCGGTGAAGAGCCCCTGATCTACATGATTGCTAGCTTTTTTTTTTTTCACCAAGCCAGATAAGGAAGACTATAATAGTGATTAAATAGTTGGGTATTGGGTGGGGGGATATAAGTAGGACAACAAGAACTAAAGTTGACATGAAACCAAGGACTTTGTAAAGAAGGATACCTTTTATCTTTTCTGTCTAGACCCCAAACGAATCAGATGGACCTTAGTTGAAAGGTAGAGGCAAGTAGATGCAATGGAAGAATGAAGGAGAGAGAATGAGAATTTTTGAAACTGTGCTTCGGTAAATAATTTAGAATATTTTTACATGCAATATGTCCACATTCATTTTCATATGAAGCCAGTAACCACCAACTCTTAAAGTGCAAATTTTTCCTGTATCCACTATGTGCATTATCTTTCAGATCTGGGCAAAGTTCAGAAAGTATCATTTTCTCTATAAGTAATTTTTTCTCTTCCTAAATAGGGTACTATAACAATGTCCCAACTGCATTAGATGCCTTAAGGAAAATGTCAATGACATTAAGTCTTTATCTTTGCTCTTCAGGAAAATAGCAGAATTTACTTATTTCTGAAATAGGAAGTTCATGATTGAGTGACAAATATACATTTCTTGGTGAATGCCTGAATCCCAGTAGGCACAAATCAAACGTTCAAAACATGTAATATACTTTATGATGGAAAAGTATAACTGGGTCTGGAAACCTTCAATAAATAAAAAAACAGCCTAACACTGCCTGGATTTACTTTTGGTGGGTGGGAGAGCATAAAGTAATTGAGACCCAACCAGCACTGGGGACTGTAGTTGGGCATACACACACACACACACACACACACACACACACACACACACACACACACATATATATATATATATATATATAATATATTATATAATATATATATATATATATATTATTCCAAGCTGTGTCTTTCCTGCTGACAAAGGGAATTTGCGGTTCTCAGAACATAACCTTCAATCAATCAAGGGATAAAAAGGAATTGAGGTGGGGAAGCTGATAGACATCTTTCCAATGGATGTATAGAAGAAGAAGAAGAATCTACAATGGAATTTGGTATCATTGTGATTTAAACACACACACACACACACACACACACACACACACACATATATATATATATATATATATATATATATATATATATATATATATATATATATTATTCCAAGCTGTGTCTTTCCTGCTGACAAAGGGAATTTGCGGTTCTCAGAACATAACCTTCAATCAATCAAGGGATAAAAAGGAATTGAGGTGGGGAAGCTGATAGACATCTTTCCAATGGATGTATAGAAGAAGAAGAAGAATCTACAATGGAATTTGGTATCATTGTGATTTAAACACACACACACACACACACACACACACACACACACACTTTTCTTTTCTTTTTGGAAATGATCCAGCAGCAACAAGGAAGATTGAGGATAAAACTTCAGAAAGAAAATTACTCTATATTTCAGGGATTACATTTCTGGGATAAGAATAGAGAGAATTCTATGGGAAAGGATTATGTATTTTAAAATCTTGTATCTTTCTTAGCATAGTTATTTGAACAGTAAGCACTTAATAAATTAGATTTAAAATATTATCCTTATTAGCACTGTTTTTATTATGACTCTTGCCATTATAACAACAACAATAATAGCCACATCAATAATGTCCTTGGCTAACTTCCAGTGTGTTCCTTAGCTTTATCATGAAATGTTGTCTGGACCTGTTCTTTACATTCATCATATTTGTGCTTGTGCCATATTTATTTGTCTTATTTCCTCAATCAAATTGGAGGCTGCTTGAAGAGGCAGGAATTTTGTTATTTTTCATCTTTGTATCCCTACTCTAGAATCCTGTACAAAGTAGACCCTTAATAAATTATTTTTGAGACTTTGTGTAATTGATTTCAAAGTATTTTCTATCTTGAGACAATTATGAATGATCAGATTACATAATTTATGGATTGCTTAACTGTAATTCTGGGCTTGCTGCTGGACCATCAATAAGATTACTGGGCCAGGATGTAGTTAGGCAGGACTGCGTATTGGGCTCAAGGATGTGAGTGCCTGGGTGTGTGTTTATGTCCGAGGCTCTGCCTGTACATGTGAGATATTGGTTATACTGATTTGTCACTGTTTGTTGAAATCCTTACAAAAGGCACAGTCAGCATTTCTAAGTTTTTTTCTGCTTTGCAGCTGTTAATGGGTGAACTAAATGACCAACACCTTCAGTAGCTCTGTAGTCCATCACACATTCTTAGGTGTGATCTCAGTATGCATTTTTGGACTCAGTGTGTATCTCTGCATTTCAAAGGCAAATATAAATGACTTTTGGGTTATCTGTTTTGAATTATCTATGCTTTTTCTCCCCTCCATTTGTGCAGATAATTGAGTTGACTATTATGTAAATTAAGCAAAAATAATAATTACAGGAAAAAAAATCCCTGAAAATGCCTATAGTGTTTTTCTTACTAAAAACTGAAAGCAATTTTAATTGTGCTATTTCATTTATCCTAAAAATATTTCTGTGAGGTGGAGGAGGGGCAGACCTTGTTATCCTTGTTTTACAGATTCTGGGCCTAGAGTCCCATGATATCCTTTTTAGGTTAGTGGTCAGCTAAAAGAAATTTGGGGAACCTGAGAAACAGAGAGGCTAATATCCCACCCCATGATCATAAGCCAAAGCATATCTGAGATTACCAATTTTACACATCTGGCTGA
The DNA here is from genome assembly GCF_003287225.1 of Phascolarctos cinereus. Lineage (NCBI taxonomy): Eukaryota > Metazoa > Chordata > Mammalia > Diprotodontia > Phascolarctidae > Phascolarctos > Phascolarctos cinereus. The sequence continues at coordinate 164,081,179 of NW_027555514.1, forward strand.
GAGCATTGAGAGGTTAAGTAACTTACCCATAGTTACACAGCTGGTATGTGTTTGACTTTGGACTTAAGGGTTTCCCAGGCTGTCAGGCTGGTTCTCCTTCTACTACATCACACTGTCTCTGTTTTATACACATATAAATGCCTTATCTTTTCTGATCTCACAATAACCCTCCAAAGTAGATACTAGTAGGTATGAGTTGAACTTAGAGATTCTGAAGGTCAAAGGCTATACTAATGGCATCATCTCAATGGTTAAAGCATTGAATCTGGAAGGCAGCTAGGTGACGCAGTAGATAGAGTACCGTCCCTGAAGTCAGGAGGACCTGAGCTCAAATCTGGCCTCAGACCAAACACTTGACACTTACTAGCTGCATGACCCTGGGCAAGTCACTTAACCCCAATTGCCTTAAAAAAAGAAAGAAAAGTTTCAAAAACAAATTTTCAAAAGCATTGGATCTACATTCAGGAAGATGGCTTCCAATCCTTTTTATGAACACATTAGCTTTATGGCCATGAGCAAATCAGTTAACTTCTCTGAACCTGAGTTTCCTCATCTGTACAAGGAACACCCATGTATCTCTTATTACCTAATAGTTTTTTTCTTTTCTTTTTTTTTTTGTGAAACTCAAATGTAAGAATATACTTAAAATACTTTGCAAACTTTAAAAGAGTTGTGAGAATATCAGTTATTTTTCACTGGGATTTTCAGTTTTCAATGGTGGCATATCAACTGGGAAAGAAAGAAAGTAGGTTTTATAGTGAATCATGGTCAGAGGTGGGGGGGAAGGGGAAGGATTATCAAAGGACTCTAAATAAATTATTTTTACATATTCAAAATCATTCAACAATCAGTTATGTATTTCAACACAATAATGCAGGTGAAGGATTTGAAAATTCAGCGTATTTCATGGGGAAAAAACAACCACAGCGATATTTGAATGATAGTCTTTATCATAATTTGGAAATCATTTGGGGAATGTTAACTATCAAAATAACATAATTGTACGTGATGTAGATGTCTTTGTATTAAATGCAAGTAGGAATAGAATGAGAACCTAGAAAGTCTTTCAAAAGCAGAAGCAAAAAAAAAATGAAATTTTGGACTCTATATTAGTCAGATAATATCTGGAGTACTGGGCCCAGTTTAGAATGCCACATTTATGCAGATACAATGACAACTTGGAACAGAACAGCTTGGAAGATAGTCAGGGTGGTGAGGTGATTCAAAATCAAATCCTGTGAGGAACTATTGAATAAACTGGGTATATTTAGCTGAGAAAAGAGAAGACTTGGGGTTGGGGTGGTATACATAATTAATCCTTTTAAACACTTGGAGGGTTGTCACATGAAACATTAGACTTATTCTTGTTGGCTTTAGGGAGCAGGGATAGGAGGATGATACTAGAGGCAGATGCCAGTTCGAAGAAAGGAAATAGTCTTTGTTATTCAGAACTGAACACAAACAATTGTTGTTTGTCCTTCATTTTCAAAGAAGACCAATGACATCTCGGGGTGATGTCTTGACTTGTGCATGAATTGGATTTAAGCAAGGCAGAACTGCACAAAGTTGTCAGCCTCACTCTCTCTTCCAGAGTCATTGAAGTTCAGTGGCAGGACAAAAGTCAGGACGCATTGGATGACCTGGCATTTTTGACAGCTGACCAAGCTCTAAGCACTTCATAGTGCCTACTTCAGGCAACAAGGATGTTGGAACAGATTGTTTTAATTTGTCCATTCTATCCACTGGCGATGAGTGGGGTGTCTTCGTGTGCTTGGGGTAGACATCCTCACTTACTCACCAAGGAGTTTAAGGCCTATTGCTTATCCTCAACCCTGGTTTAGCCTATCTGCCTAGATGGTTTTACCAGTGTATGGCTGTGCATGCTACAGCTTCTTGAATCTACAGGTTAGAATTGGGTTATTGGTTGGACACCAAAGGTATATGAGCAGCCCTGTAAAGGATCAATAAGACCTCTCATACCAGAGCTGCTACTCTTCCCTTAACACCACAAATGAAATAGGCTGCCAAAGGAAGTCCCCAAGAAGAGGCTGATCACTTGCCAGCCATGCCATTAGAATAAATTCATTCTTCAGTAATGGGTTGCCCTGGATCATCTCTGAAATCTCTTCCCACTCTGCGATTCTTAGGTTCATCAAATTGAGATTAGTAGATACCATCTATTTTAACTCTCTCATTTTAGACAGAAAGAAATTGAAGCCCAGAGGAGTTGTGGACAATTTATCCAACCACTTCTTAAATACATAGATAGAAAATGGTAGCACCAGCATTTGAACCAAGGTCCTCTGGCCATGGAGCCAGCTGTAATGTGTTACCTCCAGAGAACGATGCTGCTTTAACATTGGAAATTCTTTTCCCTTTACTAGCACCAATCCTGCCATTTCCAGCACAGTGCTGTTTGCCATGGCTCATTAGTGTAATTTTCTTATCTGGGCATCAAGAGAGAGCCATTGCTCCTGATTATGCTTTCAACCTTAAAGCTTCTCACAGAAAAAAATAGTAAATGTAAAATTGAACTGCATACAATCTAACTGGACCTTGCACAGTAAACAGAAGAGGTGGGCAGCAATATCTGCTGATAAGTAAAATAACAGTCTACTAGGGTGATAACTTGGCTTCACCGGTAAACTTCATTGTTGTTAAATGGAAACATTTTGGAATTATGCAACTGTCCCTAGGGAGCTGTTGGCCTGGGGAGATTTCCCAGGTTTGTTGTTCGATTGTCCTTTCCTAATCTAAGCTAACCAACTGTCTGCCTCCAAATGGCCATTCAAAGGAGAACAAAAACCCAGCAGTATCTGTAGTTGGAAAACAGCAATCCATAGTTAACTTGAGCAGAACCAGGTGCTAAAGTGACTCAGAAGTACTGGTGTACAAAATAAAAAAGCAATTGTCAACAACCACAGAGAAAAGAGCTAAACAGCCTAGAGCTGGGAAACACAAAAGAAGAAAAGGAAGAAAATGTCTGCCTACTCAAAGAAAAATGCACTCCCCTATCTTAATTGCTCTAAATGCGGTGTTTAAGGCTCATTATTTAAAAGTTAAACCCTTTTATATACGAGAAAGGATGTATAAGGATTAAAAAAAAAGTCAGTGCAAAATGTTAACAAGTAACCAGTGAGCCTGGCTTTCTAGTATAAAATTAGGTTTAAGGGTAACATGAGAAAAAGTATTTACTGTGGCAGAATTGACAGAAGTCTGGTCTTGGAGTCAGGTCAGATCTGGGCTGGGGTCCATCCTAGGAGACATAATAGCTGGGTGATCCTGTCATTTGACCTCTACTGAAAACAGGCAGCTCTTTAATCAAGCAAACAATCAATACACAAGCATTTATTCAACTCCTACTATGTTCCATGTTCTGTGCTAGGCCCTGGGCACACAAAGGATGAAACAATGCTTACTGTCTGAAGTGCCATTCTGCATTGGTAGCAGTAAGTTCCTTGCCAAGAAATTAAATCAAAGTCCTAATTTAAAAACAAAAAAGACAGAGAAAACATATTCTTTTAGGGTGTGGAGGAAGCTGAAGATTTTATTATTGCCTGTTACATTTTGTTAGGCCCCCACCATTGGAGTGGCTTAAGCAAACTCCCTGGAAAGAGATGTTGGGACATAGTTATTTCATTCCTCTTTATTATTAGAAAATTTCACCGCCTTGAAAAGTTAGTCTGGTAGCTGAAAGAGAAAATACTTTAGTATCATTGAGTAGCTAAGCATATTTTCCCCTTGACACTTTGGGACTTCTGGGAGCCAAGATGGCGGATTAAGCAGTAAGTTACTCTCACTGTCCCTTATTGATGTCTAAAAACTCAGAAAATATCACTCCAGGACAAACCCTGGAACAGCCGAGCCAGCAGAAAGATGGGGTACAGCAGTCTTGTAGCCTGGGAAGCTTGGGGGATTAATGCGAAAGGTCCCTCTTGCTCTGGTGGAGGGGGAGCAGTACAGGATGGGAGGTGTCCCAGCAAATCAGTAGCATGCCCCATCTCAGCAAACTAGTGGGAGATTCTGAGCCCCAGGGTGGTGGAGCAGACAAGAGCCAATACCAGGACCCACCTTACTCCAAGTGCCTTGGCACAGGTAGGAGAACCAGTAGACTCCAGTTTGGAAAACCACCTCATACACTGACAGGCAAGTGTCTTCTAGCAGCCAAACCTTTTGATGCTTCAGAACAGCCCAGGTGAGAAGGTGTCCTCTAGGGGCCAGACCCCACATCGAGAGCTTCAGTGTCGTTGATCAGATCAGCACCAGGTAAGCTGCCAGACCCCTATAGCCTCCAGCTGTCAGCACTTGAGGCTCCAGCACACAAAGCAAGTGACCAGGAACCTGGCTTCAGCATAAGAAAATTGGGGAAGTGCCCCTTGTGCCCCAGAAGCAGAGCTCAACTTTAAAAGCCAGGAAATAGGCAAACATCATGAGCAAAAAGTAGAACTGGACAATGACCATAGATTCTTTCTATGGGAATAGGGAAGATTGAAACACAAATTCAGAAGAGGACAACATTGTCAATATACCCACATCCAAAACCTCAAAGGGAATATGAACTGGTCTCAATCCCAAAAAGCATTCTTGGAAGGGTTCAAGAAAGATTTTAAAAATCAAATAAGGGAGGTAGAAGAAAAATTGGGAAAAGAAATGAGAGGTATGCAAGAGAGAATCAATAGCTTGGAAAAGGAAGGACAAAAATTGACTGTAGAAAACAAGTACTTAAAAATACATATATATAATTGGCCAAATGGGGGGAAAAAAGTACACTGAAGAAAACAACTCCTTAAAACACAGAATTGGCCAAATGGAAAAGGAGGCACAAAGACTCACTGAAGAGAACTCCTTAAAAAATAAAATGGGCCAAATGGAAAAGGAGGTACAAAAACTAATTGAGTAGCTAAGCACAGACTTACAGCAATACATGGGCTTGCCCAACTAGGAGCACTTTGGCAATGTTTGATTCTAGATGTTAATAACCAAAGCCTTGGACACTAGTTTAGAATTGGACTTGGGGGGAAATATGTGTAAAAGGAGAACAATCTGCTGAGGAATGCATGACCCTTGCCCTTTTCCCAAAATGAATTTGGATACCTACTTCTTGAGGGGGGAAGATGATGACATTCAAACAGAGTGGTCAATGAGTAGTCCATTATCTCAAGTACCACTTAAAGCCACTTTAGGAGACAATGAAATTCAAGTAGACTGGTCAATGAACTACTGAAACTAACCATGGGTGAGGGGCAGCCACTCCACCCTGGGCCAAACAGTGGAATAATAATAATAAATAGATAATGCCCAAAACTCTGAAACTACTGTCCCTGGTCACCTCATCTCCTTGCCCGTGACAGGTTTTACTCTAAAAGAATCCCTAGCCTCTCCTGGCTAGTGGGCATCTCCCTTTTTTGGGGGCAACTCCCTTAAGCAGCTATCTCTCTTAAGTGGGGGGCATTCCCATTACTTGGGTGTCTTCCTTAAACAGAGGCCATCCCCCTTAAGCTGGGGTCTCCCTTCATGGGTATCTCCCTTAAGGAGACCCTGTCCCTTGGGAGGCTGGCCTCTCTCCCTTGGGGGGCTCTGTCCCCTTTCCCTAGTGGGCTGCCACCCTTCTTTAACCTGGGGTCTCCCTTAAGGGGTAGAGGAGTCTGCTTGGTGTGTTGTGCTTGGTGTGTTGTGCTGTGCTACCACAACAAAAATTTTTATTTGATTTGGAGACAGCCTGAGTAAATTCTTTTGAGACAACCTTGCATTCCATAATTTTAGGGTGTGCCCTGAACCTCAACAAATCTTGATTGAAATATGACTTTAATGGGCCACTCATAAGTAACTGTAGAATGCTTAGAGTGTAATGAAATCAATTCTGGAATGGATACATCAGCCAAGACAACTTTTTTGTATAATGTGAACCTAGATTCATTGCAAGTTACTTAATCCCTGTTTGCCTAGGAGGCAGGTAAGTGGCTCAGTGGAGAGAGTACTGGGTATAGAACCAGGGAAGACCTGAGTTCAAATATGGCCTCAGATACTTACTAGCTCTGTGACCACAGACAAGTCACTTAACTTCTGTTTGCCTTAATGCACTGGAGAAGGAAATGGCAAACTGATGAAGTTTGGGGTTTCTGGGAACCCAGAAGTATCAGGGTACAGGGTGGTGTCCACCTGGAATGAATTCACATACTCAAACCATCTGACAGTCAAGGGGCAGGTTATTGTAAAGACAAAAGAAGTGAACAGGATTCCTAGTGAACCTGAAACTTAATGGGAGTGAGACTGATACTTAAATACAAAAAGGACAGTGAAAAGAAATTGGATGGGATTAAGGAGTGGTAAGTAGTCTGGGGTGGGCCAAGAGAGACAATGAAAGAAATGTCAAGTAAGCTAACTAGGTGATCTAGGTGGGTTGGAATGGGCCAGTTGCCTTAGATGGAGGTGCCAGTGATCTGGGGCTGCTGACATGTATAGGAAAATTCAGGGACTGGGTTGCTTTCAAAGACGTTATCTTTTCCTTTTAGGGGTCCAGGTCCCATCACCCCACCAAAATCACTCCAGTATTTTTGCCAAGAAAACCTCATGGACAGTATGGTCCATGGAGTCATAAGGAATTGGACATGACTGAACAATAAAAGATTCACTGCAGTTCTCATTTTGTTTTTCCCAAAGAAACTCTTTGGCCTCTATGGGAGAACTGCACCTGCACTAGAGTTTAGTCCAATCCACTAACAAGAAGTTTGATGTGGAAGGGCACTCAAGGATTACTCTTTTTCTTCATTGCTTCATTTTTTCCCAGGGAGTAAAACCCCTTCAGAATTCTTTCCTGTGTTGTCTACCCTTTATCTCACTGAATTTTTTTTTTTTACCTTCTTCACTTCTCTTTCAAGGAAAGAATCTCATGCTAAATCCTTTCCCTATTCTTACTGCCATTGAAAATTTCATGGCCTGTATGTACATCAAACTGCATTATGACATTATTCTTAAAGACATCACTTTAATGATGATTGAGAAAAAGACTAGTAAGTATGGATTCTTACTCTACAATATGGGAAATACATTTTGGAGGAGATGAGCCTATTGAAAATGCCAACTATATAATATAGGGTAATCTTATGCGGAGATCTCAAAAACGCTGTCCTTTCATTAAAACCTTCCCAAGTTTTTTTTTTTATCCCTTTGCTTATACAAATATATATGAGATTAATAAATCTTTGTGAAGGGAAATGGAGATTTGAGGAGAAGGGACAACACAGTGAGGTAGATGAGTATTGTACTTAGAATCAAGAAGACAGGTTCAGACCCTGTTTCAGATACTTGCTGTGTGTCCCTAAGCAGATTAACTTCTGTGCCTTAGTTTCTTCCTCTGTAAGATGAGGGGACTAGACTTGACCTCTAACTTCCCTCTCTAACTCTTACAATCATAGAAGTAGTAGTAGTGATGGATAGTAGTAATAGTAGTAGTAGTAGTAGTAGTTGCTACAAGCCAATTAGTTTTAAAAAGTTAAAACAAACATGCAATTTGAATGTAAGAATGTAATCTAGATGGTAATCCATTAAATTTAGATTGATGAAACTCATTGTCTCCTCCATTTAGGTCACTAAACAATTCTGAGTAAGTTCTAGCTAAGAAGAAGTTGCGTAGCACTGTGGATAGAGGTTTGGACCTGGTGTCAGGAAAATCCAAGTTCAAATCTTTCTTCTGACACTTAGAATCTGTGTGACTTCAGGCAAACCTTAACCCCTCTTTGCCTCAGTTTCCTTGCATGGAAAATAGGGATAATAATAGCACCAGCCCCATAGAAATTATCATGAGGATCAAATAAGGGTAAAGCAGTTTGAAAATCTTAAAGGGCTACACAAATAGATATTATTATTAAATGGTTTACTCTAAGCCCCTTTCAATGAAATAAGGATAATTGTCCTTAATCTACATAACAAAGGAAGTAAATAAATCAATGCAAAAAAAATATATAACTTGATTACTAAATAAACAGTAACTGGAGTCAGGAAGACCTGGGTTCAAGTTCCACCTGAGATATTTGCCACCTATGTGACCCTGGACAAGTTACTTCCCCTTTCAAATCCTCAGTTTCCTTCACTGCAAAAAAAAAAAAAGAAAGAAAGAAAAGGAAAAGGAAGGAAGGAAGGAAGGAAGGAAGGAAGGAAAAGAAAGAGAAAGAAAAGCAAAGTGAATTGGACTCAATGACCTCCAATATTTCTTCCATCTCTGAATCTATGATCTTATAATCCTTCAAAATAACACAAACATGTTCAAGTTAAAATCAGTGCAAATAGGATTTATTTATCTATTGGTGAAATTCTTCAAAATTCATTCACTCAAGGATTAATGTATATCAGGGGAAAAATTTTAAGCACTTTCATTGGTGAGTTCATCAAAACTCGCTAAGCACATATTTAATAATTTTACCTCTAGCTTCCTTTGGAAGATTCTCCCTCCTAAAAATGGCCCTCATAAGCATAAGTTGAGCAATCTTATATTTTTCTGTGCATATCCCTTGGATAGATCTCTTAGGTGCTGCTGCAAAATTAGTCCATTCCAGACAACAATCTAACAAATGGGGCCATAATGGCAGGGTTCATTTTAGGGACATTGGCTCTTTCCTACATGTCACTGCTGGAGTCCTTGCCTGAAGAGCCAGAAAGAGCGATGGTTTCTATCTTTTCCTTTTTTATAAGGTCTAGCACACTGACAGCCTTCCCAGTCAGTCCCACAGGTTTGTTAATGATGCAACTTTGAGGTTGTTAAATTAGCAAGCTGAAATCGTTTTAGTTCATCACAGAGTAGAAATGAACCCTGTAAAATTCTGTTCACTCACAGCCCTATTTTTAAACCTCGATATTTGCAGGTTTCATAGAGAAATGTGTGAGATATGAATTCACTAAGCCAATTAATAGCAGAATGTGATGACCAAGGAAAAAGGATTAAAATTGACAAATGGCAAGAGTCAAAGGAATCCCTCTGTGGAACCATTTCTTATTTTATTGCCCAGTACAGTACAGACTTTTAAAGAAAAGCAGTTGAACTAAATATAACAGTCCAGAATTGGGGTGGAGATTTGGGGTGACAACCACCTATTCCTTTAATAAAGCTAGCTACTTTGGATAAATTATTTGGAAAATAGTAGCATGGGGTAGAGAGCTAGGTCTGAAGACTTAGAATAATGGTTCTTATCTTCATAGTTCTTTCTCAAACAGCATATGGTTAATTGTCATATGTACTGTGGTTATATAAGTCATTGGCTAGTAGACTTTCTTTCGTTATCAAATGTTAGTTGACTCCATAATAACTATTTCTTAGCAGAGGTGGGGTTTCATTTTGACTCCATTTACTCATTCCTTTAAAGATAATATTGGAAAAATATATTGAATATTTTCAGATCCACTGTATGTATCTAGTTATTTACATGTTGTCTCTTCTATTATATTTTTGAGTTCCTTGAGGTCAGAGGCTGTTTTCTTTGTTCACTCAACACTCAGCACAGTGCTTTTGTAAATGCTTTCTGACTTGATTTGAATAAGATGGTGAAGATTTTATCAACACAGAAGGTTGTAGAGAGATAATGTGGTACAGGAATGAGAACAGTGAAATATTCAAAAGAACTGAGTTCATATCCTGCCTTTCTGGCACTTCCTACCTTGTCAAGGAACTTAAACTCTCTGGTTTTTAGTGTCCTTATCCATAAAATAACAGTTAACCTAGGCAGTCTTTAAGATTCCTTCTGGGTCTTAATCTATAATCCCATGGTTTAGAATCAATAAGCATGGGTAAGAGAAACATCACTGCCAAGTGAGTTCTTCAAATACAAGAAAACTGCCACATGTCTTTTAGAAACAATCATCAACTCTTCCTCCTATCTTTTCCTAACCTCTCCCTTCCCACTCATCTCCAAAATCACTTTCCAAATAATTCTATGACACTTGCCCTGGAACAGGTAGCATTTTTAAAATGATTTTCCTAGAACATTTAATTCCAGTAGATCCCTCCCCTTATTTTTAAACTGAGATAGCCTATACCACATGGTAAAGGAATCAATGTTATACAAAGTTGCAGGAGCATCTGGGGAATTATCTCAAAGATCTAGGGTTATACTCAATTAATCATTTTAGAAACTACATTGTAAGAAAGTAGGGAAAGTTGCCAATGAACCCTATAGAATTAGAAGTGTTATTTGGAGGCATATAAGAGAAAAAAAAAGTAGGTACAGAATTTTAGCCTTCTTTAAGAGAAACTCTTAAAAACTCTGTATCCCTTGCTTAGAAAAGGCATATAATAAACATCTAAAGAGATGTCAAAACTTACTTCAGAAGTCCTATTATACAGAATTCTTGCTAACTATATAGTGCTTTCACATTTTCATCTTTATATGCAAGTGGTAATTCCTCCCCACAATCCTATGTGCTTTATCAAGCCAACAATAACAACAACAACAGCAACAAAACCAATGTAAGAGAAAAGGGTAACTTGTGACTTGCTAGGGACACACATCAAGCAAGCTAAGATTATCACTCAGAAAGATTCAGAGCCTTTTAGAGTAATTAATTGACAATTCCCTGGTCTTTTGCTTAGCCTACTGATTCACAATGCCTCCCTTAACTGTCGTGTCATTTCCACCTGATGCTTCCCTGATTTTTCAGGTGTTATCTATCTATCTCACCTTAGTATAGAATCCTAGAATCACAGAATGTTAAAGCTAGAAGGGACCTTGGAAATCATCCAGTCTAATTTCCTGGTTTTATAGGTGAAGAAATAATGCCTAGTAAGATAATGTGCTTCATACAAAGTCGTGTGGCTAGTTTCTGTTATTGTCTCATAAGGCTAGTTCACTAATTGTGGGAAAAATACCTAAGTGACAAGTGCTAGGCTATTTAAGAATAACTGACATCATCTAAAAGTCTGGCTTCTCAGAACATAATGAATATAAATAATATTTGAAATAAATAAATAAATATTTGATAAATGATAGAATACATAGAACTCTGATTTTACTATAAGCTTAGATATCAAGATGTAGAAACTTCTTTAAAAATATTATTACATCAAGAAAATGGGAAAGACTAAGAACTAACATGAATTTTCAGTGTTACTCAATATTTTATTAATGGGGGAAAAATATCATCCTTTCTGCTGCAATTTACAGAGTTATGGACTGATTACTAGTTCAAATAACAGTTCCTACAGTGAAACCCTTAATTTTATATTACATTCTTTAAGGGATGATAGCAGTTCTTCACATATAATAGTATTGCTAGCCTAGAATCTTGTTAGCAATCATTGGCTGAGAGATTGAGCTTATTGTCTACTATTCTTATTTTGAATGTTGAAAGGACATTATTTGAGGATTTATTACATTTTTTTTCCTACCTCACAGAGACAGTGCCCAATTAGATATTTGTTAGAAAGCTCTATTTAATGGTTCCATAACTTTAAAAACTTAAGAATTTACTTATACTATGAAAAATTTTGAAATTCTTGAAAATGACAATTTTAAAGCATTTTACATGTAGAAAGGCATATTTGTGTGTATATATGCTTACGTATATCTTGTAAATGTGATGCACACATGATACTTATGTACATATACATACAGAGTTTGGGTTTGATTTTATTTTCTATAGCTATTTCTAGTCACTTATTTTGCAGAAAGTAGGCATACCCATAACTGGCCAACAATTCATTCCAGTTAAAGTGGAAATGCTCCTAATAGTGACTAGTAGGTGAAAACAGATTTCTGAAACATGATATCTGCAGCATTTTTCTCGAGTTGTAGTAGGCAAAAAATTGTGCTAACAGTTGACATATTCTGATTTTCTAAGGTCTTCATAGACCTTTCTAGTGATCGAAGGGCAGCAATCAGGATCAGAAGGGAGGTAGAGCTACTCAATGAAGTGACACAATTAAAAGAGTTATAGAGACTAGACTATGCTACATTATCAGCTAGCTCCAAGTGTCATTAAAAACTCTCAAAATAAAATATTCTGAATAACAGACACAATATTAATCTCAATTGCAATATACAAATTGGATTCTTTTATTGGGACTCACTAAATTGACCCCTATTTTTTTTAACACACGGCCAAAAAAAACCCCCTAAACCTTAAAAATCCTACCCAAACAATTTTTACAAAATTACAAAATATTAGGCTTTGATAAACTACGATACATGTTATCAAAAGAGAAAACCCTCCTCTCTTCATTTGTCTCATACTAAAATCTGAGATGATGACATTTTGATAGTGAGAAATATGGCTAGTTTACTCTCATCTGTCTTTCACTTTATCTGAAACCAAAGGACAAGTTTGGCACATAGGTGTGCTGTTGTTGTTAATAACTTATATTCATACAGTGCTTCATATACTACAAAGGACTTTAAAATATATCATTTCATTCAATTCTTGCTCCACCTCAGTAAGATGGCTTACCAATTTCAAATGAGACAATGGAAAAATTACTCATATAATATTCTTTATGATAAGTAAAAGGACATTCTACAGTTCTAATAGCTGAAGTAACAGGTTGACAGAAGGGAATAATCCAAGCATGGAAATTACATTGCCTAAAGTGAAGTAGAAAATTAGGCAAATTGACTTTTGTCCATGTTGAACCAGTTCTAAAATAGTACAATCAACTCAGAGGATAGTTAAGAAACTCTGCAAATTGAAACTTTTCAACTCCCAGTTTATATGATGCAGATTCTGCACACAAAAAGCAACAGAAAGTTCATGCTGAGTGACTTCAAATAGTAAGTGTGGTGCTAGGCACAAAAGAGATGCCTCACAAATACTTTTAGGATTGAATTGAATTGGACTTAGATTTTTTTTTTGAGAGACAAAGTTTGAAGCTCATGCAAAAGATCCTGAAACTCCCTACACTTTCCTAGTGTCAAACATCTACTGAACTACCTTTGACTGATTGAAGATTAAAGGGATTAAAATAACTTTGCAGAGCACTCACTGATGTCAGATTCTTTGTCTGTATTTGGTAAATCCAACCAAATTTAGTAGATTTTTTAAAAAGTTTCATCATTGGACTTTCTGTCTGATGAGCAAACAGCAGAATAGCTGTGTTTACAGTGCAGACCTATTAAAGTCCATACCACCCCTGATATGGGCAACTGAAAAACTCAAGCGGTTCTCTCAGACAGGACTCTGAAACTCCAAGGGAAAACAATCAACTCCTCATTGTCATAGTGCGACAATCCTAGCCAGTTTCAACTGGGCGAATAGTCAATTCCCAGAGAGAAGGCATCATCAGGATAGACATGAATGCTGTTATTACCCATTATAAATAAGAAGAAAAGGTCACATATCAGGCAATTATACCTTTTCATTACATACTAACCTCTCACAGTAGGAAAGCTATGCTTATGACTGCATTAGACAGGCAAAGCTTTTCAGCTTTTTTAAAAAGAAAAAAAGAAAAAAAAAAGAAAAGATAAAAAAAATTAAATTCTTCTTACCAGCACGTTGCAGCACCAACTCGTTTGCCGGAATGTTGCCTGTACAGGTTTCTCTTTTAATTATCCTGAAAGCAGAGGGAGACAAACAAAAACAAACAAAAAAAAAAAAGAAGAAGAAGAAGAAGAAGAAGAAGAAGAGAAAGAAGAAGCAGGATGGTTAAATTAGCGTGCTGGAATCTTTTCAGTTTGTCGCAGAGTAGAAAAATAAAAAAAAAAAGGCTCAGTAATTTAAATTGGCTGTCAGTTCAAGCTGCATCGTTGGGTCCCGCCCCTTCTTCCCGCTGGGTTCCACTACCTGCGGGGCTGGACCTGACAGCTACTATGCAAACAAAAAAAATGGCAAAAAGCATGCTGGGACCATGCTGTCTGCTGTCTGGGTCTCGCTAGCCTTGACAACTAAAAATCATTAGTGAGAAGGTTTTGTATGTTTCCGTTTGGAGTTCTTTGCACGCAATTTCATTTCATTTTAATTGATACACCATAGAAAATGACAGGAACTGATTTTTCTGACCAGGATGTTTCATTTCCTTCTTTTTCTTGGAGCAGTTGATTTGTATTTTTTTTTCTTTTCTGTTTGTTTGCTTAGATTAGTAATATCATATGCAGTCTCTTCCTTGTTCTGTGTCTCCCCTCCCCACTTTATCTTTTCCTTTTTTTTAAAAAAAAATCACAAATGATGAAACTTTTCTTGGGAATGATAGAGCCAGAACACAAAGGTTATGGAGGCTGCTGCATCTTTTGACCATTTTAATGAATCTTTGGACAGTTGAGGTTAAAAAAAAACTTTAGAAAAGTGGGAAGAAAATCAACCAGGTATGAAAAGGCTAGGGGAAAAATAGGCAGACATCTCCTAGATGGTTGTAATGTTGGACCCTAAATCATCACTACCAAATGGAAGAAGTTTCTTTTCACATCTATGAAGTCAGGGAAAAATTAGAAATCATATAAAAGACAGATTTAGCTTATGCTTCTGATTCCACTTGAGGTGGCTCCCACAGATACTTTAAATTTTAGCCACAAAATGAAGCCTTTCCTTAATGGGAAACAACATCTTGGGGCAGAATATAACCATAAAAAAATTAGTAGCTTCCTCTTTCTGGGAGGTCATGTTGTAAGTAAATGGCTGAAGTAGAAATTCTGACAGTTAACATCCATTTTGTTCCCAAGTTTCTCAGTCAAACACAAAGGGTTGCTAACCCTATCAAGTTAAAAGTGAGCTAATTTATGATTTGTGTACAAATACTCAATGAGTAGTATGTGTGTATGTATATATATATATATATATATACATATATATGTGTATATATATATATATACATATATATGTGTATATATATATATACATATATATATATACACACACACACACACATATATAATATGCTATATCTCCCCTATGCATTTGGCATTTTGTTCTTAAGCACAGTCCCTGAAACATTGATGCTGTGACTGTGAATTGCATCCATTCTTATATGGAAGCATATACTTAGCCTGCCACTCTACGACACATTTGCATAAAAGCTTGATGTTGACTTATATTTCCAATAATGTTACCTGGTCCCATCTTTGGAGGTAAGAAGTGAACGACAATGGCATGTACACTGTTCTTTGGCAATGATTGAAGCTTGATAGATGGCATGAAGTTATCCTTGATGATTTGACAGCACCATCATTTGCTGGATAGCTCCTGCATTTTTCTTCCTCTCTTCCACCACCCCCTTCTCTGAAGCTCTTTAAATTGAACTTATGATTTTGGCATAACTTGTAGAATTACTTTGCTGAAGAAGTCAAAAATGGGCTTTTAAAATTCACTTTTTAAAAAATGAGCAGTAAGATTTTCCAAAGAGAAATAATTGAATAATCTCTTCTTTAAAAATAAAAAAGAGGGAGGGAAAAAATGTGCACCTAGTCACAAAAACTGAATGGAATTCAACTTCTTAAACCACTGCAGCCATGCCAAATACCAGAACCACAATCACTGTTAGAAAACTGACCAGAACTATTAAAAATAAAGGCAGGAAAAAGTTGACTTGATTTTTTATCTCAGATTTTTGCCTTTCTAATAATATCAAGGATGGATTTCTTTGTTCAATTACTGTAACTGGTACAGAGTGGGAAAAAAAATGAGGCAGGTCAAGAACTGGAGAAACCCCAGTACCTTCACAGGTAGTTAGGCAGTCAGCTTTAATGAAACAGTGGTAAATTACACCAAGGTGTTAATTATTGTACTTTGCCACTACATAAAACGTAATAAAACCAACTCAGGCCACTCTTTAAGTGGATTATTTTTAGGTTAAAAAGCTTCCACTGAACTAACATTTTGTTTTCCTGAAGTATTCTGTAAAGTGACTTTTCCTTTGGCTGTTTTCTTTTTAAAAAGATGTACAGCAATGCATATTTATCGATAGCTGAAGAAAAAGTCAATGGTGACAATTATTTTTAAACCTCAGAATCTGACTTTCTAATGAAAACAGTGGAATAACTATTATTATCACTAACAAGTACCATTGCTGCCATGCATACGTGCAATATTTGCAACATGGTAGGCAACATGCAAATGTATGGAGAAGACAGTTCCCATAAATTTGCATGTTGAACTTCTTAGCCGGAGGAATTCCAAGACAAAGCATATTTCTACAGAGTGTCAATGCCTGCTTAGGCTGGTTGGCAGAGATTCAGTTTCTAATCTAAAAACTTTCAGTTTGATCCTCAAAGTGTACAAAATTTAGTCTGGGTAAGTGATACTAATGAGTCCAAGGTCTTCTGATGTCATTGGTGTAGCACTGGCATGCCCCTCAAAGCATGGGAATTTGACAAATGGAAAACTCAACTTTATAGGATGGGGAAAAGCTATGCCTCCATACAAGGATACATAATAACATGGATCTAGAGCTGGGAGAGACCTCAGAGGTTGTCTAGTTCAACCCCCTGTCATTTTACAGATGAGGAAACTGAGGCCCAAAGGGGAGAATGATTTTCTTACAGTCACAAAAATCATAAGAGTAAGGTAGAGGATTTGAATGCACATCCTTTGGCTCCAGGGGCAGAACATATTTCTCTTTGCCATGCATTTCACAGGTAGAGAATATTCAGCATATATGTATGGGAATGGAGGAGGTCAATATGTAGAAGAAGACAGGCATCAAGCATACCTGTCAAGTAAAAGTCAGAGAAAGCACAAACATGAGAAAGATTTACATCAATGGACATTTCTTTATCTCATGATGACAGTAACCTGTGAAAACACCAGTAAGCATTCTCTCATGCTGGTGATCTATAATGGCTCCTTGCCCTTACTTTGACGAAGCAGATTAATTTTTAATCAAACTTTGTGTACCACATTTGGAATACTCAAGGGTACATGGAATTGGAGAATTCCTTGCTTCCAATGCTAGGATATTACCCACTATTTTGCAGTTGTGACTTGTTGTGATTCCTTTGGAATCTATCTATTCAGAAATAGATCCAGAGAGCAACACCTTCTGTCTTCTGACAACTATCTCATCAGCTCTCACCTAGATTATTTCAACAGCCTCCCAATGAGTCTCCCTGTCACAAGTTTCTCCCCACTTCAATCCTTTCTTCATATTGCTGCTAAAGTGATTGTCCTTAAGTGAAGATCTGTTCATGTCATTCTCCCACTCAGTCAACTCCAGTGGCTTCCTATTGCCTCAAAAATAAAATATAATGTCCTGTTTAGTTTTTAATCTTTCACAACTGAGCCCCCATCCGTATTTCCAGTCTCGTTGTACATGACTTCCCTTTAACATGGCAGTCCCGTCAAAATGGCCTTCTCTCGACTCCTCACACAAGACACTCCATCTCCTGTCTCCATGACTTTGCACTGGTTGTTCTTTGGTGCTGGAATGCGCTTCTTCCTTTTTTTGTTGTTGTTGTTCATTCATTTTAGGTGTGTCTGAATCTCCATGACCCCATTTGGGGTTTTCTTGGCAAAGATACTGGAGTGGTTTGCCATTTCCTTCTCCGGCTCATTTTTACTACCGAGCAGCTAAGACAACAGTGTTAGTTAAGTGACTTGACCAGGGTCACACAGCTAGTAAGTGTCTTGAGGCCAGATTTGAACTCACAAAGATGAGTCTTCCTGACTTCAGGCCAGGCACTCTATCCACTGCAACACCTAACTGTCCTTCCTTATCTGTTCTTCAACAATTCTCTCTCTTCCTTCAAAATGCAACTCAAACATCACCTTCTGTAAGAAATCTTTCCTGATCCTCTCAACTGCTAGGGTCTTCTCTTAAGCTACCTTATGGATAGCTATTCAGTATTAATTCATATTTTCTTTTTAAATTTACTTGTACATATGTATGCCTACTTTACAGAGGTGGCTAGGTGGCACAATTCCTGAATTCAAATCCTGCCTTGACACTTACTGGCTATGTGACCCTAGGCAAGTCATTTAATACTGTTACCTCAGTTTCCTCATCTATAAAAATGCTCTGGAGAAGGAAATGGCAAGCCACTCCAATGTCTTTGCTAAGAAAACTACAAATGAGGTCATGAAGAGTCGGGTATGAATGAAGTAGGACTCAAATATGTGTTCACTTTATATTTATTCTATGTATACGTATATATATAGGTATATATTGTCTCTGTCCCTGTTTCTCCTGTTTGAATGTTGGATACTTGTGAGTAGGGATTGTTTCACTATATTTGTATCCCCAGAGCTTCACACAGTTCCTGAAAAATACTAAGTGCTTAGTAAATACTTGTTGGTTGATTGTTTTTGTGTTCCTGGAAGAAAATAAACTCTTGGAAAAGAGTGAGTTGATCAGTGTCTATTTGGGACTAATAGGAACTCATGGAAATGATCTGTGTTGGTCAGATTAAGCTGGGTAATTGCTGCTGCTGCAAATTGGCTTTAGTCCAAACTCAGTTGGCTCTTGTTTGAAAGAGTAGCTAAGAAGAATGATCTGTCTGTATGCTTTATGACATTTAAGGGAAAAAATAAAGCAGAAAGCACACACATAGGTCAGTCTACCTAGAAAAGAACTTAAATAAAGCTAGACTCAAGCATCACCTTTTCCTTGAAGCCCTTCCTGATTACCTTGTTGCTAGTATCTTCCTGCCCTCTCAAAAAAAAAATCTTGTATTTATGTATTTGCATATATTTTGTATACACACATATCCACATTTCTACCAATAAACTGAAGGTTCCTTGAGGGCAAGAATTATTTTTGTCACTGTATTCCCAGTACTCCAGTCTAGTGCCTGACACATAATAGGTGGTAGTACTTAATTGATTGATGGATGGATCAATAGTATAGCCACCCTAGTAGAACACACCGTCATTTTCTTAAAGAAAGAATAACAGTGATGTGGAATAAAATATGTGTTCTTTATGTGTGAATTGTAGCTGGCTCATTTGACTTTCAATTTTTTTTTCTTTTGGTGAAGCAATCAGGGATTAAGTGACTTGCCCAGGGTTGCACAGCTAGTAAGTATCAAGTGTCTCAGGCTGGATTTGAACTCAGTTCCTTGACTCCAGAGCTGGTACTCTATTCACTTTACCACCTAGCTGCCCCGCCTTCAAATAAATTCTTATCAGCTTAAAGTAAAATGAATTTTAAGAAATTTCCTGAACTGTTTTTTTAAATAAACATTTCATGAGAATTCATAATAACATAATAATGTTAGGCTACATAAAGGACATTGGTGTCATGCTGGTTAATAAAAATGAAAAGACCTGAGAACTTTCAAAATTCACATGCTGTGAGTCATCCAATTATAAATTTCAGCTGATTTTATTTTTTTAAAGTTAACTTCTTTTAGATACTTAAAAACTGTTTCACTTCAGTTAGACTTAGATGAGGTCTCCACACCACACTCTGTCAATTGTTTTTAAGTTGATTGTGTGTGTGTGTGTGTGTGTGTGTGTGTGTGTGTGCGTGCGCCCACACTCATAACTGTGGACTATATGTCTGTTAATTATATTGTGAGCTCCTTGAGAGGACCAAAACTATCTTTTGCCTTTCTTTGTATCCCCAGCACTTAGCACAATGACTGGCCCATAATAAATGTTTATTAACTGACTGCTAAGGACCAGCTTGGCTAGATTGGAGAGGCTCATAACCAGAAGAACTACAAGATGGTAGATTTTTTTTTAACCTGAATCAACTCTCAAAGACCAATACACAGATGGGATCTGAATGGAATAGGGGTGTAAACTCATGGATTAAAAAAGAAACAGTGCAGTATTGACCAATTAATTCCTTAATGGCTGATGAAATCCTATCATCTTAAGGACTGAAAAAAACTGGTGAGTTAGATACTTTTGGTAGTTAAAACAGAATCAGATCAACACAATCACTATTTTATTCTTTAATTGACCCCAGACTCTTATAATGGTCAGAAAGTCTTAATAGACAAGAAAATGTTAACAGGAATAAAGAAGGTGCATCCAATAAAATTATTAATGTGGGGGAGAGCATAATGTCAAATAACCTTTTTCCCCCTGAACCTCCTACTTTTTGAAGTTACTTGTTTGCCCTTATATAAACACAGCCAGAATTCAAGCTAGCTATGAGAGACTAAAAAAGGATGCAATTCTGAAACTGACGTTGGATGTGAGATGATGGGAGGACCCACTGGACTTCTAAAAGCCAATCGAAACTTGATGTCATGCTGTTCAGCAAAGGAAAACTCTGCTTTTTAGATTTATTTCAGTTCCGAAATTCAGGGATCCAATTCTATTGTTAGAGTAGCTGAAAATATGAGATCAAAGTATCCATGGTCCAGTTATTCTTGTGGCATAGAGGCAGCCAGAGTTTCCATTTGATTTACGGGTAGCTTCCCTAATTGCTTTGCCTAATGCTGTCAATCACCTGCTTGCTAATCTGCAAAACGAAAATGCAATTTGCAAGGGGGTATCCAAGGCCTTAGTGATGTCCTGCCAACAATTCAATCCATCAGTCAATAATTATTTATTAACCACCTACTGGGGGCCATTTTTTTGGGTTTAATATAGTTGCAACTCTCTGGACTAAATGGCAAGGAGAACTGAGTTTTTCCTCTTAAAATTGTGTAGTTTCCATGACAGGTAGCATGATTCATTCTTTCTATTCCTGAATATGGTCATCTTCATTTTTATCTGTATCTGGATAAAAAGAAGTCTGATGGTTAATTTTGTAATTTTCATTATGGAGAATTTCTTTTTTCATCCATGTAGTTTTTCTCTCTTTTTCATTTCTTTCTTTTGGAAGAGAAAGATAGCTCTGAAAATTAATTGATTTAATAACCAATAGCTATACCTCTTCAGACATCTCTGGTGAATCTCTATTGGGAGATTCATCTTTCTTTCGAATGTAGCCATTCCTTCCCTTACTCCCTGCATAGATGGTTATCAAGCGGCAGCCTTGTGGAAATAGTGGAAAGTTGACCAAAATTAAAATTTGAAGACTTGGGATTATGTCCTATTCCTAACACTTAAGAGTTGTGACACCATGGGAATACCCTTAAATCACTTAAACTTTCCTAGCTGCAGTTTCTTCAACTATAAAATAAGAATAATTTTACTTGCAATAATCCTATATCCAAATAGGTAATCATGAGGAAAGGATTTTTTAAACCTAAAATAAATGTGAATTACTCACACAATTATTGTATCTATTCGGTCAAAAGGATCATAGAACCAGAGATGTAGAGGTGAAAGAGACCTAAAAGGCCATCTAATCTAACCCTTTCCTAGAAGGTGAGGCCCAGAGGAGTTATGATTCGCCCAAGGTCACATGGAAAATGCTTGAGGATTCAGTAATTTGACATATTAATTCAGTTTTACATCATAACATTTTAAGTCTTCATTTCTAAAGTGTTACAGTTCTACAGTTTTTTTTTTAAAGAGGTATAAAATAGGAAGTACGTAAAGTTATCCTCTCTCTTCCTCCCTCCTTGGAGGAAGATTATAGAGACATTTTGGCTTCCTTAGGAAACAAGGCTGAGGTTTTATTCACTCCACAAGAGACTATATTGCTTTTACTTAATCCTGAAATAGAAGTGCCAGCATTTAGCACTGGGCCTGGCACATAGTAGGTGTTATTGACTGTCTATTACTGATTTTCACACTCACTTCAACTCACTAGTGATCTGACTTGATGATACTAGTTTCCCAAGTTCTATTTCTGGCCCTATCCCAACCATCCATTATTGCAGCAAAATCTAAGGTTTTAGTTCAGTCAAGAACCTTGAACTCTCAAGTATGATTTGAATAAAGTAACTTGTGATGTCTTCTTTTCAGAGATTCAAAGATACAGGGGTAGAAGGAACCATAAAGGTCATCTAGCCGAAACCTCTTATTTTACATGTAGGGAAACAGATTCAGAATTTAAATATCTTACCCAGAGTCACACAGATATTAAGTAGCTCAGTCAGTATATGAACCTAGCTCATCTGACTCTAAATCTTATTGGAAGTAAAGTTCCCAGTAAGGGAATTTCTCTACCAATACAGATGATACTTGCCCTGTAATTTTTATTTTCATGCTTAGGGAATTGAAAGATATGTGCCTTGACTAGGGTCATGCCAGAAATGTATGTCAAAGGCAGGACTCAAACCCAAGTCTTCCTTACTCTGAAGACAGTTTCCTATCTACTTCACCATTCTTCCTCTTGTTGGGAATTCAAGATTTGTTTCTTTTTTTTAAATGTATGGTAATATTTAACAAAATTTTACAGGGTTAAACCTAGAAGTAACTTTAAAAGTCAAATAATCCAACTCCTTCCTTTTTCACACTAAGGTCTTGCTTATACAACTTTTATAAAGATGTTTTAATGAAAAAGTGTGTACTTTTTATTATAACATCACAGTCCATAAAAGGAATACTCATGATCGCAGACGGGATGGTATGTTGAAGTGTGTGTGTGTGTGTGTATATATATATATGTATATATATATATGTATATGTATATATATACATGTATATATATACATGTATATATATGTATATATATATATACATGTATATATATGTATATGTATATATACATATATATACATGTATATATACACACATATATGTATGTATGTATGTATGTATGTATGTATGTATGTATGTATGTATATAGGCATTATTTTAGGTCAGCCTGACTTAGGCTTATCCAATGGGTAAAATTCAGGTTTGGAATGAAATGAGATACTTGTGAAGAATATACTATTGAAGGAATGGGGTTCACTTTACAATATCATGGAATGAATATTTAGCAAATATCTAACATTGATTCAGTTGGACACAAGTCCTCACATGTGCCACAGTGGCACATTCATTCAGAGAAAGGACAGTGAGGCTGAAGGGACTAACTCCTTGTGCGTTTGACTTTTACAATTAGGTGACCAGGGAGATACATGAATAGTTTGAACCTTAAGGCCTTGGACCAATTAAATCTCGAGGACAGTTTTGTTGACTTTTTTTGTGGGAGGAGGAAAGAAATAAAAGAACTACCAGACTTTGCAGAGTAAATATTGCTCCTATCGCAAACACCTTGTATAGAGATAAATTTTATAATCTTTCTTGCAGTTGCATGGATGCTTTGTTCTGTCTTTTCTGTTGGTTACCAAATGCGCTATGTTGGGGGTAGATGTGAGTTTTGCTGATTGAGACATCTTGGAGATAACTGAAGAAAGCAACCTATAGAAATCTTACTACAATGGAGCCTCCACTCTAATATGGTCTTTTGAATCTATACTATGGATCATAGATCCAAAAGAACATTCATTTAGAATTGGGAAGGGCATTAAAGACCATCAGATCTTACCTCTTCATTTTACAGATGAAGGAAAAAAAAGGGAGAGAGAGGTTAAGTGACTTGGCGTAACTCACAGAGCTAGTAAGTTTCTAGGGAGGGATTAGTTCTTCTGGACTCCAAGTGCAATACCTCTTAGTAATTCAACACTCTATGGGACTCACTTTAAGGTTCCTTTGTACTAAGATTTAGTCTTCCTTTATGTAAAAATACATAATGAAATGGTTCTTTAAGCTGTATGTGGCCCTGATGCAGTGTAGTTGTATATAATAGAGTTAGTCGTGTGTTTGTTGAAATGAAATTATATCTCAGTGTAATTGAGTTTAATAGATATTTACAAGAGAGCAAATTTTGATAGGCTGGAGGAGGCATAGATCAGAAGTACAGAACACTTCTAAAATGTGGGAGAAAGCAAGTCAACAAACATTTATTAAGTGGTTATAGACAGTTCATGCTTTATATAAATTTGTATTATGCAAATTTGGCTCCCCAGCATACAGGGGGCCCAGAGAGGAGAGAGGAAGGTCTGGTGAAAGGTCCACTTAATTAATCAATTAACCAAGAACTGTCGTACTATGTTATAGGCACTGATCTAAATGCTTGGCATTCAAAGAAAGGCAAAAGCAGCCCCTGCCCTCAAGAAGCTTACAGTCCAACGTGAGAGACAACATACAAATAACTCTGTACAAAAAAGACATATATAGGATAATTGGAGATTGTTGTAGAGGGAAGGCACTAAGCTTAAGGAGAACTAGTAAAAGCTTCTGACAGAAGGTGGAATTTTAGCTGAAACTTGGAGAAATGCAGGGAAGTCAGGAAGGAGTGAGGAGGGAGAACATTCCAGGCAGAGGGGACAGCTAGTGAAAATGCAGAGTCAAGAGATGGAGAATAGCAAAGAGACCAGTGTCACTAGGTTGAATATATGGAGAGGAGTAAGGTGTAAGAAGATCCGAAAAATAGGAAGGAGCCAGGTTATGAAGGGTTATGGAAATTAGAGAATTTAATATTTTATTCTAGAATCAATAGAGTACTACTAAAGTTTATTGAATACAGTGGTACTTTAGGAAGCTCACTTTGATAGCCAAGTGGAGGATGGATTTGGGTGGGGAGAGACTTGAGAGCAGGAAGACTCACTGCAGAAAGCTTTTGCAATAGTCCAGGCATGAGATGAGGCGGGTTCATATCAGGGCAACTGAAATATCAGGGACCAGAAGAGAACACATGCAAGAGATGCTGCAAAGTAGAATTGACAGAACTTGTCAACATATTGGATATGGGGGGCAGCTAGGTGGTGCAGTGGATAAAGCACTGGTCCTGAAGTCAGGAGGACCTGAGTTCAAATTCAGCCTCAGACCAAACAGTTGACCCTTACTAGCTGTGTGACCCTGGGCAAGTCACTTAACCCCAATTGCCTAACCCTACCCCCAAATAAAACAAACACAAAAACCCCACATTGGATATGAGTGGGAGAGAGCAAGGAGTTGAGGATGATAGGCTATGAGCCTATTTGGCTAGGAGGATCATGATGCCCAACAACATTAGGGAGGGGAAGGCTTGGAGAAAACATTGAGTTCAGTTTTGGACATGATGAATTTACGATGTCTACTAGGCATCCAGTTTTGGATGGAATTGGAGATAGTCATCAGTTGGATAGTGAGATATGAGTCTAGTTTGGGAGGGAGGTTAGATCTGAGAATCCTCAGCATAGAGATAATTGAGTCCATTTGGAGCTGATGAGATTTCTAAAGGAAATAATCTAGGGAGAGAAGAAAAGAGGACCCAGGGAAGATCCACCAGTGGGATCCACCTTTACTGCTGTTGAGATTGAGAAGGAATGGTCAGGCTGGTGGGAGAGAACTAGGAGACAGCAGTATTGCAAAAACCTAGGAGAAGCGAATATGAAGAAGAAGGTGATTAAAAGAATTAAAACCTGCCTGAGGTTGGGGTAGATAATTCTGAAGACCAAGTTCACTGTCCCCTCAATGATTTTTGCATACTGGTCAGCCCTAATTTACGTGTATTCAAAGGTGTGTCCTATTTATGCCCCTGCCCCCTCCCCTTGCCAAAATTATCTTGCTTTTATTTAGTCTAGAGTTTGTATCTACTTATATTTGGAATATTATTTAGATTTCAGCTCCTCCAGGGCAAGCCTATTTCATTTTCATCTGTGCTCCCAGCACCATGCCTGACACATAGCAGTTACTCCATAAATGCATGTTGATTGATTGGACTCAGGCAATACTTGACACTACTTTCTTTAGTTCCTTGGTTCTCTGGAAGAACTCTGACAATTCTCCCTTGTAATTGTTAGCAAGAATCCAATCTTTAACAATTGTACCACATCCTCCTAGAATTAGACTCAGGCTCAGCCACTGGAGCAGGAAACTATGTAAGTCTCCTGGTGACAGGGAGATGGTAATTCAAATGTGAATTTATCCCACTATGCTGCTGACCTGGGATATACTTCTGTATCTTCCTGAGGTTATGTCGGTACTAGATCGCTCCTGCCCCTCTCTAATCCCTAGGCTTCCTCACAGGATTATCTTGATAATTTACAATGTTAACCTTCCCCTTTTATTGATCATATTTCTTTTGAATAAGGTATAGCTTTCCAGAGCCATATTCCAAACATGAATCTCATCCCACCAAATCTAAGGCAATTTTTACATCTTTGTGCTAGGATTTCTAGTTTACTTTGCTTATTATCCTTACTTTGTACATTTTGAGTGTGTATGTATGTGGACAGATAGATACACACATATATGTATGCATATGTATACACATACACACATATACATATAACACACACACACACACACACACACACACATCTCAGAGACCATAAATTTTAGTTCCTTCCCTTGGAGCTGAAATTCCACTTTTAGAGGTTTACAAATGTTGTGCCTTTCTCAAACTATTCATTCCACCTGGAATGACTTCCCAACTCATCTCCACCTTTCCAAATCCTATCCATCCCTGAAGGTCCTGATCACTTCCTCTCCTGATTTTCACCCCCTTAGCCCTTTGTTTGCAGTTCTCATAGCAATCAGTATATAATATGATATATAATATATAGTATATAGTCAGTATGTCACACATGTAATATCCTGCCTTATATCATAGTGAATGGTATACATGCCTTATTTCTCCTAGACAGATTAGAAAATGTGTTATATTAGTTACAAAAAAAATGCTCTTCTAGAATATCTATACTAGAATGTAAATTTATTGAAGTCTGGGACTATGTTCATCTCAGCATTTAACAGTATTTTGCACCCAGTTGGCACTCAATAATTGCTTAAATGAATTGAATTACTTGCGGGCCTTTGGTTGGTTGCAGCTTTGCCCATTTTTCTTCTGGTCATTTGTTGTTTTTATTCACATCCAGCTAATTCCTGATTATTTCTCAGCCTGACTGCTTGCCTCTACTTCCTAGCCATAAGCAACTCTGTTGTATAGCTTCTGATCATACTGTAGGGTCCCTTGAATAAATCCTACAGGCCATTTTTAAAAAATGGCTTTAATATTGTCTGTCCTATGAAATGCGGATGCTCAGCTTCTTCAAGCTTAGCTACCGACTTTATGAACTGCAAAGCTTATCCCCAGGTAGGTATGACTCTCTTCTCTTCGATTCTAATTTAATGCCCATGAATGTGATCCTTTTGATGGGACCATCTGTTTTTTTCTTCTGCCAACGGCACTCCAAATTCTTTGGCAGCATCTCTAAGTGTATTCAATAAATCCTGCCAAATACAGTTGGAATGTTTCGCGCACCCACGATCAGAAAGCAACTGAGACACAAAGTATTCATCTTAGGCTCAGTGCTACTTCACTCAGTAAAAGTACTGCCTCGTGCATCTCAGAGGGATAGGAAAAAAGATCTCTTAACATGAGCACTACCCTCAATCTTCACATCAAGTGTGAGTTATCTGGAGCCACAAGGGTTGAGTAATGAAATAAACCAGTATCTGCCAATTCAGTGTCTGTCCTTGGTTCTGTATATGTGATGCCAAGGCATTCAGACAAGAAAAGAAAAAAAAATCATGCAGATGTTTGGTCTACAGCTGTGCCAAACATCTGGATATTTGGCATCCTATACACACCCAACATCCAGTTGGTTGACTGACATTTTTCATTTCACTTGGGTGCCTAGGTATTATGGAGGCAATCCAGAAATCTCTCTCTCTCTCTCTCTCTCTCTCTCTCTCTCTCTCTCTCTCTCTCTCTCTCTCTCTCCATACATATATATGCATATATATGTATACACACACACACACATAGATATAGATTGATAAAGGTATACAGCTATTTCTCCATGGAGATAGAGAGATAGATATAGATCTCACATATCTATATATACACACATACTACAGGCATGTATGCATATACATATGCATAGATGTATGAACATATACATATATTATGTATTTTACATTTATATATGCATATATAGGTATCTGTATATGTGTGTGTGTGTGTGTGTGTGTGTGTGTGTGTGCATGTATGCACATATATACATACATACATTCTCAGGTGTTTGGTGTTATATGGGCAGAACATCTGAATTATTGACGGGTTTTTCCAAATTTCATTTGGATAAAGGGATAGAAATACAATTATTATTCTATTTTTCTACTGGTCCTCGCCTCTCCTACTAACCTATATCAATTATTTCACACAATCACCAAATCTCAAACCTAGGAATGACCTCTCTGACTATCAGGTTCAAGTTGTACCTAAATAAGGATCCCCTCTGTATGGCGCACTGAAACCTCATTCTAATGCTTTTCATTATAGAACAGAAATTAGTATCTTGGACTTCAACCAACGGGGTTCCATTAGTAAAATGACAAAAGAAGACTCAACCATAATGGTGACACAGAGTTGCTCTAAGACTGAATCCTATCTGAATTTAAGAAATTCTCAGAAAGATCCAATGTCCTGAGCTAATTCAGGCTCAACTTATGTGTATGTGAGGTTTTTCTTTACATAACTCAAACACCTACTGTAAATTCAAGTGTAAGCAAAGTAGTCATAGGCTCATGGGGAAGCTTGTGCACTTTAAATTCCTTTAGCCATAGGGTGGTAAAATGTATAGTTAGAAGACATTGAGGAAATCACCTAGGTCAAATTCCTCATGTTTATAGTTGAGGAAAGTGAGGCCCCAAGTGGTCTAGTGCCTTGTCTGTAGACATAAAAGTAATAAATAGTGATATCACTACTTGAACTCAGGTCTTCTGAATCTAAATCTAGAATATGACAGAAAAATCACGGGGAATAAACTCCACGTGCTCGAAAACTTATGTCCAAAAATGCTGCAGTTCCAACCAGAGCCTTATCATAAAACTTTTAAAAGTTCCATACTCCAAAGAATTGTTCCTGCATTGTTATGGTTCAAATATTTTGAGGAAGACTTCAGGGACATCAACCACCAGTATAAATATTTCAATGTTTTAAGTTTCAGTACAATCCACTGCAAGACCACTTTTTTTTCCTACCTTTCTCTTCCCCTTAAGATGGGACTTAAAATAAATGACATATCACTCTAGTGGGAAAGAAAGTATAGTATTAAAAAGTACCCTTTTCCAGATGAGGATGCCCAGTCTTATTCAATTATATTCAAGGCATAATAGTAACTGACATTTACACAGTGTTTATACATAACTATCTCATTTGATCCTCACCATACCCTTATGAGGTAGGTCTTAAAGACATCATTATCTCCATTATAAAAGTGAGGAAACTGAGGCTTAAGAAGGTTAAGGGACTTGCTGGTTGTTATCCAGCTATTGTCACTCAGAATTCTAACCCAGGTTTCCTGATTTTAGGTCTAGCACTCTGTACGCTCCACCACATTTTCTCTTTAGGCATCAGATATATGGGAAGGAATTCTGTACAGCTCATAAAACTTTATACAACTTAACCTGCCCTTTTCTTCCCTTAGCCTTGGGCGATGTTTGTTCCTCAAGTGCACAGAGGAGAGGCCACTTTTACCCTTTTCCCATCAAATCAACAGCCTTAGTTCTAATGCTTTGTGAATATGGAGCAGAAATGAAAGAAAACATCCTGATTGGAATTTTTGCAGCAATGTTGTTCCAAATCTATAATACACAATTTCCCTATCTCTATATTTCCCATAGGGGTTTCCTACAATCCATCAAATATGCTCCAATCTATTTCTAACATCATACCACAAGAGTCAACTGGGCATTTGATCTTTATTCTATTGTTTTGACCCTCTGTTACTCCTCATGTATTAACAAAGAAGAGTACAGGATATAAATATCTAGCTCATTTCTTCTTCCCATAAGGAACAAGGTTGGAAAAAAAGGAAGATTTAAAAAACCTCTATGAACTTTTCATCTGGAAACAAAATAAGGAAGGAAAAAGATGCATTTGCGATTTCTAGAGAAGGTCCCTTCCTTGATCTCGCAAACAATGGAATATTGAAGAGGAAAAAGCACATCCAAATTGGCAAGTGAAAGTAGCCTTTGAATGACACATTAGAAAATGGGTTGCATCAGTTCCATAAAAAAGTCTCCTGATAGAAAATAAATTTGCTCAATACCAAGTTTTTCAATTATTAGCAAATAAACCATTTGAGTCAGGTCTTTCACTGTTAAAGTCAAGCAAAGGCATCCACCTCCTGTTTGTTGAGATCTGCAGTAAATTTACTGAATTCATGATGTCTGGGTTTATTCAAATTTAGCATTGAGTATTCAAGAAAGAATATTTAGAGAACTACCACCTTACTCTTTTGAATGATATAAATTCAGAAAAGAAGTGGTCCTCTTTTAAAAGGCCACTCAAAATAGACTTTTCATTATTCCCAACTTTTACTAATATGATTATTTGAGGTTTAACCCTTACTTTGATTATTAAACACACATTATCCTGGAAAAATGCAATCAATAGGCTTATTTAATTGAACTGAAATAATTGGAGATTTTGCATTCTGGAATTTCAAATGCAAATATGTATATATAGATATGAAAAGTTCATGTGTGTTTTAAAAAGTAATATATAGGTGCCTATGCAAATATATGTGGAAGGGTGGGAGTGAGGGAGAGATGGAGAGAGATTGACTTCAGTGTTACCAGTCATCTCAATATGAGTACAACTGCATAACTCCTGTAGTGAAATTTCTATAAAAAGGACAGCATAAAGAAGAAAAAATAGATTTGTTCAGAAGTTTGGAAAAGAGAGGAGAGTATATATTGTATACTATTTGTTGGGGAATGTGAATGAGGTAATGATCCATGACAGCTCTATGCTTTTCTACTACATTTTAAAAGCTCATAAAAAGAACACATTAATAATAATGATAATAAGAATAACCATTTATAAAGTGCTTTAAGATTTATAAAGTGCTTCTCATTTTACCTTCACAACAAATGTGTGCAGTGGGTGCTATTATTATTTGAATTTCACTGATGGGGAAACTGAGACAGGTTGCATGACTAGCCCATGGTTACACAGTTTATAAATGCTTCCTGATCTCAAGTTCAACATTCTATCCACTGTGCCATCTAGCTGCCTCATCTAAAATAACAATTCCATTAATATGTACACTTTCAGATCTGGACATGACTCATTTCTGCTTTATTCATCTACCTAAAGCTATATTCCAGTACTTCTTATTTCTTTATTGGGTTTCTAAGGCTATATACCAAGCCCCTTTTCAAGGAACCTACTAAGGCACTCTATTTTCATCAACCTAAGAAATTCTAGCTTATAAAGTGCTCTATTAAGAACACAGCAGATAGGTGGTGCAATGGATAGAGAGTTGAGCCTAGAGTAAGGAAGACTGAAATTCAAATATGACCTCAGACCCTTAGGAGTTGTGTGACCATGGGCAAGTCACTTATCTTCTGTCTGCCTTGGTTTCCTCCACTGCAAAATGGGGGTAATTATAGTATCTACTTCCCAAGATTATTGAGGATCAAATGAGATATTATAAAATATTATATATTATATAATTATACACAAATATATAATATTTGTGTATAATTATATAATAGAATACAAAAAATATAAAGCACTTGGTATAGGGTATAGTATGTACTTAATAAATGCTTGTTTCCTTCTTTGCTTTTCTATCTTAGCCACCAGGCCCCTCACCAGTCAGTCAATCAATGAACTACCACTTAGTAGTCCAGACACCATGCTAAACCCTAGTGATAGAAAGAAAAGGCCAAACTTATGGTACTAGACAGGACACCCTCAAAAACAGCCTTTCAAGTCCACATCATTTTTGAAGGTTTATTTGGTGAAGAAGGATTCAATTCTTCCCTGTTGAGGGGGAAACCATCGAAAATATACTTGAATTGGGAAGCATCAAAATGTACTTCTAATATTCCTCCTGTCCCAGAGTATTATCTCTTCTTGGCAAAAGGAAAGGAATCAGATAATCAATCATGCAGGATAATGTAAAACATTGTCAATCTTTTCTAAATTTGGAAACAGTCCAGAAAAGCAGGGAGGAAGTTCAGCATAGCTCCAGTTAATCTGCAGAAAATCCAGCCCACATGACTCCCTTGTCACTGCTGCTCCTTTCATCTATTCTTTATAAGGAAGCCATTGAACTTTAATTAATATGAAAAATTCAGGTTTTCATCTGATTTAAATGTGACTGACATCATGCTGCTTCTAAAAGGGGAACAAAGTATAACCATGACGAAAACAAAACTTAAAACCTGATGATGCCTGCCACAGGACAAATTTTCATAGCTGAGTTATCTCCAGCATTTCCATGAGGTTGAGGGATATCAGTGAATAGCATTTTTCAGAAAGCTCATGTTCCATGCCTATAAACAGGGGCACTTGAAAAATGACTGTACCCAGAAGATCCAGTAACTCAAAAGTTATCAAACAAACTTACAATGTTTACTCCAGAGGATACTTGTTTTAGGATAACTGAGCTTTGTGGAGACTTGTTTTCCATGCTATGAGTCTGCTGAAAGCATTAGTGGGGCCAAAAGGAAACATATGCTTGACATGGGACAAATTCCACCAATCTTCCTCCAGGATGGAATGGAAGTTAGGAGGTAGAAATAAATGGCTTCTTGGAAGAGCTTCTCATTTAACTAGGGCATCTTTTTTTTCAGCCCTTGGCCATTTACCACAAACTATACTATGCTCACCTTTAAGTACTCTGTTTCTACTTTAATATTTCAAGGATCTACAGTTTCGGAGGGCAAGGTACCTCACAGATAAAATGAACAAACTGTTCTCTCTTCTCTCTTGCAGCTGGGGCTTCTTTGTGACCATTTTATTTCTATGGGTACCTGGGGGCACTGAAATTTCAGAGGGAGACAGATAAAATAGAATTTGTGAGATCTTGGAAAATAAGACTATCCCAGTCACCTTTTTCGGGACACGAAAGTTGTATTTGCCTTGAGGCCTCTGGGGCAAAAATGTGACATGTTCTTTGTGCTGTGACATATAGTATAGGCAGTCTCTTTCTTCCTGCTGCTGAGGGTTGGGCTTCCTGAATGCTCTGGGGGTAATGGGGCATGGGAGGACATTTCCATTGCTTTCAGTTTCTCAGGTTTCCATAAATCAGATGAAAGCAGCCAGGACTGTGGCTGTAGACATAGTGGTTATTGCTATGACCTAAAACCAGTGAGAGAAACTGCTGAAACTACATGTGAAATTCAGGTCCTAGAACAAGGACAGAGAAAACAATAATGATACAAAAAGACGTTGGACGTTAAGATTATTTTTGTTGTTCAGTCATTCAGTTGTGTCTAACTCTTAGTGATCCTGCAGACCATAGCACATCAGTCCCTTTTATCCTCTATTATCTCTTAAAGTATATCCAAGTTCATGATCATTGTTTCCATGACACTATATGTCCATCTCATCCTCTGCTGTTCCCTTTACCTTTTGCTTTCAATCTTTACCAAACATCAGGGTCTTTTCCAATAAGACCTGTCTTCTCATCACCTGGCCAGAGTATCGAAGCTTCAGTATTTGACCTTCCAGTGAATATTCTAAATTAATTTCTTTAAGTATTGACAAGTCTTTTCCAGCACCACAATTCAAAAGCTTTGATTCTATGGCACTCAGCTTTCCTTATAATCCTACTCACACAGCTGTGCATTGCTACTAGAAAAAAAACATATCTTTGGCTATAAGGACCTTTGTCAGAAAGGTGATGTCTCTGCTTTTTAGTAATGATCCAGGAGATGGTCAAGGCCACTAGTTACTGTGAATCCCATCGAATAAGTGATGAGGAAATGGGTAACTGACTTTCAAAACTATTTCCTGTTTTCTCAGTTATAGTTCATGATCCTAAGAAGTATATATATCTGTATATCTATATCTATATCTATCTATATCTATATCTATATCTATATCTATATCTATATCTATATCTATATCTATATCTATATCTATATCTATATCTATATCTATATCTATATCTATATCTATATCTATATCTATATCTATATCTATCTATATCTATATCTATATCTATATCTATATCTATATCTATATCTATATCTATATCTATATCTATATCTATATCTATATCTATATCTATATCTATATCTATATCTATATATACACACATATACACACACACATACAAACACACATGCATACACACACACACACACACACACACACACACACACAAACCTCTCTTTCCTTATTCCTTTCCCTAAACTGTGTGACTGGTCCAGAAAATTCCTCCTTCCATCATTGAGTGGAAAATCTGAGAGGGAAGATGGGAGGAGGTTTAGGAGATGTTTGGAGATGATGAAAATGGTTTGGTTATTGTTATTTGCATTTGCATATCTGTTTCACTCATTTTATTTGTTAAATTATTCCATATGCACAGTTGTTTGATTTTGCATTACTAATTTGCTAAAATACAGTTTTAATTAGTATTTCACCTCTGTCTTTGTTTTCTCAGTACAAAGAAGAGTAGCACAGAATAGCTGGTACATAATAGTTTCCTAATAAATACTTCTTAGTTTATTAATCACTCAAAAACTCCTGATATAGTTACAAGTGAAAGCGATTACCTTGAAATTAGTGACATTCAAAACTTTGTTTTACTGAACCAATCTTCTGACTCAGTTGTTCTTGAAGGACTTTTAGTAAGAACATATGGTTGATGAAGGAATTCCAAAAGTGATTTAAGGTAATTACCAAAAAAAAAGTGAACCTATGAAACAATGGCAGGAATTGGGGTTGTTAAATGAAGTGCAATACCAGGCTGTAACTTACTCCACTTAGGCCAGCAAGAAGTAGTTGGTGCTACCCAAGGCATACCACTCTGTGGCCATTAAGGCATTGACTTTTGGACATATGAGTCAAGAGAAACATTCAAATGTTAAGAAACCATTTTTTCTTGGCCTTAGATGACAGCAGATGTTATTAAAAAGTGTGACATCTCTGATTTATACCTCTGAAGGAAAGTGTTATCAACTCATGCTGCATATTTATATCAAACATTCAGGAATTATATGCATTGACTTATCTTTACAAGGTAGTAAAAATATAAGATGTATCATGGAGTAGAGGCTATAATGAATATTCTTCTCAGTCACTTATCTTAAATAAGGGAGTTGGTCAGATTCCTCGTGGAACGGTTGGAAAGAAGTAATAGATTGTCATGTAAGTAAACTTTCAGCATGAGACCACCTACTAGTTGAAGAGACACCATGAGCTAGAATCAGGGCTTCTTAAACTTTTTCCATGTGGGACCCCTTTTCACATTTCTGAAGCATTGTTGGTATTGTGTGGCCTGAGGGCATGGTGCAGTGCAAAGCTCAGGGCTTTGTGTTTAGAACCAAGGCTGCAGTGAAGTTGCACGGCCAAGCACTGCCTGAAACACCTAGGATTCATTACGCATTTGATTTTTAATTAATTTTTGGTGGTCGCACATCCAGAAACCTGTTACTATTGCCAAATTTTTCATGATCCCATATGGGATCACGACCCACAGTCTAAGAAGTGATGAGCTACATAATAATTCTGAAGGTGCTGTTTTATTTGAGAAGCCACTGTGTATTGTAACCAGCTGTCTGAAACCAAAAGGCACTTTAAGATTGACAAGAGAAAGAAATGAGTCAAGGGTATTTCTTAGCCTGCTTAGTGCTTCTGCTCTGGGAAACTGTAGGATACAAGGACATTCCATGGTGCTTGTGAATATTGAAGGCTAACTTGGGCTCTCTACAAGCTCAAGACTGGGAAAGCTTATTGGACTGAGAACACAAATAATAAACTTAAATTGGTGGTCAGCAAACTACAGCCTGTGGGCCAAATTTAGCTCCCTGCCTGATTATTTTTATGGTCCACAAGCTAAGAATGGCTTTTCCATTTCTAAAATAAAAATGTTTTAAATAAAGTAAAAATGTAAAACAAAACAACTCTTAGCTCATATGCTGTACAAAAGCAGGTGGCAGGCCAGATTTGGCCCAGTGGCATATAGTTTGCCAACCTGCTTCTTATACAATCAACCAGCTGACAATTATGTTCACAAAGGTAAGCAGGTCACAAAAGAGCTACAACTATTTCACTAGTAACTGAAACAACTCACATTTCAGGGAGTATAAACATGTCACCAGATGACAATGCTAATGCTTGTGCAGGTAATGTATGCTTGAAATGTAAATAAATGTATTGGTTCAATTTAATGGATGTCAAATAATATTGTGAATTCTGACATGTATTTATTTTGATGTTTAATATATATTTACTTGCTTGTGCCCTACCTATGTGTTGCTGCTAGATAATAATTATAGTTAGTATTTACATGGTGACTAAGGTTTGAGAAGAGCTTTAAATACGATCTCATTTAATCTTCACAATAGCCCTATGAGATATAGGCTATTATTGTCTCCATTTTAAAAATAAAGACTTACCCAGGGTCACACAGCTAAGTATTTGAGGCAGGATTCAAACCCAGATATTACTGACTTCAAGTCCAAATGTGCCACCCAACTGCCTATTACCAATGAATTAGGTCCTTCCTCCACATTAGCTTATTTACTTAACCACTGAGAGTATGCATGTACACTTGTTATATATGCATGTATTATGTCTTGAATATAATAGTCAAATAGTCATTGAAGAAGTCTGTCAGATGAGGCTCTGTTGTGCTATGCTTACTTCATATAATATTAATGTATGTATGATATTCATGGTGCTGTATGGTTACTTATGAGGTTTGAATAATTATATCTGTTAAATGCTGGTGCTTATTATGATGTTTGTGCTATATATTGGTAGATGTTCAAATGTTCCTGAAGAACATTTGCAGGGATTATATTAAAAAAAGTTTTAGCTGAGGGGAGGAATGTTGGAAGTGTTTCTCTATGCTGTTTCATCTTTGTGAGCACCTAAGGATTGCAGAAGTTTCCACAGAGGGAGATACGTGAAATAGAAATTGTGAAACATAGGAAAATGAGATTGCCCTGATGCCTAGGAGAGAAAGGGGATTGGAAAGCTGTCCTGAGTGAAGAAGGAGAGATGTGATCTATATTTTTTGGAATGTAAGGTTGACCATTAGTCAATCAGTATTTATTAAAAACCTACTATGTGCCAGGCATTGTGCTATGTGTCTGGGATATAAAGAAAAGCAAAACACAGTCCTTGCTCTCAAGTAGCTCAAAGTCCAACGGGGGAGACAACATACAAATAACATTGTACATGCAAGCTATATACACATTAAATTGAGCATGATCTCAGAGAAAAGAGCAAGGAGGCCTGAGAAAGACTTCTTGCAGAAGGTGAGATTTTAGCTGAGACTTAAAGGAAGACAGAGAAGCCAGCAAAATAGAGACGAGGAGAGCAAGGGTTCTAGATATGTGAACAGTCAGAAAAAATACTCAGAGTCAAAAGATAGAGTGTCATGTTTGAGGAATAGAAAAGAGACAGGTGGTGTTAGGTCAACTAGCAAGTGGAAGGAAGGAAGTTATAAGAAGACTAAAAAGGTAGGAAGAGACTAATTTATGAAGGGCTAAAAGCCACAAAGGATGTTATATTTGATCTACGGTAATAGGGAACCATTGTATCTTATTAAATAAAGGGAGGACGATATGGTCAGAAAGATCAATTTTACTTCCGGGTGGAGAATGGACTGGTGTTGGGAGAAACTTGAAGCAGGGAGACCAACAAAAGACTATTGTAATTGTTCGTGACTAATGTGACGAGGGCATATACTGGGGTAGTTACAGCATCAGAGTAAAGGGCTTGTATACTGGAGGTGTTGCAAAGGTAAAAATGACAGGGGGAGATGAGAGATATTGAGGAGTCAAAGATGACATCGAGGATACAAGCCTGAGCAGCTGGGAGGATGATGATGCTTTCGACAATAATTGCTGTTGTTCATCCTTCGTTCTCAAAGAGTATCACACCAGTGACATCACAGGGTGATGTGACTTGCTTGAAAATTGGATTTAAATGAGGCAGAGTTGCACAGTTATCAGCCTCACTGTCTCTTTCAAAGTCATCAAGGACAAGTGGTGAGACAAAAGTCAAGATGATTGGGGATGGCCCAGAATGCAGTGGATGTCTAAGCATTCCATAGCACCTCTTCAGTTGCCTTCATGGCCCTTGGAACAAATTGTTCTCATCTGCCTACCACAGGGGATACAGGGGGATGGGGATGGGAGATGTCTTCACATGCTTGGGGTAAACATCCCCCTTAACCCACTGATGGGTTTGAGGCCTGTTAGTTACCCTCAACTTGATTTAGCCAGGCTGCTGAGATGCTCCAGGGTGTGGCCACTGAGCACGCTACAACTTCTTGGAGCTACAGATGAGAGCTGGGTGGCAGGTAAACACCAAAGGTGGATAAGCAGCCCTGAAACGGGCTTTGCAAGCTTTCACACCAGAGAGGTGCTAGTCATCCTGAAACACTCCATACACCATTTGACAATAACAAGGAAGTTATGAAAAGAAGAAGATTTTGGAAAACATAATGAATTTAATTTCAGACATATTGAATTTAACCTATCTTCAAGATAGCCAGTTTGATATGTCTAATAGCCAATTAGAAAGGTGAGAGTGAAGGTTGAGAGAGAGATTAGGGCTGGACAATAAGATCTGAAAATTATCTGCATAGAGATGATATTTGAAACCATGGGACCTAATGTGATCACTAAGAGGGAAAAAGAGAAGGAGGTCCAAGATAGAGCCCCTGAGGGTCTGCCTGGTTAGTGGGTATGATGTGGATAAAGATGCAACAACAATAAAAAAACAAAAATAAAAGCAAAGCAAAACAAACAAACAAAAAAACAACCAAGAAGTCAGACAGACAGGAAGGAGGGCAGGAAAGATCAGTATTTAGCAGGGATAGATGGATCAAGTGGTGGTGGTAGTGGTGGTGGTGGTTGTTAATGGGAGAGACATGGGCACATATGTAGGCAGGAGGGAAATAGCCAGTAGACAAGGAGTTATTAAAAATTAGTGAGACAGTAGGGATAGTAGGGATGATAAAGGGAACATTCTGCTGGAGAAGATGGGATCACTGATATATAGAACAGTTTGTCTCGGCAAGGAGAAAGACCTTAAGGTCAAATAAGTGAAGAAGGAAATAGCTGCACAAGGCATCTGAGCTGTGCTAGATACGGAACAAGGGAGAAGAAAGAACGTCTGGCTAACAGCCTTTCTCAAATATGAGGCAGGGTTCTCAGCTGAGAGGGTAGGAAGAGGGGTGGCTATCGGATGTCTGAAGAGGAATAAAAAAAGGTTGTTGTTTTTATTCAGTGGCATATGACTTTTTGTGACCCCATTTAGGTTTTCTTGGCAGAGATACTGGAGAGGTTTGGCATTTTCTTCTCCAGCTCATTTTACAGATAATGTATGTAGGCAAACAAGGTTAAGTGACTTGCCCAGGATCACAGCTATTAAGTATCTGAGGCCACATTTGAACTCAAGATGAGTCTTTCTGACTCTAGGCCCAGCCCTCTATCCATTGTACCACCTAGAAATCATATCATGAGAGGTTTTCAAGGAACTCTCCCCTGCCCAAATGTTAATGCCTTTGCTTCTTATTTTCCATCCATTTGATATATATCTTGCATCTTCTTTGTTGCTATAATATTGTGTCCCCCAGGTGAACACAGGCTCATCTAGGGCAGAGACTGTGTTCATTGTTGTCTTCCTAGTCTTTGGTGCAGTGCCTGGTGGGAATAAAAACAACTACCTTTAACATACCACTTTAAAGTACAATAAAGCAGCTAGATGGTTCAATGAATAGAATATCAAACTTGGACAGGAAGACTCAGGTTCAAATCTAGCTTCAGACACTTACTAAATATGTGATCCTGGAAAAGACATTTTACCCCAGTTTCTGTACATATTAAATGGGTATAATAATAGCACCTACGTCCCCCAGGGTTATTGTGAGGTAATAGTTACAAAGCACACCCTAAGGTACTATCTATCTATCTATCTATCTATCTATGGCTCCTTACTATTATTTTTAGTGCTCTTGTATGTTATCTTAATTATCTCCATAGCATCCCTATATAAATAGTGATTCTTATCCCCATTTTACAGATGATGAAACTGAGGCCAAAATGTTAAATGACATTGAGTCACAGGGCTAAATAAGTATCAGAGGCAGAATCTGAACTCAAGTCTCCCTGACACCAATTACAACACTATCTAACATACCACAAAATAAATGTTTCTTTCAATTGAACATTGCCAACTATTATGAATTCCTTTATGCTAGAGAGCTGAGAAGGAGATACTGACTTCCATCACCATCTCCCTTGCTTGTTCTGTTGTAGTCTGTGACTCTGGGATGGGGTCCTAGATACTTGTACCTCTCTGTAACCTGCAAGTGCAGGTTTTCCAACTGGTGTACCTGAAGATCTGAAACAGCAAGTGGGAAGAATTTCATGAGATGCCTGGATCCTACTGGCTTCACATAAGGTATCTTGACCTACTGACTTGCATTTTTTGCTATGTTCAATAATTTATGTAATCACAATATAAAATTCTGAGTCATGCAGAGGGTGGAGGATGTATTGTAACTGAAGAGAGGAGAGTTCAGATTGGGGAGGGTCTTATGAGCTGTTATTTTAATAATTTAATATTTTGAACAACATTCTGTATCATCTCACTAAATTCCAGACCCAACTGGAGTCATCTGTCTAAGCTGCAGGCTAGGCAATGGAGGATGCCATATGGCTACTGCATGATTCCCAGTGGCTGGTAGAGATACCATAGAATTTTAGAAATGCCTGTTGTTGAGATTACTAGGCTGGAGGTTCCAGTAGTGGGATAGGCTATGTAGAAACTTCATTTCCTTGATAATAGATACAGGGACATGTTTTCTTTAAAGAAAGTAACACAAACCTCATGACCCAAGGGCTCGAGGGTAAGACCCACAAGGG
Source organism: Phascolarctos cinereus (assembly GCF_003287225.1). Classification (NCBI taxonomy): domain Eukaryota; kingdom Metazoa; phylum Chordata; class Mammalia; order Diprotodontia; family Phascolarctidae; genus Phascolarctos; species Phascolarctos cinereus. The sequence goes on from NW_027555514.1 coordinate 164,121,769, forward strand.
TTAGAGTTACCACTTTATACTAAGTCCACTAATCTACTACAGGCACAGTAAACATAAATGTTATCACCTTTTAGGGAACCTTGTGGTGATGGACATTTCCGAACCTCTCTAGGCTGATCTGACAGACATAGAGTATGTCCCTGGCTATGTACATAAAGTCTTCCCAAGTTGTTAGATATTTCTAGTGTTTGTGCTTCACAGATGTAGCCTAGGAGAACTCAGGTCATATTGAGATATTGGTGTAGAACTTTAATGCATATGTATAACTTAGTGGTGTGCTGAAGCCACATATTGGTTCTGGAGCCAATTGTTAAATTTTCAGTGTGAGCATTTATACCTTGGAAATTGGTAAACATTATAAATCAGGTTTCATTAATTGTCTGAAACCTAAAGAATGATGGAGAAAATTAAAATTGCAGATTAAAATTAAAAGTATGTTATATATAGTTTTTTTGAAGAGCCAGTTACTAACTACTTACCAGCATTCTTGCACATGCTTCCAAATAAACTCTCATGTAAAGACTATGTCTAAACTATTCTTAGTTCTCTATAGTACATATAAAATAGCATTATTTTGAAGAAGTTCACATTATACATTTATGGAGTTGTAGTGATTTTTATGCTATCAGGAAATAATATTTTGAAGATTATGTTTCTTTGGTTGGCTAACCATGTGGTTTAAAAGGAGACTATTATACATCATGCAGGCCTGGAGTCAGGAGGACTCATCAGACACTATCTGTGCGACCCTGGGCGAGTCAATTCATCCTGTGAATCATTTCCTTAGCTGTAAAATGTGTTGGAGAAGGAAATGGCAAACCCCTCCAGTATCTTTGCCAAGAAAGCCCCAAATGAAGTCCTGAAGAGTCAGATATTTCTGAAACAACTGAACAACAGCAAACATTATACATTGTGCTAAGAGCTAAATAACATGGACCATGGTTCAAATCTGCTGTGTGACCCTGACAACATAACTACTTTTCAGGACCTCCATTTTATCATATATAAATTGAGTAAAACTTGTTGTCTCTTCTCACATGAAATGCAGATTGAGAGTCTTGGTCTCTACAGATATGTAAAATAAGGGCTCATAACCTTCCTTGTTGTCTGTCATGGACTTGTTTGCTCATCTGCAAAAGCCTAATGGGCCCATTCTCAGAATATTATTTTAAATGCATAAAACAAAATACACAGAATTACAAGGGAAGAGTAATTACATTGAAATACAGCTATACATATTTATATAGGTACATGCATGATCATGTGTGTGTGTAAAAAAAAAACAACAAGTTCACAGGCCTGAGGTTAAGGACCCTTGCATTGAGCAAGATGGACTTTATATAGTTCACAATGTTTTTCTTTCTGTCACAGCTAAATGGTTGCTATCTTTACTTGAGATATAGGAAGGTTTGTGTCCTAGAAGGAAAGGCAAAAAGGCTTCCCAAACTCTTTTGCACTTTCCGAATTATTAGAAAGAATGAAGTGCTCCTTTAAAAAAAATGGACATGACCGGCAAAGGAGTGGATTGACCCTTTTCTCTAAGCCTCTTCACCAAAGCCACTCCACCAAAAAGGAATTATGTAGTGAATGTAGACTAATTACAGATAAAGTCATGGAAGATGACTTGTTAAACTATAATCACTATTCACATTTGGTGATTCACATAGGGACACGTGACATTGACAGAAGGAAGTGAGAAAATATCTCTAAAGATTATGAAGTCCTGAATAAGTGCTGGAGACTTTAAGGTCATAGGTGGGTTTTCATCTGTGGTTGATCAAAAAAGATCAGGAAGAGGAAAAAAAAAAGATTTGGGAAATGAATAGCTGGTTAGGAAGATGATGGCTAACTTTGGAATTTAGATTTCTGGACCCTGCATTCAAACATAGGAATGAAGGGCTCTTGGAAAATGATGGGAACATAATTACAGTTAATAAGAAATGAAAATAGCATTTGTTTGGATTGTTGCAAATCCAAATAAATGGCTTTAAACTAAAAAAAGAAGATGGGTTGGCATAGATATCTTAAGGAGTAGATACAATGGTGAAATAAGAAAAGAATGAAAAAAGAAAACAATTCACTGGATATAAGCAAGAGATGAGTCAACAACAAAATCCCTTGCTTCAGATGTCTATATACATATGTTCCAAACACAGGTGACTAAAAGGATGAACTAGAGAAACTGAAACAAGAAGACAAGCTTGAACTCACAGGTATTTCTGAAACTTGGTGGAATAGGAACAATGATTTGTATATGACTCTTAAAGGCTTTAAGGTTAACAGGAGAGAAGAACGGTTTAGTACTGAATGTTAAGACATGCATGGAAGGAGAGTCAGGAATCATAAACAGAAAATAAGATAGAAGATATAAGTGGAAAGACTGAGTGCAGGAACGTCGGTGTTACAGTAAAAAAAGTATGATAAAGATAATCCAGGCAGTATGAAGGAAGAGATTAGGAGTACAGGAAAGAGAACATTGTGAGCTCCTCAAATTCTGAAACTATCTTTTGCCCTTCTTCATATTCCCAGTACTCAGTACAGTTTCTAGCACATCATAAGTGCTTAATACATGCTGTCTTGACTGAGAACACAAGCTTAATATAGAAACATGACATCAACAAGATTCTGCCATCTTGCCAGTCCTACAACCTCATAGTGTATCTGATGCATCTTTCCAAGTCTATAAGTATCAGAGAAGGTTCTGACCTACATTCAGAAGAGGAAGGCATTTACTGAGGCATTTCTACCCCAGTGAAATCACAGGTCCTGTTACTTACTTTCTTTTTTTCTTTCTTTCTTTCTTTCTTTCTTTCTTTCTTTTTCTTTCTTTCTTTCTTTCTTTCTTTCTTTTCTTTTTTTTTGCTTTTAGGCAATTGGGGTTAAGTGACTTGCCCAGGGTCACACAGCTAGTACATGTCAAGTGTTTGGTCTGAGGCCGGATTTGAACTCAGGTCCTCCTGACTTCAGGGCCGGTGCTCTATCCACTGCACCACCTAGCTGCTTCCTGTTACTTTATTTCTTAAAGCCCACTAGGTGACAAAGCGGGGAAGTGGCCTAGAAATATTCTGTTTAATAGAAGAAAATAAGAGGAAATTAAACACTGCTTTTAAATGATCCAGATAAGAATATTGAGTGTGTGTGTATGTGTGTGTGTGTGTGTGTGTGTGTGTGTGTTTACATACAGCTCCCTATTGAGAAGAAGGCAGTGGAGCAGCATATTGCTAGTGGGTGGGAATATATTCAGTGGCAGGAGAGAAAGGCTGACTTCCAGGAAGAGACAGCTAAGAGGACTGTCAACAAGCAAAGCATATTTGGTTAGGAGACAAAAATGACTTCAGCAGGTCTGAGATGCGAAGGGCTAGAAGGTCACTTTGTAGAATTCTAACTTGTTGGAAGATGAAGATTCTTCATCATGAGTGAAAGTAGCTGAGCTGAGTCATTGGAGAGAAGAGAAGGCTTTAAGGATAGACAGTTTGTGTCCCCAAATTTTCAGGGCTTATACTTCCTTTGTATTTCTGGGACATATGTACTTAGGGTCCAGGTGATGGGATTTTTATTCCATATTTCTTTTATATTTTATTTAATGGGATTAACATTGCTTCAAATGTCATTCTCACGTCAAGTCCTTTGGGTCTCTTGAGACACATGTGTCAGCATTCCCAGCTCAGTCCCCAGGGAATGTTGCTCATGTCCCCAAACCAAGTCAGCTTGCTGATAACAGCATTGCATATGTTCACAATTCTGATGTTCTTTCTTCCAGAGATCTATTTCGGTGCTGTTCACACTTGCTGCAGAAGCGTTCTATTCATATTAGAGGCCACCCCATTAGCATATTTAACACTTTAGAATAAGGAAAGCCATACCTTGATCTAAATCTTTAAGATGTGCTATTAATAATTTTTCCAGGCAAATCTCATTATTTCTCTAAGCTCTCAGAATAGTACAACTCTAAAGCAATTTATGGCATGTACCAGCTGCTGGTCCAGAGCGCTAGGGTTTCAAACAAAGGCTGGAACCTCTTCACAGAATTCAGCAGCTTGAAGGAAGAAATAAAAAAGGCAGGGTGGGAGGAGAGAACCTTAGTAACAGGCATTCACTAAGGCTTCATCTTTTTTTAGTTCGCACCATTTAGTTTCACTCTGAACTTTTATCTTTATCTCAAGCACAAAAAGTGTAACTTCTATAACACCAGGCTAGGAAGGGTGAGGAGTGGGGGGAGAAGTTTGACTAGGGACAGTCAAAACCAGAATAGAAGCCCAGAGTGAAGAAAGGAAAATGCTTTTCTATTCACTGTTGTCTTCTTCAAAACCTCTAACTGGACAGAAGTTTGGCAGTTTCAAGCTGAGGGATATAAATGTCACCAGGAATATCTGTCAATAGTCATGAACAGTATGCCGGACTTATAGGTCCAAACCTAAAAGAGTAGAAGCAGGCCCCATGGGGAAAACAACAACAACAACAACAACAGATTGTATAACAATTAAAACAGTTGTGTGGTAGGAAGAACACAACCGGTATTGTTACTTGTCACTAGCATTTGTGACCTTAAATTATTTTGCCTCTCTGGGCCTAAGTTTAAACATACACAACACACCTATCTCTATCTATTTGTTGGACCCATGGTTTCATTAGTATTAGTGATCCTCAAGAAAACCCGAGTTCCGAACCTGAGTTTGGATCTTGGCTCAGAAATTTACTAGCTATGTGTGACTCTGAACAAATTTCTTAATCTCTCTGAAACTTCATTTCCTCATTTGTAAAATGAGAGGGTTGAATTCAATAGCATCTAAGGTCCTCTCCAGTTCTAGATATGATTTGATGATGCTAGTGAGGAAACTCCCTCTCCTAATGAAGATCAGTAACTGTTCTGCAACTTACTGTTTTCCTGCTCAGGTATTCCTGACCTGACCTGGAGAAAGTCACACATCCCCCTACGAATGGATCCATTACAAATTTATGTCAGTGAATCTCACCTGGGTTCATAATATATGCTGTCTTCTTACTCATTTATAACTGATTCCCTATCCACTCCCAAAAGTAGCTGTGGCAAAACTTCTTAAGCATTCTAACCATTTATCTTGCTTCATATCTTACTGAGAAAATTGGGGTCATTCTCTGTACATCTGAAAAGCCCTTGACATCATAACCCATTCTGTTTCTCCTTGCTCCATTTTCTGAAAGGGGTTGCACTTCTCTTCATCAAGGTCAATTTATCTGCATGTATCTTTAATCCTATGCCCTCCAATATTTGCAAGCATATTATCCCTTCAATTATTACCTCTCTCTACTTGTTAGTACTTCTCTGTTTACTAGTACCTTCTCCTTGGCTTATTAACAAACTTAAGTCTCCCCTATCTGAAACAAAACAAAACAAAACAAAACCTCACTAGAATCTACCATTCCTCAAACCAATATTTTTTTTTTTTCTGTTCTTAGCCAAACTCCTACATTCAACTCTACTTCTTCTCTTCTTAATCACTTCTCACCTCTTAGCAATCTGGCTTCCATGCTCATCAAGGCTACCTGTAATCTTTCATTTGCCAAATCTGATGACCTTTCCTCATTTCTTGTCCTTCTTAACCTCTCTGTAGAATCTGACGTTGTTGATTATTCTCTTCTACTGAATTTTCTCTTTTCTCTTGGTATTTATGGCACTGGACTATTTTGGTTCTCCTTTCTCTGTGACAACTCTTCTCAGTTACCTTCCTGGCTCATCATGCTGATTATATCTCCCCAACTATAAGTATATCCAAAGAATCCATTTTGAACCATTTTTTTTTCTCTTTTTATTTTTTCTTACCGAGTAACTTCATCAATTTCTAATGGTTGATTTTTCATCTCTAGGTAAATGAAATTGAAATATTCAGCCATAGTCTTTCTTCTTAAGCTCTAGCTCCACATTATGAACTGTCTTTTATACATTTCAAACTGTATGTAACAAAGCTTCTCAAACTTAAAGTTTCCCAAACAGGACTCATTATCTTTCCTTCCAAACTCACCCTCCTTCCAAAACTTTCTTTCTAATATACCACCATCCTTCCAGTTTTCCCAGTTTACAATTTTGGAATTATCCTTGGCTCCTCCCTCTCCTTCACCTCAGATCCATTCAGCTCTCAAATCTTGTTGATTCTACCTCTACAACATCTCTGTCAATTCCTCACTCTCCTCACATTTCTACTATGATTTTTTGTACAGTTATCTACTCTTATCTGGAGTATTGACATAGATTCCTAGTTGGTTTCTCTGCTTCAAGTCTCTCCCATCTCCTCATCTTCCACACAACTAAAAACAGGCTCCTGTGCTTTTTTAAAAAAATTTTTTACCAGCTACAGGAGATACTTTATTTATTTTTTGTTTTCAGTATTCACTTCCGCAAGATTTTGAGTTCTAATTTTTCTTCCCAGCTTTCCCCTGAATACCCTTCCCATCTCTCCCCTGATGACCCTTTCCCTCAATCTGCCGTTCTTTCTTTCACCCCTCTTCTCTTATCCCTTTTCCCTTCTATTTTCCTGTAGGGCAGGATAGATTTCTATACCCCACTGCCTGCATATCTTATTTCCTAGTTGCATGCATTAGTTTTTGAAACCTTGATTTCCAAATTCTCTCCCTTCCTCCCGCTCCACCCACCCTCATTGAGAAGGTAAGCAATTCTGTACAGGTCATACATGTGTGGTCATGCAAAATAATTCCACAATAGTCATGTTGTGAAAGACTAACTATATTTCCCTATCCTGCTCTCCTTTGACCCTGTCCCTCCTCAAAAGTGTTTGCTTCTGATTACTGCCTCCCCTAATCTGTCCTTACTTATATTACCCCCCCACCCACTTCCTCCCTATTTTCTAGTAAGGTAAGATAGATTTCCATACTCAATTGAGTGTGTATGTTATTCCCTCCTTAAGACAAATCTGATTAGAGTAAGATTCATTCATTCCCTCTTATCTCCTCCCTCTTTCCCTCAACTGTAAAATCTTTTCCTTGCCTTGTATTGGAAAGTCAAATTTTCTGTTCAGCTCTGGTCTTTTCATCAAGAATGCTTGAAAGTCCACTATTTCATTGACTATCCATTTTTTTTCCCCTGAGGGATTATACTCAGTTTTGCTGGGTAGGTGATTCTTGGTTTTAACCTTAGCTCCTTTTGAACTCTGGGATATCATATTTCATGCCCTGTGGTCCCTTAATGTACAAGCTGCTAAATCTTGTGTTGTCCTGATTGTGTTTCCACAATACTTGAATTGTTTCTTTCTGGCTGCTTGAAATATTTTCTCCTTGACCTGGGAGCTCTGGAGTTTGGCTATAATATTCTTAGGAGCTTCCCTTTTGGGATCTTTTTCAGGAGGTGATAGGTGGATTTTTTCAATTTCTATTTTATTCTTTGGTTCTAGGATATTAGGACAATTTTCCTTGATAATTTCTTGAAAGATGATGTCTAGGCTCTTTTTTTGATCATGGCTTTCAGGTAGTCCAATAATTTTTAAATGATCTCTCCTGGTTCTATTTTCCAGGTTAGTTGTTTTTCCAATAAGATATTTCACATTGTCTTCTATTTTTTCATTCTCTTGGTTTTGTTTTACAATTTCTTGATTTCTCATAAAGTCGTGAAGATCCATTTGCTCCATCCTAATTTTTAAGGAATTATTTTCTTCAGTGAGCATTTGGATATCTTTAACCTCTTTCAGTGAGCTTTTAGATGTCTTTAAACATTTAAAGAACAATTAATTCTAATACTATAAACTATTTGGGAAAACAGGTGAAGAAGGAGTCCTACCAATTACTTTTTATGATAAAAATATGGTGCTGGTATGTAAACTGTGAAGAACCAAAACAGAGAAAGAAAATTATAGGCCAATCTCCAATGAACATAGATGCAAACATTTAAAATAGAATATTAACAAAGAGATTACAGCAACCTATCACAAGGATAATAAACTATTAACATTTATACCAGGAATGCAGGGCTAGTTCAATGTTAGGCAAACTATCAACACAATTGAAAATATCAATAACAAAACTAATAGAAATCATATGATTATCTCAATAGATGCAAAAAAAAGCTTTTGAACAAAATACAGCACCCATTCCTATTAAAAACACCAGAGAACATAGGAATCAATGGAGTTTTCCTTAAAATAATAAGTGGCTTCTATCTAAAACCATCAGCAAGCGTTATATGTAAAGGGGATAAGCTAGAAGCATTTCCAATAAGATCAAGTGTGAAACAAGCATGTCTGTTATCACTACTGTTATTCAATATGGCACTAGAAATGTTAGGTTTAGCGATAAGAGAAGAAAAAAAATTGAAGGAATTAGAATAGGCAATGAAGAAACAAAGCTATCACTCTTTGCATATGATATGATGGTATACTTAGAGAATCCTAGAGAATCAACTAAAAAACTCCTTGAAATAGTAAACAATTTTAGCAAAATTGACATTTCTATGTATTACTAACAACCTAGCAGCAAGAGATAGAGAAATTCCATTTAAAGTTACTGTAGACATTATAAAATATTTGGGAGTCTACCTGCCATGACAAACCCAGGAACTATATGAACACAATTACAAAGCACTTTTCACACAAATAAATCCATATCTAAATTATTGGAAAAATATCAGTTGTTTGTAAATATGCTAGGCTAATATAATAAAAATGACAGTTCGATCTAAATTAATTTACTTATTTACAGCCATACCAATCAAGCTGTCAAAATATTTTTTACAGCAAGAAACATAATAACAATAAATAATAATTTAATAATGTAAAATAATAAATAATAATATGAAATTATAAAATATAAATAAACACAAATAATAATATAAAATTTATTAAAATATGAAATTATAAAATAATTTAAAAATAATTCATCTGGAAGAACAAAAGGTCCAGATCATCAAAAGAATTAATGAAAAGAAGGGCAAGGGAAGGTGGCCTAGCTATACCAGATCTAAAACTGTAGTATAAAGCAGCAATCATCAAAAGTACTTAGCACTGGCTAAGAAATAGAATGGTAGACTGGTGGAATAGGTTAGGTACACAATATGCAATAGTCAAAGACTATAGTAAGCTACTGTGATAAACCCAAAGACTCCAGTTTCTGAGATAAGAACTCACTAATTAATAAAAATTGCTGGGAAACCTGGAAAATAGTATTGCAGAAACTAAGCATAGACCAACATCTTACACTATATGCCAAAATAAGGTTAAAATGAGTACATAATTTAGACATAAAGGGTGATACTATAAGCAAATTAGGAGAGCAAGAAATAGTTTACCTGTCAGATCTATGGAGAAGGAAAGATCTCATGACCAAACAGGATATAGAGAACATTATAAAATGCCAAATGGATAATTTTGATTACATTAAATTTAAAAGTTTTTGCACAAACAAAGCTAATGCACCCAAGATTAGAAGGGAAAAAGAAAGCTGGAAAACAATTTTTGCAACCAGTGTCTCTGAGAAAGGCCTCATTTCTCAAATATTTAGAGAACTGAGTCAAATTTATAAAAATATAGGCCATTCCCCAATTGATCAATGGTTAAAGAATATTGAACAGGCAGTTTTCAGATGAAGAAATTAAAGCTATCCATAGTTGTATGAAAAAAATGCTCTAAGTCCCTATTGATAAGAGAAATGCAAATTAAAGCAACTCTGAGGCACTTCATCACACCTATCAGATTGGCTAACATGAGAAAACAGGAAAATGATAAATACTGAGAAGATGTGGGAAAATTGGGTCACTAATTCATTGTGAACTGATCCAACCATTCTGGAGAGCAATTTATAACTATACCCAAAGGGATATAAAACTGTGCATATTATTTGATCCAGCAATACCACTACTGGGTCTGTATCCCAAAGAGATCATAAAAATGGGAAAAGGACCCACATGTACAAAAATATTTATAGCAGTTCTTTTAGTTGTGGCAAAGAATTGGAAATTTAGGGGATGTCCATCAACTGGGAAATGTCTGAGCAAGTTGTGGTGTATGAATGTAATGGAATACTATTGTTCCATAAGAAATGATGAGCAGGCATGTTTCAGAAGACCTGGAAAGACTTGCATGAACTGATGATGAGTGAATTGAGCAGAACCAGGAGAGCATTGTACATAGTAACAGCAACATTGTGCAATGACTAACTTTGATAGACTTAGCTTTTGTCAGCAATGCAATGATCTAAGCCAATTCCAAATGACTCATGAGGGAAATTGCTGTCCACATCCAGAGAAAGAACTATGGAGTCTGAATGTAGATAGAAGCATACTATTTTTTTTCTTTCTCATGTTTTTCCCCTTCTGTTCTGATTTTTCTTTCACAAAAAAGAAAAACTAATGTGGAATTATGTTTAATATGATTGTATGTGTATAGCCTATATCAGATTACATGCCACCAGGGCACGGGAGAAGGAAGGGAGAATAGAAAAAATTAGAAATCAAAATCTTATAAAAATTAATATTGAAAACTAAAAATTAATTAATTTAAAAAAACCAAATTGACCTCCTTAGTATTCCTCACACACCAATCCATCTCTCATCTCCACACCTTTACTGGTGGTCTCTCATGCCTGGAATACATTCCCTCAACACCTCTACCTCTTAAAATACCTCATTTCCTTCAAGCACTTCCTTTGATACAAGCCATTCCTGATTCCCCTAGCTCCTTGTGTCTTCCCTCCCCTAAGTTTTTTGTATTTATTGGTTATGTATTAATATATTTTTAAAATGTTATCTCAAGGACCCAGTATGTTACCTAAATCGTAATAAACAGTCATATATGCTAATTAATTGATTAAAGTGATTGATTAGAGTGTTTACTGGGACACTGAAACAATTTTCCCAGAGTCCCCACAACCAGTATACCATCAAAGACAGACCTTGAGCTCAAGTCTTTCTGACTATAAGGCCTGCTCTCTAACCACTATGCAACAGTGCCTCTCAATCTTTAGAATATGAGGGATGAATTTAACAGTCCCTAAGGATTTTTCTAGCTTTAGCATCATGCATCAGTCTTGTGCATTTGTAGTCTGGCTATCATTAGAAAGAACACCAAAATGAAGTTTTAGAGGAAAGGAAGGCTTATAGAATAATAGCAGTCATTTATATAGTGCTTTAAGGTCAGCAAAGCACTTTACATATATACGGCACCATATTTGATCCTCACAGCAACACTGTGAGAGAAGTATTATATGTATTATTCCCATTTTATAAAGTGATGCTTATATAATTTACATGTCCTGCCCATGGTTTAACAACTAATTAAGGTTCAAGGTGGGAGTCTGACCCAGACACCAAGTGTAGCCTTTATTTGTTTGCCCATCTAGAAAGAAGTCAGCTAATAGATGGTTCTGAAACTGTAAGAGAAAAAAAAATGTTTGCATATTCTTTCCTAGGTCTAGTTAGCTGTGTAATATCCAAAATAGTTATTTAATTCAATGGTTTTCTTTATTTTTATTTTATTTTTAAATGAGTATCTGCAGTGTGCTAGTCACAGCAATAGGCCCCAAAGGCAATGGTATATCAGTCTTGTATTAATAAAGTGATTGTTCTGATACTTAATCTTCAAAGAATACTGCAGAGTCAATAAAATATTTGTTGGCTAACTAAGATTTAAATTTGTGAAACAAGTCATCTCTATTACTACCAACATAAACCCAAACAATATGTCCCCAAGTCAACTAAACATCTACCCAGCTTAAAAAAAAAAGCTCCTTTCTTACCTTCACTATTTTTTTGTGGTACCATTATTTTGCTAGTGAAAATAAAGTCATAAGAAAAGGGGCAGTTTAGGGAAAGGATGTCATAGTATTATGTTAGTATTTAAACAGCAAATTAAGGTTTTCATTTGATCCACATATCTCCATTGAGACAGAAGTTATGTGATTTGCCTGGTAGTCCCATAGTGAATTTCTGAGGCAGTATTTGAACTTATGTCTTCCTTACTTTCAAATCTAACACTCTATCCACTTTACTCCCTAGCAGTTGATTCTGGAACTATGTCACCCAGATGCCTGTTTGAAAACTTACCAGATTTAATCATTCCCAGTTTTAAAGTTATAGGAATCTCACAGAGGAAAACCAGACTACATTTTTGAGGGATCATTCTTGATTTTTGTTTGGATGTTCTGGCATTGCAGAGATTTGTAGAATATTTTCTTTCTTTCTTCCTTTTTTTTTTCTAAAGCAGATGCTTTTACCCCTTGACTGCAATTAGTCATCTGGATTTTCTGTTGAGTTTCTTTTAGGCTGGAACAATAGATTTTAAAGTAATTTTACTGCAAGTTAAAGTTATTAAAGCTGTTATTATTTGCTAGAATGAATTGAATTATTATAGAATGCATATTGGAATATTGTATAAAGAGTAACCATGACTATTCAGTTACTGGAAATATAGTGCTCAGTACTGGGACTGGATCTGCACATGCTTCTGGGAAATGTAATTCCAGAGCAAATATTTCAGTGTCTCTTCTTAGCCCCAACCCACTGTGTTCCTTCTTCTTCATATTCAACCAGATTCTATTCATATCAGTTAAATAAATATTTTAAAAGCACTTCCTATGTAGTAAGGCAATTGCTAGGGACTGAAGACACAAAGACAAAAGTGAAATGCCTGGGGGTAGAGCTAAGATGGCTGAGTAAAAGCAGTGACTTGCTTGGGCTCTCCTCCATACCCCTTCAAATACTTGTAAAAAATTGCTCTAAACAAATTCTAGAGCAGCAGAACCCACAAAAAGACAGAGTGAAACAAATTTCCAGCCCAAGACAAACTAGATGGTTGAGTAGAAAGGTCTATCATGCCAGGCTGGGAGAGAAATGCAGGCAAAACAGGCCTCAGAGAACCTGGAGCAGCCCTCAGACAACTGAATCACAGGCAGCTGTTGTGGTTTGCAGACTTCTCAACTTATGAACACGAAAGACAATTTTGAAGGTCAGTCTATGACTGAGGTGAGAGAGAAGCTAGGTCCCAGCCCCAATCCCAAGTGCCCCAGGGATGTGGCTGCTTCTGGAGCTCTCAGCTCATAGACAAAGGGGGAATTGAGTAGCTGATCAGAGGGGGATTACAGGGATCTCTTTGCTGGTGCAAAGGCAGGATTCTCTTGCTTTGCCTGTGCTTGGATCTGGGTCATAGTTCTGGGTGGCGGTCCTACAGCAAAGAGGAGTACTGGTGTGATAGAACTTGTGAGAATCCTCTTCAAAGTTCTAAGGCAGAAAAGAGTGCTAGTGGTCACTTATAGACTAGAGCACAAGCCAGGAAAAGAGTAAACACCTCACCCTTGATCATATCACCTTGGAAGAACTGAAAACTTACAGGTCCCTACAAGTATCCCTGAAAACAGCTGCACAAAACCCCTGAAGCTTGGGACAATACATTCTCCACACTGGAAGCAGACCTCTAGCTTAACAAAGAATTTAAAACTCAAGTAATTGGCTGGGATCATGAGCAAACTGAACAAAAAAAAAAGTCAGATCATAGAATCTTTTTTTGGTGTCATAGAAGATCAAAACATACAACCAGAAGAAGATAACAAAATGAAAACTCCTACATCCAAAGCCTCCAAGATAAATACAAATCGGTCCCAGGCCTTGGAAGAGCTCAAAAGGGATTTTGAGAAGCAGGTAAGAGAAGTACAGGAAAAATTGGGAAAAAAAATAAGAGTGACGCAAGAAAATCATGAAAAGCTAGTCAACAGCTTGGTAAAGGAGACCCAAAAAAATACTGAAGAAAATAACACCTTAAAAAATAGCCCAACCCAAATGGCAAAAGAGGTCCAAAAAGCCAATGAGGAGAAAAATGCTTTAAAAAGTAGAATTGTCCAAATGGAAAAGGAAGTCCAAAAGCTCACTGAAAAAAATACTTCCTTAAAAATTAGAATGGAGCAATTGGAAGCTAGTGACTTTATGAGAAATCAAGACATTGTAAAACAAAACCAAAAGAATGAAAAAATAGAAGACAATGTGAAATATCTCACTGGAAAAACAACTGACCTAGAAAATAGATCCAGGAGAGATAACTTCAAAATTATTGGGCTATCTGAAAGCCATGATAAAAGAAGAGCCTAGACATCATCTTTCAAGAAATTGTCAAGGAAAACTGCCCTGATATTCTAGAGTCAAAGGATAAAATAGAAGTAGAAAGAATCCACCGATCACCTCCTGAAAAAAGATCCCCAAAAGAAAACTCCTAGGAATATTATAGCCAAATTCCAGAGTTCCCAGGTCAAGGAGAAAATATTGCATGCAGCCAGAAAGAAACAATTCAAGTATTGTGGAAACACAATCAGAATAACACAAGATTTGGCAGCTTCTCCATTAAGGGACTGGAGGGCTAGGAATATGATATTCTGGAGGTCAAAGGAGCTAGAGTTAAAACCAAGAATCATCTACCCAGCAAAACTGAGTATAATTCTTCAGGGCAAAAAATGGATATTCAATGAAATAGAGGACTTTCAAGAATTCCTGATGAAAAGGCCAGAGCTGAATAGAAAATTTGACTTTCAAATACAAGACTCAAGAGAAGCATGAAAAGGTAAATAGGAAAGAAATCATAAGGAACTTATTATAGTTGAACTGTTTACATTCTTACATGGAAAGATGATATTTGTAACTCATGAGACCTTTCTCAGTATTAGGGTAGTTGGAGGGAAAAAAAATTATATGTATAGTTAGTTTGATAGATAGAGGGCACAGGATGAGTTGAAGATGAATGGGTGATACCTGGAGAATAAAATTAAGTGGTAAGAGAGGATTGTACTGGGAGAAGGAGAAATGGGGAGACAGAATGCGGTAAGTTATCTCACAATGAAATTCTTCCTTTCCTCAAGAAGCTAATTTTCTAGTGATAGTAAAGAGTACTTTAAGGAAGCAGAAATCTTTAAAAACAAAGAAACAAACAAAAACTTCATAGTTGATGTGTCAATTGACTGAATCTTGAAGAAAGATAATGACTCGTGCAAAAATAAGAAGGGAATGGATTACATATATAGGGCACAGCATATGCAAATACATGAAAGCAGGAGACGGAACATTGATTCCAGGGAAGAGGTAATAGTCCTGTATGGTCCAACCAGGTAGCACAGTGGATAGGGTACTGGACCTGGAGTCAGGAAGACCTGAGTTCAAATCCAGCTCCTGATACTTACTACCAAACCACTTAACCCTGTTGGCTTCAGTTTCCTTATCTGTAAAATGAGCTGGTAAAGGAGAGGGCAAACCACTCCAGCATCTTTTCCAATAAAGTCTCAAATTGGGTCACAACTGAAACAACTAAACAACAATAGCAACAACATGATTAGAAGTTATAGAACAAAGTTCAGTGATTTTAAAAATAGTCTGGAAAGTAGATTGAAGCCAGTTTTTCGTGGATATTAAATGCCAGGCTGAGACAGTTGATTTCATTCTAAAGGTAAGAAAGCCAATAAAGTATTTTTACTTTTATTTTGGGGAGAGGCATAGGGTAGTGACATGACCAGAATTTAGGAAGCTTATTTTAGCCTTGCCTGGTCAATCTAGTTGTTACCTTTGGCCATTTTAAGTGGGGCACCAACAACGAGTTTATATTTACATAACTTTTTTTTTTTGTAAAATCCTGCATCTCACAGAAGTCATTTGTCCAAGTAAGTGTTAGAGATAAAAGCCAAAATCAGAAGTCCTGTCCCTATCAAATACAATGTCCTATCCATTGTACTATGCTACCCCTTATACTCTAAACTCAAGAAAACCATAGCTCTATGCCCAAATTTATCTAATCTGTACAATAATGGTAAATTACCTCCAGCCTTTTTGACTTAAAGATAAATTATGAAGATTAAAAATTATCTGGACAGATCTCTAATCTCTCTAAGCCTCAGTTTTCTTCTCCATAAAATTAAAATAATAATACCTACCTCACAGGGTTGTTATTATAGGAATAATGGCATTTATATAATTTTAGTATGAGCCAAGTGCTGTGCTAAGTGCTTTACAATTATTATACCATTTTATCCTCACTACAGCCCTGGGAGGTAGGTGCTATTATTATCTCCGTTTTACAGATGAGGGAACTAGAGCCCAGTTAAGTGACTTGCCCTAGGTCTTACTGCTAGAAAGTATCTGAGGCTGTATTCAAACTCAGGTCTTCCTGTTTTCAGGCCCAGAGATTTATACACTGCATCATCTAGTTGCTTTTGTTATAAGGATCAAGTATAATAATGTAATACACTTAGAAAAACTTAAAATGCTACATAAATGTAAGCTATTTATTGTTATTTTCATGATTACAACCATCATCATTTCATTATTCTCATTTTTTATGGGGTCCAGATAGAACCAGTCCTGGGACAAGTTGCTGTTCTACTATTACTCTTTTATATTTAATGTTCTATGGAAAATTGCTTGGCTAGCTAACAATACTGCTATATATAGAAAAATACTAATTATTATTAGAATTATTACAAAATTAATTTGAACAAAAGAATTAGGATATAAGTGCCTACCTGTAGGTTTACTAAAACCATCCTTGGGGCGACACGAGAAGCAAACGGACAATAGGGATGATATACCTCTTATCCTATTCCCACTTGGTTAAAACAAACAAACAAACAAACAAACAAAAAACCAAAATTCATTACTTTGGTCTCATTCTTTGAAAGTATTTCATTCCATGTAACTAGAAGATTGTATTTCATATGGCCTGCAGTAAGATGTTGCAATATCTCTACTGTTTCTTTATAAAATCTATGTTAATGACTGAATCCAGACTCTTTAAGGATAACTCTGCTGTAGTTTCTGGTAGTAATGATACAATCCTGCATTGCCATCATAAACCTTTCTGTTTCCACAACATGATATTCTATGCATGACTTAGCCATTTACCTTTATAGTAGCAAACATCAGAAACAAAGCATGTACTTATAAATTAGATAACGCATAAGTAAATTGAATGTAATTGAATATCAGCATAATATAAAATGGTGTGCACACAGAAGCATTGGAAGACTTTCATGAACTGATGAAAGTGTAATAAACAAAACCAAGAAAACAACATACATAATGGCTACAATAAAAATAATAGCAGCAGTAAAAACAAAATAGAAACTGAACCAGAAGTTTTTGAACTTTCAAAAATATGTTGATGACTTCATTTCAATAAAATTGGTTTCCTTTACAATTTTGTGTATTTTGTTCCATACAGTTAAAAACATTATTTTGAGAGGATCTCAGGCTTTACCAGACTGCCAAAGGGGTCCACGCCAAAAAAAAAAAAAGCTTAAAAACTCTTGTTTCAAAGTACAAGCATCACTTTATTAATCTGCATATGAAATATCTCAGATCCAAGAGTGAAATCGAAAAGGAGTATCTACATGAACTCAGCCAATATGTTATGCTGACAAAAACACATCAAACAAATGGTCAATTCATGCAAATATGTCTGGGGAAACATAGAGGTTTATAATGGTAATGCAGGAGTGAGTCACTGCCACTAGAAACTGTAGGAGGTTTATCCTTAGAGTCAGGATTTAGAGACTAATATAGATCATGTAAGGAAATAGTAGGCACAGCAGCACATCATTGCAGGCTATAAAAATTTAGCACCTCTCAAATTCCTAACAAGACATGCCTTTGTGCCTAGAATAATACTTCCAAATCTTACTATCTTTCATGGAATGACAGACAACAAATCTGCTTACTATAGATGCAGACCTCAAAATATTCTGCATGTCAACTAATAAACCGGACCAGACCTGGACCATTATCACAGACCCAACTGTTGTCAACATTTACCTGGAAATAACATTAAACATTTAATAAACTTAAGAACAATGTTTTTAATAGATGTTGCCACCCTAAATATTTATAAAATCCAAGATATGTGGAATAAAAGATCTTGCAAAGTATAATGACTTGTTAAGAAATCTTTTTTAAAATTACTTGGGAAGATAAGGCTATATCATATGTGTTGTTTTGTCTGCTAATGTACCTGCCAATATGCCTTTTTCATTCTAACACTTTTAAGACTTTTATGCAAGTAAGAAACAGTTATTTCATCTACCTGTGCAATAGTCCACTGAATAGCCTACAGCAGAACACTGAATATAGAAGAATAATAGCAGGATAGTGACTAGTCATAGGATTGTTTCTTTGGGAACCCAATCAAAATAGATGGAAAAATACAAGATGATAATAATCATTAAAAAGTAAGTTATTGACTAAGGAACAATAACACAAAAGATGTGCTAAAATGTCTCAGGAGCATGAAAATAAATTTGTTGTCAACTTAGTAATTATTGAACAGGTCATCCCAAAGTACTACAGAATCTATACTGTCCTTATTAATTATTGCAAAGTCTTAATTCAGTTCCTACCCTCCAGGCTTCTAAAAATGCTATAGTATTAACATTCCTATGGAAAAATCTTTATTTAAGATATACAACCAACATAAAACTGCTACAAGCAATTCATATATAATGAGGTATTTTCAGGAAGACAGTTTAATCCCATTGTGGTTTTATTTCTGTTGTTCAGTTGTGTCCAACTCTGTGACCTTATTTGGGGTTTTCTTGGCAAAGATAATGGAGTAATTTGCCATTTTCTTCTCTGGTTCACTTATAAGAAAACTGAAGCAGAGTTAAATGACTTGTCCAGGGTCACACAGCTAGTGTCTGAGGCCAGATTTGAACTCCATCAACTGCAGCACCTAGCTGCCCATCTAGACAAATTATTACTTCTCTATAGCACTACGGTTCCAAATTAAAGAGGGAATTAAAATAAAACCTCTTATTAATCACTTTGTGTATATGAATGGTATCAAGATATATTTACCCACTGAAAAGCAAATGAAACATCCTCTTTATATAATGGAATATTTCAGAATTTAGACTTCAAGTTCTATTATGTGTGCACTGTGCTAAGTGCTGGGGATAGAAACGTAAATAAAAACATAGAGTCCCTGCTGTCAAGGAGCTTGTAATCTAATTGAGGACATTAACATGCAAAAATCTTTAATACATGTCAAGGAGAGACTGGAGGCTACAAGCTTGAATTTGGGGATCACATCAAAGCAACAGGTGAGGGCAATGCCCTCAAATACCTTGTTCTCCTTCAGGCAAATTCCATGGAATATAAAGATAGCAAGAAGAATTAGAATGTAAAGTCTTTGTGAGTAGGAATTGTTTCATTGGTTGTATTTCATTTCTCAGTACCTAGAACAGTGGCTGGCACACATAAATAAACAAACAAATGAGTAAACAAATGAATGAATGAATGAATAAATTAATTAATAATAAGGTGGTTGGCACTTCATATATGGTTGTTGATTGATTGGACAAATTTGTTGATACTCACTTGCATTCTGAAACCAAAACTGAATTCAAGTAGTGTGTTTAGCATATACTAATAGCTGCTATGCAGTACTAGTTTGAAGACATCCTTTTAGAACTCTAAAATAGGTAACAGATTGGGAAGGTATCTTAACCAAAATCTGTATAATATTAGTGAAGCATGGGGCTCATACTCTAAGGCAGCTGTAGAAAAACTAATACTTCCTCACCACAGAGAGGAAGATGATTAATAGACATTCTTTGACTTCCTGATAAACAGGTTAAAGAAATAAATAAACTTAGAGAAATCCTTTTCAAACAGAAATCATTTTACTGAGTTAATCAATAAACATTTATTAAGTGCTTACTATGTGTACTTGTAAAGCATTAGGAATAAAAATATAAATAAAAAATATAAAAAGTTGTTTTAAGAACAACTTGGAATGACTAAGTCATTTTGACTATTATAAATACCCAAATTAACTACAAAGGACCTTATGAGGATGCTATCTGTATCCAAAGAAAGAAAAATTAGAAGCATATATAAAATGATTGTACCTACATACCTACACACACACACATACATACACACATGCACACACACATATTTGTGTCTAATGGTAGCTATCTCTAGGGTGGGGAAATGGGGAGGGAAGAAAAAAGAAAGTTGCATAACTTTATTACGTATTTAAAAGGAATAGCAAGTTGTACATAATGGATTTATAGTTTCATGTGCAATCATCTTTTTGATTATACTATGTTATAGAAATGCTTGTTTTATTTCCTAAGTTCAGAATAAAATAAATTAAATTAAATTTAAAAAAAGACAGTCACTCCCCTGAAGGAGCTTAGCATCTAATTGGGGAAGACAACACCACACCAAAAGAAGCCAAAAAGAGGTGGTTAGGAAGCATGGGTACTGCAGGGGCATGATGAACAGTTCCAAAGAAACAGAACAATGTATTGAGTCCCCTCTTTAAAAAGAGGCCCTGGAACCCATAACTCTGCCCTCCTGTCAAAGGGTCAGATCAGAGGGGACAGAAGGTAATGATGAGTTGTGAGGACCAGGGGGATCAATCTTGCAGCACAGTAGGGATGATAAAGAGTTCCAAAAAAGTCCAATAGGAGTTATGAGCAATAGTAGTAGTAATAGTAGTGGTAGCAATTGGTTTTAAAAAATATCACCTTCCAAGTATCTAACAAGATATGAACTACAAGTTCAAATTATGCAACAGGAGCTTTTGTGTACTTTTGCCATTTTCTAATCTCCCATTGCTGCCTACCTGCCAAAGTAGAACTCCAGAGGCCATTCCTGGCAGGAGTCATGCTAATCATCTCTGAACTCCCTCATCCATGTGTCCTCATTTTCACCATAATAATTTTCCATTCTTCTGCTACTCTTCTAACTTCTAAACTGGACCTCCTGAGACCATGCCCTGGAAGAATAGGTTTCAACTCCAAGCTTTTCTTCATCTTGAACCCAGCCATTTTCTGCCCTATTACTACTATATCCAACTAACCAGAATGCCAGACACTATTTCTACCTGGTACTTCAGACTTTATGCCTCTGGAAATGAGCCTTATCTTCCTGCAATATTACATCAGCCTTGTTACTCACAGTTCATTAGTACCCTGTCTCCTAAGAACCTCTCTGATTGAAGGGTGGAACAGAGAGTTCCTCCCAAAACCTCCACTTAAGAAGGGCACCCAGACCAGCCATCTCTTCATTTTCCACTTGGCTGCATGTTACCCTCCTCACTCTACTTTATTTTTTGTGTTGTCTTCCTCCCATTAGAATGTAAGCTCCTTGAGGGCAGGGGCTCTCTTTCATATTTGTATCCTTGGCACTTAGTATAGTGTCTGGCACATAGTGAATGCTCAGAAAGTGTTTATTGACTGACTGGCCACATTCAGAATGAGTTTAGCTAGCCATCTCTGAACTGCCTGGGACCATGGATACATGGACATTTTCTGCCCTGCCCCTCACACATTTCCCCTCCCTTTCTTCCTCTTCCCTTGAGAACTGTAATCCAATGAACATTATTATTATCTTTATAAAGGGCATGACAATGGATTACTCTAGTGCTTCATTTACCATCCTGGTGACTTCTTAAAACAGAAAGATTGGTCCCTGCCAACCACTCATCTATATGTGTTATCTCCCCTATTTGAATGTAAACTCAAGATTAGGAGCTCTCTCTCACTTTTGTACTGGTATCTCTAGCCCTTAGCCCAGTATTTGCTACAGAGAAACTACTTAATAAATTATTTTTCCTCTTTGAATTCACTTGTAGACATTTATTGACATTCATGGCAAACAACAAATATGAATACTAAAAACATATCCCTCAAACTACCACTGAGAACTCAATCAATAAATCATACTTGAAAAAGAGCTTCAACAGAGTAAATTGTGTCTTGTACCTTTAAGCTAAGCAGGTTGAAGGAGGAGGCAACTGTTAGTTCCTCACTCACAGAGCATGAGGCCAGGGACTTAAAGGGCAGTGGTCAGGAGGGCACCATCCATGGAAGCCAGGAGACAGAAGCCCAGCAAGCCCAGGCCTAAGGGACTAAGTCTGGGGAGACCAAGGGAATGACAGAAAATTTGAGGAATCAGGCCCCCAGGCTTTGTGGCCTCATGCCTCAAGGGGTGTGAGCTAAGCATAAAGCTATGCCCCAGCAAGGAGAAATAGTATAGGGAGGAAAAGGAGGAAGAGGGCAAGTTGGTTGGGTAGAGAGTCAGCTGGGCATCTATTTGTCAATTTCAAAGACCACTCCTGTGTGTTTTGTCTCTACCCATGCCTGGTGTCCCAGCATTTTTCTTCGCTCAGAGTAGTAGAGTTGTTTTCACCCCCAGTTTATCCTTTCCCCTGTGGATTCACTCCTTTTTTTGGCACTCCCTTGAAATAGAGCTCCCTTGGAAATGGTCCCTTCCTTCTTACTCCTTTCTTCTTTGTAATTTCCTTGTTATGTAAGTGAGATGAGCTGCTCAGAGCATCCCAAACTCGAGTCAACTGCTCCAGCCCCTCATCTTTCTCTCATCCTTCCCTAGTAGGTTTGCTGTTACTCTTCTCAGTTCCTGAGGGGATCTGTGGTACCTGGACACCTTTGTTCACAGCCTTTCAGGGTTGGGGTTCATTCAGAGGATTTTGTGCTAGACCCTGCCAGCCCCAGGGATGTATATGTGTGGGGAAACTAACCTGGTTTGATCTTTATAAAGAGTTGTGTTCAGTTTTATACTCAAGCTTTGTGCTCCCCAAATGTGTTTCTTTTGACTTTGCAGTCAACTGAAGGGATCTCTGTCTCTGTCTCTGTCTCTCTCTGTTTGTTGTTGTTGTTTTGTTTTTTAGACAGGGGAAAGGGGAGGAGAATCTGTATAATGTGAAGCTGCTTCATGTTTTGTGTCATTTTTCTTCATTTATAAATAATTTTAAATGGCCAAACTATGTTTGTGGCTTTTCTAATTGCTTAAGACCAACCTTCCATCTGGGTTTTAACTATAACATTTGGAAGAGAATAAATGTCAGGCCCTAATTAAAAAAAAATGTTGCATCCAGACATAATACTGATCCATAAAAACTTAAGAATGTTTTAATAGATTCCACCATGTCAGGTACTCATAATCTTCAAGCTATATTCAATGAAAAGTTTTGAAATAGAGAGACCTACCAGAGGAGATAAAAAAAAAGTCATGTGCAAATAGGAAGAGGTTTCCATGATTCCTGTTGTCCTGTCTGCTACTGGAATTGTTCTGAGGATGCTTTTAATGAGTCTAGAGAGGATGACTTTACATTCTAATACTTTTATTTAACTACTTAATGCAGTCATTTTATCCACCCATGGAGGAATATGTAGAACTTTGAAAACAAAAGGATAATAACAGGACAGTGACTTGTTCTAGGGCCGTTTCTAGTTGAACTCAGTGGGAAAAAAATGAGAGGATTCAGGTGATTATGATTATGATAGGAATTATTATGATGAAGAGGAAGAGAACAGGTGATATATATCTAGTGCTTTCAAGGTTTTCAAAGTGCTTTTATACATTTTCTCGCTCAACATTGACAGTAAAACTTTGGAGATGCAATCGTTCCCATTTTGCAAATATAAAACCTGAGGCTTAGACAGATTAAGGGAGCCACCCCAGGGTCAGACAGCTAATAAGATACTGGGACAGGAGAGTTGTAAAAATTTTACATTTACATTTCTACCCTTCGTAAGTAGTCACTTATACCTTAAACTGAGCCTGTACAACATGCCTGTGGACCACTTGAGGCTCATCAAAGGATTTCGGGCAGCCTGCAAAAATTGTAGAGGATAGGAAAGAAAGTAAAGATGCTTTGTCTGTGCCCCGCTTAACCCACATTCCACTAGTCACTATTATGTCTGCAATGTAACTAGGCGGCTGGGTTGCCACTGAACATTCTCTCCTATTTGTCACATGACCCGCAGCAACCAACTATCGTCAGTCTGTAGTCTGAGAGGAGTGAGAGTCATATCTTTTCACTGTAATTTTGCTGGCAATGAACAGGGACAAAGTGAGTGCAGCCACACACCAATGCAACTGACTCTTGCTATGTGATGAGGGGCAGCAATGAGAGGGCTTCTTCCCCTCCTTCGCTGGGCAGCCATCCTCCAAGTTACATGAGTGTCTGGCACTCTCTCCAAGGTTAGGCACTCAGTTCAGTGTTTCTTTGTATGTGAGCAGTTGCTGTGGAGATCTTTTTGGTTCTAATATTAAAGTTTTTGGGGTGCCTTTGTAAAATGGGTGATGAAAAGAAATGGAAGATCAAATCAGAACATAGAGTGTTTATTCCGAAGTGGACAAATAAATACTTGTTTACTTACATGAGAGACAAAATATTGTGCCTTATTTGCTGAGAAATAATAGCTGTTCTGAAGGAATACAATCTTCATTGCCATTTTGAATCAAAACATCTTGACTTAAGCAAATTGAACACCAATGAAAAATAAATTAAAGTGTCCAAATTGTTGAAAAATCTCAATAGGGAATGATGGTTTTTCAAGAAAGTAAACTCAGAAAACGAGGCAGCTACTAAGGTTAGTTTTCAGATTTCTAAAGAAATTGCTGCTTCAGCTCTTTTTGTGTTGGCAAAGAATTGGAAATTGAAGGGATGTCCATCAATTGGGGAATGGCCGAACAAGCTGTGGTATATGAATGTAATATGATACTATTGTTCTATACAAAATGATGAGCAGGCGGACTTTAGAAAAACCTGGAAAGACTTATATGAACCAATGCTAAGTGAAGTGAGCAGAACCAGGAAAACATTATACACAGTAACAGCCACATTGTACAATGACTGACTTTGATTAGTTCTTCTCAGCAATGCAAGGATCTAAGGGAACACCAAAAGACTCACCATGGAAAATGCTGCCCACAACCAGAAAAAGAACTTTGTATTATGAATGCAGATGGAAGCATAGTATTTGCTCTCTCTTCTTGTTGTTGTTGTTTCCTCTTTCTCATGGTTCCTCCTATTCATTCTAATTCTTCTTTATATCATGACTAATGTGAAAATATGTTTAATATGAATTTATATGTAGAACCTATATCAGATTGCATGCTGTTTTGGGGAGGGGAGATGAGGAGGGAGAGAAAATTCAGAACTCAAAATCTTATGGAAATGAATGTTGAAAACTAAAAATTAATTAATTAAAAAAAGAAATTGCTGTTTCTGGAAATTCTTTTATTGAAGGTGACTTCGTAAAGAAATGTTTGCTGATTGCAGTTTCTGAATTATGTCCTGATTAAAAAAACGTGTTTTGGAGAAATAGTTCAACCACTAATTATACCTTAACTTGGAAAGTGAGCTACTAAAAACCTGAGATACAAAGAAGTTTAGCCAATTTTAATTATGGCCCCTACCTACTGCCAAGTTGTGTAGGTATGCTTTAAACCCTTTAAACTTATGAAAATTTCTTTAAAAAAAAAGCAGAATAAATCACAGTGAAAAAGCAGTACATTTATGCTACCAGGTATCAACTGGGTCTCTGCTATAAGACAGTCCTTTTATTCTCTCCTATTAATTCACTATCTTGCTTCCCAGTGCCTGTTTGAAACTTTTTCTTCTATTTTCCTAATCCCTTTGCTATCTAATCTCACTTCTTATCAGAATATTTCAGCTCACATTATCCTGAGAAGATTGAGATCCTGGAGACTTCCAGGAGCCAAGATGGCAAAATAAGCAGTAGATTCCTGTAACTCTCCTATAGTCAAATGCAAACAGTCATAAAGTAGCATCCCAAACAAATCCTGGAAGAGCAGAACCAGCAAAAAAAGGTGGGGTGAAACAAACTTTTGGCTCAAGAAACTCAGAAAATTGGCAGGAAAGGTCTGTCTCACTTGTGTAAAAGGGGAGCACAGTCCAGGACAGGAAGCATCCCTGGAAGCCAGCAGCAAGCTCCACCTCAGCAAAGCAGCAAGAAATCCTGAGCCCCACTGCAGCAGAGCAGGCAAATGCCAACACCAGGACTCCCCAAATGCCTCAGCAACCAGGGGAATAGCAGACTTCAGTTCTGAGAACCACCACATACTTCAGCATAGTCCTGGCTAAACAGGCAACCTTTCACAGCCAGACCACCATGGGTGTGGTCATGAGGAAATGCAGAAAAACCCCACTGGCCTCAGCATATGCCAGATACCACCTCTAGGGACCCTGGCTCAGTACCAGGTAAGCTGTCAGACCCCTACTACCTCTAGCAATGCTAGCCATATCTCTCACACCACCTCCCCAGCATAGGACTAGACACCACAGGAGGGTTCCTTGTGAGCCTCAGGACAACATTAGTGCAGCAACAGGTAAACAGTCAGGGCCTGCAGCCTCTGGCACAAAAAAGCCAGAGACAGTGCCTCTTCCACCAGGGGTGCAGAGCTGAAATTTAAAAGAAAGGGAAAAGACCCAAAACAACAAGCAAAAAACAAAACAAAACAAAACCCCCCCAAAAAGAATGACCACAGAAAGTTCTCAAATTGACAGAGAAGATCAAGACACAAATTCAGAAGAGGACAACAATGCCAAAACATCTATGGGCAAAACACCAAACAAAAATGGGAAGTGTTCTCAAGCCCAGAAAGAATTCAGGGGAAAACTCAAAAAGGAGCTTAAAAGTAATATAAGAGAGGTAGAAGAAAAAATGGGAAAAGTAATGAGAATGATGCAAGACAACTGTGAGAAAGACTCAGCAGTTTGAAAAAAGAAAACAATTGCTTAAAAAGTAGAATTGGCCAAATGGAAAAGGTGATACAAAAATCCACTGAAAAAAACAACTCCTTAAAAAGTACAATTGGCCAAATGGAAAGGAAGTACAAAAACTAACTGAGGAAAATAACTCCTTAAAAGTTAGAATTGGGCAAGTGGAAGTTAATGACTCAATGAGACATCAAGAATCAATCAAACAAATTCAAAAGAATGAAGAAATAAAAGAAAGTGTAAAATACCTCACTGGAAAAACAATTGACCTGGAAAACAGATCCAGGAGAGACAATGCCAGAATCATTGGAATACATGAAAGCCACAATCCAAAGACCTGGGCAGCATCTTTCAAAAAATTATCAAGGAAAACTACCCTAATATCCTGGAACCAGCTGGTGAAATATGCATTGAAAGAATCCCCCAATCACCTCAAGAAAGAGATCCCAGAATAAAAACCCCAAGGAACATTATAGCCAAATTGCAGAACTCTTCGGTCAAGGGAAAAATACTGCAAGTGGTCAGAAATAAACAACTCAAATATTGAGGAGTCACAATCAGGATTACACAGGACTTGGCAACTATAACATTAAAGGGCCAGGGGTCATGGAGCATGATATTCCAGAAGACAAAGGAGTTAGGACTACCACCAAGAATCATGTACATGGCAAAGTTAAACATAATACTTCAAGGGAAAAAAAGATTATTCAATGAAATAGGAGGCTTTCAAGGTTTCATAAGGAGAAGACCAGAATTGAACAACAAAAAAATGATCTCTAATATCAAGACCCAAGAGAAGCTGAAAAAGGGAAAAAAGGAAAAGAGTACATAAGGGATTCAATGGAGTTATACTGTTTACATCCCTGCATGCGAAGATGATACTAGTAATTCTTAAAAATTGTACCACTAACAGTACAACTAGAAGGAATATACATAGACAGAGGGTATAAGGTGAATTTGAGGAAATGAAATAAGAATTAAATGATGAGAAATAGAAGTACATTGGGTACAGAAGGAAGGGAGAGGTAGAATGGGGTAAATTATTTCATATTAAGAGGTGTGAAAAAACTATTACACTGGAAGAAAAGATGGCAAGGTGGTCAATGGACATCACTTGAACCTTACTCTCATCAATATTGACTCAAAGAAGGAATAATACACAAAATCAATTGAATATAGAAATCTATCTTACCCAACAGGAAAATAGGAAGGGAGGAGACTAAGTAAAAAGGGGGGGGGTAACTGACAGAGGAGAAAGCAGACTGGGGGAGTTGGTATACAGAAGTAAAACACTGTGGGGAGGGAAAGGGTGAGAGGAGAGAGGAGACAAACAGTAAAGAAAATAGGTTGCAGGGAAATACACAAGTTAGTAATCATAATTGTGAATGTGAATGGGATGAATTCTCCCATAAAACAGAAGTAGATAGCAGAGTGGATCATAAACCAGAATCCTACAATTTGTTATTTACAAGAAATCCACTTGAAGCAGAGAGACACACACAGAGTAAAGATAAGAGGCTGGAGCAGAATCTATTATGTTTTTTCCCACTGAAGTTAAAAAAAAAGGCAGGGATGGCAATCCTGATCTCAGACAAAGCAAAAGCAAAAATAGGCCTAATTAAAAAAGATGAGGAAGGAAACTACATCTTGCTAAAAGGTATAGACAATGAAGTCATATAAATACTAAACATACATGCACTAAGTGGTATAGCATCCAGAATCTTAAAGGAGAAGTCAAGTGAGTTACAGGAAGAAATAGACAGCAAAACTATACTACTGGGGAACCTCAAGTGTCCCCTTTCAGGACTTGATGAATCTAAGCAAAAAATAAAATACAGTGGTGAATCAGTGGAATAGATTAGGTACACAAGATACAGTAGTAAATGACCATAGTAGCTTAGTGCTTAATAAACCCAAAGACCCCACCCTTTAGGATAAGAATTCACTAGTTGACAAAAACTGCTAAGAAAACTGAAACACAGTAAGATACCAAGTAAGTACAGATGAACATCTCACACCATATACAAAAATAAAGTCAAAATAGGTACATGACTTAGATATAAAGGGTCACACCATAAGCAAATTAGAAGAGCAAGGAATAGTCTCCCTGTCAGATCTATGCAGAAGGGAAGAATTCATGATGAAACAAGTTATAGAGAGCATTATGCTATATAAAATAGATAATTTTGATTATATTAAATTAAAAAGCTTTTGCACAAATAAAACCAACACAACCAAGATTAGAAGGAAAGCAGAAATCTGGGAAACAATTTTTGCCCACAAGTGTCTCTGATTAAAGTTTCATTCCTCAAATATATAGAAAACTGAGTCAAATTTATAAGAATACAAGCCATTCTCCAAGTGATAAACAGCCAAAGGATATGAACAGGCAGTTTTCAGATGAAGAAACCAAAGCTATCTAAAGTTATATGAAAAAAAATGTTCTTAATCACTATTGATTAGAGAAATGTAAATTAAAACAACTCTGAGATACAACCTATAAGAGTGGCTAATACAATAGAAAAGGAAAATGATAAATGTTGGGGAGAAGGTGGGAAAATTGGGGCACTAACACACGGTTGGTAGAGTTGTGAAATGATCCAGCCATTCTGGAGAGCAATTTGGAACTATGCCCAAAGGGCAGCCAAATTGTTTATAACTTTTGATACAGCAATGCTATTACTAGGTCTGTATCCCAAAGAGATAATAAAAAAGGGAAAAGGACTTAAATGTGCAAAAATATTTATAACAGCCCTTTTTGTATTGGAAAAATATTGGAAATTGAGAGGATGCCCATAAATTGGGGAATGGCTGAACAAGTTGTGGTATATAAATGTAATGCAATACCATTGCTCCAGAAGAAATAATGAACAGGCAGATTTCAGAAAAAACTGAAAATACTTGTAAGAACTGATGTAAGTTGAAATGAGCAGAACCAGAAAAACATTGTACATAGTACCAGCAACATTATGTGATAACAGATCAACTATGAATAACTCAGCTCTTCTTAGCAACACAATGATCTAAGACAAGTATAAAGGACTCATGAAATGCTATCCACATCCAGATAAAGAACTGATGGACTCTGAATGTAGATCGAAGCACACTTTTTTCACTGACTATTCTTTTTCATTTTTTCCCCCTTTTGATGTTTCTTCTTTCACAACTGTGACTAATATGGAAATATGTTTTACATGATAATACATGTATAACCAATATCAAACTGCCTACCATTTTCACAAGAGGGGAGGGGAGGTAGAGAGGGAGAAAAATTTGGAACTGAAAAGGTTGTAAAAATTAATGCTAAAAATTGCCTTGACATATAATTGAGAAAAAATAAAATGCTATTTAAAAAAGTAATCATATGAAAATTTCTTCCCAGTACTTTTTTGTTCTGAAAAGACACTCTGTTTCTCAAATGGCACCACAGATTTCTTTCACCTTTAACATGCCCTCCTTACAAAGCCATTTCTTTCTTTTTTTTCTTTCTTTCATTTTTTTTATTTTCCACAAGTTTTTGACCTCCAAATTTCTCACCCCTCCCCCCAACCCAAGATGGCATGCATTCTGAATACCCCTTCCCCTGGTCTGCCTTCTCTTCTATCTCTCCCCCCTCCCTTCTCTTATCCCCTTCCCCTTCTATTTTCCTGTAGAGCAGGATAGACTTCTGTACCCCATTTCTGTATTTCTTATTTCCCAGTTGCATGTGAAAACATTTTTTTTAAAACAGTGTTTTTAAAACTTTGAGTTCCAAATTTTCTCCTTCTCCCTCCCCACCCACCCTCATTGAAAAGGCAAGCAACTCAATATAGGTTGTACATGTGCAGTTATGCAAAACACTTCCTTAGTAGTCATGTTGTGAAAAACTAACTCTATTTCCCTTAATCCTATCCTGCCCTCCCATTTATTCTATTCTTTCTTTTGACCCTGTCCCTCCTCAGAAGCATTTGCTTCTGATTACCCTCTTTCCCAATCTGCCCTCCTCTTTATCACCCCCTGCTCTCTTGTCCCCTTCTCCCCCTATTTTCCTGTAGGGTAAGACAGATTTCCATACCCAATTGAATGTGTATGTTATCTCTCCTTAAGCCAAATCCTATGAGAATAAGATTCCCTCATTCCCTCTCACCTTCCCCTGTTTCCCCTCCACTGTGAAGACTTTTTTTTCTGTTTTTTTTTGAGATAATTTACCCCATTCTACCTCTCCCTTTCTTCTCCAAGTATCATCCTCTCTCATCCCTTAATTTTATTCTCCAGATATGACCCCTTAATCTTCAACTCACCCTGTGCCCTCTATCTATCTATATATACATACATACAATTTTTTTCCTTCAACTACCCTAATACTGACAAAGTTCTCATGAGTTACAAATATCATCTTTCCATGCAGGAATGTAAACAGTTCAATCTTAATAAGTCTCTTATGATTTCTCTTTCCTGTTTACCTCTTCATGTTCCACTGGAGTCCTATTTGAAAGTCAAATTTTCTGTTCAGCTCTGGTCTTTTCATCAGGAATGCTTGAAAGTCCTCTATTTCACTGAATGACCATTTTTTCCCCTGAAGGATTATACTCAGTTTTGCTGGGTAGGTGATTCTTGGTTGTAATCCTATCTCCTTTGCCCTCTGGAATATTATATTCCATGCCCTGTGGTCCTTTAATGTAGAAGCTGCTAAATCTTGTGTTATCCTGATTGTGTTTCCACAGTACTTGAACTATTTCCTTCTGGCAGCTTGTAATATTTTCTCCTTGACCTGGGAACTCTGGAATTTGGCTACAATATTCCTAGGAGTTTTCCTTTGGGGATCTCTTTCAGGAGGAGATCTGTGGATTCTTTCAATTTCTATTTTGCCCTCTGGTTCTAAATATCAGGGCAGTTTTCCTTGATAATTTCTTGAAAGATGATGTCTAGGCTCTTTTTTTGATCATGGCTTTCAGATAGTCCAATAATTTTTAAATTCTCTCTCCTGGATCTATTTTCCAGGTCAGTTGTTTTTCCAATGAGATATTTCACATTGTTTTCTAATTTTTCATTCTTTTGGATTTGTTTTACAGTGTCTTGATTTCTCATAAAGTCACTATCTTCCAATTGCTCTATTCTAATTTTTAAGGAAGTATTTTCTTCAGTAATCTTTTGGACTTCCTTTTCCATTTGGCCAATTTTTCTTTTTAGGGCATTTTTCTCCTCATTGGCTTTTTGGACCTCTTTTGCCATTTGGGTTAGGCTATTTTTTAAGGTGTTATTTTCTTCAGTATTTTTTGGGTCTCCTTTAGCAAGCTGTTGACTTGTTTTTCATGATTTTCTTGCATCACTCTCATTTCTCTTCCCAGTTTTTCCTCCTTCCCTTACTTGCTTCTCAAAATCCCTTTTGAGCTCTTCCAAGGCCTGGGACTGATTCATATTTTTCTTGGAGGCTTTGGATGTAGGAGCTTTGACTTTGTTGTCTTCTTCTGGTTGTATATTTTGATCTTCTTTTTCACCAAAGTAAGATAATATGTCTGACTCTTTTTGCACTGCTTGCTCATGATCCCAGCCAATTACTTGAGTTTTAAACTCTTTGTTAAGGTAAGAGTCTGCTTCCAATGTGGAGAGTGTACTGTCCCAAGCTTCAGGGGTTTGTGTAGCTGTTTTCAGAGATACTTGTAGGGCCCTGTAAATTTTCAGTTCTTCCAAGGTGGTATGATAAGGGGTGAGGTGTTTACTCCTTTCCTGGCCTGAGATTACAAGTACTCCTTTCTGTCCTGTTACTCTCCACAATCCCTACAAGCTCCACTAAGCCAGCGCTCCTCCTCACCCCAGCACCACTGCCCAGAACTGTGACCCAGATCCTGCCTGAGCACTGGCAAAGAGATCCCTGCAGTCCCTCTCTGATCAGCCACTGGATTCCCCCTCAGTCTGTGGGCTGGAAGCTTGGGAAGCAGCTGCCCCCCCCAAGGCCAGGCTCTTGGGGAATGGAGCTGAAATCCCGCCTTCCTCTCTGACCACGGACAGATACAGAGTTTTTCCACTGACCTTCTAAGCTGTCTTTGGCATTTGTGGATTGAGGAGTCTAGAAACCTCCACAGCTGCCCGAAGTTTAGTCCTCTGAGGCCTGCTCCAGGTTTGCTGTGGCCCGCGTGCCCACACTGTGCTCCCAGCCTGGCGTGATACACCTTTCTGATCAATCATCCAGGTTGTCTTGGGCTGGAAATTTGTTTCACTCTGTCTTTTTGTGGGTTCTGCTGCTTCAGAATTTGTTTAGAGCCATTTTTATGAGTATTTGGAGGGGTTTAGGGGAGAGCTCAAGCAAGTCACTGCTTTCACTCCACCATCTTGGCTCTGCTCCACCCCCCCCATTTTTCTTTCAATATTTCCTTTGAGTAATCTATAATCACACAAAACACATCCCACCTTGAGCTTGGGGTCATTGATAAGTGTACTCATGCTCTAAAAATTTTTAATCCCTCTAGATAACAACCACTCTGTGACTTATAAGAATGACTTCAAATATACCTGGTCCCCTTAGATGTGTTATCATTATCAAAATCGAAGAACTTTATGTCTAGTAGCCATATAGAAGGTTTGAATGCAATATCAGTTGTTTTCATGGCTCCTAGAAAGGTTAAAGTCATGGGTAGCAAGAATGTTTATGAGCCCATTAAATTTGCATTACCCCCTTATACATATATCAGTGAAAATAGAAGTGAAGAAAAGAGAACTATCAGTGGATTTAGAGCTTAAATCTAGAATTCAGAATAATTTCTCACATAGTAAATGTTTAATTAGTGTTTCTTGAACTAATTGAGTTCCTGCATTGTTCCTAAGTAGTTGTGTGATTGTGGGAAAGTCACTGTAATATGGGGCTAATGCTTTCTCTACACCTCAGAGGCTTTATATAGATGTGAGTGAGTATTAAGTAACCTGTAGGTCACATGTAGTAGTAAACAAAAATAATCCAAGAAAGTATAATACTAATTGGGTCATATTTTCATGTATTGAAAATTATTATAGTCCTTAGTGATCCCTCCCTCCTTTGAGCTCTGTGGCTTTTTATTATTTTAACCATGAATTTAGTACATTTGATTATTAATAATCAATTTATTTATAGTGCTCATACAGTCACATAGTTTGCAAGCTATTCAAAGTTTTGGGCCCTGTCTTTTAATTTTTGTATTACCCATTCTTTGCTTAATAATTCAATCCAATAAATATTTATTAAGGGCCTACTAAATACCAGGCACTGTGGTAAGTGCTGGGAACACAAATAAGAAAAAGAAAGTTCTTACCCTCAAGGAACTTACAATCAAACGGAGGAAGACAACCCCACAAGAGAAGGGGAGGGGGACATTCAGGGTTTCCTAGTTTGGGGGCACATTGCTCCTTGGCTTCAAAACCAAACTAAGCTGCTGATGGAGAGCTACCTGGAAAGTTCTGAGCTATGTATAAAGGAAGACTTTGGGAGGGGTTTAATGTTTCATCCCTCCAGCCCTCCAAGTAGAAGGGAGAGGCAACTGAACCAGTTGAGAAGGTGTTAAGTATCAACAATGGAGTCAATCAGTATGATGAAGGGATTTCAAGTGATCAGCTTATCCTGAGGGAGGCATGATGTTCTATGGAACTCAAAGCAAGCAGAGATATTGATAGAAAATGAAGAGTCAGCTCAATGCTCTGTACATGGCATATACCCATTAATTTTCATTGTTGATGATAATCAATCTTTGCTAAAAATATGTGTTTTACCAGAGGGTGATTTATTTTAGGAATGGCTGAATTTATTTGAGGCCTAGGGCTCAAATAATTTCCATTGCTTCCCTATTTGCATAACTTTTTTTTTTTGCCTTTCTTGCTATCAACATATTCTTTGTTTGGGGGAGGGAATTCTAACTAATGCCTCTTATGTGTAGCACATGGTCCACAAAGCTATCTCATTTATTGCCCACAGGGTTCCATAGCTCCAGCTGTTCTAGAGATAAAACAGCTGTCTCCAGAGAAGAGAGAAGAGTATTCTCTTTGGTTGAGAAAAAGAATATTGTGTGTTTTAACATCATCAGCTAGAATCATCAGCCAGCTTTCTTTACGCCATTTGCCTTAACACTCACATCAGAAAACATGCCTTAGAAGACTTACAGTCTTTCCCCTTGGACATTCTCATCCTAGGCCGGCTATCCTGAATCTTGATTGCCTTAGTCACCCACTACCTCTAGGCTGGGCCCAAGCCTTATATTATTTCACTCCCTAGCCATGTTCCCTTGATTTATTTTGTTGTCACTAAAATGTCTTCTATCACTCTCCTACTCTGAATTTCCAATTCTTGAATAAAAAGCAAAATAATTTTGTCCCTGCCTCTGGAAATGGTGCTCTCTGTTCCTCATCCCTGCATGGCAGTACAATGCTTGACATATCCTAAGCACTTAACAAATTTTTTTTTCCTTAACAGTATTTTATTGTTTCCCAATTACATGTAAAGATAGTTTTCAACATTCATTTTTGTAATATTTTGAATCCCAAATGTGCTTATGGTGCCACCTTTTATGTCTAAATCATGTACCCATTTCGACCTTATCTTGGTATAAGTTGTAAGATGCTGCTCTATGCCTAGTTTCTGTCATACTATTTTTCAGTTTTCCCAGAAATTTTTGTCAAATATAGTTCTTATCCCAGAAGCTGGTGTCAGTCATTGACTACTGTCTTGTACCTAACCTTTTCCACTAATCCACTATTCTCTTTCTTAGCCAAATAGTTTTGATGATTGCTGCTTTAAAATATAGTTGTAGATCTGGTATGGCTAAGCCACCTTCCTTTATATTTTTCATTAATTCCATTGATATTTCCAACATTTTGTTTTCCAGATGAATTCTGTTATTTTTTCTAGCTCTATAAAATAATTTTTGGTAGTTTAATTGGTATGGCACTGAATAAGTAAATTAATTTAGGTAGAATTGTCATCATTATATTAGCTGGGGTTACCCATGAGCAATTGATATTTTCCAATTATTTAGATCTGAGTTTATTTGTGTGAAAAGTGTTTTGTAATTGTATTCATATAGTTTTAGCAATTTATATTTTTATAAATATTCATTCATTTCACTTAGGTTGTCAGATCTATTGGCATATGGTTGGGCAAAATAACTCCTGATTATTGTTTTAATTTCCTCTTCATTGGTGGTAAATTCACCCTTTTCATTTTTTGATACTGGTAATTTGGTTTTCTTCTTTGTTTTAAGTAAAATTAACCAAAGGTGTATCTATTTTATTGTCCCCCCCCCCCATAAGAACCAGGTCTTAGCTTTATTTTTTAATTCAATTGTTTTCTTAACTTTCAATTTTATTAATCCCTCCTTTGATTTTCAGAATGTCTAATTTGATATTTAACTGGGGATTTTTAATTTGTTCTTGTTATTGTTCTTGCCCAATCCATTGTTCTTGTCTTTCTCTGTTTTATTCATGTAAGCATTTAGAGACATAAAATTTCCCCTAAGAACTGCTTTGGCTTCATCTCATAAGTTTTGGTATGTTGTCTCATTAACTTCATTCTCTTTGATGAAATTATTGATTGTTTCTATGATTTGTTTTTTGGCCCACTCATTCTTTAGGATTAGATTATTTAGTTTTCAATTAATTTTTAGTCTGCCTTTCCATGGCCCTTTATTACATGTAATTTTTATTGCATCACGATCTGAAAAGGATTCATTTAATATTTCTGCCTTTCTGCATTTGCTTGTGAGGATTTTATGTCCTATTACATGTTCGGTTTTTGCTTATGTGTCATTTACTGCTGAAAAACATGTATATTCCTTTCTGTCCTGATTCATTTTTCTCCAGAGGTCTATTATATCTAACTTTTCTAAAATTTTATTCACCTCCTTAACTTCTTTCTTGTCTATTTTGTGATTAAATTTATCTAGTTCTGAGAGGGGGAGGTTGAGGTCCCCCCAGTAGTATAATTTTTCTGTCTATTTCTACCTGTAATTCACTTAATTTCTCCTCTAAGAATTTGGATGCTATACCACTTGATGCATATGTGTTTAGTACAGATATTACTTCATTGTCTATGGTACCTTTTAGCAAGACATAGTTTCTTTTCTTATCTCTTTTAATTAGATGTATTTTTTGCTTTTGCTTTGTCTGAGATCAAGATTGCTACTGGGGTATAATGCTGGGGTATAATATATTCTAGAGCATAATGTATTCTGCTCTGTGTGTATCTGTCTACTTCAAATGTACTTCTTATAAACAACATATTGGTTTTTGATCTGCTCTGCTATCTACTTCTGTCTTATGGGAGAATTCATCCCATACACATTCACAGTTATGATTATTAACTGTGTATTTCCCTCCATCCTATTCTTCTTCCTGCTTGTCCTCTCTCTCCTTTCACCCTGTCCCTCCTCACTAGTGCTTTGCTTCTGATTACCACCTCCCTCAATCTGCCCTACATTCTATCTGCCCCCCTGCCCATTCTTTTCCTTTTTCCTCTCCTACTTCCATATAGGGTAAGATAAATTTCTATACACAACTGAGTATGTTATTCTCTCTTTGAGGCACATCCAATGAGAGTAAGGTTCAAACAAAGCTCACCCCCTTCCTTCTTTCCTTCTACTATAATAGGTCTTTTGCACCTCTCACTGTGATGTAATTTATCCTATTCTGCCTCCTCCCTTCCTTTCCTCCCAGTACAATCCTTTTTTTCTCCCCTTAATTTTTTTATATATCTTCACATCAAAGTCAGCTTGTACCTACACACTCTATCTATGTATACTTTTTATGACTGCTCTAATAGAGATACAGTTCTCAAGAGTTACAGGTATCATCTTCCTATGTAGGGATGTAATCAGTTTAATCTTATTGAATAAAATATTTTTCTTTCTTGTTTACCTTTTATGCTTTTCTTGAATCTTGTATTTGATGGTCAAATTTTCTGTTCATCTCTGGTCTTTCCATCAAGAAAGTTTGAAAGTCCCATATTTCATTGAATGTTTATATTTTCCCCTGAAAGATTATGCTCAGTCATGTTGGGTACTTGATTCTTGGTTGTAACCCAAGCTCCTTTGCCTTCCAGAATATCATATTCCAAGCCCTCCAATCCTGTAATATAGAAGTTTTGTAATCCTGATAGTTGAATTTTTTTTTCTTTCTGACTGCTTGTTGTAGTTTCTTCTTGACCTCATAATTCTGGAATTTGGTTGCAGTATTCCATAGAGGTTTCATTTTGGCATCTCTTTCAGGAAGTGA
Organism: Phascolarctos cinereus; assembly: GCF_003287225.1. Lineage (NCBI taxonomy): Eukaryota > Metazoa > Chordata > Mammalia > Diprotodontia > Phascolarctidae > Phascolarctos > Phascolarctos cinereus. The sequence continues at coordinate 164,159,475 of NW_027555514.1, forward strand.
TTGGTGGATTCTTTCAAAGACTATTTTATCCTTTGGTTCTAGGTTATTAGGGCAGTTTTCTTTGATAATTTCTTGAAAGATGCTAACCTGGCTCTTTATTTAAGCATGGTTTTCAGGCAATAATTCAGTTCAATAATTCTTAAAATATCTCAACTAGTTGGTGGTGCAGTGGATAGAGCACTGGCCCTGGAATCAGGAGGAATTGAGTTCAAATATGACCTCACATACTTGACACTTATTAGTTAAGAGAATTTAATCCTGATTGCCTCATTCTTCTCCCACCTCCCCCGCCCAGGTCAGTTGTTTTTCTGATGAGATATTTTACATTTTCTTCTATTTTTTCATTGTTTTGATTTTGTTTGACTGATTCTTGATGTCTCATAGAGTCATTCACTTCCGCTTGCCTGATTCTAATTTTTAAGGAACTATTCTTCAGTTAACTTTTGTACATCCTTTTCCATTTGGCCAATTCTATTTTTTAAGGAGTTGCTCTCTTCAGTCAATTTTTATACTTCTTTTTCCAAACTGTTGACTCTTTCTCTCATAATTCTCCAGCATAACTCTGATTTCTTTTCCCAAATTTTCTTCTACCTCTCTTACCTGATTCTAAAAATCTTTTTTGAGCTTTTCAAGAGGACTTTTTTGGGCTTGAAACCAGTTCATATTCACCTTTGAGGCTTCATGTGTAGGTATTTTGACATTGTTTTCCTCTTCTGAATTTGTGTTTTGTTCTTTCCTGTTGCCATAGTAGCTTTCTATGGTCAGGGTTCTTGTTGGCTTTTTGCTCATTTTTAAGACTTAAGCTCTGCTCCTGGGTACCAGGTTCTTGTGCTGGGGGTCAGGGGCTTGGTCACAGGCTTTCTATGTTGGGGCCTCAGGTTTTGATGGCTTGCCCACTGTGCTGAGGTGACCTGCTCTAGTTGTGCCTATTGTGCCAGTGTTCCGGGGCTGGAAATTTGCCTTCTGCCCTGGGGCTGGAGGCCTCTGGCCTGCTGTGCCACTAGCTTGCTGAGCCAGTAGTGAGGGGCCTCAGTTGCTGATCTGTGCTGTAGCTAAAAGCTTCTTCTTCTTCTTTTTTTTTTTTTTTGCTTTTAGGCAATTGGGGTTAAGTGACTTGCCCAGGGTCACACAGCTAGTAAGTGTTAAGTGTTTGGTCTGAGGCTGGATTTGAAGCTAAAAGCTTCTTGATCACTTGCTTGGACACCATCTGAACTAGACTGTGTTCCCCAAGCGAGACAAACTTTTCCTGAAATCCTTCTAAGTTGTCTTAAGCTGTAAAATTGCTTCACTCCATCTTTTTGTGGGTTCTGTCACTTCAGAGTCTGTTTAGAGGCTTGATTTAATGTCATTTCTGAGGGAAACTGAGGAGAGCTCAGCCACCTTGGCTTTGCCCCACCTCCCCAGTGAATGTTTTTTTTTTTAAATCATTCATTCATCATCTTTGTGGTCTGTATACAGGTGTTGTTTATTTAATCATTAATGGTATTTTTACAGCAGGGCAATAATCCAGTTCACTATTTCAACCTTTCAATAATGCAGCCATTTACATGTGCAGTGAAAATTTTCAATACACGGCAGAAATTTGGAAAAAAAATTTAAACTACCTTGAATGCTCAGCTAATTTTTTGTGAGTGTATTTATATTAGTAAAAAAAGAAATGGACCTTGGCAAATAAGATGATAGTGTTTTTTCTAAGCAGTTGAAAGTGTAGTTGCTTTTGTCAGTTTGTTTTGCAAATGAAAATTGGCATACAAATGCTGTCCCCACTGATCTTAGCCAGAAAAAGACTTCAAAAATATGTTCTAATATAACTATTTCTTAGGCCTTTGGAACCCTTCAGAAGACTTCTCATGATGCAGCCTTTTGTTTGGGGTTAAAATGATAGTCTCCTGTTTGGGCTATCATGTGAGGAGAACCTGGAAAAATGCTTTGAGTCTGGTAATTTTCACTGATAAACTGAGTCAAACATATTTGATGAATGACAGGAAGTCTTACCAGGAGAGTTAGAGCAGAAGTTTAGAACACAGGGCATAAATAAGTTCATCAGATAGTCTGGAGCTTCTAAGGTGAAGCTAATGCTCATGAGCAAAGCAAAGGGGCAAAGCCAAGCAGGTTGCTGTGGAATTATAGATTTATAGATTCTCACAGTTAGAAAGGATCTCAGGAGTCATTAAGTCTAACCCATATCTGAGCAAGAACCCCATCTCCTACATCCCTGAAGAACACCCTTTAAACTTTGGTTGGAAGACCTACCTAGATAATCAATCAGTTGTTATTGTTTAGTAGTATTTGACTCTTCATGACCCCATTTGGGGTTTTCTTGGCAAAGATACTGGAGTGGTTTTCCGTTTCCTTCTCCAGCTAACTTTACATTTTAGAAAACTAAAGCAAACAGGTTTAAGTGACTTGCCCAGGTCGCACAGCTAGTATGTGTCTAAGGACAGCTTTGAACTCAGGTCTTCTTGACTCTAGGCCCAGAGGTCTATCCACTGTGCCACCTAGATGCCTCTCTACATTTGGGAAACTCTAATTTTTAGGATTTCTCCCCTTATATCCTTTAAGGAATATGTATCACATCACATTCAGTACATTGCTCACTAGTGGAACACTGCATATAATACTGGAGTTGGTTAATGTGCTGGCCTACCAATCCCTATTCTTCTCCTAACTATGCTTCTGATTTTCAAAATTCCAGTGCCTTGCTCCTGCCTGGTAACTTTTACTCACCCTATGTTAAGGTCCTTTTTGTGGATTGTCTTCTCCCATTAGAATGTAATCACCTTGAGGGCTAGGACTGTTCTTTTTTTTTTTTTCATGCTTGTATTTGTATCGCCAGAGATTACTACAGTGCCTGGAAAATAATAAGAAATATTTGTTGCTTTGTTGGTTGAGGGATTATTATCATTTTGTACAAAGCTAGACTTCAGAGGTTGAATTTATGGGAAGATATTTTGGGTCAACACAAGGAAAAATTTCCTATTAGAGCAATCTAAAAAATGAAATGGATGAATTTAGTAGGTTCTGGGCATCTAATCACTGGAAAACTTTAGACATAGACTGGATGACTTATTGGGGATATTATAGATAACATTTATGTAACAAATAAGTGTTATATTCAATGATGTTGGAAATCCCTCACTACTCTGAGATTCTATTGTTAATTATGACAAATTATATTGATGCATGTTTTACATTTATAATACATTTTTAAATCTATGCTCATCTTTGGCACTCCTAGTAACCCTGTGAGATAGGCAGCGTAGGTATTGTTATTCTCATTTTACTAATGAGGAAATTTAAGAACAAAGAGGTCAAATGATTTTTCCCAGGATTATAAAACTACTAAGTGATTGAGCTAAATGGGACTTCATTTCAAATGCTAACAATGTCTAGTGATATTAGCTCAATAGATTTTTTTTTTACTTTAATCTTATTTATCTCCCCTTTGATTTTCAGGATTTCAATTTGGTGCTCAATTGGGGATTTTCAATTTGTTCCTTTTTCTAGTTTTTTTGGTTGCATGCCCCATTGATTGATCTGTTCTTTTTTCATTTTGCTGATTTAAGAATTTAGAAAAATAAAATTTCCCCTAAGTACTGCTTTGGCTGCATCCCATAAATTTTGGTATGTTGTCTCATTGTTGACTTTCTCTTTAATGAAGTTATTGTTTCTATGATTTGTTCTTTGACTCACTTATTGTGTAGGATTAGATAGTTTATTTTCTAATTAATTTTAAATCTATATTTCCACTGTCCTTTGTTAAATGTAATTTTTATTGCATTATGATCCAAAAAGAGTACACTTACTGTTTCTGCTTTTTTACGTTTGATTGTCAGTTTTTATGTAGGTGACATGTGCTACTGAGAAAAAAGATATATTACTTTCTGTTCCCATTCAGTTTTCTCCAAAGCACTGTCATATCTAACTTTTCTGATCTATTTATCTCCCTAGTTTCTTTCTTGTATGATTTTGGGTTGGATTTATTGAGTTCTGAGAGGGAACAGTTGAGATTCCCCCCATTAGTATAGCTTTGCTGTCTATTTCTTCTTGTAACTCACTTTACTTCTTTAAGATTTTGGATTCTATATAACACTTGGTGCATGTATGTTTAGTATTGATATTGCTTCATTGTCTATGGTACCTTTTAGCAATATGGAGTTACTTTCCTCATCTCTTTTAATTAGGTCTATTTTTTATTTTACTTTGAGATCAGGATTGCTACCCCTCTTTTTTTTTTTTTTCTTGAGCTTCTGTGTGTATCTCTGTGCTTCAAGTGTGTTTCTGGTAAATAATATATTATTGGATCCTGGTTTTTGATCCACTCTGCTATCTGCTTCCATTTTGTGGGAGAGTCATCCCATTCACATTCACAGTTATGGTTACTAACTGTGTATTTTCCTCCATCCTGTTCTTTTGTTCATCCCTTCTCTCCTTTCATCCTTTCCTTTCTCATCAGTGTTTTGCTTCTAATGTCCAATGCTATATCTTATTTTCCCCTGCTCTATCTTTATTAACAATTAACTTTTGATTAAAAGTTTGGAGCTTATGGGTATTCTACGTAACTGCTCAACTGGCATTTATTGGGCCTTCAAGAAGTGGCTATAAACCAAAAGGCAAAATGTCTCACCCACAAGTGAAAGGTACTGCTGGTAGTACGAAGATCTTTTCATTCAGGTATACACACAGAATTTAAATTGGAAAAATAATAATAACTAACCTTATATTATGTTTTAAGATTCACAAAGTACTTAAATATTTTATCTTTATGACAACTCTGGTAGGTAAGTGCTATAATGGTCCTATCATAGGAAACTGAGACAGACAAAGAAGTAACTTGTCTGGGTTTACATAACTATCTGAGGATGGATTTGAACTCAGATCTTCCTGACTGCAGTTCCAGACCTTTATCCGCTGTGCCACCTATCTGCCTTAATCATTCCCATTGTTGGTTCTGAAAATTTAGGATAGTGATAACATTCACATAAAGAGGGGTAATATTCAAACACTAATAGTTCTGGAAGATCAACAATGATTCTGAAGGGAAGACAGAGGGAGAGCCTCAAATGATATCTTTGCCTATGTTTGTTTCCAATAATATAGAATTTGAAATCGCATGATAGTCTTCAGAAGAATGCAGTTTTGAGCAAACATCATAGAAGGGTGAATGTGGAAAGGTACATGAAAGAAATTAACATCAGAGACCCTGTGGGATTTTTACTTAAGCTTAGTGAAGACAGGGTAAAGAATGGCAAAGGAGGCAATATTGACCGAGCACACAGGTATTGCTATCAGCTCTAAGTATGGAAGATGGTTTTTACAAGTATGAATTCCCTTAAATTAATAATTTCCTCTCTTTGAGGAAAAACTGAGCCACAATTTTCTAATCTGTGACCACTCTGATGATACAAAGGCAGTGTTATATATAACCTTTGTCCTGGAGTCAGAAGAGACCTGAGGCTGTGCGCATCACTTAACCTCAGTTTCTTTGTCTATAAAACAAGGATGATAATACTGGTATCATTTAACTCAAAGGGTTGTTATGAGGAGAAAATAATATTATATATTCAAGGCCCTACATAAACCTTAGAATGCCATATGATTTTCAGTGGCTGACATGATCAGTAAAAAACTAGGGCACATAGTAGTTCTGTTTCCCAATGATTTCTCCCACAAAAAACTTGAAGCTAATTTATTCTGGAATAAAATCATGCCTACATATGTTCATGTAATATATATGTAAAGAACATGCCATATTACATATGGCATGAACATATTACAAATATAAGATATGCATGTGCTACAGATGCATTTGAACCTAAGTCAAAAGCAAGGGACTTTCTCTTATACTAAATTTGGTCTGTAAAACTTTTCATTTTCCTGTTCATTCTTTTTGTCTTCCTTTCTTTGGCCCATTTCTTGCCTAGCCCCATGCCCTACAGAGCTGATCCAAGCATGGAACATTCTTTGAAACCAATAAGAACTCTGCAGGGGACCTTTGTAATTCTTGCCATTGCACCTTGCAGCATTTTTCAAAATTTTTCAAGGAATGATCCAAACACTTCTCTTTGAATTCTACAGTCTTGTTAGATCTTTGCCACTGATATTCTTCTTAAAGGACTGCCAGCTGGATAATGATCTCCAGAGACTCTCACCTGCTCCAGGGCCACCCATCCTCTAGTGATTCTTGTTGTTATAAACTGTAATAACATTGTATGAGATAGCAGAGTTTGCTTGATCTTTATTTCTCAATCCTTGAGTTCAGGCCAAGAGATAGTGAGGGTATCTAATTAGTATGTGCAACAAGCACCTTTTTCTACACACATTATATTTTCACTCTTTATGATTAATTACAGTCCAAGTTTCCAAAGTTAAAAAAGAGGCAGAAGTGTGAGAGAAAACAGTGTTAATATCCAGTTTCTGAGAATATCTACTTTATGACCTGCAGTAACTGTTAACTGTTAACTGACTTCCTTCACCTTCGCATGTCCTTTTCTCTCCCTATATGCACTCTCTTACAACCCAGTTACTGACTGTGTCCATGAACATGGATCATTCAGCTATTAAGAGTATCAAGAGAATGGTTTTAGGTCCATTCTAGTAAGTCACTAGAACTGAATTAATCAGAGTGGAGAGATAGTCTAAAGGAAGGGTTCTTAATGTGGGGACCCTGAACTTGACCTGAGACACAATAGCTGAAAAGCAGAAGAAAGAGATGCCCCAAAGTTCAGGGTTCATAGTCAGAACCAGGGTAGGGCCAAAAGGATCATCCAGTGGTAGAAAGGAGAGGGTCTATGGACCTAAGCTACGTGGCTACCGACCTGATGGTATTACGGCCTTACCTGCTAGATTGCTAGACTACAAGGCTGACTGCAGCATCAGCAGGCTACCTAATTCTGTGAATGGTCACTGTAAATAGAGTTGGCCCTCGATAGAAACTTGGTCATAATGATGATGACTGTTAATAGTCCATTCTCCCATAACACTCTTAATCTTAGTGTTTATTCGCGGGAGTCTAATTAAATTCCAAAAAAAATTTTAATTTTTTTTTATTGTTTACCATAAATCAAGCATCATATAAAAGCTGGAGACCTACAGATAAAAGTGAAAACTGCCTTCAAGGATCTTACATTCTACTGTGGCAAACTATCATGTATATTAATACAGTAAATATTTACAAAATACGTAAAAAGTGAATACAATATAATTTCAGAGTAAGGAGACAATTGGCAATGAGGGATGGGTGGGGGGGAGGCCGTTTCCTATAGCCAGTTGAGCTATGCTATGAAAGAAGCTAAGAATCCTGACTTCTTCCTCTCTTTTACTTTTCATATCCAATTAATTGTCTTTTTTCCTTTTAAAATATTTTTCTTTTTTTATGTTTGAGTTCTAAGTTGTTTATCTCCCCCCCTCCCAACTTCACACTAGAAAAAGCTAACATTTCACAAACACACACACACACACACACACACACACACACACATACACACACTCCCCACTATAGATGCCAAACTCTACAATGCTTCATTCCATAATCCCTTTCTTTCTCTGGAGGTGGATAGCATCTTCCTTCATAGGTCCTTTGTTGTTGATTAGAACTTTCATATAACTTAGTATGGCATAGTCATTCACATTTACTCTTCGAACAATATTGTATTTGCTGTATACAGTGTTCTATTAGTTCTGCTCATTTCACTCTTCATTATTTCATGCAAGTCTTTACATGTTTTCCTAAAATCAACCTGCTCATCATTTCTTACAGTGCAGTAGTATTCCATTAAAATCATATATCATAAATCATAAAATCATGTAACTTATTCAGACATTTCCCAATTTATAGGCATCCCCTCAATTTCTAGTTCTTCGCCACCACAAAGAAAGCTGCTATAAATATTTTAGAACATATACATTCTTTTCCTTTTTCCTTGATTGCCTTGGGAAACAGACCTAACAGGGGTGTTGCTGGGTCAAAGTGTATACACAGTTTTATAGCCCTTTGGCCATAATTCCAGATTTTCTCCAAAATGGTTGAATCAGTTTATGGTTCCCCTAACAGTATGTTAGTTTCCCAATTTTTCTACATACCTTCCAACATTTGTCATTTTCTCTTTCTATCACTTTATTCAGTCTGATAAATGTGAGATGGTATCTCTAAGTTATTTTTAAATTTACATTTCTCTAATCAATAATGATTTAAAACATTTTTTCACATTGCTATCTAGCTATCATCTATCTATCTGTCCCTTTGATTTATTTCTTTTTAAACTGCCTGTTTATATCCTTTGACCATTTATCGATTGGGGAATAACTCATATTTTTATATATTTGAGTTATGAGCCCTTTATCCAAGAAAATGTCTACAAAAATTCCCCCCCCCCCCAGTTTTCTGCTTTCCTTCTCATCTTGACTTCATTGGTTTTATTTGTACAAACCTTTAAAAATTTAATATAATCAAAATTATCCATTTTACAACTCATAATGCTTTGTGTCTCTATATTCTATTTCACGTGAATAGATTCATCTGCTGTCTATCAGTCTGATATGTAATATGTTCCATGTTATTCTAATTTACTAATAATCTAGGTCATGTACTATGATACCTTATTTTGATAAATGGTATAAGAAATTGATCTATATCTAGTTTCTGCCAGATTGCTTTCCAGTTGCCCCACAAGTTTTCACTAGTGAAATCTTATCCTGAAACTTAAATCTTTACCCTTATCAAATGCAAGGTTACTATAATAATTTGCTACATTATGTTGTATATCTATTCTATTTCACTGATACACCATTTTATTTCTTTTTTTCCAAAACTTAAACACACAATAAGAAAAGAAAAAGAAACATATTATTAATGTAAATCAAAACTTAAATAAAAAATAAGAAAAGAAAAAAAAAAAGAATTTCCATGTGCACAGCAGAATGTAAGAGAGGATTCAAAATACACAGTAATAAATTTCCATTTCAAGAAAGCCTATGTAATAAATACTGCAATTGTTTTCAAAGCTGTCCATTTTTTCTTTGTTCCCTTGTAAATTTTCTTTTGTTCTCTGCTTTACACATTTTACTTTGTTCTTTTTCCCCTGTTCCTCCCCAAGCACAGATACACATATATGCACACAAACGCACACATATATGCACATGCATATATAAACAAATATATATATGCATACATATACACATACACACATATACTTACATGTAGTTACATATCTATAATCATACTCGTGTATAGACATACACATTCATATGCATCTATATAAGATTGTACTATACTTGTTCATTCTCTGTGTCTCGGAGGGTGGATGACATCTTCCTTCATAAGTCCAAGTCTTTCCATATTTTTCTAAGTCCACTAACTCATCATTTTCTACACCATAGCAATATTCCAACCTTATTCTATCTAGTTATTTCAAATAGTCTAAAACAATATTAATATGGCTGGACATACAGTTAGTTTCCCTATTTTTCTTTTTTGATTAAATTTATTTTAGCTTTAACTTTGTCTGTGATACTACCTCTGCTTTTTTCCTAATAAATTCTACTCTTGATCTTTATTTTTATGTTTGTGTATATCTCTTAATTCCTATCCCTTCCGACTCCCCTACTTTACTTCTACCCACTACCTTGCCCTCCTATTACTTAACCTACCCCTCTCCAAAGATCCCTCCTTTTTTCTCCCTCCCACCCTTTCCCCTTACCCTCTTATTTCTACCTGAATTTAGAAGACTTTTGTAGCCTTCCAAGTATATATGTTATCATCTCTTTATCCCATTCCCATTAATCTAAACACCCTTATGCCCCCATCCTATTCCCTTATCCTCTTATTTCTTTATAAATTTTAAAGACTTTTATTCCCTTCTAAATGTCTATATCATTCTCTTTTTAAGTCAGATCTGATGTGAATAAGGTTCCCTCAAAAAACCTCTCTTTTCCCCAACCCCTCCCTATCCCTTTAGCCTTTTATTTCTTTCTGAATTTAGAAGACTTTTATATATACATACATACATGTGTATATGTATTGTTCTCTCTTTAACATATTTCTGATGAGAGTAGGGTTCGAGAACTACCAGACCTCCTCCCCATCCAATTCCTCTGTAGGTTTTTCCTCTCATACTTTATTTGTATAATTACTCTTTTTACCTTTTCCTAAATGGCTTTACTTTTTAGAATCATATCATACACAAGTCTACTTCAATCTTTCTTTCAAACTATCCAATTACTAATAACAATCTTGGACATATGTTTTACATTTCCTCATATAACAAATAAACAGTCTATCCTTATTGAATCCCTTGTAATTAGTTTTTGATGTGTATTTTATATTTCTCTTGGATCTTGTAAGTCAAATTTTCTATTAAGTTCAGATTTTTTTTTTGCAACAAAATTCTGAAAGTCTGGTAATTCATTAAATATCTATTTTTCTCATTCAGAATTATGCCTACCTTTGCTGGATATATTTTCAGTTGCAACCCCAGTTCTTTTGCTTTTCAATACATAACATTCTAAGACCTGCAGTCTTTGAGTGTTGCTACTGCTATGTTTTGTGAGATTCTAAATATGGTTCTACTATTTTTATTTTTTTTTCTTGTTGCTCATGACATTTTCATTGATTTGAGCTTTCTTTCATTTTACTGATGTAAGTATCTAGAGATAGCACTTTTTCTCTGATTACTGCTTTTGTTCAATCCCATAAGTTTTGATGTGTTGTCTCATTGTTATTATTTTTAATAAAATTATTGTTTCTATGACGTATTCCTTAACCCACTCATTCTTTAAGATTAGGTTATTTAGTCTCCTACTAATTTTTAATCTGTGTTTCTATTATCCCTTATTACATATAATTTTTTATTGCATTATGATCTGGAAAGGATGCATTTAGCATTTCTGCTTTTCTTCATTTAACTATTTTATAGCCTCATATATGATCAATTGTTGTAAATGTGTCATTTACCATTGAAAAGAAGGCATATTCCTTTCTATTCCCGTTCAGTTCTCTCCAGATATTCATCATCTGTAGCTTATCTAAGATTCTATTAATCTCCTTGACTTCTTTTATTTATTTATTTTTTGGTTATTGGTTATTATTTGGTTATTTATCTAGTTTTGAGAGAGGCACATTGAAATCCCTCTATTATAATTTTGCTATCTCTTTCCACCTATAATTCATTTACCTTTTTCTTTAAAAATGTGAATGCTATAGCATTTGTTGCATATATGTTTGGTACTGGTATTATTTCATTATCTATGGCATCTTTTAACTTAATGTAGTTTCTAGGATTATCTCTTTTTAGTTAAATCTCTAGGATTTTCCTAATATACCATCATATTGTCTGCAGAAAGATATAGTTTTGATTGCTCATGACTGCTACCCCTGTTTTGTTTGTTTGTTTTTACCATATATGTGTCTCTCATTTTAAAATATGTTTCCTGTGAACAACATATTGTTGGGTTCTAGTTTTTAATCCATTCTGCTACCTGTTTCCATTTTATAAATGAATTCATCCCATTCACATTCAAAATCATAATTACTAGTCTTGTGTTTCCATCCATCTTATTTTTCTTCACTTTTTATCCTTTCCTCTCTGTCTTCTTACCCTATTCTTCCTGAGAAGTCTAATTTATTTTTGACTAGTGCCTCCCTCATCCACACACCCTTTTAAAAGTTCCTCCTGTATTCTATCCCCCTGCCCTCCCATTTCTTGGTAAGTTAAGAAGACTTTTATGCCTTACTAAATAGACATGTTTTTCCCTCTTTAACCTAGTTCCAATTAGAATAAGGTTCCTGTACTACCTGCCCTCTACCCTATCTTCCCCTCTACTGTAACAGTTCTTCCATTCACACCTCTCTTGTATGGGATAATTTTCTCCATTTCACCTCTCCTTATACAATTTTATTTTCTAGGATCATCCCATCGTAATCTACTAAACTCCAAGACTTTTATCTATGTATGCTTTTTCAAACTATCCTAGGAACAATAAAACTCTTAAGAGTTACAAGTATAATTTTCCCATATAAGAAGTAAACAGTATAATCTTATTAAATCCCTTATAATTAGTCTTTCATGTTTCTTCTTATGTTTCTCCTGATTCTGGTAAGCCAAATTTTCTGTTCACTTTTGGTCTTTTCCACAAGAATACTTGAAAGTCCCATTAGTTAAATGTTCATGTTTTCCCTTGTAGAATTACACTCAGCTTTTTCTGGGTATGTCTTTTTTGGTTGCAAGCTCAGCTACTCTTCTGTTTGGAATATTATTTTCCATGTCATTTTGTCTTTTAATGAAGAAGCTGCTAAATCTTGTGTTATCATGACGGTAGCTCCACAATATTTAAGTTATTTCTTTCTGTTTGCTTGCAATATTGTAATATTTCTGCCTTGACTCGCAAGCTCTGAAACTTTCCTATAATGATCCTTTGAGTTTTCATTTTTAGATCTCTTTCAGGTATCTATCACTGGACTTTTTCAATTTCTTGTTCAAGAATTTCAGGGTAATTTTCCTTAATAATAGAGTGTCTAGACTCTATTCTTTTAATTGTAACTTTCAGGTAATCCAACAATTTTCATATTATCTCTCCCCAATTTTTTTCCAGGTCATTTGTTTTTCTAATGAGATATTTCACATTCTCTTCTATTTTTTCATTCTTCTAATTTAATTTTATTATTTCTTGACGTCTTATAAAGTCATAAGTTTCCCCTTGTCCAATTCTAATTTTTAAGACATTATTTTCTTTGGTAAGTTTTTGGATTTCTTTTCTTTTCATGATTTTCTTATTTTTATTGCAATGCTCATTTCTTTTTTCATGATTCATGCTCTGCTTCCAGGGTGTGAGGGATAATATCTCAGGCTTCAGGTTTTTCATGCTGTTGTTTTCTGAGCTCTCTCTGGGGGCCTCTGACCTCTTGGTTCTTTCATCGTTCTATAGTCCAAGGCTAGGTGTGGTCACTACTCCTCAGGCTCACACATTGGTTTATAGGTGACCTCAAGTACTCCTCTGCACACCTGAGCTGGGACCAGCACCCCCCAGCATTGCTGTCATCACAAAGACTCTTGTTCTCTGCAGTTCCTCAGGTGGCTGCAAGCATCAGCTTGCTCCTTTGCCTTCAAACCAAAACCACGGACTCTGCTCTGTGAGTGACACAACCAGCAGGTCCCTGCCCCTCTATGACCACACTCATCACCATGTGTTCACTCCTCCTCACCTGTAGCCAAAATATGGGATGCTGTCTGGTCAGTAAACTTGGAGCTACACACCAGTGAAGGGCCCCCATAATCTTCTCCTGATCATCCACTCAATCTCTATACCATACCTAAGCTAAGGCTGCAGGAGACATAGCTGCCCCTAGGGCTTGCCATTTGTTGACTCAGCAATATCTGCCCAGAGGTATCTGAACTCCAATCAGCTCAGACCAGCACCATCAGAAGTCAGATCTTTCCTGAAATTCTCCCAAGTTGTGTTAAGTGTACAACTGCTTTATCCTGACTTTTAATTATTTCTGCTGCACTAAACTTTTCTTTGAGATATTATTTTAAGTTATTTGTGGGGCAATTTGGGAGATCTAGCTACTTCCCTGACTTTTTCTCTCATATTCCTGCAATACACTCTTCTCCAATTAATTATCAAATCTTGTTTATTCAACTTGTGTAATGTTTCTCACAACCATCCACTCACTTGCTTCTATTCTTACTAACAACTCTATTATACACTATCATTATAACCTGCTTAGATTGTAGTCACTTTATCTTAACAGCTGATTCTGTTTTCACTCTCTTTCCCAATCCAATCTGTCCTTTACCACACAGTGCAGCACAAAGGACACTTGATTTGGTATCAAAAATTCTGGGTTCGCATCCATATTCTCTTGCTTGAAAGCAATATATTTGTGCTTCTCTGTTCCTAATCTGCAAAGTAAATTACTCAATCTCAGAGTTGGAAGGGGCTATGAAGGCCATCCAATATACTTTAAAAAACACATTTATAATTTGGAGACTCTATAAAATTTATGCCAACTAGTTTAATGAAGGACCTTAGTTCCTGCCTTGTGAGGATGTGTTGAAAGAACTGCATGCTAGGTCTGGAGGAGAGACTAGTTGGACATTTGGGAAACCTGTAGATGCAACATTGCCTTAAATCACCAGCCTAATGACCTTTCCATAAAGGCCATGAGGTAGTCTCATAGTAGATGAGTAGACTGGTAGACCTGGTTATGCTGAAACAATATTGGCTCTGTGTGATCAAAACATCTTTATTTAGATAAATTAAATAACATTTACAGGAAGAAGGAAGGGAATAAGCATTTATATAGTGCCTATTATGTTCCAGGCACTGTACTAAGCACTTTCAAAAATATCTCATTTGCTCCTCACAACAACTCTGGGAGGTAGATGTTAATATTATCCCCATTTTCTAGTTGAGGAAACTGAGTCAAACAGAGCTTAAGTGACTTGCCGACGGTTACAGTTAGTTTTTGAGGCCAAATTTGAACTCATCTTCCTGACTCTAGGCCCAGCATTCTATTTATTGCACCACCAGCTGCCTCTATAATTGCATGAATTAAAAGAATTGAATTTAAGCTCAATGATTTATAGATACCCCATTTCTCTCTCTCTCTCTCTCTCTCACACACACACACACACACACACACTTTGCATTCCTGCATTTGTTTTTCATTTAAAAAACTGGGACAGCATTTATTTTAATCCAATTGTATACTTCTTCTATCTTATATGTTCTTTCAAAACTTCTAAACACTGGCAGAGACTAAAGAATAACATCTACCTAACTGTTTGGCACACTGGGATATAGTTCATCTTAGGCTAGTGACTGGGAACACTTCAAAAGAAGTCAACTCTACCTCACTTAAATCCAATTTACGCACAAATCAAAAGATATCACCCATACAATTTTACCTATCTCAAAGTCCTGTGGCAATTGGCAAGTGACAAAGAAGTAGGTGTGGATATGCTGACAGCTGTAGTCATAACCCTATACACCATCAGCCCAGGCCATAGAGTTGTCTTCTCACTGGGAGCAGCAGTGGGATTTGCGTGCCCCCTTGGGTATCTGAGCAGCCTTTTAAGGATAGCACTATCACCTCCTGGTATGAGGAAGTGGCTAGAAAAGTTGCTCTGAATCCTGTGGCAGGTAGGGATCCCATTCTGTGGTCAAAACACACAAAAAATGTACAAAAACTTCTGCAAATATGATTTAATTTACCATCAATATATGGAATATGCACACACTTATAGACAATACAAAGTCCAGTAGACCTGAAAGATGAACAGCTCTTGTTTGGAAAAAACTCAGCAGGTATTACATCCATATAGCAGCCCTGAGTCAAACAAGGTTGGCAAATGAAGGTCAGCTTACTGAAAGTGGAGCAGTATACACTTTTTTTTGGAGTGGCTACAGTGAAGGGGAGTGCTTTGAAGCTGGTGTAGGTTTTGCAATCACTACTAATCTGGTCAACAAGCTTGTAGTGTTCAAGACAATGAGACAGCCATTTGTAGGAAAATGCTACACCGCTATCATCGGTGCCTATGCTTACACCATGACAAACCCTGATGAGGTCAAAGAAAAATTCTATGAAGACCTGGATGCTATCATCAATGTGTCAAAAAAGGATAAGCTTATAATTCTGGAAGACTTTAATACTAGAGTAAATTTATATTACCAGATATGGCAGGAAGGAATGGAGTTGGAAACAACAGTAATGGTAACTTACTACTGAAGTGACCTTCTCATCACCAACACTGTCTTCCATTTACCTAAACACAATGAAACTTCGTGGATGCACCCTCACAGCAAACATTAGCATTTAATAGACTATGTGATTGTAAGAAGAGATATACATGATGTGAGAGTGATGAAGGCAACGTGTGGAGCTGAGTGTTAGACTGATCATAGACATTTTCTCCAAGTTAAATATTTGCATTCAACAAAAGTGGTGTCCCCAAGGCAAAATGACTACCAGAAGAATTAATATCAACAGAACAGAGCACTTGCTGAGTGGGAACAGTTTGTTGTGAACTTGGAGAGAAAGTTGACCAATACATAGTTGGCAACAGCGGAGCAGAAAAGGAGTTGGCAGCTCTCAGGGATTTGGTGGACAGCACTGCATTTGCTCATCTCAGTCAGAACACTCACAAACACCAAGACTGGTTTGACAAAAATGATGGGGAAATTCAGAAGCTGCTAAAGGAAAAACAAGAATTCCATAAGGTTTATCAGCAGGATAATTCATCCATCTTTAAAATGGCATAATTTAATTCCACCAAAAGTAAAGTATAAGCAAAGCTTAGAACGATGCAGGATTCTTGGCTCAGCATGAAGGCAGATGAAATTCAGTTTTATTCTGATAGTAACAATCCAAAGCACTTTCATGATTCTGCGAAGGCTATTTATGGGCCAAAGACCTATGGTGCATCTCAACTCCTCAGTGCTGATGGACCCACATTGATTAGTGATAAGGGCATGATCCTAGAGAGATGGACTGAACACTTCCATAGTGTTCTCATCAAACCATCATCAATCAAGGCTGAAGCCACTGACCTCAGGTTGAAGTCAGTCCCTCCCTAGGTAAAGTTCCAACTGAAGATGAGGTTTTGAATTCCATTAGGCTCCTTCCATGTGGCAAAGCCCTTGGTACTGATTCTGTTCCAGCTGAGCTTCACGAGGGGTGTGTGGTGTGTGTGTGTGTGTGTGGTTCCATTCCTCATACAAAAGCTGACTGACAGCTTCTGGGTTATACAGCAATAGGAAGTTATAAGTTGCCCATCTCTACAAAGGTAAAGGAAATAAACTATCTTATGACAATCACAGTGGGAGAAGTGTCTCTGTGTTAATCACTTAATCTGGCAAGATGCTTGCCAGAGACCTCTTTCATAGGCTGTTTCTGGATGATGATAATCTACTTGAGAAGCAGTGTGACCTCAGAAAGGGCCAAGGAATGGTCAATATGGTGTTTGCTGCCTGACTAATCCAGGAGAAATGTCAGGAGCAGAACAGAGGTCTGTACACAGTATTTGTGGATCTGACCAAGGTCTTTGATACTGTCAATCGTGAGCACTTATGGAAAATTATGTCAAAATTTTGTTGCCCAGAGAAGTTTGTCAGTAGTGTATGCCAGTTTCAAGATAGCATGCTTGCCCACGTTCTGGATAATGGAGGATACTCTTGTACTTTCCTAGTCAACAATGGAGTAACATGAGGCTATGTGATTGCTCCCATGCTTTTTAGAATGATATTTTTAGCCACATTGTCAAATGCCTTCAATGAGGACAAACTCAGCATCAAGGTCAGCTACCACACAGATGGTAAATTCTTCAACTTGAAAAAGCTATAAACCAAGACTAAAGTGGAGGGAATATTGAACTATGCTTTTTTTTTTCCAGATCATTATGCACTCTATGCAGCCTCTGAAGCTGAGATGCAACAAAATATGAATCAATTCCCTGTTGCTTTTGCTAATTTTGGCCTAATAATTAACACCAAAAAAACACAGGTGATCCATCAGCCAGCACTACAGCATCCATATGGGGAACCATCAATTACAGCAAATGGAGAAGTTTTGAATACTGTGGATAAGATCACTCACCTTGACAGTATACTTTCCAGGGATGTACATATTGATAATGAGGTTGGTTCACACACATTGCCAGAGCCAGTTCAGTGTTTGGAAGGCTCCAAAGGAAAGTATGGGAGAGAAGAGGTATTAGACTGACTACCAAACTGAAGGTCTAAAGAGCCATTGTGCCAACCTCATTGTTGTATGCTTGTGAAACCTGGACAGTATAGCAGCACCATGCCAGGAAACTGAGTCACTTCCATTTGAATTGCCTTAGGAAGATTCCGAAGATTGCCTGGCAGGATAAGATACTGGACAGCGAGGTCTTTTCTTAAACTAAACTGCTAAGCATTCAAACCCTACTGCAGAGAGCGCAGCTCTGACGGGCTGGCTGTGTGGTTTGAAAGCCAAATGCATGCTTGCCAAAAAGATTGTTTTATAGAGGACTCATACAGGGCATGTGCTTACATGGTGATCAGAAAAAGCAATACAAGGACACTCTCAAGGTCTTTCTTAAGAGCTTTGGAATTGTATGAGATGTGAGACACTGGCACAGGACCACTAAGCATGGCATGCCCTCATCAGAGAAGGTGCTGTGCTCTGTGAGCAAAGCAAAATTGAAGTAACTCAAAAGAAACACGAGATGCACAGATTTAGAGAATATACTCCAAATGTTTAAGGGGACTATTTGTGCCTGACCTGTGGTAGAGCATTCAGAGCTTGTGTGGTTCTGATCAGCCATAGTCAGACACAATGTAACTTGACTCTAACATAGTGATGTCATTTGGTCCTCTTTGAGAAAGTACAACAATCATCTTCACGGCTAAGCTCTGACCATGAATCCTCATTCTGGTTTTTTTCCTTCAATTCTTACCTGAAAATATCTCCTTAACATGCTAGTCCCCAAAACTTTCTATCCTTTTACTTTTGAATAAGAGACTCTTCTGGAGCCATATTTTAAATGAATGCCATCTCACTGGATCTCAGGGATTTATATAACTATATCTTCTCATATTAGGATCTAGTAGTTTTATTTATTATTACCCATACTTTGTGCAGAGGCGTTTGAGTCCATAGGCATTATTAATGGTTCCTTTCTCGGATTTCATTTTCTGTCGATTCCTGGATTTCCTTGTTGTAGATACTCTATGGTATGTAATGAATTTGGTGTAAATATGTTAAGTTTCCTGACCCCTCTTCCTTTAAAAAAAAATACAACGCTGACAAATAAAAGCACAGGTAGTATGCTAAATGATGGTATGCTAAATTTATAGATAGGTGGTATATTAAATTTGCAGATGACAAAAACAAAGGAGAGGTAGTTAATACACTGGGTAAAGGAGCAGAATCCAAGGAATTCTGAGAGGCTTCAACACTGTATTTAGTAGCAATAATTGATCTCAATATGGGTGGGGGGAGGTTTGCAGGAAATGCTTAAAGAGCCATTTCAAAAGGTCTGAGGGTTTAGTTGGTTGCAAACTCAATATGGGTCACCATTTTGATATGCCAGCACTACGGGTCCATCAAAATATTGAGGTACATTTTTCTTGTAACTAAGAACAATTACTAAAGGAGTTGTTGCTTTGGGTTGCTCCATTTCACCCTTGTAGACAATCTAGCAACTATCTGATCAAGCAGACACAATCCTTTAAGTCACTTAGCTTCAAGTTTATGGAATCAAGAGCTGGAAGGAGGACAAAAAGGATTTACTGGGTATTTAAACTAGCTTTGTTAGATTGCATGGAAGTCATGATCATTAGGGTAGAGCAATGAGGTTTTTTTTAAGTCAACAAGAAAATCTTGAAATCAATTCTTCATTTATTGCCCTACTCCTCCAAAGATCTGTATATTTCTCAGTTAAAAAGGATAAAGATTACTGACAGTTTTGTTCAGTAGCACAGCACCCAAATCCAATGCAAATGTTTCTATTGCTTTGAACTGTGCACTTGTTAGTCCTTTTAAATTACAATAAACAACACTCCATTTTTTCACTTTGAGTCAAGCTGATCATCTAAGGAAAACAGCTTGTTTATATCAGAGATTTGAAAATGCAATAGTTCCCGCTAATACCTTCCGATGTGAGTCTCTTGGTATCCGAATAGACAATGGGAAATAAGCCCAAAGATAAGCATGAAACTGCTTTGATTTTATCTTTTATTTTTCATTTTCATTGTCTGAGAGCCAAAAAATATTTTAAGCAAGCTTGAAGCTACCCCAAAGATACAAGCAACATCATTTGGCAAAACATGTCAGGTATATAATTGAATAAAAGAAAATGTATTAATCATGGCCATGTACCTAGAGACACCTATAGTAACATCTGCTGTTGGTTTGCCAAAGAGAAATAATAACTTTAAGCAAAGATTGGCATCCAAACCTAATTTCTTCTTTGATGCCAAACCTACATTTTGCACTATTCTTCCCTTGAGTTACAAAAGAAAATAAAATTCATTCAAGATTTAGCTCATCCCTACAACTGGCTATTCTACCAGGAATATTCCAATTCAAGATCTCAAATGTGACAGAAATTCAAGCGATGCTCATAGCATAGTATATTGTTGTGCTATTAATGATTTAAAACTCCATATTTTACACCATATTTCCCTCATTCTATTTTTATGTGATATTTAAATTTTGTTGTTGTTTTTCTCTTAAAATATTATAGGAGAAAGAGTAGTAGATTTCTGTAGTAACTTGCACAGATTTCCATAAACTATGACCCAGAACTAAAGCTCCAGCTTCTTTCATATTGGATTAAATGGGGGAAGGGTCACCCTAAAATTTTTTTGGCTAACTCTACCAACCTGAGATTTGGATCATTTTACCAGCATTCAAAATCTTCCCAGATCTCCTGATCCTAGCTACACTGATCTGAATTTTACAAAAGCTTCTTCATCTTATATAATTGAGATTTTTACATTTTATCTTTTTCTGATATATTCTTTCTTTGGTTATATTTTCCATCTGATCTATAATGGTAAAAATATATCTTTTGTCTTCAGCTAATTTTGTGTCATAATTTTTATATTTAATTATTTTATCTATTTGTGATTTATTGTGATATAAGGTATTTGATGCCAACCTATAAGTATTTGTGTCAATTTTCTTTTTAAGTTTTCCTTGAAATTCTTTTCATATAAGGTCTTTGCCCAATAGTTTGTATTCTGACATTTGTCAAAAACTAGATAAGTCTGAGCACTTATTTCTGTCTTGTTTATTTTATTCATTAATCTATTTTTAGAAATTGAGCTTTAGGTGTTAATAAACATTGTGTAAACCTGCTCTTTCGTACTAATTTTTTCATGATATACCTCGGTATTCTTAGCCTTTAATGTTACTGAATGAAGTCTATTATTCCATTTAGTATTACAAAATATTTCTCAGGTAATTTGATTGGTTGTCAGTATTGTTGTTGTTCAGTCATGTATGACCCTTCATGAGCCCATTTGGGGTTTTCTTGGCAAAGATATTGGAGTGCTTCACCATTTGTGTCTCCAGATAATGTTACAGATAAGGAAACTGAGGCAAACAGGGTTAAGTGACTTACTTAGGGTCAGACAGCTAGTACATATCTAAGACCAAATTTGAACTCAAGAAGATAAGTCTTCCTGACTCCAGGCTCAACACTCTATCCACTGTTCCACCTGGATCAATTTGATTAGTAGAACACTCAATATGTAGAATAATTTGGGCAGTATAGTCATTTTTGTTATATTGCCATGACCCAAACATGAACACTGAACACGTATCCAACTAGATTTTCTTATTCACGTAAAATTGTTTTGTGGTTATATTCATATAAATAGTGTGTTGGCAGTTTAATTTTTAGATTTTCATTAATTTTGTGATTATGTAAATGGATTTCCTCATTATAGCTCTTTTCTTGGTTTTTCTAGTGGCATGCAATAAATAATAATAATTCATGGGTTTATTTTGTACTTTGTTATTTAATTAAGCTATCATATCAATGATTTGTTCCCCCTTCTTTCTCTGGAGTTCGCTAAGCAAGTTATTGTAGTTAATTTTCAACGGATCCATGACGTCATTCATGGAAGCATATTCTTCAGGCCTGGAGATCACAACCTGCCTTTTCTGTGCTCCTCTTCTTAGTGTCCTTCCAAGAAAACAGGGTTCACTCAAGTTTCTGAGGTCCTTTCTCACATCCTCTTGACATTTTGGAATACCAGTGAATCATTGGTCACTTGCTCTAGCTACATGACTATCCCACTTTTTTCTTGTTGTACAATTTTTCTGATAACATAACTTAAACGTCTTGTCTGTGTAAGTCTTTGTAATGGGTTCCAGACTGCTGATGCCAGCCATATATCTTAATTTGTTCTTTGGGTGATCCACAACTTCATTTTTTCAGACACTATGGTATGTTATGATTTGAAAATTCACTGTTAGAATATTGGTGCTAAAAAAGATGGAACTCTTAGGGACAGTTAGGTGGCACAGTGGATAGAGCACAGGCCCTAAAGTCAGGAGGACCTGAGTTCAAATCTGGCTTCAGACAGTTGATACTTACTAGCTGTGTGACCCTGGGCAAGTCACTTAACCCCACTGCCTAGCCAAAAAACAACAACAATAACAAAAAACCCAAAACCCAAAACAAACAACAGCAACAACAAAACCCCATGGAACTCTGTTTAATGGAAAATCATAGGGTCATTTAAAAAAAATGGATAATTTTCCAAAGACAATCCAAGCTCTTCCTCCTGCTCAACTTCTAGGCCATTTACAATATCTTTACAAGATGTGGACTTTTGAACAAGTTCTATAGGCTGTTCTTTGAACCATAGAATTATGTAATAGATGAGTTTTACCCATCTTTTTCTGTGTGGATAGTTAGACTGAACAGTTCTGGGTAATTATAGATCTCATTTGAGAGGCTCTGCAATTTTTCTATGGCTTTATGCAATTTGCAGAATGTAATCTGAAAAATAAACCTGCATCTAGGGGACTTTAACATCTATGGGGAATGTATCTTTGTCTCGGGCTCTATGTTGCATCTCCCTCATGGCAATGCTACTTTGGGGAGGCAGGAGCAACACTAAAATGAATAAAACTGAGAAATCAGCTAGACTGAAACAAGTGTAGATAGAGTAGAATTATGCTGGAAGAGACACAATAGGGAGGTCATTAGAGTTACAATTTACAAAGTTATTTGAAGAAGGACAAAATATTGAAGGCATAGGAAAAACTCTTAGACCCTTTTGATGTAGAATAAAAAAAGATCAAGGAAACATTAACAACTAAAGATCTGTATTCTATTTTCCCATCTATACAAAAAAAACCTTTGTAAATCTTATTTATGTGCAATCTTTGACCAAGGTATTAGCAGGGAACAAGAAAACTTTTATATATGATATACAAGAATGAATCACATTTACCATTTGGCAATTGAGTGATAAAGAGAGAAATGCAAGATCTCACTTTGTGGAATTTTTTTTTTTTAATTTTTTAAGAACATTTGATTTAGCAGAACAAAACTGTACCTTTGAGGCCCTTTCCCAAAAAAGTTATCATGAATTTCTGCATTGAAAATATTAAAAATTCCTTGAAAGCTAAAACAATGTAAAAAATCTTGTTCAGTTATCCTTCAATCATAAATATTAGGCAAAGCTTAAAACAAGAAGATTTATGCCTATCACTGTACAGTTTGCCACTGCATTAGAGGAGATTGAGCAAGGATTACAAGTAGCAGAGGGATTCTCTCTGGATAATGGCATTTTCCCAAATGCTTCTGTTGACAAATGACATTGTAGATGTATGTAGGTTGCATCAAACTCTGAAATATTGTGAAGTCTCCAGGAAGAAATGCATAACCATTCAAAGAAGTTTGCCCTGATCATATCATCTGTGCACAGCAAGGACCAAGTGGATGAAGATTCTTAAATGTTTTGGATGGACAACATATATGACTGTAGCATTATGCATATATGGGACAGTTAGTAAAGATAAGACAATGCTTTGGTTGCTGTTGGTGAAGAATAGACTGGTTTTACTTTAGGAGAGTGAATGCACTCTTTGCTATATAGACTGGAGAAGAATGGAAGGGTGGAATTTTCTTTTAAATTTCTATCTCTAATCTAATTAAGTTGCCAGATCTGTAGCAGATTCCCTGGTCTAATAAACAAATGAACAAAAAACAGATAGAAAAATAAACAGATTGATAAATATAAAACAAGGGCAAAACTGATTATCTTAAATGATTCTCTTACAAAAAAATTACTTAGAAGCACTGGCCACATGAAATCTATTTTTTATGTTTTATCTTTGTGAAATCATTATTAAAATGTTATACATTTATATATATATATACACATACGTGTATGTACATATATATACACACGCATATGTACATACATATATACACGTACATATACACACACACACACATACACACACACACATATATATATATATATATATATACACACATAAATATATAGTCCTATTCTTGATGAATGTATGAGAAAAAACACAGGCTTTTGCAACTAATTCTGGACATTAGACCATTTTAAAGCCTATATGAGTGAAATTATGCAGAATTTAAGATCTTTAAGAATGCATTGTTTCTTAGGAAAGATACTTTTCAGGGGCAGCTAGGTGGCACAGTGGATAGAGCACCAGTCCTGAAGTTAGGAGAACCTGAGTTCAAATCCGACCTCAGACCAAACACTTAACACTTACTAGCTGTGTGACCCTGGGCAAGTCATTTAACCCCAATTGCCTAAAAAAATAGAAAAAGAAAAATAAATTAAAAAAAGAAAACTACTCAAAGAAATTACAAACTATTAACAGTTATTCAAAAGACTACTTCAAATCACTAAAGAATGTCAAATCAAAATAACTTTAAAATTTCATGTCCTTGTCAATGAATTGGCAAAGATGGCAAAAGATGGAATTAGTTAATGTTAGAGGTTTGTGGAAAGATAGACACAGAAATACACTGTTGATGGAGATTTGAATTGACCCAATCATACTGGAAAGAAATGTAAAATTATGCCAAAAAAGGGAAGAGAGATTAAAATTTCATATTGTTTGAACCAGATCCCACTGCTAGACATACATAACAAGGGGGACAAAGAAGGAAAACAAGATCTTGTATACACCAAAATATTTATTAAAATATTTTGTGGTAGCAAAAAACTGACAACAAAATAGATACCTATCAACTAATATAGTATATTAATATGATATACTGTTACTGTTCTGTAACAAATGATGAATATAAATAATACATAGCATGGGAAGACTTACATGAACTGACACTACCTTTCTTTTTATCACGGTCTTGTGTTGGGTATATGTCTAGCAATGGAATCTCTGGAACAAAAGGTATAGTTATTTTAGTAATTTTATTTTCATAATTCCAAAATGCTCTATAAAATTGTTATATTAATTCATAACTCCACCAACAGTGCGTTAGTGTCTCCATCTTCCAATAAGCTCTTCAATCACGATAATTGATCTTTTTTTTCATCTTTGCCAATTTGCTATGTATGCAGTAAAATCTCAGAGTGGTTTTAATGTGTGCTTTTCTTATTATTAGTGATTTGGAACATTATTTCATATTGCTGTTAATGGTTTGAAAATCTTTTTGAGAACTGTTTGTTCAGAATTGTATGCATAAACCCCTCCTCTTATATATTTAGTATTGGTTTTTGGTATTATATATGTTTCTGTTAGTTTTCTATATAAAAGAATATTTTTCCCATTTAGACCACTTCTTTTCTTATCCTATATGCATTATTTTTGTGTGTGTGCAAAAAGTATTAATTTATGTAACAAAAATTATGTAGGCTTTTTTTTGTTATTACCCATTTCTGGTTAAGAATTCATCCCCTACTTATAGCTATGAAAAGTATACAATTTGCTTCTCTTCCAATTTTAAGTTAGTGTTATGTTCTTCAAATCATTTATCTATTTTGAATTTTTTGTATACTATTGTTCAAGATATTGATCTAAGCCTAATTTCTTCCAAGTTACTTTCCAGTGTTCCATGCAATTCTTATCAAACAGTTCTTTCTCAAACAATTTATGTTAAAAGGTTTGTTGATGTCCATGCTTTTAGATTCTCCCTTTTCTAGACTGTTCCATAGAACTACTTTTCAGTACTTTGACCAATGACATTTTTAAAAATAATTGTTGCTTGAATCTCCTTTCATTCCTTTCTTCTTCATCATTTTCCTTGATATTCTAGATTTTGGTTCTCAAAATAATTTTTCTTAGTATTTTTTCTAATCTTTTATCTTTAGAAATTTGATTGCTATCACATTAAAGTAATAATTTAACTTTGGTAGTACTGTTATTTTTATTATATTAGCATGGCCTAGCCATGAGCACTGAATATTCCTTTACCTATTTAAATTGTTCTTTATTTCTTTAAGGCACATTTTGTAATTGAATGTAGACAACTATTTTTGGTGTTTTGGAAAATTGAGTCTCAGATATTTTATAACATTCTGTTGTTATTTGGAAGTTTATTTCCCTTTCTATCATTGCCTCTTGAATTTTTCAAAAATCATTTTACAGATACGCTATAAGTTTTTGTACATTTTGTGGCTCACAATTGTGGCAAAGCTGTTCATTTTCCCAATTAATGTCTTTGGTGAGAATTTCTAAGTAAGCCATAATATCATCAGCAAATAGGTAGAATTTTGTCCCTTAATCACCTACTTTTATCACTTTCATTCATTTTGGTCTTATTTCTATTGTCAGCATTTCAAGAACTGTATCTAATAACAGTGAGAAGAATGGGCATCCTTGCTTTACTCCTGTACTTACTAGTAAAATTTCCAGGGTATCTATATTGAAAATGAAACTATTCAAGAAGTTAAAAAAGATTTCTATGCCTATATTTTAAAGATGGTTTAGTGTAAATGTTATATTTTTTCAATCTTTTCCTAGATCTACTGAGATAATCATTTGTTTTATGAATGTTTTTTTATAAATATGCCTAAATTATTTACTTCTCTAATGTTGAACCATCCTACATCCCTTGTCTAAATCCAATTTTTTCATAATGAATGATTTCTTAGGAGAATTGCTATAGATTGAGAGAATTTGGTTAGATTTTTTTGAATCAATATCCATTAATGATATTGGTATCTTGTTCTCTTTTGTCTTTAACTTTCTCTGGTTTGGGTATTAGGACTATGTATGTCTCATAAAAGGAATATGGTGGAGTGATTTTTATAAGTAAATTTTGTAAAATAATTTGTTTAGAATAACAATTTATTGTTCTATAACAGTTTTATGAGAATTCTCTTGCGAATCTATCAAGATTTTGTCCCCACCTTGGTAGTTCCCATACATTAGTTCTATTTCCTGATTTTGAATAATGAAACTCTCTAATGTTCTGTTAGTTTGGATATTTCATATATTTGAGGATATTTCTCTATTCTTTTGTGTTATCTATTTTTCGTTGCAATGTAACTGTACGTAGTAAGTTCTGATAATTTAAAAAATGTATTCTGGTTTTGTTGTGATTTCACCTTATTCATTTGCTGCTTAGTTAATTTGATTCTCTTCCCTCTTTTTTTAATTAGTTTGGGTAGAGGCTTGTTCATTTTGTTAGTCTTTTCAAAAACAGTTTTAAGTTTTGTCATTTTTATAATTTTTTTAAAAGTTTTCCATCCATTTCACTTATAATTTTTAAATGTTCGGCTCATGGGTTTATTTATTGAATATCTACTTAAAATACTTTATATAATACATTACTTTTCCATTTTGTAATTTATATTTGAGGGATTTTTTTTTTCACTACAGACTGAATTAAATGCTTCCCAGATATTTTGGTATGCTGCTTTGTTTCTATCATTGTCTTTCACATAAATATTAATTATCTCTATAATTTCTTCTTTAACACACTCATCATTAAGGATTTAATTATTAAATCTTTGGTTTTCTGTTTTTTTTTTTCCTTGATTGAGTTCACCAAACAGATTTCTCCTTACATTGCACTGTGGTGTTTAAAAATATGTATTTACTATTTCAGCCTTTATATGTATACCTACTCTACATCTATATTTCATCCATATCTATATATTCATCTACTCTAATCCATGGTCAAATTTGGTAAATGTTCCATCAGAGATGCTGCGAAATATCTTTATTCTTTAGTAGTCCAATTCAGAAATTAGTATTTTTTAAGTTCTAAATTCTACAGCATTTTTTTCAATTCTTTTTCTTTATTTTTGTATTAAATTTGTCCAACTCTGAGAGAAGAACATGAAGTATTTCTGTGGTACTATGTGTCCTGGTTTTTGTTATCTTTTTTCCTTATGGATTTAGATAAAATGACATTTAACACAGATAAGTTGAATATTAACATTGTTTTGCTGTCTGTCTTTCCTTTCACCATATTGCAATTTCCTTTTTTATCTTTTAATATCGTGAATCCCCCCCCCCCAATAGCATGTTGAACATCCAGCTATTTTTGATTTACCTGGTCCATAGCAAATTTTATTCTGGCTTCTCATTTTTATTTTCTGTATAGCTGTACTTTTTTTTTTAGTTGTGTTTCTTGTAAGCTACAGAATGTGGGGTTTTGTTTTCTACCATAATCTGCCATTCTCATCTTATTGTATTGTTTAATACACTCATATTTAAGCTTATGAGAATTAGGATTATCTTTTCCTCCATTTGTTTCTCTAGAATTTTTTTTCCTGAATTAGTTTTTTTTTAAATAAAATATCAGTACTTTCCCTATTATATTAGTTTTGTTTAATCTAATTTAAGGCACTTCTATTTCCACAGATCACAGCCTCTTTTTTTCTCTAATCTTGAATACCACTCTGTCAATCTTTCCCTAGTTGTATAGTTTTATATAACTTATTTCCTTTTTTCTTCTTTTTAGCTATATAATTTTTCCTTCTTTTTCCTCTTTTCTTTAGTAGTTTATTCATAATCCTCCTTATCATCCTTTCCCACTTTTTGTTTGTTATCATTTCTTTTTTCTGTACTTTTTTTTTTTTACTGATTTTCTATCCCTTCTGTGTATTCTGAGTCTTCTTAGGTCCATGGTCTTTATATTTACTTGGTCTTTCCTTAGCTTCTTTTTGTTCTTCATTGAATTAAAATTTCTAAACTATGATGTTTAAGTTACCTCTTCTAACCAATTTTTATTGCCACCTCACCCTTTTTATTTTGTCTTGTTCCTCATTCTCAGAAGTATAATTTCTTGAAGGCAATAGTAAAGATAGAAACAATGCCCTATGGTAGATATTTCCTTAATTCCCATTTTGTATGGGTTTATTTTACCTCTTGCCCTCCTGATCATAATTTTTTACACTTATTTGTCATATAACCTGTTCTCTGTTTTCATGTACTCCCACCTTTTGTGTTGTACAGGAGTGATAGGGAAAAGGTCTAGGGTGGGGGTGTATAAGCTGAGCTTCTGCAACAAGGAGGAAGTTTCTGAGTATGCTCCCAAATACATACCATTGAGCTGGTATGTGTGGCCTGACAGAATGTGGAACCAGTTAGGGGAGAGGTACTGAGGGCATTATGGATTAATATTCTCCATAGTTAATTCAAAAAGCTATTACCTTTTTGGACTACATGCTTTATTTTTCTGTGGATTCATATAATTGCTCTATCTCTAGTGCCTAATTCCTCTTTTGGTATATTTTTGAGTGTGGGGAATGGAAAAATCTTTTTGATCACATAACCCAGAATTCTACCTTATCATTTTCAAATCCTCGTTTTTATTATGCATATCAAGATGATCAACAAAATATTTCAATCAAATGCACAAAACAGTGTAAAATCTTACTCCAAATTGTATCCTTCATAAAGCAGAGGCAAAGCTATAAACAAGCAAGCAAAGAAAATACTTTTCTCCTGTCTCTCCTTCCACGCTTAGCCAAAGCTCTGTCAAATTTGACATGGTTTACTTCTTTTCTCAGCCTTCTACTTCTATCCATCCCCGTTTCCCCTCCTCTTCTTTGTTTCCTTTTCTCTCCCCTTTTCTTCTTCCTCCCCCTTTTCTTCTTCCTTATCCTCCTCTTTCTTCTTTTTCTCTTTCTTTCTCTTCTCAATTGTAGATCTTTCTGTATGGCATTAGATGCTTCAGTTTAATCATTTTAAAGTATTGTATTAATATCCCATAATTTATTTAGCCATCTTCAATCAATAGAGATATAAGCTATTTACAGGGTTGTTTTGTTATTGATTTTATTATTGAAAATAAAGCAGCTAGAAATATTTTGCTTTTGAAAAAACGATTCTTTTAAAATAGGGTCCTGCCAATGGACATACTGGATTGAAGGAAACAATCAGTATCATACTTATTATCACACCTTACCATATTACTCTCCAAGATGCACACAGTTTCAACAAGGACATATAGGAGGTAACATGATATAGTGAAAGGAATATTGAACTTAAAATCAAGAAGACATGGATCCAAGTACTGTCTGTGATATATACTGACTATGTGAAGTTGGACAAGACATTTGACATTTCTGAACTTCCGTTCTTTATTTAAAAAATTAATCTAAGGGTTATTGTAAGGTTTAAATGAAATACTACATGTGAAGTAGTTTGCAAATTTTGACATTATTATTATTATTATTAATGTATCAGAGTGTGATTTCTCCATCACACACAAGAAACTGGATTTTATAATTTTAAGGTATTATTATTTTTGCTATTCTAGGATGGTAACAAAGTATTTTTTTAGTTTGTAATATTCTGAATTATTAAGGAGTTTGAGCATATGTTTGTGTATTTATTAACAGTCTCTTTTTTATTTCTTTGTAAATTTTCTATTCATTTCATTTCACCATTGTTCCATTGGGGAACATGCCTTTTACATATGTGTCATTTAGATATGTGTCATTTATTTATGAATTAATTGTTATCAAAACATGTTCCTAACAAGGATATGAGTTATCTTTCTAAAATTTGGTGGTAGCTTTATTAGGTACAAATACATATATACATACAAATACAACACAAATATTATATATGTGTACATATATGCATATGTATACCTACTTATAATCTATATCTACTTATATATCATGTATATGTACATAGTATGTAATACATCTATCTATACATATATATTGTATATACATACATATGCATGCCTACTTCTATATACATATATACACATAATAACCTTTTATACAACATAATTTACTTCATCTTTTTTTTTACACTTCCTGGTTTAATGTTAACCTGTCTAATCTCTGATGATATTTTTCATGATATAACAACTTTTTATAACTACTTTTGATGATACAGCAACAATAATAATATTTACCACAATAAATACCTTTATAATACCAGTGTTAATTTGTAGATTAAGGCTCATGTGATAAACCATTATGAATTTGGAAAGGATTCTCACAAAACCCCATATAATATTAAGGAAACATAGCGTCTATAATGCTAAGACACTTACAAAATGAGCAACATAGTTATTGAAATGCAGTTATCTCTATCTATCTATCTATCTATGGATCATATTTCAGATCTCAAGACTAAAAGATTCAGAACAGTAGCCAATCTACATTGGTAGAAGAATTTTTCTTGAGAGAGTTCCTTATAGCAATAAAATCATCAGTAGCTTCAACCCCCCCCCCCAAGTTTGTTGTGAGGCTAAAACTAAGATAATATTTTATGAAACTTATAGCCCTCTAGAAATATATGCAATTAGCATTATCCTAGAGGCAATGGGGCCTTCTGAAGATTTTTGAGCTTTGGAGTTCTAAGGTCAGATTTCTGCATTAAGAATATTAAATTGTAGCTTGTGAAAGAGAAGATTCTTGGGAACGGACTATCCCATTAGGAAAATACAGTCATACCTTAGAGATATTGTGGGTTTGGTTCCAGACCATTTCAATCAAGTGAATATCTTAAAAAAGTGAGTCACTTGAATTTTTTTGTTTTGCAGTACATATAAAAATTATATTTATACTATACTGTAATCTATTGAGTGTGCAATAGTATTATGTCTTAAAAAGTACATACTTTAATTAAAAATACTTTACTGCTAAAAAGTGTTAACTGTTATCTGAGCCTTCAGTGACTTGTAATCTCTTTGCTGTAGAGGGTTTTGCCTTGATGTTGATGACTGCTGATTGATCAGGGTAGTCTTGCTGTAGGTTGGAGTAGTTGTGGCAATTTCTTAAAATAAAACAACAGTGAAGTTTGCAGCAGTGATTGATTCTTCATTTCACTTAACATTTAGAGGCTTTTGTAGGATTATTAGTTGGCCTAATTTAAGTATTGTTGTATCTCAAGGATACATATAACATTTATTGTTTAAGTTCACCATCTTATATGGGCATGGTTCATTGACCCCCAAAACAATTACAATACATATTAACAACAAAGCCCATTGATCACAGATCACTATAACAGATATTAATAATGGAAAAGTTTGAAATGTTGCGAGAATTACCAAAATGTGACACTGAGACACGATGTAAACAAATGCTGTTGCTTGACATACGGTTGCTATGAACTTTTAATTTGTGAAAATACATGCAGTATCTGCAAAGTGCACTAATATGAAGCACAATAAAACAAGCTAAGCCTGTATAACCACAGTCCAAGTTAGAGGTAAAAAGGGCTTGGACAAGTCTCTCCAACTTCTCATGTGTGAAGCAATATGTCCCCAAATCAGTATAAGCTATCTTTCATGGATGATTAGACTTGCTAAAGCTCATGTGTAGTCTTACTCTAAGATTTCTTTTTAATATCAGCATTTTGTATCTAGGTGGATTCCTTGATCCAAAGCAACATTTCTCTTTCTTGACATGCTGGGATTAGATAGATGAGATTTTATCTTGTTTTCAGAGCTAAGCATCCACACTACTTCCTCATCATTTGCACATAATCCTTCCTTTTCTCTGGCCACCATACCCATCTCTCTCCCTCTCTTTCCAGCTTCCTTTTATGTGTTATCTTTCCCCATTGGAATGCAAACTCTCTGGGGGCAGAGGCTAGTATTTGTATTACCATAACTTAGCCCAGTGCCTGGCATTAGGAAATGTTTAGTAAATGCTTTGCTGTTTGTCCTTCTGTCTGTCTATCTATCTATCTATCTATCTATCTATCTATCTATCTACCTATCTACCCATTCCATAGTAGCTTTCTCACTCTGGTAATTCACTCTGAGTCCATACTTCTCACATTAAAATTACACTCTGCCTCTAGACTCCTTCCTCTAATTGGTTAGTTCTCCTGTCTACCTGGGAAATAGGAAAGGTAGAGATGAGTTTGGGTTTGATGTATTACAGGTAAGGATATTTTTAAACAGAACTAAACTTAGTTGTGGTAAAGAGCTACTGAGCACAGAGGAGAGAGTCCAATAGGAAGGAATAGAAAGGAACTCCATGTACCATGTAGATCAGGCATAAAATAGCAATTTATTTCCTCTGCAAAAAAAAAAAAAGAAGCCAAACATGAAAGAGTCCCAAGTGCTCATTTAGAGAAAACCTTAAAGAATCAGCAGCAATAAGGTATAACTAATATTATGCCATCTTGGGAAGTTGAGAGGCAATATAATAAAAATAAGCAATTTGCAGGATTGCTAAATCACCATTTTATATTTTAACTTGGCCTTTTACTTTCCAAACAATTTCCTGTAGGTCCACGTCTTCTGGCAAGCCAAGGTAAAAGTTAGGAACATCTTTCTGCAGGTAATCATCTTTTCCTATTAGAAGCTGTGTAATAACTGTAGAGAACTCTCCCACTTTACCCAGTACCAACCAAAGACCCCAGATATCCTGATCTCTCAAACTGTCTACCAGGCTAGGCATGACAAGATCACGATTCAGTCAGGCAAAGAAACACAAAACAGTAGAGACAGACATGTAGGCATAAGGTTGCCTTGCTGAGTCCCAGCTCTAGCTGCTTTATAGAAGCAGCCACCAAGCGGGCTGTATGAATAAGGGCATACATTGACCTTATTCTCACAGAGAAGTCCTAGAGCTACATATGTCTACCTGGATAGTAGAAGGAAGAAAGAGAAAGAGGGTGGAATCATCCTCCTTTTAAAGTACACTGAGGGAGCTACAACTGGCTTAGTAGACATTTCTATCTGTTAAGTATCCATCCAGGATCATGTCCTGCTATCATAAGGTTGGGGACCAAAGGACCTGGTTTTCCTGCAGCATCCGAAAGCAAGTGCAAAGTACAAGAGAATATCAGAAGTTAGGAAGAATTTTAGGCTCTTGTCTCTTAAACAGCAAGGAACTATTCCACTTCTTAGTGAAAGCATTGGGTCGAGCTTGCATAAAATTCCAATGGGTCAGAGTGAAAAACTGGGAAAAGGAATGACTGTAGAATTACTTTGGGAACCTTTTTATCTTTTGAATTGGGTGCTGAGGAGATTGGTTTGGGGGCTGCAAAGTTTCAGCCAACTTATTTCCTCCTGTCTGGCCATGTGAAATAATAAATTTGTATTCCTAAATAAATAATGATAAAAGTACATGAATGTGAAGTGGGGTTTTTTTTTGGCATTCTGGTCATTTACTGAATTTGTTCATGTACAATTTTGTTCAATACAGATTTGGTATATCACTTTGTATATGTTGTTTCTACAAACTTATACATATACATATATCTCTTTGCTGGGAATGAGGATGTTTTGAGAAAAGGAATGCTTTAATCATTGTCATCATATACTCAGCAACTAGCACAGTGCCATACACGTAGTAGGCACTTAAGTGTCTGCTGAAACGAATTGGTGGGTGACAAATTATAATGACATAGAAGCTGATTTTGCATGTAATATAATTCTATTTGTACCTATTTTATCATTTAGAGATTAAATTAGCTTTCAATTGCATATTGGAAATACCATCATTGATATGGTATGTTAAATATACATACATACATACATACATACATATATATATATATATATATATATATATATATATATATATACATATATATATATATACTTGACTCATATGAATATATATTTATATATTTCACCATACATTTAAAGTTCCACTGTGTTGTATATACCTGTTCAAATCACTAATGTGGAATTAGTATCCTGCTTCTTTGCCCATATTTTCAATAATCCATGGTGGATGCATTCAGAAAACCACCAGTATATGCCAAATCTAGCCAGTGATAACTAATTTAGTCTTGAAATTATCTAATAGGTCCAAATAAAATATATAATGCACAAAATAAGTTTATATGAATATCTGTGCATATATACATATCTACATATTTCTGGGATAAAAGTAAATATTTATTTTAATAAATTGAAAGACCAATGAGGGAGAACATTGTGATATGAACTAAAAACTATGAGGCATACATGAATTTTTTAGCAAGAAATTTTTTAATAAAGGCAATAAAAAGTTATTTATATGAAAGATCTGAGAATTTGCTGTTTACAAGATGCTTATATTATGGATTCCTTTTGTGCGACCTTGAGATGATCACATTGATATGTTGTGTGCACTAATTGGCAGAAAATTGCTTCTCTGCAAAGGAATTTGACATTAGGAGCCCAGTGAAATTATTGTGGCTAGAGTTACCTAAGAGAGAGGAAATAAGATGTAGGTGAGCAGTGGATCAAAGTGTGTTTGCCTCCTCAGTATTCAGGGGTATGTGTAGCTGGTGCCCTCCTGATTTCAAAGTGAAAGAAAAGAACTGATTAATCAGTAATCATGTGCTATGATAAGTTAGAGATGATAGGATCATAAATCTTCTAACCTTTCCAATTTAAAGCTTTCATTTTACAGATAAGGAAATTGAGTCCCAGGGATATTAAGTTACTTGCCCAAAGCCATATAGGTAGAAAGTATCAAATAAGAGTCAGGGTGATTTAGCAGTTAAAAGGCCAGCTCAGGAGTCAGAAAGATGAGTGAAAGTCCTACATCTGATTTATTCCAGTTACATGGCCATGGACAAGTCATTTAATCTCTAAATACTTCCAGCAAACTCTAAGTCTAAATTACAGTGTAGAGGGAATCTCTATATTAAGAATTCCCTATACCAGTGAAATTATAAGTCTGGACAAAAACTAAGTTAAGGACAGTAATTCCCAGATACTACTTTTAATTATTCCCCCTACAGAGGTAATTTTATCTGAAAGTTTCTTTAGATAGAGTAGTGGGAACAGTGAGATTCTGATTTCTTGAAGCAGTCTTTGGGGAAGTACATGATATAACTAGGTTACAGATTGGAATTGCAACTGTTACTTTTAAATTTCATTTTTTATTCTGAATTTTAAAAATCAGAAAAGAGCATTTCCATATGCATAAGAGAACACAAAAAGATGATCCTTACCAAACTACAAACCTCTATTCCATACCACTTTGTTTTAAAAGGTATATAATCTATTCTACATGTTATTTCCAAAACTATCCTGCTTGTCTGTGCTTCTTTCTGAACTTCCTTCTGTTTTCTTCTGTGCATTAAAAAAACTAACACATTTCAACCCACCCCTCCACTTTTTCAGGCATCATTATTGTTAACTCTGGTCCTCCTCTTATCAATGGAGAGAGAGAGAAAAAAAAATTATAATAAGCATAGTGAAACAAAATGGACATGTTCTAAAATATATTTCTTCCTATACAATGGATTAACCACCTCTTCCTCAGAAGGTGAATAACTTGCTTCATCATAGGTATACTGGAGATATGTTTGGTTATTATATCTCTGAGGATTCTTTAAGTCTTTCAAAGTTGGTTTCTTTACAGTATTGATTTCCTTTTATAAATTGTTCTCCTAGTTCTGCGTATTTCAATCTGTCAGTTCATACTACCCAATGAAATTGCCTTTCTTTATTTCTTATGGCAAAGTAATTTTCCATTATGTTCATGTACCATAATTTATTCAACCAATTCCACAATTGTCTAAGAGGCAATCTGACAGCCTGTCCTACCTCACCCCCCACCTTAGATTTAAATTATCTTCTTTTCTTTTTGGAGCTTCTGCTTGACCTCTTAAGCAGTTCTAAGTTGGAAGAAGTCAATACTGTAGGTTCTCTTTGGATTTCTTAATCATTATTCAGGCTGATACAGTCAGGCAATCAATCCATAAACATCTATTAATTGCCTATTACATTCCAGGAACTGTACTATGCCTCAGAATACAAAGAAAAACAAAAGATAGCTTCTGCCCTCAAGGAGCTCACAATCTAATGGAAGAGACAATGTACAAATATTTACAAACAAGCTACCTACAGGATAAATGAGAAATAATCAACAAAGGAAATGTACTAAAAATAAGAGGGGTTGGGAAAGGCTTCCTTTAGAAGGTGGGATTTTGCTTGGGACTTGAAAGAAGCTGGGAAAGCCAGGAGGCAAAAATGAAGAACATTCTAATAATGAAAGATAGCCAGGAAAAATGACTGGAATTGAGAGGTTGAATGTTTTGATTGTGGAATGACAAAGGGGCTGGTGTCTCAGTTTTTTTCTTTTTTCTTTTTTCTTTTTTAAGGCAGTTGGGGTTAAGCTACTTTCCCAGGGTCACACAGCAGATAAGTGTCAAGTGTTTGGTCTGAGATCGGATTTGAACTCAGGTACTCCTGACTTCAGGGCTCGTGCTCTATCCGCTGCACCACCTAGCTGCCCCTGGTGTCTCAGTTTTGAAGAGCATGTTGGAGAGAGCAGTGTATGCTGTAAGGAGACTGCAAAAGCAGAGGGTAGAAGGGCTTTGATTGCCAAACATATGATCACGTGTTTAATTCTGGAGTTGTTAGTTGTACCCTGGTATTTATAGAGTATGAGAGTGACATGGTCAAACTAGTGCTTTAGGAAAAACACTTCAATGACTGAATAGAGGATGGAATGGAATGTGGAGAAAATTGTGGCCATCAGAACGATCAGTAGGCTATTGCAATAGTCTAAGTATGAGGTGATAAAGGCCTATACCATGATGTTGATAGTATTGGGTGGGAGTAAAGGGGAAGAGACATTCTAGACAATTTGCAAAAGTGAAATCAATAGGCCTTGACAAAGACTGTATGTGGGAGATGAGAGATAGTGAGGAGGTAAAGATGATGCCTAAATTGCAAGCTGGGGGAGTATGAGGATGGTGGTACCTCAATAGTAATAAGGAAGTTTGGAAGGTGGAAGATTTAGGGGAAAAGAGAATTAGTTTGATTTTGGACTTTCTGAATTTAAGATGTTGATTTTACATCCAGTTAGAGATGGGCAGTTGGAGATGCCAACCTGAACATTTAGCAAAGAAGTTAAGGCTGGATAAGTAGATGTAAGAATCATCAGCTTAGAGACAATAATTAAATCCATGAGAGCTGATGAGATCACCAAGAGAAGTAGTATTGAGAAGAAGAAAAGAGGAGCCAGGAAAGAGTCCTGTGGCATCCATGGTTATCGGGCATAACCTGGATGAAAATACAATAAAGAAGACTGAGAAGGAGCGGTCAGAGAGATAGGAAGAGAAGAAAAAGAAAGTGGTTTCCTTAAAATCTAGAGGCCAGAGAGTATCAGGAAGGCAAGTAACAGTATTAAAGTCTGCAGAAAGGTCAAGAAGAATGAGAATTTTGAAATGTCTATTGGATTTGTCCATTAAGAGATCATTGTCAACTTTGGAAAAAGCCATTTTGGTTGAATCATTAGGCTGGAAGTGGAGAGCTAAGAAGAAAGTGAAAGGAGAGGAAATGGAGGCATCTATTTTATGTGGTCTTTTCAAGGAATTTAGTGACAAAAGTCAAAGAGATATAGGATGATAGTATAGATGGAAGGATCAAGTGAGTGATTTTTGAGGAAGGGAAGATATTCCAATTATATAGAAGGAGGTAGAACAAATCAATTAACAATTGTATCTTAGAGCCCCTTTGCCATTAGTGAGTGAATGGATTACTCTAGGCAGGGCTAGCAAGAAAGCAAGCATGGTTCTTTTGCCAAATTGATCAAAGTTGAACAAAGGCACCAGTCTAGGCCAGGATGTGGAAGGGGGAAAACCATGGCACCTGGCCTGGGCTCAAGTAAATGGATGGATACCAGGGGAAATATAACTTTACGATTATTAACTGTAAATTCTTTGCAAGCAAGTTGTCCTTGAATCTCCCCTCCTGTCCTGACACATTTAGGGGAATGACTATGTGGGCACTCACTGGGAATAATAATAATGGCTAACATTTATCTAAGATTTCAAAGTTTTCAATGCACATTACCTTGTTTGATCCTTACGAGAATGCTGTGAGGCTACTGTTATTATAATCTCTACTTCATATCTAGTGGAACTGAGGCTCCTAGGGGCCAAGGATATATTCAGGATCACAGACAGTCTCAGAAAGGGAATATAAGCCCGGGAACTCCTGACTCCAAATCCAGTACCTTTTCCACTATCCGATGCTGTCTTAGTGCCTCCCAAACCCAGCTTTGGCGTAAAGAATGCATCTTGGGTTTTTTTTTTATGACCCAGAAACCTAATAAGACATTTGATTAGCAGTCTCCAAAATCTTTGCCCTGACACTAAGGTTCTAATTGATATTTACCTTGGAGAAGGATCATACTGAAGTGTAAGAGTCTTGATCTGTGAAATTGGGAAGTTTGACTTGGAGTGTGGGATGCAGCCAGATGGCAAAAGGTCCAGGTTTCCTGGCCATTTGATATCTTCATGGTAAATTCAGCTTGGCTGCTGCTCCCAGAGAGAAGTTTGGTCCAAGTAAGAGTGGGACAGGGCTATGAAAAAGGAAAAGAGTATCTTACTTTATAGTCTATTTGCAGTTGGGTGTGGGGGTGGGAGAGACTGGGACTGGCTTGTATGCGCTCTCCATTCTGGAATTGGCTGAGGTTAGTGTTACCTTGTTTGTAGCGATGATTTATTTCCTACAGAGGACTATTGGAAGTCTGTGGCCTTAGTGACAAAAGCAAAAGGATAATCAGCTATAGTTGCATCTAGGTTTAATAGATTGGCCTAAGGTGTTAGAAAAGTGCCTTTTCTAAGAGTACTTGCACCTACAGTGCCTTATCAACTCAGTTTACTTTTTTGATCTAGGCTATGTGCTCCACAATTACCTGAAATTCTTCAGACTCACCATTTCCCTCCTCTAGGACCTGAGGGAAGCTTGGTCCTGAGCAAAGATGAATGACCATCCAAGATATTCAGAATTTGAATAATGGGACATCCTATGGACACCATTAGTGGGTGAACAGGTGATTTCTTCCTCCTTACCGCCCATCCTCATTGGTAATAGCTTCAATGACCAGCAACTGCACCTATACCCAACCTAAAAAAGAAATAGTGGGCACCTGGGTCCTGACATCAAGGATGCCCTTTCTCCTTTACCCCCTTGTATCTAGGGTTAGGTATGCCCTTAGATGTAACCACAACTAGATATAATTGTAAAGATAAGGGGTGCCTCCTTGAGAAATAATGCTGTTCACATCTCCTAACTGGAGAGATTTGCTTTTTGGTAGGCAGGGGGCAAGAATTTGAACTTAAAGTTCATCAGGTAGGGAACTCTGTGTGAATATCCATTAGTCAATCAACAATCATTTATTAAGTGTCTTTTACATACCAATCATTGTGATAGGAACTGAGGATTCAAGGACAAAAATGAAATGGCAACTAACTTCAAGAAAATTATATTCAGTGGGCAAGATAACATTTTCATGTACACATATAAGTATATGAAAAATATAGGAACAGGACCTTTGATTTTACTTATAAACTAAACTCCCAAAGAGAAAATTCCCCTCATCAATACAAATAAAGCCCTTCTTTGCAACGTATAGTCTTTAAGAGTTGCCAGCTCACTGAAAGGGTAGGTGGCTTACTCATTTTACAGCCTGTGAATGAATGGCAATGAAGGGACTTGGACTCAGATATTCTTGGCTCTGAGACCAGCTCTCCATCCATGATGTCTCTCAATCTACAACACACACACACACACACACACACACACACACACACACACACACACACACACACACACACACACGTTCCTCAAAGTAATTTAATGCAGAGGGTGGAGTTTGAACTGAACTTTGAAAGAAACTAGGGATTTGATGAGGAAAAGGTGAAGAGGGAGTGAATTCCAGGAAGAAGGCCAACCTGTGCAAAGTCATGGAGATTGGAGATAAAGTATCTTATGTGAAGAACAGTAAAAAGTCTAATTTTGCTGGACAGAAGACTGCATGAAGGGGATAAATATATAATTAGACTACATAGGTTAAGTTGGAGCTATGTTGTGAAGGGCTTTAAATGCTGAAGAGATGATTATGCTTATGATCCTAAAAGTCCTAGGGAGGTTTGTGAATACTGGAATGACGTTCATAGATGTGTGCTTTAGGAGTATCACTTTGGCAGTTAAGTGGATGGTGAGGGTAGTGATGTAAGGCAGAGAAACCACTCAGAAGGTTCCTGCAATAGCACACCAATGTAGATCATCAACCTGTCCATAGCTTATAAGATTTTAAAATAATTTTTGTAAGATAAATTTAAGAAACATGAGCATTCCAAAACAAAGAAGGTCTGATATAAAATGGGAAATTGTTACCTAGAGTTTTATAACTTATATAGTCTTAGAGCATTGCCTAGGGACCCTGAGATGTTAAGTAACTTACCTATGGACACATAGTATATGTCAGAGGCAGGATTTGAATCCAAACCTTTCTCACTCCAAGGTTGGCCCACTTTTAGGTTTGCCACAGGCACTTGACTCACTATCGAATTTGATACTGCCTTCTCCCCGAGCTGACATGATACCCCACCACCATACACACACACACAATTTGCTTAGTCCTATGTATCTTTGGGCTGGTCCCTCCAAGTAGGAATTCTCATTCATGTTCACAATCCTGCCATGTTATTAATCTTTAGTATCTTTTCCCAATTAGGTTATGACAGTCCTTAACAAAGGTATGAATCTTAGACCAGGTAAGTATAGCTACAGCTGAGCACAGAGGCAGCTACCTGGTACAGCGGATAGAGTCAGGAAAATAAGTTCAAATCCAGCCTTAGATATTTATTCGGGCAAGCCACTTAACTTCTCTTTACATCAGTTTCCACAACCATAAAATAGGGATAATTATAGCACCTACTTCACAGGGTTGTGAGACTCAAATGAAATAATAATTTGTAAAGTACTATGTGCATAGTATTTGTCACATAGTAAGCACTATATTTATTATTTAGCTAAATGTGTTAGCAATGAATAATAGCATAATCTGAAATTTAATATACATCATATATGTGTGTATGTTTGCATACACGTGCATGTGCACATGTGTACAAAGTTCTGTTAACGTACTGGAGGGGAGAGAGGAGTGTGCAATTTTAAACCCACCTGGATTTGTAGTAATTCAGAGAGTACTGTAAACACTTATGAAAATGGCAAGTATGCTGTCTTTGGAGAAAAGTTATAAACAATGGTATTCTCCAGCATATGCCAAAAAAATCATTTACAGAGGGAAAAATATCCTTTTCAAAGAAAACCAGACACGGAATTTGTAAATTGCAGTACTTAAGAATGATCTTAACAATACGTAACCTGTACAGCATTTCCTGATGAGAAAAAGCTCTGCTTTGTATTTATTGTTCCATTTAGACATTAATTCTTGATTTCACACATTGAGAATTCACTGTGAAAAACCATTTGCTAACTTTGAGGAAGGAAAAAAAAACCACCACCCACCTTACCTGACATTTAATTTGCTTTTAAAAACGACAAGACTTGAGATCATGCTCTCTTGGGACCATTCTCTGCTTTAGAAATGACTTGACTTTAAAACAAAAGGCACATTATCTCAGGACTATAAAGTATTAAAAGAGATTGTAACAATAAGAGAAAAAACAGCTATGATTAGCTTCTCTTGTAATACCACATTGCACAATATTCTCAAGTTAAGTCATATTATACTGTATTGAACTTTTCAGGTTATTGATTTTCTGTACATTCTTGTTAGGACGGTGTAATAGCTGTTCAAGAAAGCCCCAAATGGGAAAAAATTTAAAAAAAAAACCAGCTTAGGGCCAGAGAAAGTAACTCTTAAAATAATACTAATTAAGTGCCCTTTCCCTGGGAACTGGGACATTCCATGTTACATTAACTCCCTGTGGTTTTTCTGGAAGTTACTCTACCTGAGTGGTTCTCAAAGTGTGGTCTGTTTGCCCCCCAGGAGTCCATGAGACCTTGTTAGGGGGTCTGCACAGAAGTCGCAACTATTTTAGCAACAACACTAAGATATTATTTGCCCATTCAAATACATCTCCCTTCCCCATTTACTTATCTGAAGACTAATTTTCTTCATATATTTCACCAAAGTAACATATCATAACAGATTGAACGCAGAAAAGATACGAGAATCTAGCTTGTTAAGCCAAACGTGAAAGAGATTCAATAAAAATTATATAAAACAATGCTATTCTTCTCATTTTTTGTTTGGTAAATCATAGTTGTTTTCCATAAAATACATTATTTATGTTAGCATGTAATCAGTTTTTTATTATTATTATTATTATTATTATTATTATTATTATTATTATTATTATTGAATGAATTAGTAAATATTTTAAAAATTCATTAGTTTTTTATTTCTTATATGGAAAATATAAATAGATATGACCCCATAAGTAAAAGACTTTTGGAGTCTTAAGTAATTTTAAGAGTAAGTTTGAGAACCCTGTTCTAAACATTTATTGCTATTGGAAATACAACTTTGAAAAAGGTAGTCTATCTTTCTCTGTGTGTTAGCAGGAAGCTAGGTTTTTTGTGTTTGGCTTGTTTATTGTTGGTAACTTATAATAAAACCCTTATACTCATGCTAGAACTTCAGAAATTACTTTCATTATCATAACTGATTTGATTTTTTAAAAAGGGACATACCAATCATTGGTTATCCTACTCTATAATTAAGACTGAAGCAAGTGACTCCTAGAGATTGGATCAGTTTTTCAAATACCAATGCAAAATCAGTTCATAAGAATTTTATGATTCGCATGGCCTTTTCCATAAAATAATCCAATGAGACAGTGAATGCAAGTACTATGCCCATTTTATAGATAATGAAACTGGGACTCAAGGGAAATGACTTGTCAACAATCTGACAGGTTTTAAGTATTAGAGCTGGGATCAAACTGAGCTCCCCAGACTTTAAGTTTAGTGTTCTTTCCACTATACCTTGCATTCAGATAGATGATGGACAGGAAAATCCCTTCATTCAGAGTCAAATGATGGGATTAAATGAATATTTTTCTAGGTTTTTCAAAGAATGAATATAATTATTTTAACTAGCATAGCTGGCTTATATGTTTTCCCCGAATGTTTTAATATTATTGTTGATATCCTGAAATATCATGAACTAAACCTCCATATATAGGTTTAATCCATGATATATTATGCTTATGTGCACATTTTTATACACATATATAAAACTATATATATAACACCTATATATAACACATGTGTATATACATACTGCTCCTATCAGAGATATTTAATGCAGTTTTTTTCCCTTAACAGCTTTCCTTCTTAAACTATCTACATAGATTTTGTTCATATAAAAGCTTTCCAATTTCATATAACTAATATTATCTATTTGGTCTTTCATAATTACTTCTATTCCTTATTTGATTAATTGTGTCTTAGCCATAGCTGTGAAAGCTACCTGATTTGCTTGTTTTCTAAATTTTTTTATGGTACAACTTTTATTATTTAAATATCATAGTGATTTTGAATTTATTGACACATATAGTTTTAAGTAAACAAGTCAAGCCAACAAGCATTTATTACACAGCTACCAAGTGTGGTAGAACTCTGACTATCCAGCTAGTCGTATCTAGTTTCCATTAACTCTCGTGCAGGTATAATGCGCTAAAAATAAAAATGAAAACTACTAAACTCAAAGGAAAAAAAATATGAGTACAAAGATAAGCAACCATATGGAGACAAATTTAATTCATTGTAAACTTCTTAGTCTTGTTGTATTCAATTTTTTTAGGATAGTGTACTTATGGGTCATTTGAATAAGTTCTTTCAAATTGTCCTTGATATTGGCCTTATTGCCTAAAAATAAATTGGAGTAGTCATGTTAGTAGCCTCCATCTATAAGTATGCCATTCTTAGATAAAACTCTCTTCTATGATCCTTCTTAAGATTGTCTTTGACCTTTGCCTACAATATCAACTGTAAGTATTGGCTCACAGAATACCCTGAATTTAGTTATGCCTAAAATTTATGGTTTCATAAAATAATAACAACTCACATTTATATAATATTTTCAGCATTACAACACACTCCTTACAACAATGCTATGAAGTAGCTAGTATGATCTGGGAAGACTAGCCACTTACAGAGATGATAGTTGAGCTTGTACTTTATATAAACTGAATAGCTGATTAAGAAAAAGAGGAAAAATAAGCATAACTGATCAATATAACAAAAATGTCT
Source organism: Phascolarctos cinereus (assembly GCF_003287225.1). Taxonomy (NCBI): domain Eukaryota; kingdom Metazoa; phylum Chordata; class Mammalia; order Diprotodontia; family Phascolarctidae; genus Phascolarctos; species Phascolarctos cinereus. The sequence goes on from NW_027555514.1 coordinate 164,204,399, forward strand.
GAAAATATATGCAATATATGTGCAAGACTAATGGACCTTCTACATCTAAAAAGATGTGTATGTTTGATAAACCCAAAGACTTTGGCTTCTGGGATAAGAACTCACTATTTAACAAAAACTGCTGGGAAAAATAGAAAAATAGAAAATAGAAAATAATACACTGTATACACTGTATACACTGTATACCAAGATAAAGTCAAAATGGGCACAAAATTTATATGTAAAGTCTGATACTATAAGCAAACTAGGAAAACAAGGAATAGTTTACCTGTCAGATTTATGGAAAAGGGAAGAATTTATGACCAAACAAGAGACAGAGAATGTTATTAAATGCAAAATGGATGAATTTGTTTACATTAAATTGAAAAGGTTTTGCACAAACAAAGCCAATGCAACCAAGATTAGAAGGAAAGCAGAAAGCTGAGAAACAATTCTTACAGCCGGTGTCCCTGATAAAGGCCTCATTTCTAAAATACATAGAGAATTGAGTCAAATTTATAAGAATACAAGTCATTCTCCAATTGATAAATGGTCAAAGGATATGAACCGGCAGTTTTCATATGAAGAAATTAAAGCAATCTATAGTAATATGAAAAAAATGCTCTAAATCATGATAGATTAGAGAAATGTAAATCAAAAGAACCCTGAGGTACCACATGACACCTATCAGATTGGCTAATATGACAAAACAGGAAAACAATAAATGTTGGAGAAGATGTGAAAAAATTGGAACACTAATGCATTGTTGGTGGAGTTGTGAACTGATTCAATCATTCTGGAGAGCAATTTGGAACTATGCAAAAGGCTATAAAACTGTGCATACCCTTTGACCCAGCAATAACACTTCTAGGTCTGTATCCCAAAGAGATCATACAAATGGGAAAAGCACCCACATGTACAAAAATAGTTATAGCAACTCTTTTTGTGGTAGCCGAGAATTCGAAATTGAGAGGATGCCCATCAATTGGGGAATGGCTGAACAAGCTGTGGTGTGTATAATGGAATACTATTGTGCTAAAAGAAATGATGAGCAGGCATATTTCAGAAAAGCTTGGAAAGACTTATATGAACTGATGCTGAGTGAAGTGAGCAGAACCAGGAGAATATTGTGCACAATAACAGCAATATTTTGCAATGACCAGCTTTGATAGACTTAGCTCTTCTCAGTAATGCAAAGATCTAAAACAATTCCAAAAGACTCATGATGGAAAATGCTATCTACATCCAGAGAAAGAACTATGGAGTCTGAATGCAAATTGAAGCATACTATTTGCTCTCTTTTTTTTTTGTTTGTTTCTTCTTTCTCATGGTTGCTCTCATTCTTTACAATATGACTAATGTGAAAATATGTTTAATATGAATGTACACGTAGAGCCCATCTCAAATTGCACACCATTTTGGGGAGGGGGGAAAAGAGGGAGGGGAAGAAAATTTAAAACTCAAAATCTTACAGAACTGAAATGTTGATAACTAAAATAAATTAATTTTAAAAATTAAAAAAAAAAGATTAAGATTAAGAGTAGTCTTCTCAAAACTCTACTCTCAAGTTATTCTTGTCCAGTGTGTGGCTGACCTTTCATTCCTTGTTGAAGGGATCTGACAACATCATTAAAAAACATCATGCAGCAAGCATATAGTCCTACTGCACTCCATTGGTGACTGGAAAAGTACTCCCTGTCATGTCTGATAGTCTATGCCTACTCTGGCATTGAAGTCACCCAGAATTACAAGCTTGTCCTCTTTCAGCACATTGTTGATGAGGGTCTCCTTCATTTTTTTTATTCTGTGTTTTCTTTTACAACATGGTTAATATGGTATATGGAAACTTGTTTTGCATGACTCCACATGTATAATCTATATCAAATTGCTTACTTTCTCAGGGAGGAGAGAGGTAAGAAAGTGAGGGAATTTTGAACTCAAAATTTTAAAAAATGAATGTTAAAAATTGTTCTTATGTGTAATTTTGAAAGTAAAAAAAAAATCACTGAAAAATTCTGCTCAGACAACCAGGTGGCTGCCAAATCCCATTGCTGCTTCAGTACAGTAAGAAGATCACCCTATGCCCTGGACTGTACATATGTACATGCAAACATGTGTATGTATGTACAGATAGAGAGACACACACACAGAAAGTGAAAGATCTCTTATGTGTGTGTGAATACACACACACACACACACACATATATATACACATCTATATACTTATATGTAATACAGCTATGTATTTACTTTGTCTAATAACTGATTTTAACTTTGGCTTTTTTTGGATTCACCTTATCGCAGCAGATTTTATTCCAGCCCTTCATTTTTATTCTGTGTATATCTTTAGCTTTCAGGTGCTTTTCTTGTAAGAAACAGATTGTAGGGATTTGTTTTCTTTTCTAATAAGTTTTTATTGGATTGTTTAAACCATTTAAATTATGTGATTTAGATTTATATTCTCTTCTATTTGCCTCTAGTATTTTATTATTTTTCTTAAATTAGAATTTTTCCTCTTTTTCTGTCTTTGTCTCTTAAGTTATTTTAGTTTAATCTATTTTAAGACAAACTTATTCCTAACAACACTCTTCTTGTCCCTCTCAAATCTCTCCCCTCACCTGTTATTTGTTACCTCTTCTTTAGCTTTGGAGTTTTGCTTAACTTATTAATTTTTCTTTCTTCCTTTTATCTAGTTATTAAATTTTCTCCTCTTTTTTTCCCCTTTTGTTTAGTCAAGTAAAATTGTTCTCACCCTCTGCCTCACCTACTTTCATTCCCTAGTTTTAAGAATTTCATTTTCTGGGTGTTTTTCTGAAAAGGATTTCTTTCACTCCTCTTAATTGTCTTTCCTTTGTGTTTGTTCTAGACTTTTATTCTTTGACTCATTCTGTATTCCTCATAGACTTAGAACTTATAAGGTAGCTATTTTGTATTCTCTCTTCTAATTAGTTTCTATATTTTCACCTTGTAGATTTTGCCCACTTTCCCCTCCTTTCTTTTCTGTGCCTATTGATCTATAGTGGAATTTTTCTACGTACCCATTTATGCAGTTCATTATTAAACCTTTGCCTTTCCCATATTCATTTTTCTACTTTGCCATGAGTTTTCTTCCCTGGGTATATGCCTTTCCAATTATCTGGGTGGCTGTTGTCTCCAGGACTTCTGATTCCCCTTCTCCTCCAGCCTGATGAGTGACCTCTCTATATACACCAAAATGCTTTCATATTATATTCTTTGTAAGACCCTATTCTTTCTTTATAGAATATCTCATTTTCCACATAGGAGTGGACATCACTGAAACTCTACCCAACAGCTGAAACCAGATTTCCCCCTCATTTCACACAGTTTCATTCCCTCTCTTTGGCTCTCATCCATTCTCCTCTAAGCTCATTTCTTCCTGACAGATGACAGGAGTTAATTGCCTTCTTTGATAACCTTTGACTTAATTAGGGCAGATCACACATTTCCTTATTTCTTGTTCCTACCCATCTCCCTTTTATGCATTCTGCTATTCTGTAATTTAGTCCCACAAAAGCATTTATTCACTTGTAGGTGAGGTGCTGAGAGATTTCCTACATGATGTTTCTGGCCTACTTCTCCACCATCACTTTTATATGCCTTTCATTTCACCCTGGAATCTTGGTGAAATTGTGGTATGTGATCTTTTAATTATCTCTCCATTGTCATTTTGTTGTTGTCCTTGGTTGCTGCATTTGTTTACTTTTTCTATTTTCATTATCCATAGTATTTAAAAGCAAATAAATAATTTGTTCAAGCTTGCTTTTCTTTGCAGGAATACTAATTACTCTTTCAAAAAAAAATAAATCCATACTTTTTTCATTAATGATTAGGCTCACATTTGTAGAGTAAGTCACCTTGGGTTCCACCTCAAGCTCCTTTGCTCTTCAGAACACATTATTCCATTCCCTTCTGCGGTTTCTGTTGGGTGAAGAATAGTCTTGCATCATTTCAATTTGCTTTCCTTTGTATTTAAAGGTCTTTCTCCTGGAAGCTGGAAGAATTTATTCTTTATCACTGGAATTTAACTGCTAAGGCTCTTGGAGTTTGTAGCACAGGTGTTTTTTGTTTGTTTGTTTGTTTATTTGTTTGCTTTTTTACCCTAGAGGTGACCACTGGATTCTTTTGATTGACATTTTTTTTTCTGAGTTTGGAAGTTCTGGATAGTTTCTTTGTATTATTTCTTGCAATATGGTGTTCAGGTTTTTTGATTTATCATATTCTTGGGAAATCATGCCTATTGACATCTTTAAATTGTCTTTATGTATCCTTTCTTCAAGATCAATATGTTTTGCTTGTGTGGAAATCATGTTTTCTTTTAACATTAATTGATAGTTCCTTCTCTTCCTCCAGATTTTTCTTCACTTCTGTGTATTTGAATTCCTAGTGAGTAATTTTCTTTTTTACTTCTGGATTCAGTGTTTTATATTTTCCCAATTATTTTGGCTTTGTAGGCCATAAATTCTACTTTCAGAATTCTCATTTCTCTTTTAAACTATGCACTTTTGGGGATCTCATCAAGTATATATTAATTTTCTTTTGTCCTGCTATATTTATTTATACATATCTGCACTCATTTAATTGATCTGGAGGACACATTCCTTTCTGTTATTAATATGTTCTTTGTTGGTTTATGTACATAGGCTCAAGGTTTTTTACTGGATGTTGTTCCTTTTGAGATTGTTGGTAATTTCAGGCTTTTCCCCTTTTATTCCCTTATTGTTCACTTTCTGATTCCTCACTCCTTGATAGTGGTTTCCCTGGGGTCCTGGACCTCAAAACTGTCTCAGTCTATTCTCAAACTGGGAAATTTAAGTTTCTCCAGCTTAGCTTCATTCTCTGACTCCTGTGCCATCTAGGAGGACAGAATTGGCCTCAACTTGATCATGGTCTCTTTTCCTCAGGCTTAGTAGAGTGTCACATAGAAACATACACAGACATCCATTCTCATTTCCCTCTATTCTTCAGTTCTTTAACTGAGCTCTGTTGTAGCACAGAATATTAATCCAGCTTCTGCCCCATAAAGAGCAAGTTATTGCCTTTTGGTTTTGAGTCACTGGCTGAAGAGAGTAAAGCTGAGTTCTGTTAACACTAATAGGTTGATTTTAGCAATACTCTTAGAAATTGATGTGTGTTGGGAGCTGGGTGAGTGTGCTAGAGGTTAGAAATTTTTCTTTTCTGCTATTAATTCATTGAGTTTTTACTTTGTTAGGCTTCTTGGAATCGTAAACACTTGGTATCAGAGACAACTGAAATTACTTTATGTCTTGAGCATAATTCCTATTTGCAAATGTTTGAGGGGTAATGAGAACTGAAGAAAATGTCTAGATCTGGAAGTCTCCACATTAAATATTTAATAAATGTTTGGTATTTGCCCTTTTTTGAGTTTTAGTGGCACTGTTATGGTGGAAATAATGATGGACTTAGAGTCAGAAGATCTTGATTCAAATCCTGGCTCTGGCATTTACCCATGCAATGTCACTTTACTTCATTAGGCCTCCTAGGATCAAGGTTTTAGAGGTAAACTGGATTTATCCAACATCTAGTACAATTTCTTTATTGTACAGATGAGTAAAATGGCCTATGGAGGTTAAATAATTTGCCCTAACTCAAACAATTAACAAGCCACCAAGTCATGATTTGAACTCAGGCCCTCTAACTCCAGAGCAGCATGCTTTTCATTGAACTACAATGTCCCAGTTTCCTAATCTGCAAAACCAAAGGATTAGATGCAAATATATTCAATGTGCCTTACAAACTTAAATATAAAATTCAAAGACTTATTGAAAAGAGGGACTGGATGTAGAATCAGAACAGTTTATCTTGCTGTGGCTTAACTATTTTGTTTCAGATGCCATGCATTCCCAGAACACTGAAAACACCCACATTAAAATATGAATATCAGAATATAACCCAAATTAATTTTTTAAGAATTCTTGACTCTTTTGATTGTCCACACTAATGAAAGGAAACTACTCAAAATCCCAAAGCTGGCTGTAAAGTAATCCCTTCCTAAGTTAACTGAGCCAATAAAAGGTTTGTTTCTTCCTTTCTTAAATAATCAAAACTTTACTTGCCATAGAAAACCCCAGCTCCCATTTCTAATTCCCAGACCTTTTGTTGTTGCCTTCTATAGCACTTCTAGTGCTTAGAACTGGTCCATTGATTTATTTAGGTTGAATCCTACCTTCCCTATAGAATTCCTCTGAGCTACTGCTTCCCTTCTGTCTCTTATCTGGAGCTTCATTTGGGGAGGATACTCTGACCTTTTAAATTCTGCCTCATGAGATTCTAACTCCCCCAAACCTCACCTTTCTTGTCTAAGGATCACTAGGCTTCTTCTAATCCACTTGTAACTTCAAATTACATTTACCAACTAACAGGATCATAGAGTTTCCATATTTCCCTGAGGATCTAAGCTCTGTGAGTAGAAAGGGGGCGTAAGAAGAATTCAAACCAGTGTCCTAGATTGTTCCTTTAGTTGTGCACTGAATTTGGATATCAGTGACCCATCTGACATTGTCTTCATTTCCTTTGGTTTTGTCTAGCATACATGATATGCCTTTGAACTTGGAAGCCTGAGCAATTTAGCACAGTGCTTCTTTTTGATTGTGTGAATGTCAGGATGACATGCAAAACCAACCATCTAATGCTCTTCGTGTGATCTTTGGGAAAAGGGCCAGAGGAAAGAGAATGTCCATGGTACATTACCCATGGAAGGCGACTTTAATCAGATGGAATTGAGTTGTTTAAGTTACACTTACATGTACAGTAAGAGATATTCTGGCCTAAACAAACAGTGCTGAAATTGCCTTCATATTCTACCCTCCACATACACACACACACACACACACATATATATATAATATATATATATATATATATATATATATATATATATATATATATATATATATTAGATTCAACACAGAAGAATGATTCTTCGCTTCAGAAATTAAAAACAAAAAAGGCAGTAAAATAGTATATTTGTATTTTCAAGGAAAAAAGAAAATGGTAAATATTTTTCATTGTGTAAGACTTGAAATTGGAACAGTTATGGCTCTCATTTGATAATGACAATAAATGACTGACTGTACCATTGGAGGATCACAGAACAATTTCTGGGCAATAGCTGGTGTTAGATTTCTTTTTCTCCCAGCTAAGAGGGTGAGCAATTTTTAGGAACTGGTAGAGCCAGAAAAAGAAAAACAGAGCAAAATGCAGGACTATATGGACAAGGAATCACTGGTTACTTCACATACTATTAATTCTGTTAGAATTTTTTTTTAAAGTAGTACCTTCAAAAAACCCAGCCAGAGGCTATGAAAGTGAAAGGATCTTTATTAAAGGAAATAAAACAAAGCAAGAAAAAAGATTCTAGCTTTCAGATTACATTTTTAAAAACCCCTTAAAAACTTCATTCACTTCATAACTTTAATCCTGAGTTGATAAACTTGGAATGACAAAATCCAATTAATTATTACCTAGCTTCCAAGAAAGGGCACAACAAGGGCAGAGTGACTGTAGCTATATCCTAGAGCAGTGATATCCATGAAATGTGTTTTCTCCCTCCAATAGTCTAGTCCTTTGTGGTTATCTATTGAACTGTGCCATCACCCTTCATCTCTTCCTATCATTGTGGTACCTGCCTCCTCATGAAATTCTATGATGGTATAGGCTACAACTTCAGGGGGAAAGACTATTTCCTTATCCAAAATGGCTACATCTTAGTTAAACTGTCATCTAGGCTGCTACTATCTCCCCACTCAACTATTTTATATTTATTTTCTTCTCCAGCATAAAAATTCTGGCTATATCTCTGCTTTCCATAATCAATTGTAGGAGTAAGGCAACCTGGGAAGAGAAGATCTGATAATAGCCTTTGTTAACCTTGGAGAGAACAGTAGCTAGGTGGTGTAGTGGATAGAGTGCCAGGTCTGGAATCAGGAAGACATCTTCCTGATTTCAAATCTGGCTTCAGATGCTCACCAGCTGTGTGACTGTCGGCAAGTCACTTGATCCTGTTTGTGTCAGTTTCCTCATTTGTAAAACGAGCTGGAGAAGGAAATGGCAAACCACTCCAGTGTCTTTAAAGAACAAACAAACAAACAAACAAACAAACCCAAATGGGGTTACAAAGAGTTGGACTCTACTGAAAAAACTCAACAACAACAAAACATTGGAGAGAGCAGTTACAGCTGAGCAATAAGATCAGATGCTAGATTGCAAAGGGTTTAGAAGTGAATGGGATGAGAAGGGGAAACAATGCAGTTTTTGCTAGGAGTTTGGCTGTGAAAGGCAGGAAAGATATAGGACAAAATATCTTGAGGACATGAGAGAGTCAAGCGAAGGCTCTTTTATGATGAGGGCTAAGCTAATAATATTTATGGTCAACAGAGAAGGAATCAGTATAAAGGCTAGAACTCAAAGATTAGAGAAAGAGGAAGTTTGATTCCAGGGGCATTAAGGGTATAAGAAAGAAGGGTTGGCCTTGGTGAGCAGAAGGACCATCTCTTCTGTGAGGATGTCATAGAGCAAGAATGAATACTAATGACATCAAGGAGAAGGAAGGGAGCTTATAATGAAGGGCTTCTATTTTCTCAAGAAAATTGTAGGTGGAAGGAGTGGCAAAAGAATAGCAGCTCTCTTCCATAATGTCTTATTCCTTGACAGAGATATAGTCCATTCACTTATGAATGAATCTCTTCCCTCTGAGATTAGACTACTTAAAAATAGTGATGTTTAATTCTTGTGAATAATGACCAATATCAACAGGGGATGCTAGAATGGAAAGGATGGGGGGGGCAAGAAAAGGGCTTCCAATTCTTTATTTTTTTATGAACAATATGCATCATCACTTGGAGAGGCTTGCCAAAGAGATCATTTACCACACCCCATGGAGCTGAGTTGCTGAATCATATGTGGCTTTGGATCAAATCCTCAATCCTTAGAGCTATTTGGATCCCATATTATACCAAGAGAAGAGTGGGGAATGAGTGCTGGCACCCCATCAACAGCGCACTGGGATACAGAAGATTTTGTTTTATTTTAAGGGTGGAAGGACTGTTGTCCATAAGAGGAGGTATCTGGAAGGAAGGGAGTAGATCAAGCCCTTTTGGGCCTTGCAGGGTAAGAGATATCATGGCTTGCAGGAGAAGACAGGATTTTCCTCCACCTCATGTTTTTGAGTTTCACTGCAATCATGAGACTATAAATCAATGTATGATATTAACATCTGGAAATTGTAGAATATAAATGGTATTTAATCTTTTCTTGGAGAACACATGCTTTTTGATCTTGCCTTTCAAAGAACTCTAAAGCTAGAAAGGATATTGGGAGGTCATCCATCCCATCCTCCTTCATTAAAGCATAACTGAACCTAAGCCATCCTTCCCATGTTTAAAACCTTGGCTAGGAAATGTTAAATATTCTGACAAATTTAAGCTATATCTTCAATTTCACTCTTCCCACATATAGTTTGAAGCTCTTTCTGTGTCTTTATTGAATTATAGCTATATTGTAGAGGAATTTGGAGCCAAAGTCCTGGTTCAAATCCCAATATTGCCCCTAAGTAGCTGTGGGATCTTGGGAAAGCCACTATGTCCTTGTGGGCTTCATTTCCCTCATCTGTAAAACAAAGGGCTTAGACTTAATGATCTTTAAGCCCCCTTTCAACTCTAAATCCTATGATCCCCTGTGTTTGAAGGCCCCTGTGACCCTTCACTAACTTTAAGGCTGTTTGTAAGAGTTCAGTCCTACTTATGCAATGCCCATATAAACTCCATTCTTATAAAGGCCCTCATCAAATCTCATCTAGACTGCTAACATAACTAGCCTCCTTTGTAGACTTTGCACTCCCAAATCTCCCCTCTGCAATTCATATAGCACTAAGTGGTTAAATGATTTTCAAGGCTCAATATAAACAGTATGTTTCAGAGATGGGACCTGAGCCTAGGGCTTCCTGGTTTTATGACCAGCTCTCTATCCACTACTCCAACCCTCCTGGCATATAATACACATTTCATAAAAACTTACTGAATTTAATTTTATTGAATTATTGAATTTAATTGAATAAAGATATAGACCCAGAGTAGTAACTTTCCTAAGGTCACACACAGAAAGGCATAGAGTCAGAATTAAAATGACCCAGGTTTCCTGTCTCCTCGTTCTATTCTCTTTTTCCTATAACACGACTTCCTCTTTGGGAAGAACTGATTGCTAACTACAACATAGCCTCACTGTAATGAAGAACATTTCATCTGTCAGGTAATAAGGAGGGCCAATGGACCAAGGAAGGATAGAGATTTCAAAAGCGCCTCTACAAATCCATGCCAGGAAAAAAAAAAGTTTCTTTCATTCCCTACCCATTCTTTTCAGGCAAGAGCCCATAAGATCTTAGCAAGAGTGATGGGGCCCAGCCAGCCAAAGGAACAAAGGGGGATCAAGATGCAGAAACACACATCTCAGGACACCTGGGGCCATTCTGACCACACCAAATTACATTTTCAAAGGGAAGACATTTCCACAAAGCAGTCTAAAAGCTTCTTGGAGATCAATAAGCCCATTAGGCAAAAGGAAGTAAAGCTGATATTTTGGTGTTCCATATATTAAATGAAAAAAAAAAACCACCATGATCCTTTTAAACAGACTGTATAGCTATTGATTCTGATTTTTTTTGTTAGAAGACAAAAAAGCCAAGAGCCCCAGCTGTTCCTTGGCCAAGGAAACTGTGGGGATCCTGACTCTGTAGTAAATGACCAACATCCCAGGGTAGGTTAAGTCTCCTGCAGCCTGCCATGTCAGCACAGTTGGTCATTTACGAAGCAGTGGGGGTTTGTTACAAGTTTGTTTATCTTTCAATAGAACCACCTGCCTGGCAGCTGAATTGTCTGGGCTATAAATAGAGAAATAGTCCATCACAGAGTTGTAACATTAAACAGGAGAGGATCCTGGAGAAGGTAAGTCCTGAATAGATTGCTTTATCAGAGCTGGGGACTTAGGAAAATGTTTTCAGTCTGACTTTGTAACTGGGGAAAAAATGACTTGTATTAGTGAAGGCATGTTTTAAGCATCTCAAAAATGCTGAATCTCAATTTTTAACCTCTTGGGGTCAGAGGAAATACCCAGAGTGGCATATTGGCCTTGTCAATGTTAATAGTAGTACAACAGACTCATAATCTATTAAAAAAAACCAAACAAACCGCCTCATCAGCACTTTCTCCTGAGGTTACTAGCAGGTGGAACATACTCTGTTCTGTAGAAGCCAGCTGGTTGCAGTTCAAACCATTTGTAAACCCTTCAGAATAATGCGTTGTTTTATTGGTAGGGACAGGCAACACATTTTTGAAAATGTCTCAACTGGCACACATTTCTATAACAAAACTAGCCCTGTAGCTTGCAGGCTTCTGACACATGCAGCTAGAGCTCTCACCTGTAAATTTTCCCCTAGTATGAAACTTTAGGGAGTAGTGGGCTAACTTGGCCACCACCAACAAACCTACATGGAGTCTTTCCTGGCCCTTTAATTAGAGGCACTTTTTCTCTCTTGAAATTGCTTTTTTGTTAATTTTGTATACCTTTTGTTAATTTACTCGTGAACTTGTGTATGTTACACCCCCTTGTGTGTGTGTGTCTGTGTGTGTGTGCGTGTGTGTATGTACACACACACACACACACACACATATATACCTATGTATGCATGTATGTATTTGTAATCTCTAGACTTATGTCTGTGTGTAATTTCCAGACTTCTGACTTCATTAAATAGGGAACTCCTGAATATTGATGAGAACACTCTCTTTACTAATACAGATAGATACCTGCTCTGAAAATTATAGTGTTGGCTGAGAGCACTGAGAGGGTAAATATACCTAGGGGTTACATTGCATTGAGTGCTGAACTTGGGGTCAGAAAACTTGAGCTCAAATCCCACCCAGCTATGTGTTTCTGGTCAAGTCACCTAATTCAGCCTCAAGTTCCTCTGCTGTAAAATAGGGATAATAAAAGCACCTACCTTGAAGGGTTGGGTTGCTGTCAAGATCAAAAGGGATAACATGTAGAGTGCTTTGCAAACCTAAAATGCTAGTTACTATTGTTATTATTATTTAAGTCACTTATTAAGGGTCATATAGGTAGGACCTGTGTCAGAGGCAGGACTCAGACCCAGTTCTTCTTGACTCTGAGGTTAGTCTTTATTGACTCTACCAGTCTTCCTGTGAATCAATGTTTATAGATACAAATACATGTTCGTCTGAAATGGATTTCTTAATTTTGAATTGGACTTACTATACAAACTTTTTTTTGAAGGGGGGATTAAATCTTATCTCGTGATTTCTTTGGTTTAGTGATTTCCTTACAAAGATACACCCTCTACCATTCAAATCAATAATTCTTTTTCAAACTTATAATCTTAGAATGTTGCCTGGGGAACTAGGAGGTTACATTGCTTCCCAAGGGTCACTCAGTCCAAGCATGTTTTGGAAGAAGGATTTTATTTCCAGTGTTCCCAACTCCAAGGCTGGCTTTCTAACCTGTCACACTGGGGCAACAGCAAATTTACCTAAATTACTAGGTCATTCAGGTCAGCTAGGTGACACAGTGGATAGCACTGGCCCTGGAGTCAGGAGGACCTGAGTGCTAATCAGGCCTCAGACATTTGAAATTTACTAGCTGTGTGGCACTGGGCAAGTCACTTAATCCTGATTGCCTCATAAAAAAATAATTAAAAGAAACAACAACAACAGAAAAATAAATTACTAGGTCACCTCAAATTAATAACATGTTCATTCATATTTCTTGAGGAGGAAGGGGGGATAGTTTGAATCTTTTTTTCTCTTTATTTCTTGTTTTGTTTCTAACCAAGATTAGAAAAAAATTACTAAAATTCGAAGTAATATAGATAGACCTCATATGAACTCTGTTCCTATTAAAATCAGATCGTTAATATGAGGGATAGTTTGCTTGCATAGATTTCTATTTTTTTTCCTCCCTGGACCAAGAGAATCATCTAAAGCTTTGACATATAGAAACTTTTTCATTAACATTCTAAATCCTACTGAAATCTTTGGTCTCATCTTGTGATTTCTTAGGTCACAGAAGTGAAAGTAGAAGGAGCCTTGGAAACCATCTCATCCAATCCTAGCATTTTACAGATATGTAACCTGAATATTAGAGAGGTAAATTGCCCAAGGTCACACAGATATTAAGTGATAAAACAAGATTTGAACCTAATTCTTCTGACTCAAAATCCAGTGTTTGTTCTATTGTACTCCTATCCACTGTCAACAAGAAGTTTGAAGTGTAAGACTCACTTATAATCTTCCCCTTTGAGTCTATAAACTATTGTTGATGTCATCTTCCCCAATGTGAATGTCTTTCTCCACAGGGCCAATTTTTCTGCTACCAACCAGAATCTTCTGTCCAATCTACTAAACCCATTGGCCTCACTTTTTATCATCCTTCTTTCATCCTTATTTATGGCTTTCCATTTCCTAATTCCTATTTAAAAAATGTAACTGATATTTATAGAATGGTCTAAAGTTTGCAAGGCACTTTGCATACATGATCTCAAATGAGACTTTGCAATGACCTTACAACAACCCCTTGAGGTGAATACTTTTATCCCCGTTCTACAGATGCTCAAATTGAGCCTCTGAGAGGTTAAGTGACTCATTTATGGCTAAAGTTAGTAAATATCAGAAGTAGGATTAGAAACCAGGTTTTCCTGACTCCAAAAGAGACAGTCTCTTCACTATACCCTATCATCATTCACATTTACAAGCCTAAATGACACTAATGAAAGAAAATATTGAGAATAAGGCAGGTCAGAGATAGATAAACTAAATTTTTTTTCAGAGAGGTGAGTAAAGAAGAGAATGGAAGAAGTGAGAAGTGGCTGCAAGTTGTATTTATGACACTTTGTAAGCAATTTCTCCTCTTCCAGTTTGATAACTTTAGAAAATAAAATGTGTCTGGTCCATCATGATGGGTGGCACTAATGAATGGAAGTGAATGAAGAAGAAAAAGGCTAAAGGAAGAGCCAAGGAAAATACATACATGCATGCATATATACATGCACAAATACATACACATTTGTGTGTATGTGTAGTTCTCATCATGAATAGGAAAATGAAACAAGACAAGACATCCTTTTCTTTCCTGAAAACCTGTTGTACTGACTATGAATGCTGCATATCTAAGAGTTTTATGAGGAACAGCTAGATATTGGGGGGGGTGGAGAATAAAAACAGCTATCTGTCCCCTTCTTTAATTGGCAGAAAACATCAGGCAAAGATAAGACTTATGAGAAGGAGGGACCAGTAAGTCCTTTATGACAGAAGATCTGTCATGTTCTAGACCTCAAGAAATAGTATATATAAACACACACACTTTATGTATGCCTATACCTATACATATATACATACATATACACACAGAGAAGTGAATGTCAAATCGAGTCAACAAAACATGTATTAAGTACCTATTATATGCCAAGTACTATGCTAAGGGCATATAAAGAAAGACAAAAACAAACAAACAAATAAATAAAGTAAGCCATACTCTCAAAAGAACTCACAGGCTAACTGGGGAGATAACATGCCAAGAACTATGTACAAGCAAGATAAATAAAGGATAGTTAGAGAAAAGCTTAGAGGGAAGCCAATAACATTAAAGAGAATCAGGAAAGGATTATTGGAGAAGGTAGGATTTTTAACTCGGACTTAAAGGAATCCAGGGAAGTCAAAAGGCAGAGATGAGGATGTAAAAATTCCAGGCATGTGGGACAGACAATGAAAAATCGCAGGTGGGGCAGCTAGGTGGCAAAGTGGATAGATCGCCAGCCCTGAAGTCAGGAGGACCTGAGTTCAAATCCGGCCTCAGACCAAACACTTGACACTTACTAGCTGTGTGACCCTTGGCAAGTCACTTAACCCCAATAGCCTAAATAAATAAATAAGTAAATCGCAGGACGAGGATATGGAGTATCATGGTTGAGGAACAGCAAGAAGGCCAGTGTCACTGGATCATAGAGGGCAGTAAGGCAGCAAGGAAACCTGGAAAGGTAGGAAGGGGCCAAGTTAACAAAGGGCTTTAACAACTAAGTAGAAGTTTTTGTATTTGATCCTAGGATTTGTTGAATGGGATATGGGATTGACATGATCACACCTGTACTATATGAAGATCAATTTGACAGCAGAGTGGAGGATGGACTGGAGTGAGGAGAAACTTGAGGCAGGGAGACCAACCAGTAGGCTATGGCAATGTAGGTGTGTACAGTGGGTGGGACACATTCCTCTCTCACATGGGAGCCCCACATAAGCCTTCCTAGACTCAAGGTATTCTGTGGATCTACATCTACTTAAAAAAATATAACTCATGAACCCTCACCAATGCATTTACTTTTACTAGTCAACCAAAGAGTATAATTAGTTCAAAACAAAGGCATTTGTTTAATGAGATAAACTACTTCATATCTTATTATCATATCGTGGGCCCTGTGCTTACATTATATCCTCCATTTTCACTTACCTGAACTAATGTAAAGTGAAATAAGCAGAACAAGGAGGAAAATGTATATGATGACTCCTATAATGCAAAAGAAAAGAATTTGGAAAGACTTCAGATCCTGATAAGTTCTGTCACCAATTATGACTGTGGAGGACTGGTGATGAAGCATGCCTCTTGCCTCTTGGTAGAGAGGTGGGGGACAAAGGTGCAAAATGAGACATCCATTTTTATAAATGTAAATTTATAAAATGACCATTCATAAATGGTCAATGTGTTAATCTATTTTGCTTGATTTTGTTACAAGGGAGAGCTTTTATTGGGGGAATAAATTAGAAGTGGAGAGATGCAAAATAAAAGAAAGGCATTAAAGACATTAAAAATGCATAGAAAACATTTAGAAGGAAACACTTAGAGGACAATTTTGTTACTACCTTGTTAAATTTAATATGCATTTCAAATCTAAATGTACTTAACCGAAGTTCACAGTTTCACATAGAATTTTCTTTTTTGGTTCTTTGTATATGGGAATGTTTGTTTCCTGATGATTGTTACATTTATAATAATAAGATGATGATAATAAAAAGGAAAAACAACAACAATAAAAATATGTTTGGTAACTTTGGAAATAATAGTTTGATTTTGTTGGCAGTAAAAGAAGCCAGATTAAAAGGGGTTTAGAAATGAGTGGGCAGTAAGAAAGTAAAAGCAATAATGACTCTCAAAGCAGGCAAAGAAGCACTGTTATAGAACCAAACAAGTGATAAGTGAACAGTAGGAGGAAATAGATGAAGAGTTCATGAACAAATCATGAGCCTAGCCCAGAAGCCTGATGTAGCAATGATGGAGAACCTCAATTATTGAGATAACTGGAGCTTTCTTTATGCCAACTAAAGCCATTGGGGCTTGCATTAGTTTCATCTTTTTTTTTTTAAACATGAAGAAACAAATGGGAGAATGGGAACCAACAGTATGCAAATGATAGTACTCTAGTTAGATTTCATCAAGAATAGGTCATGACAGACTAAGCTTATTTCCTTTTTTTGACAGGGAAGTGTTGTGGATACAGCTTACTGAGATTTTAGTGAAGTTTCTTGTGGTATTTTTGTTAGACAAGGTGGAAATACATAGGATACACAATATCCTATGTATTAATATCAGGTAGGATTGGAAATATTTGAATAGTTAGACACAGAGAATAATCATTAATGGGCTTAATGTAATCTTGGAGGTAGAAGTCTAGTGAATGAACCAGAGATATTTGCATATACTCATGTCTTTGAACATTAATGTTTATGACTTGAATGAAGGCACAAATGATACATTTATCAAATTTGCTAGTGATGGAAAGATGGAAGAGGTAAGATAACACAGTAAATGACAGAACTGTGATCCTTCAGGTAATGCAATGACTTGAATAAAAATAAATGTAAACTCTTAAATTTGGGTTGAAATGATCAACACCAGAAGTACAATATGGAGAGGTATGTCTAGAAAGGCATTTGTCTGGAAAAGACTGAGAAATTTTAGTGGGTCATAAGCTCAATATGAGTTGACAATGAAATCTTAACTGTACTCTATTCTGCTCTAGTAAGAGAACATCTGGAATATTTTACTCAATTCTGGGTATCTTGTATTACATAGGATCTTGATAATCTGCAAGAAACCCGGAAGAGTATTGCAATGTTCTGGATCATGTTAGCACTGAACTGAATAACGGAACTGAGGATGTTAACCTGGATAAGATAACCTGGGCAGCTAGGTGGCATGGTGAATAGAGCGCTGGGCCAGAACTCAGGAAGGCTCCTCTCCAAGTTGAGACTAGCTGTGTGACCCTGTACAAGTCACTTAACCCTATTTGTCTCAGTTTCCTCATTTGTAAAATGAGCTAGAGAAAGAAATGACAAATTACTCCAGCATCTTTGCCAAGAAAACCCCGAAATGGGGTCACAAAGAGTGACTGAAATGACTGAGCAACAATAACAAACTTGGATAAGAGAAGACATCCATAATATAGATTTAAAAGTGGAAGGAATTCTAGATACACAGTTCAATTCCTTCACAATAAAAATAAGAAAACTGATTGTCTGTGTTGCAACATATCAAAGGCCACATGGCTAGTAGGTAATAGATCCAGAAGTATACCCTGAATTATTCACTCCAAATCTAGTGTTCTTTCCACTTTACCATGCTATCTTATTTGGGAATTCCAACAGATTATCTTCAACTATTTAAAAAATCTCATTGATTGGCCAACAATAGGTCTCAGGCCAAACCCCACTTGGTTATTGTTTGGGCCCTGATTGGCTCAGAGTGAATGTCTTCCCCTCCCAGATTGATTTTTTAAAACCAGGTCAAAGGGGCCATTCTCTCCCTCATTTCTTAATCAATGAATGGGTGGGCAATTGCCTCAGTCAAACTGAGACCTGTTAAAGACCTTAGCTTAAAAAGGCCTAGGTCTCCCACTGCATCCAGGGCCATCTCTCATTGTCCTGATCTATGTCTTGTCATTGGACCCAGATGGCTTTGGAGGAGAAAGTGAGGCTGGTGACTTTGCCCAGCCCTCCCCACTGTATCACCTCAGAAATGTCATGGTCCTCTTTGAGAACAAAGGACAAACAACATGTTCCAATATAGACAAGTTATCAGATTTGTTTAGCTTGCCCCCAGAGAACAGAGCTGAGACCAATGGGTAGAAGTTTCAGAGATGGGAAAAGGCAAGGGAAGAGGATAAACATTTATAGCATACCATGTGACGGGCATTGTGCTGTTATTATTAACCCTATTTTATTGTTAAGGAAACTGAAACAAGCAGAGGTTAATTGATTTGCTCATAAACAGCTATTAAATATTTGAGGCAGTACTTGAACTCAGGTTTTCCTGACCCCAGACCTAGCGCTCTGTGCACTATACTACCTAGCTACCTTTAGAGTCAATTTAAATTCCATATAAAGAAAAATCTCCTAATAATTAGAATGGTAAGAGTAAAAGAAAAAGAGCATGGTGCCTCTGAAGTCTACAATAGAGATTTAAAGCTCAAGGGGTCTCCTTATTGTTCATTCATTTTTCAGTTCTGTCCAACTCTTCATGATCCCAAAAATATTGGAGTGGTTTTGCCATTTTCTTCTCCAGCTCATTTTACAGATTAGGAAACTGACGCAAATAGGGTTAAGTGACTTGCCCGGAGTCACACAACTAGTAAATGTCTGATGCCAGATTTGAATTCAGGAAGAGAAATCTTGCTGGCTCTAGCCTAGCTGTTCCTTCAGGTTAAGTTAGTTTTTCCTTACAAGGTGTGGTGACATTATTTAAAATATTATTGACTCAGGAGACTAAGAACTCAGACTGTATAAAACAATCATAAGAAGCTGATAGGGCTTTCTGATACTTGGCTGGCAAATCACTATGGCAGCTCTGATTAGCTGAATAATCACCTCAAGAGGATCCTCAGTGCCTCTCCTTGTTTAATAGCCTTGCGATAAATCTAAGCAAATCTCCTTTTGATAATTGTTGAATGACTGCAAGTGTCTCATTTTATTCCAACATCAAACCTAGAGTGTCAGGGGACTGGCCTGAGTTAGACCCAGCCCAGAATACTTTTATTTGCTTGCTTTGTATTTTTTTCCCTTTATATGTGTTCTGTTTAGACTTACATTCATACTGGTGTCCCTTTGTTAAAATGTGAACTACTTGAAAATGGGAATTGTTTTATTATTATATTTGCGTTCCCAGCACCTAGTGCATTGCCTAGCTCATAATATATGTATGCATAATAAATGTTTGTTGATTGGCTGATGTAATATCCAGTTGATCATAAGGGTGAAACATAGGGTTTTTTTTTTTCAGTCATTTTCAAGTGTGTCTGACTGTGACTCCTCTGGGGGTTTTCTTGGCAGAGACATGGAAGTGGTTTGCCATTTCCTTCTCCTGCTCATTTTACAGATGAGGAAGCTGAGGCAAACAGAGTTATGTGACTTGCCTAGGATCACACAGTTAGTTCTTTCTGACTCGAGGCCCAGTACTCTGTCCACTGCTCCATCCTAGCGACCCCCAAGCATAGGTTTGGCTTTAGTAATAGAGTGGGAGAGATGAAAGGATGAGAAGTTGTGGTTAAGAGTAGAATTTTAAAGGTCAGGAAATGTTTCAATGCCATGGTAAGTGCTAAGACACAATTCTACTTGTGTATAGGGGAAGAGAGAGATGATTGCCATGGAACGAATTGAAGAATTGGGTGGATGGATGGTTGTATGAGTTGTCAACAGAAATACTGAAGTCTTCAAGGGTGGGAGAGAGATGCCTTGTACTAAAGTCATTAAAAAAAAGATGGGAAAATGTCCCCTAGGTCAGAGATAGAAACAAGAAGGAATGAAGCAAAGCATAAATGGAGAAAATGAAATTTCTAAGAAAAGAACTTATTTAAGAATAGTAATAAAGGAATAATAGTTTAGAGATGATAGCAGATCGCCAGTAGAATGCCAACACATGTGAAATCTTCCTCAAAACACCTGAAAAAAAGTGGTGATTTCTCTCCTTCCAGCAATTGACCTCACTCCCTCTTAAAATGCAAATCCTTTGATTTCCCCTGTATTCATCTAACAATGCACCCTTCTACATAACTCTCAATATGTAATAGAACAATTTTGTAAATGTTCTAGCTGTCTGATGTTTGTTCAGTTTCTATGTCAGTTATGTACCCAATTGAGTGAGTGACAGATTCTCTTAGATACAAAAGTCTTAATAGGACATGAATCATGTTAGCTTAACTCATTTAGTACTGAGCCCAGAACAGTATTAACCACATGCAGATAGATGCCCACTAAATGGTTTCATTAGAAAATTTAAACAATGGTCCCGCAAAAACATGGATATCTACCTAATCTTCAGAAACCAGAAGAAAAGATGAAAGGTTTTTTTTTTAGTTTATTTGTTTATACATTCAAGAAACAGTTATGCTACACTTGCTTTGTTCTAGTCTCTGTTAAGAATTAGAGGAGAATGAAATATAGTCCCTGTCTTCATGGAGCTTACTGTCTAGTTAGGGAGATAGGACATGAATAAAAATAAATACAATAAATTCAGGCACTTTCCCCTAGTACTCATTGGTTCCCCATAGTCCAGTATAAGAATATGTATATACATACACAGTGACATATATCAAAAAAAAGGAAATGCATATAGAAGCTTCCATGCCCCCTTTCAACATATAAATGTATTAGTTACCATGGAAACAACCAATATAGTAGTTTATTCTCTTTTTATTATAAGAACAATAAGCAGCATCTGAAATATTTCACAATAAAGTTGTTCATAAATGCCTAGAAAAGCATTTTTATGATCACATAATAATCTTTTTTTTTCATCTGAAAGAGTATTAAAAAAACAGAGAAGCTAAGGTCCTTTCTCAAAATAAAGTCACTGAACTACATACAGCCAACATTCTTGTATTACATGCTTTTAAATGACAGCAAAACCTCCAATACGAGGCTTTGCCAATTTTTGAGTTTTGATATTTTGATCATGGGAGAAACAAACAAACAAACAAAAAAAGAAATGGTATTTGAACATGAGCTATAAATATAATTTTTGAATGTGATTTTCCATTCTCTTTCTCTGACAAGCAAAAATAAGTCTTCAGGAGTCTTTCCCATATTCCTCAGTTTTCTGCATAAGGGTGTTAATTAAACAATGGAGGAAGAAAAAAAATGAGGGACGGGTAGAGCCTTATGTACAGCCTGAAGACACTCCTCTGTCTTACAATCCAGAAGATGCTTAGGCCAAGGAAATAGAAATCATAGTCTCAAACACCTCAGGGATCAGGATTTCTTGAAGCTTAGATCAGATGAAGTGATGTCATTTCATTAAATCACCTTCTACACATAGGGATTTTATAAGCACAATTATCTCTCTTTTTTATGCTATTATTATAAAACTGTTAGTGTTGACTTATCTGACAGCAATTCAATTTGCTAACCTTACCCCTATTTTCTCCAACAAATACTTAAGTCAGAGAAACTTAGTCTTACTTTTCTATAAGGATTATAAATCATCACTCCACCCTTCTTATCTCATCAGCCGTAATTTTGAGCAATAATGACTAACAGTTGTTGGACATTTCCACCCAACAGTGAATTGGTAGATAATCTCTTAGGGATTTCTCTTCAGTTAAACTTGGCCAACTTTTCTCATTTAAAGTACAAACCACCATTTTTTTTATTTTTAAATAAATAAAAATCAGGAAAAAAATCTTCAACAGTCACCATACAGAAAACTATTAAGACATGGAAAAGTGTAGTGGGAATATGGGTAGGAATCAAATTGTGAAAGGATGTAATTTGAGGATGAGGAGTTTCTCTTTTATCCTTTGGGCAATGGATAGCTACTGAAGGTTTTTGAGTATCATTGTGATATGGTCAATCTACGCTATTATTAGGAAGACTATTTTGAGTACCTTGTAGAGCAATGATTTTCAAACTTGTATGCTATGAAAACATGCTAACACAGTGACTGTTTCAGTTGACAGCAAAGAAAAGTTTCTAACCAGTTGAACTTGAAGGCTCATTATGTAGGCTTTAGGGATCTTATACTTGTCCTTCCCTTCCCCCTCAGCTCTTCTTTCCTTACTTCCCCAGGACTTTTAGTGCAGTTGGTAGCTTTGCACTGACATACTCAGGGCATGATTTTCTGATACAAATCTCAGAAGACCAGAAGACAAACTTCATGGAAATTGAGGGGACTGAGGAATTAGGAAATCTAGGAGTAGGGGGAGGAATTTCATGTCACATCTAAGTGAAACTCCTGATATACTTATTAAGAACAACTAATGTAGAAAATGAATTAAAGAAGGAAGAAACTGGAAACAAGGTCAATTTGTAGACTTACAGTAATCCAGTTAAGAAGTAACTAGGACCTGAATTAGAATGGTATCCCTGTCAGTAGAGATAAGGGAGACAGAGGTAAGAGTTATTACAGAGATTGGATGAATAACACTTGGCAACTAAGAGGATATGGAGATAAGGGAAAGAGAAAAGTCAGGGATTACTCTCAAGGATTTTTATCTGGATGACAGAAAGGAATAGAAAGTTTGGAGGAGAGGCAAATTTAGACAGAAAGAAAATGAGTTCTGAAGAAGACATATGGTGGGGCAGCTAGGTGGCACAGTGGATAGAGCACTGGCCCTGGATTCAGGAGGACCTGAGTTCAAATCCACCCTCAGACACATAACACTTACTAGCTCTGTGACCCTGGGCACTTAATGGTCACTTAAACCCATTGCCTAGTCAAAAAAGAAAAAAAAAGAGGAAGACATATGGGATTTAAGCAACTGATTTGAACTAGAGGTAAGGAGAAAGATTATAGATAAAAATATAGATATGGCAGCCATATGTGTGGACATGATGACTGAACCAATGGCAGAAAATGAGATCATCAATGGAAAGAATATAGAGGAAGAAGAGAAGAGTGCCTAGTACCAAGTCATGGGGAACATCCAGGTTAAGGGGCAAAGGTGTCTTTTTTGTCCGTAAGAGAAAAAAGACTGAAAGACAATGTATAGTTGATTCAGTTAATTATGTTGTAGAGACTGAAGGCAAGAATGTGACACTAGACCAGGGGTGGTAGATTAGGAGAACACGGAGGAAAGGAAGGATTAGGTGAAGATAAAAGTGAAGGTGAAGATTAAGACTGGGTTTGTAAGAAGTGAGGTGAAATGAAAGAAAAAAGGATTATTATCAAAGAAGAGAATTCCATAGTGCAGAATCACAGAGATGGCATAGTTATGGGTAAGGTGACCATCCCTATATGTGGTTGAGACATAGTGAAGATATATGTCATAGTAGTAAAGGCTGGTGAACTTTGAAACCAGGATGTTTGAGTATAAATTGAATTTGAAGTTTAAAGTGCAGCAGTTTTGGTGGGGAAGTGGTATTACTGAAAAGTGGTGCAGTACTATACATGCTATGAGGCAAGTACTGACGTCCTTGAAAGGAAAAAAGGAGAAACGAGGAAGAATAAAATGAAGGCAAGTTCATCACAGCAATAAGGATCTAAGTTGGGGGATATAAATTGTGTGATGTACATGGAAAGAGGAGAGGTTATTGAGATTGATGGAAGAAGGGGGATCTGGAAATACTATTAGGGACCAAGTAGTATAGCAACTCTGCCTTCTGGTCCACTGTATGAAAGGGCATGAAAGAACAATGAAACTTGTATTGAAACATGTGATCAAGGATCAAGCCTTCAAAATTTAGGCATATTTCTGTTAATACAGGAAGATGGAAGGATTGTTGAAAGATGAAATTGAGAATGAAGGCAAGTTTCTTTGGCTGTCCACCCAATTGCACACCATAGACTGAATAGTAGGGCTTCTCCCTTCATTTCATTTACTCTTTTAATATTGTTAAAGTGAACTCCTTTAAAAATGTTTTATTGATATCTTTTGTTTATACATTGTCTAGATCACCTCAAGAATCCCTGCCCCTAGCCCCTCCCAGAAAGCCATCCTTCATAACAAAAAAATGTTTTTAAAGAGAGAAAAAAGAATGTAGAGAAAAGTCACAAAAACCTACCATATATTGAAAACATATGCTGTTATGTGCATTGCTCCACACTCATGTACTTCTGCAAAGAATCAAGGGTGTTGGAGCAGCTAGGTGGTACAATGGATAGAGCACAGGCCCTGGAGTCAGGAGGACCTGAGTTCAAATCTGGTCTCAGACACTTAACACTTACTAGCTGTGT
The DNA here is from genome assembly GCF_003287225.1 of Phascolarctos cinereus. Classification (NCBI taxonomy): domain Eukaryota; kingdom Metazoa; phylum Chordata; class Mammalia; order Diprotodontia; family Phascolarctidae; genus Phascolarctos; species Phascolarctos cinereus. Next base: position 164,228,636 of record NW_027555514.1, read on the forward strand.
AGCTCTGGGAAAGTCACTTAACACCAATTGCCTCACAAAAAAAAAAAGAAGCAAGGGTGTATGTTTTCTTATATGTCATCTTTTGGGCTAAGCTTGCTATTTATAGTTTTGCAGCATTCATTTTTGACTGTTGTATTGGGTCAGTTAGGTGGCACAGTGGATGGAATGTCAAACCTGGAGTCAGGAATACCTGAGTTCAAATCTGGCCTCAGATACTTAATAGCTGTGTGACCCTGGGCAGGTCACTTAACCTTGCTTGCCTCCATTTCCACATCTATAAAATGAGCTGGAGAAGGAAATGGCAAAGTACTGCAGTATTTTTGCCAAGAAAACCAAAAAGGAGATGATGAAGAGTTGGCCACAACTGAAACAACTCAATGACAACAAACAAAATGAGTATCTGCTATGTTTCCACTTCAAAAGAGGTGCTATAAATATTTTGGTGTATGTGGAGCCTTTCTTTTTGTAAGTTACCTCCCTGGTATGTGTGTGTGTGTGTGTGTATGTGTGTGTGTGTGTGTGTGTGTGTGCGTATGCCCAGCAGTGCAATCTGTGGGTCAAGGCATATGGATTTAGCTGCTTTACTTGCATAAATCTAAATTGCTTTCTAAAGTGGTTGTAGCAATTCATCATTTCACAAACATTGAATTAGTGTTCCTGACCTCCAACATTGACTGTTCCCATCTTTTGCCATCTTTACCATCTGGCAGAGGGTACAGTGAAACCTCAGGATTATTTTGATTTGTATTTCTCTTATTATGAGGTGATGTGGAGAATATAGCATGGATAATAAATGTTTTTATCCATTTTTTCTTTTTGTATTGTTAAGCTGGGCCCTTTTGATTGTGAATCAGATAGTGATCCAACAGGATCATCTGCAGTTCCTCATCATTTATTAAGAATCCCTTTTCTATTTGGACTTTGCATTTTATATCCTCCATAAGAGCAGCAACTATATTTTATGGGAATATGTTATATGCTTCATTCAATATTAATAAGCAGCAAAACATCAAAGTTATCTCAGTTGTTGAACCTTTTAAGGAAACATTATCTTAAATATTCATGAGATATTGTTGGAGACAGTTATTTTTCTCTGCTGAATCAAATGAGCTTTGACATGATCAAAAACAGTAAACATAGTCAATTATGTAACTATAAAATGTGGCTTGCTTTTTATCATGGTCAACACGTACCTATCACTTCCCATATTTTCATCAAGGATACCTTTGAGAAATCTATACAGTCATTCAAATAAATATTTTTCCCCCCCAGAGATGGGAAAGTAGTCAGATGGGTTTTAGTTTTTATTATCATCATCTAAATTGCCTTGTTGGTGACTTATAGGCAAATTCACTAATTAGGAAATTTTTTTTTCCATAAGAGGAAAATACGTTAGGTTCTATTATTACATGTACTTCAATTACTACTTGATGATATGTTTAAGACTTAGAAAGATACATTTAGGTATGAAATAACGTATTCTAGAAGTTATGTGCAGATGAGTAATTTAACATACTCATAATAGCAGTAAACTAAATCTTAACTTTCAGTGACTCAAAGGAATAAATATTCAGCTCTAGACATTCAGCTTGCTAGTATCGAATTACTTGGGCTCTGCAGAGAACTGTGTTCACTAAATATTATGAAAGCTTTGTGTGAGAATACTTTCAAGAAATAATTTGCCAAATGTCATGTCTTTCTTAATCTTTAGAGATATGGGTAGGTGGGTGTACTTCTGGCAAGATGGCTTAAGTAAGAAATAATTTCTATGGTAAGTTGAATTCAAAATAGTAAGAAATGTGCCAAATGAGGAAGACAAAGAAGAGGAGATAGGAAGGATTTATCACAAGGAAAACCTCAAAGAAAATACAAAGTGAATGAAAGAAAGGTCCCAATATAATGGATAAATAACAAAGAATAAAATTAGGTTAGGTAAAAATATCTAGAATTGAAAAGTAATATTTCAAAAAACCTCAAAGAAACAAAAAACCCCTACTAACTCAGAAATTATCATGGAATTAGCACAAAAATTCCTTAAGAGTTTAAGTGTTCAATTCAATAATCATAGGAAGAAATAGGAAAAGGAATTAGATCCCACAAATTAGAATTTTAAAAGATAGGAGAATAGATTCCTTAGAAGAAATCATGAAGAAATTCTCTAAAGCAGTGAGCAATGATAAGGAGAATGAGAGATTCTGAACTAAAAAGTGCTGAGGTAGAAGAATATGATCAGACTAAAATCTAAAGATGAAAAGTGGGAGAATACACGAAGTTACTATAAGCTAAAGCAATTCACCTTTAATCAGATTACAGATAGATGACATGAGAATTATTGATTTTCCAGAAAAAAACCCGATATGACAAAATAGTCTATCTATGACCCAAAAATTATGCTAAATAATTTAGAACAAATGCATACTACCTAACTTTTTTAATATGACAAATACAGTCTTAATGCTGGAGCCAGTATGTTAGAGAAAAGGTAGGGACCCGCCTGAACTCTCCCAAATTTCTCTCCAAACAACATTAAAATAGCACCTTAAAATGAATTCTGGAGTGGCAGAACCAACAAAAGGATAGGGTGAAGCAAATTTCTAACCCAGGGTAACTTAGAAGGTTGAAAGGAAAAATTTGTCCCAGTTGTGTGAGAATAGAGCATAGTCCAACACAGGCCCCACACAGAACATTAATAGTAGGCCTTGTGGGTAACTGAATTGGTGGCAGCAACGGCTTCTGGAGCTCTCAGCCCACAGATGGCAAGGGTGTTGGACAAATGGTTAGAAGATTACAGGGGTTCCTTTGCTGGCACTGGGCACAGGTCTCTGTCGCACTACTCATATGTGTGGTTCTGCGTCACAGTTTCAGGATAAAGGGTTGTACTAGGAGGAAAGCTAGCAGGAGCAGGGACTCTGATCAAAGATTCAGGGAAGAAAAGAGTGATTGTGGCCACTCATAGAACAGAGGATTGGCAAGGATAGCAATGGCCATACCTCTCCTCAATTCTTACCATTGTGGAAGAACTAAAAACTTACATATCCCCTGAAACTAGCTATGAAAAAAGCAGCAAGAAAAACCTGAAGCTTGAGACAGTGCCCCCTCCATCCTGGGATCAGAGCCTAACTTTTAACATAATGTTTAAAGTCAATAAATAGACTGAAAAAATGAGCAAACAACAACAAAAAACCTTACCATAGAAAATTGCTGTGGAGACAGGAAACATCAAAACAAAAACTCAGAAGAAGACAATGAAATCAAAACAGCTACATGCCAAACATCAAAGAAAAACATGAATTTGTTTCAGGCCCTGAAAGAGGTCAAAAAAGATTTTAAAAATCAAATAAGAGAGGTAGAGGAAATAGTGGGAAAAATAATGAGAGTAGTGCAAAAAAAATAATGAGAAAAGCATCAACAACTTGGTAACGGAAGCACAAAAAATACTGAAGAAAATAACACTTTATTTAAAAAAAGGTCCAATTGCAAAAGAAGCACAAATATCCACTGAAGCAAAGAATACCTTAAAAGGCAGAATTGGCCAAATGAAGGGAAAAAAAAGGTACAAAAGCTCACTGAAGAAGATAATTCCTTAAAAATTAGAATTATGCTAATGGAAGCTAATGATTCCATCAGACATAAAGAAACAATAAAACAAAGTTAAAATAATGTAAAAAAAAAAAGAAAATTTGAAATACTTAATTGGAAAAAACCTGACCTGGAAAATAGATTGAAAGAGATAATATAAAAATAATTGGACTACATGACACCCATGATCAAAAAAAAAAAGAGCTTAGACATCATCTTTCAAGAAATTATTAAGAAAAATTGCCCTGATATCCTAGAATCAGAAAGTAAAATAGAAATTGAATGAATCCACCAATCACTGCCTGAAAGAGATCCCAAAATGAAATCAGGAATATTATAACCAAATTCCATAGCTCCCAGGTCAAGGAGAAAATATGGTAAGCATCCAGAGAGCAGCAACAGAAATATCATAGAGCTACAGTAGGGAATTAAAAAACTCAAAACCAAATTAAGAAAAGCAAAAATATTAAAAACATCCTTTTCTGATCATAATGCAATAAAAATTACATTCAATAAAGGACTGTGGAAACATAGATTAAAAAAGAATTGGAAAGTAAACATTCTAATCCTAAAGAACTAGTGGGTCAAAGAACAAATCATAGAAACAATCAATAATTTCATGAAAAAGAATGAAAACAATGAGAAAACATGCCAAAATTTATGAGATGCAGGCAAAGCAGTACTGAAGGGAAAAATTATATTGCTAAATGCTTACATCAACAAAATAGAGAAAGAACAGATAAATGATTTGGGCATGCAAGTAAAAAATAAACTAAAAATAGAACAAATTTTAAATCCCCAATTAAACATTAAATTGGAAATTATGAAAAACAAAGGAGAGATTAATAAAATTGAAAGTAAGTAAACCATTGAACTAATAAATAAAACTAGGAGCTGGTTTTATGACAAAAAAAATAAAATAGACAGTGCATTGGTTAATTTGATTTAAAAAGGAAAGAAGAAAACCAAATTACCAGTATCAAAAATGAAAAGGATGAATTTGCCACCAGTGAAGATGAAATTAAAGCAGTTATTAGGAGTTACTTTGACTAATTACGTGTGAATAAATATAACAATCTAAGTGAAATGGACGAATATTTACAAAAATATAAATTGCTCTGATTAAAAGAAGAGGTAACAAAATACTTAAATAACCCTTAGGAAAATAAATTGAACAAGCCATCAATGAACTCCCTAAGAAAAAGTCCCCAATACCAGATGGGCTCACAAGTGTAATCTGCTGAACATTTAAAGAATAATTAATTCTAATACTATATATACTATTTGGAAAAATAGGCAAAGAAGGAGCCCTAATAAATATTGGTGCAAATTTTAAAAATAAAATACTAGCAAGGAGATTAGAACAATATATTACAAAGATCATACATTATGCCAGGTGGGATTTATACCAGGAATGTAGGTCTGGTTAAATATTAAGAAAAGTATTAGCTCAATTGATCATATCAACAACAAAACCGACAGAAATCATATAATTATCTCAATAGGTGCAGAAAAAGTTTTTGACACAATACAGCACCATTTCCATTAAAAACAATAGCGCGCATAGGAATAAATGGAGCTTTCTTTAAAATGACAAGTATTATTTATCTAAAACCATCAGCAAGCATTATCTGTAGTAGGGATAAGCTAGGAGTTTCCCCAATAAGACCAGGGTTGAAGCAGAGATGCCCCTTATCACCACCATTATTCAATATTGTACTGGAAATACTCATTATAGTAATGAGAGAAGAAAAAAACTGAAGGAACGAGGAAACAAAAATATCACTCTTTGCAGATGATAAGATGGTATACTTGGAGAATCTTAAAGAATCAACTTAAAAATTACTTGAAATAATGAACAAGTTTAGCAGAGCTGCAGGGTACAAAAGAAACTTATATAAATAATCAGCTTTCTACATATTACCAAAATAATCCAGAAAGAGAAATTCCATTTGAAATAACTATAGACAATATAAAACACTTTAGAATCTACCTGCCAAGACAAACCCAGAAACTATATAAACACAATTACAGAACACTTCACACAAATAAGATCAGATCTAAACAATTGGAAATATATTAATTGTTAAGGTGTAGGCCAAACCAATACAATAAAATAATAATTCTATTAAATTAATTTATTTATTCAGCACCATACCAAATCACCAAAACTTATTTTATAGAATCAGAAAAAAAATAATAACAAATTTCACCTGGAAAAACAAAAGGACAAGAACATCAAGGGAATCAATGAAAAAAATATGAAGGGGGCTTAGCCATACCAGATGTCAAACTTTATTACAAAAAACCATAATCACCAAAACAATCTGGTACCAGCTAAAAAATAGAGTGGTAGATCAGTGGACTAAATTAGGTATGAAATACACAGTAGCAAATGACAACAATAATCTAGTGTTTGATAGTGCCCAAAGTTCCAAGTTTTTAGTATAAGAACTTACTATTTGACAAAAACTGCTGGGAAAACTAGAAAGCAGTTTGGCAGAAGCTGGGTATAGATTAACATCTAACACTGTATACCATGATAAGGTTAAAATAGTACATGATGTAGACATAAAGGGTGATACCATAAGCAAATTAGAGAATCATGGAATAGTTTAACTATCAGATTTATAGATAAGGGAAGAATTTATGACCAAATGAGAGACAGAGAACATGACGAGATGTTAAACAGATAATTCTGATTACATAAAATGTAAAAGTTTTTGCACAAACAAAATCAATTCAGCCAAGAATAAAAAGAAAGCAGAAAGCTGGGGAAAATTTTTATAGTAAGTTTCTCTGATGAAGATCTCTTGTCTCAAATATTTAGTGAACTGGGTCAAATTGATAAAACTATAATTCATTCCCCAATTGATAAATGGTCAAAGGATAAGAGCAGGTCATTTTCAGATGACGAAGTAAAAGCTATCTGTAGTCATATGAAAAAATGCTCTAAATCATTATTGATTAGAGAAATGTAAATAAAACAGCTCTGAGGTACCACCTCACATATATCAAATTGGCTAATGTGATAGAAAAGGAAAATGGCAAATGTTGGGTGGGATATATGGGAAAATGGGGACAATAATTCCTTGGTGGTAGAATTGTGAATTTATCCACCCATTCTGGAGAGTAATTTGGAACTATGACCAAAAGACTTTAAAACTAGATATCTTTTGATCCAGCAATAGAATTACCAGACCTGTACTTCAAAGAGATTTCCAAAAAAAGGGAAATAGTAATATTAATAATCAAGGTGAATTTATGCTACAGATATGAAGATCTAATATTAGAAAAGCAATTAGCTTAATCGATCATGTAAATAGCAAAAGTAACAAAAGAAATGTGCATGTAAATAAATTAAGGAAAAATTATTTTTCCTTTTGAAAAAATACTTACATATGTATATATTAATTGGAATGAAATAAAACAACGGTCTCATGAACAAAAACAATTAGTGGCATATTTTGCAATGTCGGCGTATTGGAAAGAAAGTAGGTATTCATCAACTGGGGAAGAGCTAAACTACTGGTAGTGCATGAATACAATGAAATATTACTATCATCTAAGAAGCAAAAGAAATAATGAATATAGAGAAGCATGAGAAGAGATATGAACTGATGCTAATTGAAAAAAGAAGAACAAGGAACATTTATACATTTACAACAGTGTAATTGGAAAGAACAAGAGTAGAAAAACAATGAGAAATGAACGTTCTGAAGTTGTAATGATTAAGTCTGGCACCAAAGAAGAGATGAAAAGGCATGTCACACTTCTTTGAAAAGGTGGGGAATTACAAATGTGAAATACAAAATGTCAGACTTTTTTTTGGACATGTTAATTTTGCTGAATTGCTCTTTTTTTATTTTTTAAAAGTGTAGTTGTAAGGGATAACTGTGTGGGGTAGGGAGAAAGAGATATATTGGGAAATAAAAGATATCACTAAAATATTTTGAAAGAATGTAAGCTTCTAGAGGGCAGAAACTGTTCTATTTGTCTCTGTATCCTTAGTGTGTAGCACATAACAGGACCTTGATGAATGTCTTGGTTGATTAATATACATTTTGCTTTTTTGATGAAGTTACAATCTCACTTCTTATGTTCATTCTCTAGGATTTTTTAAACAATCCATTACATGCTTAGCAAAGCCTCTTCTTTACTAATTTCTATTGCCTACATCTCTTTTTTCCTATCTTATGCTACAACTAGTATTTTAAATATTATATTAAATAAGTAGAGAAAAAGTCCAGCTAGGTGGCAAAGCAGGTAGAGTTCTGGGCCTGGACTCAGAAAGACCTGAGTTTAAATCTGGCCTCAGACATCATTGCATATGTGGTTCTGGGCAAGTCATTTAAACTCTCTTTGCCTCCATTTCCTCAGCTGTAAAATGATAAAAATATCACTTGCCTCCTAGGGTTGTTGGGAGGAATAAATAAGATAGCAATTGAAAACACTTAGCATAGCACCTGGCACATAATAACTGCTAGATAAATGTTAACTATTGCTGTTATTATTCTTTCACTCCCGATCATAAAGAGAAAATGTCCAGTATTTCTCCATTAAAAGAAACTCTTGGTTTTAGATAAATGCATTTAATAATTTCCTTAATATGAAAGGTCTTTACATTTTTATGATTTTTACATCTAAAGATAACAATTGGTATATTTTATACAAAACACATAAAATCACAAATAAGGTAGCCTTGCAGGAAGGAAACAATAGCAAATTCTGTGGGGGCTGGGAATACCCTCTTAAAAACTTAGCACTTGAGCTGAGTCTTAAAGGAAATCAGAAATTCCAAATGGTGGAGGTAAACAGAGTTTGAATTCTGGCCATGAGAGACAGTGAATGCAAAGGCAAGCACGTAGGATATGGAGTGTCACATGTCAGAAACAGCCAAAAGGACAATTTAGTTGCACAATGGAGTATGTGGTGGTGACATGTATAATAAGGAAGGATAGGATAAAACGAGGTTTGAAAGAACTTTAAATATCAGATAGAAGAGTTTGTTTTTGATTCTAGAGTTAAAGATGTGAAATTTATTGACTAGGTGAATGACATGGGAAGACTTAAGTGAAATTGCTTTGGTGAGTGTGTGGAACATAAACTAGAATGGGGAGACACTTGAATAAGGGAGATGAATGAGGTAGCCATCGCATTAGTAAAGATGTGAGGAGATAAGAGACTCTACATAGGTAGTAGTCATGGGATCAGAGAGAAGGGGCCATATGTTAAAATGTCTTGGAAATAAAATCCATACAATTGATCAATGTTTCTGTGAATTACCAGTAAAATCTGGGAAGACTGATTCAAGTATCTCATTAAAATAACTACAAAAGTGTAGAAAATATCTGGATATTAAAATTGAGACACATGAGATTTAAAGAAATATAACTAACTACACAATATTTTCAAAAATGAAGCCCTAACTAATTAGAGAGGTATTAAATGTTCCTGGCTAGACCTTGCCAATGTATTAAAAATTGTGATACTACTTAATCTACAGACAATTATGTAACAAACTACCAAGAGGGTGGTTTATGGAATTAGATAAAAAATAAAATTCCTATGGAGAGTCCAATATAATGGGAAAAACAGAAATGAAGAATATCTAGTATTATATATCTAATTATATTTTAAGGTCATAATTATAAAATTGATCTGGCCCTACTTAGAAATAGAAATACAATGTTATAGAATGATAAAGCCAGATCTGGAAAGGATCGAAGAAAGCATCATGTCAGCCAAAGTAGGTTTATATGCAACACATTATTAGCAATCTGCCAAAGTTTGGCTATATGTTAAATGTTTGCTACTATGTCACTAGTCCTAGAATTAGAGAAGCTCAGGTTTGGAGGTAAGTCACTCCAGTGCAGCCTCCTGAGCTCCACTGCTTTTCCAAGAACATTATTCCTTTCCTTCCTTTGACTTCTGGTGGGTGCAAAATAGGCTTGTGTTATTTGAATTTTCTTTCCTTTGTATCTGAACATCTTTGTCCTGATCACTTATAGAACTTGTTATTTCTGAACTGATTTTTAAAATTTAGCCACTATGTGCCTTGTAATTTGTAGCCTTGAGTTTCTTCTTGGAGGCAATTTCAGTTCAGAGAGTGGCCATGCTGGTGCTATATGGTTGATCTCTACAGTTTGGGTTTCTGAGGCTCTGCAAGGAGCAGGGTGAGCGTGGAGTGTGGGATCGAGCTCCAAGCCAGGACCCCAGATATCCACAGAAAAAAGGAAGAAGACACTGGAGTTCGGGGGTTGGGTTTTGTTACAAGTCTGTGAGTTCAAACGGTGGACTATCAGGCAGAGGTGTTGAGTGAGCTCAGAGTAAGTACTGGTTGATTTTTTAAAAATTCTTTTGGATTCTGGATGTCCTAAATCATAGACACAGCTGAAATTGAAGTTACTTAATCTTTGGTTCACAAGCTCTCTTTCAGAGAGCAAGAGAAGTTGTAGGGATCTGAGAAAACTTCTACTCTTTCTTTTTGTTGGTCCCATGGCTCAGAAAATACGGAGATTCTTAGGTTTTTTTAGTTTATTTCAATGACCTTTTGTCAGAATGTTGAAGCTTATGAAACCATTTTCAGAGTTTAAATGCATAAAATAAAATAAATAGGATTACATGAGAAACCCACTATATACAGATATGAAACTTAAAATACAGAAATAGAAAACTATTTTTAAAAAAGTTCATAGATCCCAGGTTAAGAACCTCTATTCTAATACACTATAATATCTTTGAGAACAGACATTTAAAAAAAAATGTATTCCCAGTACCTATCAAACCTAGCATACAGAAGTTGCTTAATAAATTATTATGATTGACTTCTTTTATAATTTCCTCAGTAAAACGCCCTATTTGCCTTCTTTATCATACTTTGAAATGAGTTATGGATAATTATGTGATAATGACAATCACACACATAGAATCAGTCTGTCAGAGAAATGAAGAGCACTGAGGGATTGCACCTGGTTCAGCAAGGGCCCTAAATTAGCAGCAGTAGGATGACTGCATGGTAGAAGGAGCTTTCAGATAAGCTAGTTCAGCAAAAGCTAGAAGAAAAAAAGGTGCTTTGGGGTGTTTTTTTCCATTTGAGGTCTTATATTTATGACCCCCTAGGTTTCTGTCTTTTAAGAGAAATCCCTGTGGAAATATAATGATAGGCAGGTATCTGCAGTTCAAGGTTTCAGATGTGTCATCTGTTCTCTGCAATACTGCAGGGGCTATGCTACAAATTGAAATATCTAGATAGATGAAAAGGAACTGACACATTGAGTCAGATAGTCTTTTCTTGTATGAAAAACTCTGATCTTAGAGTAGGACAATGTAGCATGGTCAGATTTGATAATCTAAGCTTTTTCACTTGCAGAAACTGCAAGCATAACACTCAAATTGGGACCTGACAGATTAAAGAAAATCTATGTGCAAGATTGGAATAATTGCAGTAGAAAATGGACTGCTTTGGCCAGTTTGTGGTATAATTATTCTTGTCTTGCACATAGATTTTCTTGAACTTATTAGGTCACAAATCATTGTTCTAACCCTTCCTATATTTGCCAATGGGACTGTCCTGATGCATAATTAAAATAGGAAGTTGCCTATGCAATGAATCTAAGGGATGCTTAAAAATTTCCAGAAAATTCAATACAATTCAATTCAATTCAATTCAATTCTATTCAATAAACATTTATTAAGTCCCTACTGACTGAGATAGATGGGACCAAAATGGGGATTTTTAACTTTTTGTTAGCTTATTTTTGTTTTTGTTCTTTTTAGTCAGACATCCATCAAAATAGACTCTTCACTTTCACCCTGCCCTACCATATCCAATCTGCTAATTCTATTTTCAGGGAGTCTTTCATTTATACCTCCTTCTTTCTGACACTGCCATGACCCTGGTGCAGACTCTCAACACCTCATGCCTGGACTATTTCAACAGTCTTTTGTTTGATTTCTCTGCCTCAAGTTTTCCCCCACTCTAGTGCATCCTCCACCCGTCTATCAAAGTGATATTTCTAAATCTCATGCCTCGTCATGTCTCTCCCCGCCATCACATTCGGTAAACTCCAGTTTAATCTTCTCATCTCCTCTAGGATCAACTATAAAATCCTTTCTTTGAATTTTAAAGACCTTGACAGTCTGGCCCCCTCCTAACCTTTCCAGGTTTCTTACCTCTTACTGGTTCCCACTCCCCACACATGTACTCTTCAATCTTGTAACCCTGGCCTCCTTGCTGTGCCTTGTGCATGAGAATCCATAACCCAATTCCACTAAATTTTCACTGACTGCTCCATCCCCATCCCTGGAATTCTATCCCTTCTCATTTCTACCCCTTGGCTTCCTTCTGTAAGAAAACTTTCCCTATCCCCTTGAATGTTAGTTCCTTTCCTCCATGGTTGCTTCCAATTTATCCCCTATGTATCTTGTTCATACATAGGAAGGAAAAATACCAAAAGTTAATTTAGCCTATTTCCCAATACTGTCTTGGACTAGTTTTATTCACCACTCACTTTAATAGCAGTGTTGTACCCAGTGGGAAGGAGTGTTGAGAGACAATTACCACTATTACTGCTAATACTCCGACTCAATTCAATTTCTTTTAAAATTTTTACTATAAATTTAATAGCCATCGACAAAAACAAGTAATGTAATAAACATGCAAAAGGAAGATGAAAATCTGACATAAAACCTTCAGAGTTTGTAACGAAATAGAATAAAAATTACCAGATAAAGAAGAAACACATTTCCTCAGGTTCCCCTTCAAAATCTGTCTCAAGTTCTTTTAGGCCTGAACTTGTTTCTTTCAGCCTCTGGGTGTGAAGGCATTGGTCCACAGATCTTCACATGTGGATGAGTGACCCTTTGCCCTTTCTTTGAAGGTGCATAGTTTTGTGTTCCACCATCCATTTACCAGATGTAGTATTTAAAACAATAGTTGCCCCAAGGACAGACATCAAAGACTTATAGAAACATGTTCTGAAACATGCTATTAGGAAGACCTAAGAACATACTTTCTCTTACCTGTACATATGCACATATATATGAAAATAATACATACATGTAGGTATTCAGAGTAACTAAAATAATGAGACATTTTCTCTTATACTTACAGACATAAGTTATAGTTACTGAATTACAGAATCTCACATTTGGAACAACTCTAGTAGCTGACATTTAAGTTTTGCTTTTTATCTCATTTTATCCTCACAATAGCCTTGTGAGGTAATTTTTTTTTTCCTTTGTCATTGTCCCATTTGCAAAGAGTATTAGCTCATTCATTGATCCTTACCATTTTCCTATATATGGTGGGTTTCAGGGTCTACTTTGGAGAGCTTTTATTTTCTTCCACTTCTGATGGGGTAAAAAACATTGCTGCTGTTTTGTTTCCCTCTAAATTGTATGTTAAGTGCTTTACCAACCTTAGAGCACCCTCAGTTAATACAGATAGGGACTAAATCTGTGGTTTTATGAGGCTAGGGAATACTCCGGTGGTAAAACAATCTCTATCAAAACAAGTCAGAATCTATCCTATAATCTACAGTTGCCTAGAACGGCGGAGAGATTAAGTGATTTGCCTAAGGTCACACAGTCAAGATGTGTCAGAGTTAGGCCTCCAGCCCAGGCCTTCCTGGCTTCAAGGCCACTTTCTATCTGGCTGCCTTTCATGTCATCTATTAACATTATTATTAACCTGGACCTGTGATTTCATTACCTAAACACCTTACGATGAGGAAATTCCTTTCTCCCAATGCAGATTGTGACTTACTTTGCAATATTGTAGTTGTAGGGTGTTACCCTGACAGTTTAAGTGATATGCATCAGAAGCAGAATTTTTTTGAACACAAATATTCTCAAATCTAAATTAGATTATTTAAAAATATGTGTGTGTGTGTGTGTGTGTGTGTGTGTGTATAGACACTACTTAAAGCCAGTTCTTTATCCCCCACACCATGCAGTTAGATGGCTTAGAGAGTGCTGGACCTGGCATCAGGCAGACCTGAGTTCAAATGTGGACTCAGACATTTACTAGCTGTGTGACCCTGGGCAAGTCACTTACCCTCTTTTTGATTCCATTTGCTCAACTGTAAAATGGGGATAATAACAGAATATACCTTGCAGGGTTGTTGTGAGGTTCAAATGACATGTTTATAATGTACTTAGCACAATGCCTGGCACACAGTAGATGCTAAATAAATGTTTTTCCCTTACCTCTGTAGGCAATGATGCCTCTTGCAACTATTTTTTATTATCATGTTCTTTTCAACTTCTATATGACTTAATACGTGATAATATATTACTAATATATTTATATATATACTACTAATACTAATGTATAACACAAGACACTAATGATATAAATATCTGACAAATATAATATGAATTATAATATATTGTAAATATATAGTATTCAAATATAAACATATACTATAAATATATAATGTGACACTAGTATGATTTTTAATATGAATATATAATATGTACAATATAGAATTCTAATATATCCCTCTACATTTCAGTTGCTCCACTGTTGGCACTGTGTCTTATGGAGAAGAGTTGAACAACAGAGACATTTACTGTGTGTATGACTGCACAAGTATTTTAAACTCCCTGAACCTCAGTTTCTTCATCAGTAAACAAAGAAAGGGTTGAATTAAATGACCATTGGAATCCCTTCTTGCTTTACATTTATGCCCGTTTTCCATATCTCTATGCCCTCATTTTACAGATGAGGAAATGGAGGGCCAAGGAAGTTAAAACATCAAGCCTAAGAACCCAGAGATAGTTTGGAACAGAGCTGTGATTTGACCCTAGGCTCTCTGTGCTCTTTCCACTATACCATACCTAGTACAGTTCTCAGACTAAGCAAAATGTTCTGATCTTTAGCCCGCCAAATGTCCAGGGCTGAGGGTGGGGAACCTGTGGCCTCGAGGCCACGTGTGGCCCTCTAGGTCCTCAATTGTGGCCCTTTGACTAAATCCAAACTTCAAGTTGAGTCAAAGGGAGATGCTTAAGGATATAGAAGGCCACATGTGACCTTGAGCCCATGGGTTCCCCACCCCTGTACCAGGCAAGTTCCCCCACCACTGGTCCAGGCTGTGTAAAAAAATCTTACTTTTCTGTGTCTCCATGTTTCTGAAAACATAGGTAAATCATCATCTGTGAAACTGAGCCTTGAAACCCCAAATGCTGTGAGCATTCAGAGAACTCTGACCCCTTTTATCGTAAATAAAAGTCAGAACAGTACAACTGTATTTCCACTGCCTAGTTTGGAGATGGAAGGACAAATTTCCTTCAACTTCAATTACTCTCCTTAGAAGCTTTTTCAATTTTTTTTTCCCATTTAACTGAATAGAAGAAAGTATGGCTGGCAGGAACTTTCTAAACCAAAGGGGGAGAAGAAAGGAAGAAAGGAAAAGAAATAAGTAAAAGCTATTTCAGCTTTGATTTTTTTCTTTTTTTTTTTAAGGGATTTTAACTAAGCTCTTTCCTTTTCAATTTGTATTTTTACTGACCATCTAATTGTAGTATATGTCATAAAGGAGGATATGAGCAACAGTATAATAGGTATAGAAATGACACAAAATCTTGAGAAAAGATAAAAAAGGGATGAAATGAAGTATGCATTTCAAACAATTATTGTAAATAATATATTGTATAAGAGATATCCATAGGAATGCTTAGAGGAAAAAATAGCTCTACAGAGTGAAATCTGGACTGTGTATTCATAAATTAATTAGCAACAGTAATTAATTAATTAACAGTTAATTAACAGTAACAGAAACTGCTCACATGTATATATATATAAATATATATGTAAAGGATCTTTGAAAACCTACATATATATGACTGTACATATATATGTGTATGTATGTAGATATATTAATATACACACATATACACATATAGATCTATCTATGATTTTTCAAAGTACTTTGCCTATATTATCTCATTTGATCCTTATAACAACGGTGAGAGGCACTTAGTGTAAGCATTATTATCATCCCTATTTTATAGTACGGCTCAAAAAAGGTCAAATTACTTCAAGGACAGCATGTTATAATGGAATGCTCATTGGATTTAAAAGTCAGCAGTGTTGGATTTGAGAGCTAGTTCTGTTATTTAATGAACAGATAGGTGGTACAGTGGATACAGCACTGGGCCTGGAATCAGGAAGACCTGAGTTCAAATCCCAGCTCAGATAATTGTGTGACCATGGTCAAATGATTTGACCCTGTTTGCCTCAGTTCCGCTTCTGTAAAATGAGCTGGAGAAGGGAATGGCAAATCATTTGAGCATATTTGCTAAGAAAACCCCAAATGTGGTCACAGAGAGTTGGACATGACTGAAACAACTCAACGACATCTGTTACTTACAGGCAATTGCATGTCTTTTGAGGCCTCAGTTTTCTTATCTGTAGAATGAAAGTTTTAAGCTAAACGGCCTCCAAAGTTTTTTCCGTTTAGCTAGAAATCTATCATCCTAGATAAAGTTCAATGAAAAGATGAGTTCTTGCACTCAAGTACTGTCTGCACGCCTTTTTTCTGAATGTCCTTGTATGAGTAATTTAATCCCTTTAGCCCTCAGTTTCCTCATCTGTAAAATCAAAGATTTGAGCACAATGTCCTTTAAGATATCCCCCAGCTCTAGATCTATGATCCTAGGACCTGTTCAAGATCCAGGCTCCTAACATCATACAATAATTGTAGAACCAGGAAAGATTGTAAAGGCTAGTAAGTTTTACAGTTTTCATTTTATATTTGAATAAATTGAGGCCAAAAGAAGCTAAATGACTCCTCCAAGGAATCATAAGTGGCAGAGATGGAACTTGATTCTAGGTCTTCTGAATCCATTAGTCTCTCCCATTGCACCACCACCTTGCCGTGGTCCTGAGGTCAACTAAGCTAGTAACTGGCAAAGCCTAAACTCAGTCTAAAGTCTTCTGCCTCCAAGCCCAGGGCTCTCCTGACTCCCGCACACTGATAACAAAAGAATAGGCTAAGTAATGCACCTTAAATGCCTGCTCTTTATGTGGCATGTCTTGTGCATTATGTGCTCACCCACGGCACATGTACTTACTGCACCCGCCTACATGTTTGATTTTTATGGAGGATTAAAGGAAATCAGCCTACGAGGAGCTGTCAAGCATCAGTCAACGTGGGTTCAAAATGATCTAAACCACAAAGAAAGACACACACGTGGCTATGTTCTGAGGGGAAAAGCAAAATGCGGTGTTCTCAGAAAGTTTAAATAATGGCATACAAATTATTTACTTTCCCAGGCTTTAATTCAAGCAATCACCAAGCAGGGGAAATGAAAGGAGAAAAGGTTGTACACTGTGTTTCTTGCAGGA
Source organism: Phascolarctos cinereus (assembly GCF_003287225.1). NCBI lineage: Eukaryota > Metazoa > Chordata > Mammalia > Diprotodontia > Phascolarctidae > Phascolarctos > Phascolarctos cinereus. The sequence goes on from NW_027555514.1 coordinate 164,245,569, forward strand.
GAGGTGTCTCAACCTAATGAGCCTTCTGGATTCCAGCTTGCCTCTTGAATATCACCAGGGGTGATTATAGCTTGCAAAAAGTAGACCAGAAAAAGACATGCCTTCCTATGTCTTGGGCTGTAATTAAAGCCATAAGCCATCAGATAGAAGAGGGGCCAGCTGCAGCATTTCAAACCTTTAGTACCCGGCATTAAAAATAGATTACAGCACAAAATGTGTACCAAAAATAATCCTGATAAAAAAATTTGCACATTTGATTACTATAATTGATTTTTTCTTCTAGATATGAATAAATGACCCAGGCTAAATGCCAGTTCCTTGCAATGAATTTCATTTAAGCCTCAGTGAATTGAAAAGGCTCAAGCAGACTCAACATTTCCAACTTCCTAGCAAGTAGCAGAAAATCTACCTGACAGTTGCTATGGAAACAGGAACAGGAAGAGTGAACCACCAGCCTATAAATCCACAGAGAAACCTTTCTTAATTGGAAGGCCTTTAACCCATACATTTTTCTCATAGCTGCAGAGCTTATTTCTAAAGAGATTATTAAATTCCTCAATTGACTTATGAAGGATGCTTCCCACTATATTACTGTGCTTTGGGTTGCTTGTTCCTTATATCTGTTTCCAAAATTACAAAGCAGACCAGGGATAATAAAAGTTAACACAGATGTTTCAATGAAAAATCTATATGATGGTCTGGAAATCACTTCGGTGGTGATGCTGTTCAAAAAAGATTCCAATAGCAGGACAGGGATGGTATAGAAACATTTCTTTCCCCCCAAGATATGTCATGCAACTTTCTCTCTCCCTACTAAATCAAAAATCACCGTGGGCAGAAATTTCTGACAGCATTCCCCAATGTTTAAAAGCAATGACCTGGTCTAAAAGTGAATAAATTTATGCCTACACTTTTTAAAAGTACTATTCATAATGGAAAGTAAATGCTAACTAGCATGTGACCAGCCCGCATGAAGCAAATAAACATATTTCACTGCTTCATTGCAACATAACTGAATAGAATTGGAATTGGCTGAGTGAATTCATTAACCAAGTTCTCTTCTATAACAAAATTAATGCCATGAGTAGGAGTTAAAAGGCAGAGAAGGTAGAACATTATAAAATAAGAAGGAAATGGGGCCTAGTAAATATAACATGAATCACAAACATCTGAGTTAATTACCCTGGTCATCCACACAGACACCATGACCTTGGCCAAGTTACAAAACCTTCTTGTGTCTTTTTCTTGCTACATTAAAATGGGATCCTATCAGTGTGAAGCTAAAATAAGCTATAGGATTCTGGTAATCATTGTCTAATACTTGTGCTTATGATGTATTCAACCTCAAGAAAGTAGTCATGAGATTTAGAGTTTAAAGAGGTCATCTATTCCAATTCCCTTGTTTCATAAATGAGAGACAGAGTCCTGGATCTTATGCAATGACTATCACAAAGTCACCCACATGAAGGAAACAGGGCATCGTATCATGACCAGTCAATACAGCATCACAGGAAGTCTGGCTCTGCTGTATTACTCTGGTAGCCCTGGACAAGTCACCTGACTTCTAAGTAGGCGACTTTGCAAAAGTCTTTTAGCTCAAAATCTCAAGGATCCAAGGATGTTTAGTTGCCAGAGGGGTACATTGGAAAGACTAGTGCAATAGTTCGCATCAAAACTAGGTTTTAAACCCAAGTCTTCTGACACCTGAAATAACTCTCAGTATAGTAACAGTATCCACCTCACAGAGCTGACACATGTCTCTATACATATATGTATGCATATGTATAAACACATTTTCATGAACATATTTGTAAATCTTTAAATGTTATATAAAGATTAGTTTTTTTTTTCCCGATAGGTAGAAGTCTAAGAGTTTATTATAATTAATTATTATTATTTGGTCACAGAAACTCATGAAGGTAGGCCTCATAATAGTGGAAGAAACTATGTCTTTAAAATGCCTGATATTTGAAACGTTGAACAATCATACGTATGTATCATTTCTTTCTTGGTATGAAAGCTATGTGATGGCAAGGACTCTATCTTCACTAACTCTTGCATCACCACTGCCTACAGAGCTATGTCCATAGTAGTTACTTAGTAGACTTCACAAAGGTTTGGAAACTTTAGATTGACTCATCTAGAAAGTGAGTTTGCCAGGTCAATGCTGGCTACGCAAAATTCTGAAAATTCATTAATGGTCTATTGTTTGCAAATTGCTCTGAGCTCCTCTGTAAACAGATCGCAGAATTATTACTTTCTCAATTTGCTATGGTCCAAGCCTTTTACAGATACTATTCTAATAGTTTTTAAGTAATTTAAATGTCAGGCTTTGGAGAATAGGATAACAGTGAATGTCTCTCTCTCTCTCTCTCTCTCTCTCTCTCTCTCTCTCTCTCTCTCTCTCTCTTTCCCTTCCCTTTTCTCCTTCTGTTCTTTATCCCTCCTGCCCTCTCTCTCATAACATATAAGGTTTATTTCTATTAGATTTCATACAACAGAGGTGACTATGTGTCTAACCATAAGTCACAATCTAGTCATGAGGATATCTAAATGACAACCCTAGTTCTATTAAATACATGCCCCAAACACTGAACTGATATAGCTTGTGCCACTGAAAACTTTGACCTTCCTCATTTTCAGTCTTTTCCAATCTTACCACATCTGCATCATTCCAAGCCTATGGCATGGCAAGGCACCTCCGAAGCTGGAAGAGAGAGGGGACATGGGTCTCTGGGGGCCCTGAGATCCTTGGCACATAAGCCAAAGAGGATCTCAGGAACTAATGGTTACAGTTGGTACAAACATCATAGCTCTTGGTTATTGCATTTCTGGTTTATTCAGGTCATCAACAATTGATTGGATTGTCCAGGTAACAATGATGAATTCATAACATTGTGCTTCATCTGACTGATGATTAAATAAAACCAATCTTTCTCAAATTGCCCAGTATTATTTTGATTTTAAAAGACAAGAAATCCCTATATCTGTGCACGTGTGTGTGTGTGTGTGTGTGTGTGTGTGTTTCCAGAAGCAACAGTAAGGGATGGCTCAGGACAGTGGGTTCTAGGGTTAGGATAGAGGATAGAGATAAGAGAAGGAGAAGAAGTATATGTAGGAGAGAGGTATGTGAAGGAACAAGAAACTTGGGAAAGGAGGTAAATAAGTGAAAAAAAGTATACCACAAGAAAGTGACCATGGATTATAATATGATAGGTTAAGTAGTTTATCCAGCACATGGTACAAAAATAGGTTTTCAAGACAGGAGATACACTCTTTAATAGTGTGATGCCCAAAGCAAGGATTTAAATGAGGACCATATTTCTAGGAATGGAGTTAAAATGAGGTTAAAAGGAAATAACGGAGGAACACACCTCCAGATAGATATAGTACTAGTCTTCTATAACTTTTGGAAAATAATGTTTTATTATATATTAGAGAAGAATGTTTTTCCATATCTACCATGGGAATGTATGTGTATTCATATACATATATATATATTATATTATGTACTTTTATGTATATAATATATATTTTATATATATACACACATTTTATATACTATCTTTAATCAATAGTGGCTCAACAGTTTTGGTTTTTTAGCATTTTTGGACTGAATATTTTTCCATATTTAGCATGCATACATACACACACACACATGCACACACACACACACACACACACACACACACACACATATATATATATTCACATATACAAATAAATATATACCTATACATAGATATTCAGATATATCTATATACATATATGTTCATCTACTATTGCTAGATACTACTACATGCTAGATAAACTAATTAATCTTTCTACTTAAATAGTAGGGAGTCATCATATAAATACTTCTTTTAAAAAATCTTAAGATGAGTGCTTTCCTCTCTATGTACATATATTTGTGTGCATTTTGTATATATACTGTATTATTATGTGTTTTCTATATATCTATGTATCCTTAATGTATTTGCATGATGAATATGGAAAAAAAATTCCTCAGGATTTAAAAAAAATCATTTATATGATGAATCTCTACTGTTTAAGTGTATATGTATATATGTCCATGAATACACATATGCATGCATGCATATATGCACATAACATCTTTTAGAGGGCAATTTCACCAATTTATACTCATATATGCAGACTCAGTTACCAGAGTGCAGATGATTCCTTCTACCCTTAATGTTTTAGGGGTAATCCTTAGGTCAGGGGTGAGGAACCTGCAGCCTCAAGGCCACATGTGGCCTTCTAGGTCCTTGGGTGCAGCCTTTTGACTGAGTCCAAGTTTTATAGAACAAATCCTTTTATTAAGGGGATCTGTTCCGAGAATTTTGGATCTAATCAAAGGGCAGCTCTTGAGGACTTAAAGGCCACATGTGGCCTTGAAACCATAGGTTCCCTACCCCTGCCTTAGGGTCTAGGCTTTCTAGTACTGTTGCCTTTGAGTCCCAAGTAACATTCCCCATTAACAATCAACCAATGGATTTTATTAGTCTTTTTTTAAAAAAGGGATTTGCTAAGAAGGTATAATGAGAATAGTTGTTACAAAATATTTCCCCCTAAGTGGGGTGCAATCTCCTCTTGCAAACATGAAATCCCTGAGGACAGTAGGCATCAACTTAAAGGACAGAGGTCATGGGTTACATGTATAGGGAACATATGCGACAAAGGGTACATTCTAATACACTTCTCCATACCTCAGCTACCTCCTGATTCTACTCTGGGGGGCTTTTTCCTCCTCTTTGTGAGTTCTTCCAGAACCCTCCATGTTGGGGAAGGGCCCTTGGACTACCTATCTCTAATTTTGGGCTCTAGAATTCCCTTTTTTCCCTTTGTGAAGACCTCATGGAGTTTGCAGCAGATCATGATGCTGGTGATGGATGAGACCTCTATTGTTCAGATGGACTGGTCCCTTGCAGGGTGAGACATATATAATGGACTAGTTGATTCTCTGCTGGTCTGAACTGATCTGCTTCTGCGGCAGGCCATTTTTCCATTTCTATTAGGCACTACTGCTCCAGTGGCCACTGCTACTGACACTAATCAGTTCCAGTCATTACTGGGACCTCTGATGGTTCCTCTGGATCTCCTGAACTCACAAGGCATCCTGGATACATCCATATCAGACTACTCATTTGCCTAACATCAAGGGAAAATGATGAGAAAGAGTAACCATATGCTTATTGACACCATAGCCAGCTGAGAGGTAGGGCTCATGCCACTCCCCAAATTCCTTCTTGGGAATCATTGTAAAGTAGTCATTCGCACTTGAAGGCCCAATGGAAGAAATGAGAGCTGAATGAGTCTTCAGTTTTGTGTGCTCACTGAACAGCTCCTGAGCCAACAGTTCTTCTGATCCCACAGTCAAGTAGAAGACTTTTCATCATCACATAGTATAAGGCCCTCCGATATTCTTGTCTGAAAACATGCTGCCCTCGTTTCCTCAAAGATGCTTATGCTGGAACCAGACAGGGAATATCTATGTGCACATGCTTACTGGACTGGCCCTCAGGATAGGGCAGCCTACCCTTATTATGTACACACACACACGCACACACACACAGAGTTAAACAGGTAGCAAGTAATAGGACTGGGATTTGAATTCAGATTTGCATATTCCAAATCCAACATACATTTTCATGCCTCACTTGCCTTTTTGCTATGTTCCCATGGGCCTCTTCTGCTGTTAATGAGTTCTTCCAGAACCCTCCCTGTTGGGGAAGGGCCCCAGACCAACCATCCCTCATTCTCTACACTTAGTCATCATGCTGCCCCTGTGGTACTTCCTTATCCCCAACTTTTTAGCTCCTGTGTTAGGCATTGTTTTCCCCATCAGAATGTAAACTCCTTGAGGTCAGGGACTTTGTTTTTGCTTGTATTTCATCTCCATTGCTTCATACAATGCTTGGCATAAAGTAAGTGTATAAAAAAATGCTTATTGATTGATTCTTTCTACTGTACCATACAGGGCAGCTAGGTGGCACAGTGGATAGAGTGCTGGGCCAGGAGTTGGGAAGATTCATCTTCCTGAGTTCAAATGTAGCCTCAGACACTAGCTGTCTGACACCATAACCCTATTTGCCTCAGTTTCCTCATCTGTAATATGAGCTGGCAAAGGAGATGGCAAAGCACTCCAGTATCTCTGCCGAGAAGACCCTAAATGGGGTCATGAAGAGTCAGACATGACTGAAAAATGACTGAACTGAACTATACCATACTGCTCATACACAGTGTTCCCTGTCTCTCTTATCAGACTAGTCAATGATAAAAAGAAAAAAAAAGTTAGTAAGCAGACCAAGTTTGAAGATTCAATTTTTATACAACTTTGCTCTGTTTCATGGCCAGAGATTGCATACCTAACCTGGCTGGCTGCCTATGAAATGTGTACCATTAATCAGTGCTATGGGGTCAGAAGTGTCATCTTCATCTACAAAAGGCATTATTTTTATCCTCTCATTATGACAGCATATTTCTCTCTCCTCCTTATGCCTAATTTAAAAGTAAGAAAGAATATCCAGTCAGGTGGAAACACAGTCACGCAGTGGATGATATCTGGCACCTACTGTTTGGAGCTAGCTGTCTAGTTAGTGGAATGTTTGGGCAGACTTACAAATATAACTAGGCTAAGGCAACTTCCCCACATGCAGATGGGAGGAGCCAAGAAAGGTCACTTCTCCAACCAACTGTGATTGACATAGATCATTTCCTGGAAAATGTAAGAAAAACAGAAATTCTTTTCAAAAGTCAATTTCTCCATTCTCTTATATTTAAAATTTGGAGATATCACCCTCTGGGGGGAGAAATATTCTGCCTCTAGATGCAATAAACCTTCACCTCCATGGCATTCCAATGCTTTTATATGACCAATGTGACATCTTCCAGGAGAAGGCAATTTAGCTCCTTTTCTTTTTTCTTGATTCAGGTTAAAATACCCATTGTCTTCATTCCTCCTGCCTCCAGTTTCTGTATTGCCAACAGGTCCTCCAATAAATTACTTAAATGGTTGTCTGTGGCCTATTCCTTTCTTTCCCTTTCTCTCTTCTTCTTGCTCTCTTATTTTCTTCTCTTCCCTCTCTACTCTTTCCTCTGAAATAAAATAGAGTGATCTAGCCCCAGTACCCTCTTTCATAAATCTCTTCAAATTCTTGCCTCTTAAAACAAAATTGACTTGTGGTGAGGTGCAGTCTATAAACCCTGTTCTAAGAGAAATCTTAATTTCAGTCTTACCTCTCACACAGAAGGCACTTTACAAATGTTTATGAAATTGAACAAATGTAGTCATCTTTAACAGAGACATCATCCTCATCATAGCTAGCATTTATTCAGGACTTCAGAGTTTGCAAAACACTTTACATACTCATTTGATCCCCACAACAGCCCTGTGAGATGAGTACTATTATTATTCCCATTCTACAGATGAGGAAACTGAGGCTGAGAGACATAGTGACTTATCCAGGATCATATAGCTATTAAGTGTTGAGGGCAGGATTTGAACTCATGTCTTCCTGACTCCAAGTCCAACACTCTATCCATTGTACAGTCTTGCTACATAATAGGATATGGTCAGATATGGTCTGAATCCATTATTTCAATAGTGTGGAGAACTCCTAGATAATCAATCTCCTAATGAGGTAAGGAATGTTCCTCTGACATTTTAATATTAGAATATCTACATATTATTATTGAGGGTTAGGGAGACAGCCTGGACCTGTGGATTTCATTGTTATAGGGAACTGCCAGATTTGAAAACTCCCTCTACCAATTGCTTTTGATCAGCATCTTCTCTGCAACAAAGTTGTAGAGATTTTCCTAGAACAGAGACGTCAAACATAAATAGAAACAGGAGCTATGCATAAGGATTCCTGCAGCTGAATATTGACTTAGAAAACTACATCTTAACATTACCTATATTCTATTCATTTTCTTAAATATTTCCAAATTGAATTTTAATCTGGTTGGTACTGCACTTGGGAGTGCTGCCTCTTTGATACCTCTGGAGAGAATTCAGATGTTAAGTCAAGTCAAATTTATTAAGAGCTTACCAATGTGCCAGCTACTGTGTTAAGTGCTAAGATGAAGTAACTCTCCCAGGGTCATAAAAACAGTATGTGGCAGAAGTGAAACTTGAATCCAAGTCTTCCTGACTCTGAAGAAGGCTCTAAGCATTACACCACTCTGCCTTTCTGTTTTAATATGATGTAGTATTAAAAAAAAAAAGATATATGTCACAATGGGTGTCTAAAGACCTAGATTCTAGCCCACATTTTACCGATAATTAGCTGTGTCACCTCAGGCAAGTCCAAAATGTCTCTGGCCCTCAGTTTCTTCCATAAGAAGTAGCAGATTCTATGATCCCTAAGTGGTTTGTTTGCTTAAGATTCCTTGAACAGTTTAGGAAATATGTATTTATTTGATGCTTCAAATTAATTACTCTATCCAACAATTTTTAAAAGTATGTTCTGATATTATATGCATACATAAATATGAATACATACAGAGTTTAAGCTGGATCATCTCCAGTTCTGAAATTATTAAAATTAGTTCATATCATGTTAAAATTCACAATCCTGAGGTTACTTTGGCCCATGTCTTTTCATACACCCCACCATACTACATACATATACTTGATACACGTGTATGCATGTATGTGTACACATATATAGCTATTTATATACATTACACACACAATAGCAACATGTATGCATATATAAATATATGTACATATGTAACTACATGTGTGTTTATGTATATACATGCATGTTTCAGGTTTATGTGTGTATGTATTATGTACACATATACGTATATATGTAGTGTGTCAGTGTGAAAAGACATGGTTAAAAGTTACCTGAGAATTATAAATTTTAACATAATATAAAATAATTTCAGAACTAGAGATGATCTAAACTCAACCTTCATTCTACTGATAAAAATAATTGATTTCCAAAGGCATGTCCAAGGTCACACAAGTAATAAATACCTTAGCCTAGATTTTAACCCAGGTAGGCTGATTCCAAACTTAGCGCTCTTTTCATCATACTACTTCTCATTACTACACATTAAGATAATTTTATTAATTTTGCCATATGCAAAATCCTATATATTGGATTTGGAAAGGGTGGCATGTGAAGCTTGAGAGTCTATTTAAATTATTTCTTGATGAAGGTAAAATGCATTTTCCCACGATGTAATGCTTTCTCTTGGGGACAGCTAGGAAGGTAGCCAAGGGAAGACCGTGACCGCTTTCAGAGCGGGGACTGTCTTTTGCCTTTCTTAGTATCCCTAGCACTAAACATAGTGCCTAGCTTATAGTAAGTGCTTAATAAATGCTTAGTGACTGACAGTAATTAGCACAATGCTCATATTGGTTCACCTACAACTGTGAACGCAGACAGATCATCTTATCTACTCACTGTTCCTCATTAAAGTCCTCTAAGATAGATGAGCTGAAAGAGAAATTCTACAGGTCCACCTCTCACCATTGCTTTAGTAGCTATCAGTTTCCTATTTTCTACCTGACTTCTTATATAAGACAAAGACAGGAGAAAATGAAAGGAAAGCAGAAAATGATGGAAGCAACAAGTCTGTTCAAAACAAACAAACAGGCAAGGGGACTGTAGTCTTTGCTTTAATTCCTTTTCTGTCCCTTTTCAATAAAGGAGGCAAGGTCAAAGACAAGAGCTTTAGAAGGAGCAAGTCTATTCAGAGTGTTATTAATAGAACCTAACGAGCTAGAGTCTTGACAGTGGCCAAGTTTCTCCCTACTTGTAAATTAAACACATTGGAAAGTTATATTAACTCTTTGAGGCTCTCAGTTTACAATATATGCTGCATTAGGGTGATGACTTTCTACATCTCTGGAAAGTTTTCAAAATGCTTTATAACTTTTACCTCATTTGATCCTCATGATAATACTACAACATAGGTTCTATGATTATACAGATGAGAACTCCTAGCTGAGAGAGTTTAAATGATTTGCCTTGAGTTACACAGCTAGTAAGGATTTGAAGAAAGATTCAAACTCCAGATTTTCTATGTCCTAAATCCAGTGTGCCATCATTATCTACCTCAGCACATATGTGCCTTCTTACAAAAGTACTACTTGGAGACCTGGCTTCATAGAAATTCATTAAAAACAAACAAACAAACAAACAAACAAACAAACCTTTGGGGTTTTAGTACACTGAAAGCTCAAGATGAGCCAATAATGGTACGTGAAATAAAAATTAAAAAATCTAACAGAATTCTAAATTACATTAGTAAAAGTAAAATTCCAGAATGAAACCAATATGGCTTAATGGAAAGGAGGCTGGAATTGAGTGGATGAAAAAACATTTATTAAGTACATAGTGCATACAGATAATCACGCTAAGTACTAGGGATACAAATAGAAAGACATGACAGGTTCTGCTTTTAAGGAGGTCACATTCTAATGAGGAAGATTTAAAGCATTTAAAGAAAAGGTGTCAAACACTCAGTCCCTGGTGTTATGGGGCCACCAACACTTCTTTTTTTAAATTTTTTAAATTTTTTTTAGGCAATTGGGGTTACGTGACTTGCCCAGGGTCACACAGCTAGTAAGTGTCAAGTGTTTGGTCTGAGGCTGGATTTGAACTCAGGTCCTCCTGACTTCAGGGCTGGTGCTCTATCCACTGCACCATCTAGCTGCCCCTGACACCAACACTTCCAAGCATGGCTGGTAGCAGATTAAAATGAAATTGGGAAATAATTTAACAGAAGCAATAAAAATACAATAAAACATAGATAACATTACATTTTATAACAGTCAATATGCAGTGGTAGGGAAAGGTTGGCATGTAGAAGGTTGGCTAGACATTCTGTATTTAGCTTTAGAGCACAGAATTTCAGACCACTGATGGACTTCATAGAGAGATACATTTATAGTCAACAAAACATTCCAGTATTTGGTATCATACAGAAGAGAATTAAGGTGCCTTGTAAAGTAATTATTTGCTAATAAAAGCATTTGAGCAGATATTGCCAGGTGACCCCTTGATTAAATATAAGGTTAAGCTAGACCAAGTGTTCTTAACCTGAGGCCCATGGACCCTTTTGGTCTTAGAATTGATTTCAGGGATTCTGTTCACTTGGAAGGAGGAATATTATATCTTTATTTTTACTCGTCTCCAACTGAAATTTATCATTTCCTGCTATTATGAATGTAGGCAACTAATACGATTGAGAAGGGGTCTGTTGGCTTTCCTAGATTGTTGAAAGAGTTCATGACACAAAAAAGGTTAAGGGCCTCTGGTCTAGAAAGCTTCTAAAGTTATATCTACCTCCTTAGCTCCTGCATGCATAGTTGTAATATCTCTGTCTGTCATCAAGATAGGCTATTCCTATTTGGCAGAGAAAGGAACTGTGGTACCTCGAGGTTTAGCGATAGCCTCAAGATTGACACTTAGTGAAAGTCATAATTTTGAATTTGCTGTGGTCCTACTTTCAATCATATTTTATATTCACCCTCCAAATGCTTGTTTGAAGCCAATTCTTTGCTCATAATTTTAACATTATTCATTGTTGACCTATCAGTCACCAAGTAGCAAACAAACACTTATTGTAAACAGAAATCCTTTCACAGTCTGTATTCTCTTTTCAATGCACTCCAAGCTCCAGGGTGTTAAGGAGGGTTTGTTGGGAAACACTATTCTGAGGACCCCCAGTTCCATTGTAAAAGCATTTCATTCACCACAGGTTTCCATGGGCAATTTCCCCCCCTGTGCTATAATGACTGTGTGATGAGTCGATGATATCAGCAGATTTTTATTCATTCATTCATCTATTTATTCGTTTGTTTTGCTGAGGATCTGGAAAGTAACCCATTTTGAGAGCACTAAAGGTTAGGAAGAGAGCTGGCTTTATTCACAAGTTTCCTCCTAATGCATTCCTTCTGCACATTAGCTTTGAAGACTATGAAAAGGGCTAGGTGGTATAGTGGATAGAGTGAAGAACTTACTAGCTTTGGGCCCCTAGAGAAATGACTTGATCTTTTGTGTGCCTTAGTTTCCCCATTTTAAATGAGGAGGTTGGTTGATGGCCTCTAAAGTCTCTTCCACCTCAAAATCTAAGATCCTTTCTTCAATTAATCAATTAATACGCATTTATTAAGTATTTACTCTTCTAGTGAGGCACTGTCCTAAGCACTGAGTGTTAGGTTCTAAGCATGCTTTCTTGTTTAACCTTCCATAAAAAAGAAGAAAGCTCCTCACCATCCTCTAGGAAAATCCGCTTATATTAGATGTTCATTATTAAAAGAAGCATTAGTCATAAATATAAAAAATTAATCCATTCCTGCTCATTTGGTGTATACATTCTATCTGTCTGTCTATGTCTCTCTTTGTTTATCTAGCCTATATATTTACATATTGGGATATTTCTTTTATTGGAATGAAGAGATACTGGAATGAAAGATGGGTAGGAGTAACTGAGGGGAATCTGCTCTGATTCTGATAAGCCTCTTTCAGTTGGAATGTAAGCCTGAACTCCTGCTAATTATCAACCTAAAGGGCATGCTCCTTTTTGAAAACTAATTATAAGGGAAGCCTGAAATGTCTAAATTGATCCACCTTCTTTTTTTTTTATTTTGCTTCAACTAACTAAAAAAAAAATCATCTCAGCATTGCAATGGGAAACCCTGATTTTAAAAGGACTGAAGGAATTTTACCCAGATTAGAAAACTTCAGCTCTAAAACTGAAATATTGTGGGGAAAATCACGCAAGATGGGAACTAGGGCTTATCCTGGAAAGCTTTTTCGCAGTTCTGACAATGGCAATATGCCCCGTGGCAAGTTCATTTGAGAAGAGATGTACTGAGAAACTATTATTTCACCTTTCACAATCAGATTTTTCCCTCCGCTCACCAGCTCATACCGAGTGCACCTGTAACTGGGGAGCAGATCTCCTTTCCATTCATTTGGGTTATAGTAAAAGATATCAATTAGTAGGCGTAAGGCTAAGTCACAAATGTAGTTTCTCAGCTATAGCCATGTGCCAAAACATATTCTAGATCATCTCTGGGAGCACATATGTACTTGGGATATAAGATACTATTATCTCTTTAGAGCCAAAAATTAGTTTTACTCTAACTGAAATACATCCCATGCCACAACATATGCTGATTACTGCTTAGGACCTTGCATTGGAGATGAATTTCTTTCAAGTTTATTAAGAGACAAAGAACATCAGTCTAAATTTTTTTTTCTGTTACATTTCATGCATTTCAAACAACAACAAAGAGAGTAAGTGCTAAATTGAGAAGTGCTGGTAAAATAATTCGAGGAGTCCATGAAGTGCACAGAACGAGGCTGGATAAAAAAGCAAAACACTTATATAGAGCAGACTAAGGCTACATTGCCAATTTTAGCCTGGAAAGACCCTCTTTTCCTCTCTTTCCTCTCTATCCCAGGAGGCTATATTTCAAGGCAGATGCAAACAATAAATAAGCAGGTGAACCAAATAAAATGAGATGTAGGTGATGGCTTGGACTTCAGAAGTCAGCCACTTGCCACACTCTGTTTCTACAGATGTTCTCTGCTGCATCTAGAATTTGGATCAGCAGCTTCTGGGTTGCTTAGGTTAAGACAGGAATAATATTCTGTTTGGAAGGGTAGGGTGGACTACACTAAATGGCCTCTGAATTTGCCACTCACAGTGCATTTTTCAGTTCTATGATTCTTTACCTGAAAAAATAAATATTAGGAGCAAACTTAACAAAGTTGAAAAAATCACTAGAGCTCTTTCCTTATCTCTCATACACACAGGTATATCTGCATATAGAAGACAATATTTCTGAAGGGATGTTCTCTTCTACATCATTTACTTAAAGTATCGTTGTTGGTCCAAAATGCTTTCCATGTTTTGAGAAATGTCTCATCTCTCTCTGAGACATGGGACAGGTCTTACATTTTCACTGGGATGTTATTGTTTGACTTACAGTACTCATTTCCCTTGCTTTGACTCATAGATCTTTGCTTGAGCCATTTCCAAAGTTTACTGTCTGCTGGTTTAAAAGAGAATTAAAAAAAAAACTGGGAATATTTAAAACTATATATAGATAGCTAGGTGGCACAGTGGATAGAGAGCTGGACCTGAAGTCAGGAAGATTATAAATCCAGCCTGACACTTAACTAGCTCTGTGACCCTGCACAAGTCACAACTCTATTCACCTTAGTTCCTTATCTGTAAAAAGACCTGGAGAAGGAAAGCACAAACCACTCTAGTATCTTTGCCAAGAAAATACCAAACAGGATTACAAAGAATTGGACACAACTGAACTACCACCACACACACACACACACACACACACACACACACACACACACACACATACACACACACATACATTTATGTGTGTATGTATATAGATATACATATACATATATACATACATACATATATATATGTGCGTGTGTGTGTGTGTATGATGAAATCAAAGGGTCACCTATCAGATGTACATATTTTAAGGGGGTGTGTGTGTATATGTGTGAGAAGCACGCAGTACCTGCAATTTCATCATCCAGATGGAAAAGTCCTTTCACCTGTGCAGATGGACAATTTGTCTATAACTTAACAGCCTATAAATTAGCAGCATTGCCTGGGGACACCAGGAAATTAAGTGATTTGCTCAAGATCATGCAACCATTATGTGTCAGAGGCAGAATTTAAAGCCACATCTTCCTGATTACTCCATCCAATATACCACACTGTACTTCTTTAAATTCTAAATAAATATAAAATAATGTCTATTCTAGTTGTATATATAATAGTCACTGTTTTAATTTGGCCTGGAATTTAATTGCAGCATTTGTTAAAGTTATAACTACATTAAAATAACTTTAAAATGAATTCCAGCAATATCTCCAAGCCTGAAATGATTATCTGGACCATGCAAATTCTCCTGTTATCAGTGTCATCATACTGCATAAGCTGCTAGAAGAATAAAAAGCCAATGTTCTTGGCCATTATTTTAATTTTTAGTAGACTTTTAATTTCCTTACAACATAATTTATTTTAGGCTCTACTTAATTTCTGAGTATACAATTATCATTTTGTCTATGAGCAAATTTGCCTTTTTGGGAGGGACTAGAGTACTGATTGTAGTTCCTAGTATAAGAACTCTGTCCATGTACTAACAGGTATTAGAAATATTCTGTAGTTTATACCATGTAACCTATAGCCTCAATACCTGGAACTCTGAGAAACTAAGTGATTTGCTCAGGGTTACACCACAATTATGTATAAGGGATAGGAACTAAATCCAGGTCTTCTTAACTGTGAGGACAAATCTCTTTTGACTATGCTTCTTTGCCTCCTTTTTACTTGGATTGATAAACAATATATTGAAGATATTATAAGAGGAATTATGGTCATAGTATATAGTCTGATACTATTTGAATTTGAGTGCAAACCAACACTGAAAGATGGCATTTCCTCATGTGGGTGCTTTCTATACCAATGAAATCACAGGTCTAGTCTGTATCATATGTTACAGATAGCACTTGATAATTAATGTTACCTCCATGTTGGATGCATATGTTGCTGGTTAAAGAACTAATGAAATTTAACTCCTGACTAGGGAAGTAAATGATTACATGATGATTAAAAACGTTTGAGAGACATAGTTTTTGGGTGATTTAATCATTTTATTAATAAGGCTGGCACATTATTAATAAAAGGATGGTCATTTGGCTGTCTTTCTTAGACCAAAGACCATCATGGCAGTGGACTCACAGTTTATATAATCTTTGAAGAGTAGGTGTTCCTGAGTGGTGGCAATCAACTCTGATTAGTTAACACAGTGAGAGGTGGACTATATTAAAAAGAGGGGCTGAGGGGGATTTCATGTCATCTTTGGATAGACTAACTCTATACCCAGACCACCCCCAGCTTTGGGCAATCTAGTCAAAGAATCTATGCCCCACCCAAGCCTGAGAAGAACACAATGGCTACTTCACCAGGGTGGGGTCTTGAACAAGAAAGTCCAGTCTCATTATCAGCAAAGTCCTTCAAGAGACTGACCTTTTTAAAATCAGGACTTTAGAAGAAGGGGAGAATTTTGGACCTCCCCAAATTATTGGTTATTAATCATAATTTCTGTCAGTTATTAATTATTTATTATGCTCTTACTACATATCCTGAAACTTTGGTAAGTAGGTGCACAGATGTAATTGAAGTTGGGGATATAGTCCCTTACACAAGGAATTTACAAAGCTTATCAGTTTACAAATAATAATTATACAAATATACATGTACATTGGGGAAGCCAATATCTGTGGTTTCTGTGGTGACTATAGATGTTACAGGTGTCAGCCAAACCTAGATTTCTGCTGAAAGAAGGAGAAGTAAGAAATACAAGCACACTTGTGAAATGCTGGCAAGTTTTTGTCTTGCATAGCTTGGCCTTATCAAGGACCATGGGAAGGGTCATGGGTTATGGCTTGATTAAAAGTATGATAGGGTACCAATTGAGAAATCATGCTTCTCGAAGAGACAGAAACTAATGCTAATTTGTAGCAAAGAGGTGGGTTGTAGGTTAACCAAAATAAAGTCTGGGCCTAGACATCCTGTTAGCATCTCAAATCCAACCTATCCAAATTGGAACATGATACCTTTTCCAATGAAACTTACCTCTCCCCTAAACTCTGCTACTTCTGTTAGGGGTTTAACTTTCCTATTTTTATTAATTTCTGTTAAATCATTTTCCTAGACACCTAAGTTTATAAACATAAAATTATGCTAGACAGACTCTTTCCTCTCCATTACTGCTTACATCCAATCAGATGCCAAGTTTTGTCAATTCTATCTCCACAGCATCTCTCTCATTTTCTCTTTTCTCTTCATTGACATAGACAATGCCTTCATTACCTCTACTATTGCATTAGTCTCCTAATTGATCTCCCTGACTTAAATGTCTCCATTCTCCCACTTGTCTTCCTCAGAGCTGCCACAGGATGAGGGACAACAAGATAAGGGAAGGTGTTTGGAAAATTTGAAAGATTTCACAGAAATTTATTGTGCTGAATAATTAGTAAAGAATTACGTGGATTTTTAAGCTAGGGTGCAAACCCACCAACCTGACTGCTCCACTGTTGGCTATTTTGTGAATGGTGCAATTCACATCCTTGAAATGGTGGCAGATGTGGGAGAGAATGAGATGGGCAGTTTTAGTTATTCATATATGCTAATGGCTTCAGGAAAGGGGAACATTTTCCTTAAAATAATAGTAAACAAATAGCTAACCTTGATAATAGATTTATAAATGGGGCCTACATTAATCACTTTACATTTCTGCCATGGAGAGAAGCCTGGTGTTCAGTTTTTAGTTCATTTGGAATGACACATTCTTGTGCATTTTGACTGTCAAAGAATTTTTAGAGGATTGAGTCTAATTCCAATACAAGGTTTGTGAAACATTCTGCTTTCTGAGTTTTGCTGGACAGGAACTATACTTACCCCCCCCCCCCGGAAATCATTTGCACAAACTACACCATCAATATTCATCAAATATCACACCAATTAACAAACTGTGAATAATCTCGAACAAAAATTTAATGCATGAAAACCCATAAACATCTAGGTGGCTGTTAATAAGGCGATGTTGGAAGTAATCACACACAAATTTAATTTCAAATGTGCTTTCCCTTAAGGAAGGACTATCAATGTTAATTTAAGAATTTAATTTTTGTGGTATTCAAAAAAATTTTAAGAGCCCTTTTAGAGGGTAAAAAAGCATGCCAATGACTATGGATTCATAGGATATTTGTCGCTCTTTCATAGAATGATATCTCTTTAAATGCAAGTTTGAGATTTTAAAACTCTAGAATGGTACCATCTAAGCATAAGAAGCATTCTGAGGTTTTTATGAACAAATCTTTGCCTTCTTCAGAACTGCTCGCCTCCACTCTTTCTTTGTATCTTTGTTTCCTAATAGAACTGCTTTGAAAGTAGAAAAATGAGCATTGAAATATCATGTCAAGAAATTTCTTTTTATTTTCTCACATCCTTAAGCAGCATTCAGAGCTAGTCAAGACACATTGAAGGTTCATCAGAGCAATCATTTCCCAAAGTTTGCTTCCATAGATTTCATAGTTGATTAAAGCTCTGATTGACTGTACAAATTTAGTATCTTTATAGGTGGCCATATCAAGCAGAACTCTTGATTCTGCATTTTTTGTGTTTTCATCCTTGGATGGTAGGGAGGAGAAGGGAACACTCACTTACTTCCACTTACAGGCACCTACTAGGTGACACAGGAGATAGAGTTTGAAGTCAGGAAGACAGCTTTCTGAATTCAAATCTGGCTTCAGATACTTCTTAGCTTTGTGACCCTGGGAAAGTCATTTGAACCTGTTTGCCTCAGTTTCCTCATCTGTAAAATGAGTTGGAGAAGGAAATGGCAAACCGCTCCGGTATCTCTGCCAAGCAAACCCCAAATGGAATCATGAAGAATCAGACACAATTGAAATAACTGAAAAACAGCAAGAACCTGCTATGTGCCAGGCCTGTGTTAAACCCTTTACAAATATAAGCTCCCTGCAAGATGGATGCTAATATTATCCCCATTTTACAGATGAAGAAACTGAAGCAGATAGAAGCTAAATGACCCAATCACACAGCTAGTAAGTGTCTGAGATTAGATTTGAACTCAGGTCATCCTGAATCCAGGCCCAGTGCTCTGTCCATGGTGCTGCCACCCTGCCTCTGGAAACCAGAGTATCCAATCATGGAGAATCAAGACACCTTAAAAATCATCTAGACCACGGTTAGGTAACCTGAGGCCTCAAGGCCGCGTGTGGTCCTCTAAGTCCTCAAGTGCAGCCCTTTGACTGAATCCAAACCTCACAGAACAAATCCCCTTAATAAAAGGATTTGGTCTGGAAAGCTTGAACTCAGTCAAAAGGCCACACCCAAGGACCTAGAAGGCCACATGTGGCCTTGAGGCTGCAAGGTTCCCCACCCCTGATCTAGACTAATGCTCTCATATTACCAATGAGAAAATTGAGGTAAAGAAAGATATAGAAACTTGCTCAAAACTCACATAGTTAGTGGTATAGCTGGGGCGAAAACTCAGGCCTGTGCTGGTTCTACTATGCCAAACAACCTGGTGAATCCACTTAATGAAAACAGGTAACATACATAAATATACACCATTTTGATTTTATTAGTCCTTTTTAATTAGCAATGTTCAGATGTATTTTAATATACTAGTATGTACTACTTATCACAATATATGGATGAAATTATTTTTCATAATATATAAAAATGATAGCAGGCCATAACCCTTTCTGATCTCTTACTTCTCTCAATATAGACAAATTTGAATACTTCCAGAGGGAGGAATGGGGAGGATCCTAAGGGGAAATCATTTAAAAGATGTTTGAGGGAACTGGTGCTATTTACTTGGGGAAGAGAAGAATAATGATGTGAGATATGATCACTATTTCTAAATACATGAAGGGCTGCCATCTGGAATTCAACAGCCCTTCATACCCTTCTGAAAGCAGTAACAGTGTTGTGGATAGAGTCCCAAGACTGAACTGAGATTCCATATCTGCTAGTCATGTGATCTTGGGCAAGGCTGAACGACAATTTAGTCATCTGTAAAAAAGGGTCATAAGATCACAGATTTAGAGCTGGAGGGGACCTTAGGGTGTCACTAGTACAACCCCTTCATTTTATATGAGGACCCTGATGCCTAGAAAGGTTAGGTGAGTTACCTAAGATCATCCAGCAGAGTCAGGATTTGAACCCAAGGCTTCTGACTCAAAACCAGCACTTTCTCCAATGTACCACAGTAATTCCTACATAAAAGTATCAGCACTACTTTCCTCACAGAATTATTAGAAAAGTCTTTCCTGCTAAATAGTAAATTCCTCAAAGAGAGGGACTATTTTTATTCTTATTTCATGTCTCCTCATACCTCATACTTTAGCACCTAGTACAGTTCAGATTAAAGGATCAATCTGAAAAGGCATCCTGGTATAAGGGAAAGACCATTGGGATGACCTGGGTCAAATCTTGACTGGCATTTACTAGCCTTTGACACTAGTCAGCCTTGCCTCCCAGAACCTTCGAATCTTTATCTACAAAATGACGTTTTTTATGAAACTCAAATCAGAGTAAGAATGAGAGTATTGAAAAAGTTTTGCAGATCTGTAAATGCCCAGTGTAACATTGTTATTGTTATTGCTAGAAAAAAAATACCCCAGGTGAAAGAAAGTTATTCTTGCTTTCACATCTTTACTGTTTGAATCTTATGTCTACCCTGGCCACCCACTTCCCTCCCAAAGGCAATATAGAGGTAGGAAAATAATTATTCCTAAGATAGTTTTAAACATTTGGGGGACATAGTATGAAATTAGTATTAAATGAAGAAATGTTTTTACCAATGTGTATGATGTATGACCATATGAGTGGTTACGAGATATGTCAATTGATGCAAAATGAAGTTAAGCAACATCAGAGGTCATTTCTCAACGGCACTTAATGCTAGTGATTTTACCTCCAATTTATTCAGTCCATACCTTGTTTATACAAAGTTATTTTCATGATGTCTCCCGATTAGCTCCTTGAGAGCAGAGACTGTGGTGTGTTTTTGTTTGTTTGTTTGTTTTTTGTATCCTTAACACTTAACACAGTGCCTGGTTCACAGTCTGGAGTGAGGAAAATTCATTCTGTCCTTGATGTGGATGATTGTATTCTTCTGTGAAAAGGAGGTGGAGAATGATTTGGCTACAGGTTTTTCCCTTGGTTATTTACTTCACTATTCTGTTCTTCAGTGCTTTGTTATTTAATTTGATTTAGAATTGCTATCAAGTCTGTAGATTGAGAAGATCCTGAATGTGGGCTCAAGCTATATTGTTTAGTTGCGATTAATACCTCACATCAAATCTGGCATGCCAAAGGGTTCCACAGCTGAGTAGGATCATAGTTACAATTATAATACAATTTATGAAAAAGCATATGTAGTAAGAGATATAGACAAAATGCTAAAAGAGTTCAAAGGAAAAAAAGGGGAGGAAAGGGGAGAGGTGAGAGGAGAGGGGCTTCATGAAAGAGGTGATCTATTTGGTTTGGGCTTTGAAGGATAGGGAGGATTTTGGTAGACAGAAATGGGGAAAGGAAGGCATTCCATTTAGAGAGGGAATAGCATGAGCAAAGATAAAGAGCTAGAAAAACACAAGATACTTCTGAGTGATTGGCAAGGTACACATTTGTTCTGCCCCTTACTATCTGTACAACCTTGGGCAATTCACTTCAGTTCCCTGGGGTCCTCAGTTTCTTCATTTATAAAATGAAGAGAGAACTAGATGGCCTCCTAGTTTAGGTTTATGATTATCTGGGACCAGAGGGCCTCCAGGGTCCCTTCCAGCTCCAAATCTATGATTCTATGATTTTGGATCACATTCTGAACCTCTCCCGTGTTGTCCCATATCTATGCAGTTACAAAGCCATCTCTTCTTCACCTACATCCAAAAAAAAAAACACAACAGCAATGGGAGAGTTATTACAGAAAGAAAGCAAAGGAACAAAGCAAGCTGAAGAGGCTATTAAAATGCACACCCCTAATTGAATTTTAAAGAGACACTAAATAACCCATTGTCCATAAAGAAAAGTAAACAGATAAAATCATAACATGCCTGGGGGGGGACACCCACCCTGAAGCCAAGAAGTAGTTACATAAAGAGCTGGTGAACAATACAAATACTATAAATACATACATCATTTTATCATTTACTGTTGTACTGTTAGTTGGGTCCCTCCCAAATTGTTCCTAGGATTGTGTACAGGACAAAGGCACAGTCAGTTTCTTAAATCACATGGCGCTTTAAACACACACTCATACTTTAGACTGCAATTTAGGCAGTATTTACATTTTATTTAAATACGTTTAAAGACAGTTTTGCGTCCCCAGATTTCAAAAAGAGGAAAGATATTGCTAATAACCAAACTACTCTCAAACAATCCAAGACTTCATGACATACTAATTAAACCTAGTGAACACATTTGAGGGAAAAACAAATTCTGTATGCAAGCACCACTGTATATACCTTGTGATATTTTTAAATAATCTCTCAAGGTTCTTGCATGTGTCAGCAAAAAGTGATTAGGAGGAATTTCATTTTTGTTTTTGAATAGGTTTCCGATGATTCCCTCCTGAATGCATCCAAGATGTGGCTTATCTCTATCTCAGGGACAAGTTTATAGGGTTGTTATCTAAACCTTCAAAGTATGTCAAGAAGAATCATGTGACATATAAAGCTGTTGATTTATGGGCTTTTTTTTTGAGATATCAGCATGTCTTGATACAGCATTTTATATTTGGGACAAATACCTTTCAGTTCTCAGGTCCCAGAATTTTAGCGTTGGAAGAGACTTTGTAAGTCTTTTAGGATGTCATTCTTGATTTAATGTTTTTTGCAGTTCTTGTCCTACAGTGTGTGTACTATAACATATCAAAATGTTTCTTTAAGTGTAGTGCCCAAAAGTACCACTCCAGATGTGGGTCTGACAAGCACAGATTTACAGTGAAACTATTATCTCTCTGCCTTCTGACACTATATTTCTATTAATGTCACCTAAGATTCCATTAATTTTTCTTTAGTAACCAATTCACAGTCCTGTCTTACATTGAGTCTTATCAGAGTCAATCAAAAACTTAAGGAGGGTAGAATGTCCTGTTGATTTAGGCTGACCAACCAAGAATAAAAAGGACAGAGAAAGATTGAGAGAAATTGGGAGCATTAAAATTTTCTAGAAGAGGGAGAGAGAGAGAAAGAGAGAGAGTGTTTAGAAGGTCTGAAATAGGAAATAACCTAGATCAGACAGGAAAGAACTTTTCTCACTCAGGAAGCAGGGACTTTACTTCTCCAAATATATGACCACATAGTTAAGGACTAAGCAGATATCACCAAGTATGGCAAAAGACCTTAAGTTTAGGAGAAACAACTGTGGTTGTGCCACAGTTTAGAGGTTTAAGAGTGCTGGAACCCCAAAAGTACAAGATGTGGGTCCTGCCTGAACAAATTCTACACAAGCCTTCTTTCAGCCAAGGTTTATTAATTTATTATATTGGCCAGACTCTTAAGGAATCTAAACGTTTATGATGCTCATATTGACAAGCAGGCTTGAGCAAGTCTCAGCCCCTACATGGTGGCCTAGCTGCATCTTATATAGAGAAAGACTTTGTGAGGGATCCAGGAGTGGCCAAGTAGTTTGGAGTGACTGGAGGAAGGGTCTAGGAGAAGGGGTATCTTGATGGGATTGTCAGTAGGTTGGGGTGACTGGAGGGGTCTAGGGAGGATCTTGATGGGAGTGACTGGGAGGTTGAGAATGGGGTCTAGATAGGATCAAGGGTGGGAAGTAGACAGGGGCTATTGGGAGGTAACAGACAAATGAGGGCTGGGCTAGGTTAAAGGTAGCAGAATGGGGAGATTGGGCCTAGGCAATAATGAAAGGCCAGTTGATAGGATTATAGCCTCAGGGGCCTGCTAGAGACTTTCTTGACTAAGTGGGAGAATTCAAGGAGAGACCAAGCCCTAGGGCCCACAGACAAATGGGACCTAAATTCTTTTTGGAATAAGGGGCAAGGTCTCATCTTGGCCCATACCAGTCAGTTGGGGTTGGGGGGAGGGACTATGTTAAGCAAATCTAGGAGAAGGATATTTGTTAGATATTGAATTCCCCTAGACTGGGAATGAGAAGGAAGGGACCTGGGACAGAATGAGGATGATGAAGAGAACTAAACCTAAAGGAAGAAGAGAAAGAAGTTTGCAGTTGAAGGAGAATTAAGAGAACTGGGTAAAGAGGTAGATGCTTAGAACTAGAGAAAGAGGATTAGAAAAGGAGAGGAACGTTCAGTATTGTAGCTAGATGATGGGGGTAGAACTGAACACAACAGAGGAGAAGGAATGAGATGTGGATCAGTAGTAGAAAGAAAAGGAGGCAAAGGATTATAATGGAAGAAGGAAGAGTTCTCTGACAGCCATGGACACAAACTGAAACAGGAAGATGGGGAAGAGAACTGGAATTGAAGTAGGCAGATGCAGAAGGAGGAGAAAGACTGGAGCTGTAGGGAAAAAAAGAGAATGAAAGATTGGAGGAGAAGATAATTGAAACTGGTGGAGAAGAATCTATCATTTCTCTATTCACTAAATTCTGGTAGCTCCCTATTACCTCCAGGATAAAATACAAAATCCTCTGTTTCACTTTTAAAGGCATTCACAACCTCAACCTTTACTACATTTTACCTACCTTTCACTGTATTCCCTTTCATGCATCCTACAATCCAGTGACAGTGGCCTCCTCACTGTTCCTACCACCCCATACTCAATCTCCCAATTCTAACTGTTATCCCTGGCTGTCACCAAACCTGGAATCCTGGCCTGCCTCATCTCTATTTCCTTGCTTCCTTCAAATCTTAGCTAAAGTCTCACTTTAAGCAAGAAGACTTTCCCAGGTCTCCTTTATCATTGTGCCTTTCTTCTGAAATTATCTCTAATCTATCCTGTATATATCTTGTTTTTACATAGTTGTTTGAATGTTGTCTCCCTCATTAGGCCATGAGCTTTTTGAGAGCAGGGTCCGGTTTTTTTGTTTGTTTGTTTTTTGCTTTCATTTGTACGCTCAGAATTTAGTACATTCCCTGGCATATAGTAAGCATTTTAAAAATGCTAATTAACTGAGTGTCTGTGATAGGGGAGCAATATTGGTATTTGAAAAAGAAGAGGACTGGAGCTTACCACAACCCACCCCTGATGGGTTGTTGTAAAGATCAAATGAGACAATATTTGTGAATTGTTTAGCATGGTGCTTGACTCACAGTACATTTTTTTTTTTTGCTAGGCAATGAGGTTAAGTGACTTGCCCAGGGTCACATAGCTAATAAGTGTTATGTGTCTGAGGCCAAATTTGAACTCATGTCCTCCTGAATCCAGGGTCGGTGCTCTATCCACTGCGCCACCTAACTGCCCCAGGAGGTCTTAATAAATGCTTGTTCTCTCCCCCTCCCTGAGACTAGAGGCTAAGAAGGTGGTTGGAGGGGGAAGAAGCTTGGTGTTTGAGGAGAAGGAGAAAGAAAAGACCTGCAAACGAAGGAAGAGGAATAGGAGGAGTGGAGCAGCAGCGGAGGGAGAAAAGTGGTAGGATAATCTTAGTAAGACAAGGCAAATGATTAATAAAACAAGGGAAAGGAAGTTGAGGGTAGATGACTAAATGCTAATATGGTGGGGAAAATGCCCAAGAAGTGAGAAAAGAAATTCCTAAGTTGAAGACTGAAAAAACGGTTTGCCGTAGCAGAGGGTCAGGGGAGGTACTATCAAGAGTAAACATAGCCTGAAGAGCTCCCTTCCATCAAGTAGTGAGAGCACATATAATTTGGCAATGGTTATGTGATGTCGTGATGCTGTAACTGAGGCTGTGATGTTCATGTTACTTAGGATCATAGATTTAGAAAGTCCAATTCATTTTACAGATGAGAAAACTGAGGTCCAGGATGGTTAAGTGACTTGGCCAGGGACACAGAGTCGAAGGCAAGATTTGAATTCAGATCTTCCTGACTCTAAACCCTATGCTATTTCTATCATCCTTCCTAGATCCCTCTGTCAAATGACTGCTATTTATGTTCATTGTATAGTCTGTTATCTGTCCTAGAAGAGAAGGCAAAGTAGCTTAAGCAATTCTGAGGTTCCACCTCATACTCATCAGACTGTCAACGATGGTAAAGAAAAGGAAAATGTTGGACGGACTGTGGGAAAACAGGGATGCTAATGCACCATGTGTTTAAGCATTGTAAAAACAAATTGGAACTGTGCCCCAAAGTCACTAAACTGTATATATCCTTTGTTCTGATACCATTGCAAGGCCTATACCCCAAAGAGATCAAAGACAGAAGAAAAGCATCCATATGTATGAGAATATTTATACCAGCTATTTTTTGCAGTAGGAAAAAAATTCCTAGAAACTAAAGAATGCCCATCTATTGGGAATAGTTGAAGAAATTGTGATATTTGAATGTAATAGAATATTGTTGCACCATAAGAAATTAAGAAATGGTTGGTTTCAGAGAAACCTGGGAAGACCTATATGAACTGATGCAGACTAAGGAAAGCAGAACCAGGAGAAAGATTTATGCAGTAACAACCACATAAAGACATTTAAAATACTGAGAACTCTCATCAGTCCAAAGGAAAATGATTCCAGAGGACCAAGCATGCTATCCATCTCCTGAAAGAAAAGTGATGGAGTCAGGATGCAGAATTTGTTTTGTTTGATGATACATATCTTTTACGAGGTTTTATTTGTGTGTGTATGTGTGTGTATTTTAATTTGGAGGAAGAAGATATGGAGATAAGATAATATAATATAAAATTAATTAATTGAAAAAAATGAGGTATTTGGAAAAAAATACATCTTTGCCTTTCAGGTCATCAAAGAAAATGAAGTATTTCTGTAAAAATAGAAGGGGGACTTCAAGATAAATAAATGATCAAAAATATAGATGGAATTCCCAATCAGTGTCAGGAATTTGGAGAGAGAAAACCATCTGACATAGAGAGTAAAAGGAAGAACTACTTAACACTTATAACTAAGGAACCAGTATGAAGGAAAGGAGAGCTGGATGCTCTGAGGAAGAACTTGATGCTTTTCCTAATTGGAATGATGATGTGGATCCTTAGGTAAATATCTCAGGTGAGAGATCATCCAGTGAGGATAAGAGAAAGAAGAGACATGCAGTAGTATTTGGTGACACCTTGCTGAAGGGTACTGAAGCCATTATTAAACAGTAAGTATAATAAACTTTCTCTTTTCTCAAGACTTCCACACCAATGCATCAGAAAAGTTTTCCTCACTCTGTACTGAAAAAATAAAGACCATTCGTCATGTCCTTCCTGTCTTAGGCTAGATGAAACAGCTCTCCTACCCATTCAATGATGTTTGTTAGTAAATGCCCTCTGAAAGGATAGGTTTTTGGTAAATATTCCCTTTGGACCATTAAATGGTAAAAGCAAAACCCAATTCACACTTCACATATGTTCCAGCACAGGTTACTTAAGGATATTAAATATTGAAAGATATGAGTTAAGGATGGCTTAGGTATCAGATAAATATTGAGTACAGGGAGAATAAAAGCTGCTAGAGCCCCCACATTTTGTAATCTGAAGCTGGACTAACCTTGCTTTATTGTTGTTCAGTCATTTACAGTCATGTCTAGTTCTTTGTGACCCCATTTAGGGTTTTCTTGGCAGATGCTGGAGAGTTTTGCCATTTCTTTCTCCAGCTCATTTTACAGATGAGGAAACTGAGGTAAACAAGTTAAGCAACCGGCCCAGGGTCATATAGCTAGGAAGCATCGGAGGCCAGATTTGAACTCGCAAAGATGAGTCTTCCTTAAACCAGGACTGGTACTCTATACACTGCATCACCCAGCTGCCCTTGCCTTTTCTTACAAAGAGAAAAGAAGCTCTGATTTATATAACTACTTATCAGTAAGGCTCCTGCTTTTCAAATTTTGTTGAAGATTTAAGAGCACTAATTGTCCAGGACACATATGCTCACAGGCTATCTTTTCCACACTCATGATTGGTCTTTTAGACAAGTTGGCTTTTGCACATTTTCAAAACCCTTAGCAATCTTACAAACAGATGCTTATTGTCTGAGGATAAATCTATAGTGTATTGGTTCTCATGATTAACTTAAAGGTTACTTATCTAGACTACAACATTAGAAGGTGGAATCTATCTCAAGATAGGTGACCTCAGTTTGGTGAATAATAAATAGTCTAAGAATGACAGTAGGGAATGGAGACCTGTGCAAGAGAGAAACAGATGCAGAGAGGCAGAGACAGAAACAGAGAGAAGAGAGAGACAGACAGACAGACCCAGGACATTTCTTTTTCCTTCTTATGGAATATCTGAAAGCCCTTTAACAGCATCCAACATCTTCTCCTTTGTAGACTGTTAAAGAAATGACTCTTCTCTTTGTTAAGAACAATCTTTTTACTTATAGTATTGATTCCATAACCCTATGGCATCAAGTTTCTCTTAAAAAAAAAAAGGTGTCATAGTCAAGATACATACAGCCATGGCATAAGGTACAGAAAACTAGCTTCAGAGCTAGGAAGACCCAAGTTCAAGTCCCCCTACCCACTTCCTAGAAAATCTCAGTTCAGGACTATAGGCAACTCTCTAAGATAATGATTGAGGAGATGCCTCCCTGAATTGGTAGAGGGTGGTTTCCTCATCTGGCAATTCCCTATATTAATGAAATTACAGGTCTAGTCTCTATCCCCTAAACCTATGAAATATATGTATGTCAGTGTGTGTGTGTGTGTGTGTGTGTGTGTGTGAGTGTGTGTGTATGTGATTTAAATCTATAAGATACAAGTTACAGCAGATTGGATCTTAGATAAATAATGAGTTCAGGGAGCATGAAAGCTGCTAAAGCCCTCATACTTAGTTTTTTGAATCTGAGACATTTCTCAATAGATTAATGGTCAAATAATATGACCAGGCAGTACTCAAAGGACAAAATCCAAGCTATCAACAATCTTTTGGGTTTTTTTTTGATCTCCAAATCAAAATAAGACAAATTTAAAGCAACTGTGAGGTTCTACCTCATGCCCATCATACTGGCAAAGGTAACCAAAATAAAGGAAATGTAATAGTTACTAGGGCTGCAGGAAAACAGACACATAAATGGTTTAGAACTGTGTTAACTAACCTAGCCCTTCTGGAATACAATTTAGAAGCTTGTTACCAAAGTCACTGAATTGTGTAGCTCCTTTAAAAATCCCAAAGAGATCAAATGAAGAGGAAAATGATCAAAATAGTTGAATATAAGAATTGAAAGGGGATTTCAAAGGCCATGTAGTTCAACTCTGTCATTTTTCTGTATGAACCAGAGGCCCAAACTAAGTAACTTTCTCAATGCTGCATAGATGGTAAATGGTAAAAGCTGGGCCCATCTGCAGAAAAATGTTAATAGCAGCTTTTTTTTTGTATATTAAAGAAGTGAAAATAAAAGAGGGAACAACCAATTTGGGAATGGATGAATAATTATGGCTTATGTGTATAATGGAATATTTTGCCATAAGAAATGAAAAAATAGTTCTAGAAAAATCTGGAAAGACTTGTATGAACTGCTACAGAGCAGAGTGAATGGAATCTAGTTAACAATTTATTTATTAACAATGCTGTAAGGAAAAAATACATTTAAAAGATTTAAGAACTTTGACCACTCATGATGTCAGAGGATCAGTGGAAACGCTTACTAGCCTCCTTTTGTCAGAGAGATAATGAACTAAAGGTACAGAATGATAGGTACAAAAGGGAGTATTGAGGAGGAGCAATGAGTAAGTAAGAGAGAAAAAGAGAAAGAGAGAGAGAGTAAAAGAGAGAGAGAGAGAGAGAGAGAGAGAGAGAGAGAGAGAGAGAGAGAGAGAGAGAGAGAATGAGAATCACTGAAACATTTTTAAGTGCGTAAAAGAGAACAGAAGGTGATCCAGAAGGAAACGTAGACAATCAGGACAGCTTTGAAATTTACAAGTTGCATTTATTATAACCTTAAATGCAAAATAGAGATTCATATTTTTATGTATAAACTTCATTTTCTGTTCTTCTTTGCATGTAAAAATGCAAGTTTAATTGGTGTTTGTTAAATTCGGGATAAAAAAATATAGAGAGGAATGATAAAGTATCAAAGAAGGGATATGACTCAACTGTTTAGGGTAGATGACCTATCAGACAAAAGAGAGGAAGCAGGGCATTTTACTCCTCACTTTTGTTGTTTTCTCTGCCAAGGTTATAACATTTAAACTGGGAAATTAATAACAAAAGTGAGTCATAGAAAGATCATACCCTAGAAAAGTAGATAGATGGTAATAATAAATGGATGCCCTTGATAAGCTCAAATGACCAGACCCAAATGAATTGTGTTGTTGAGTACTGAAAGAACTGGCAGATATGATTGCTGAGACATTTTGGGTCATTTTTAAAACTTTATGAGGAAAAAAGGCAGAAAATAAGCTGCCATATGCATCAAAATATTCACAGTAGCCCTTTTTGTAGCAGCAAAGATTTGGAAACAAAGTAGATGCTGATAGATTAGGGAATAACTAAACAAATTATGGCAATTAGTGCAATAAAATATAATGGAACTATAATAGTAAATGTGAAGAACTCAGAGAAACATGGGAAAACATATGAAGATGTGATGCAAAGGGAAGTAAGAAGAAATGCAAATAAACATACAAAATCACTACAAGAACACAATGGAAAGGATAGCAACAACAAAACAAGCAAATTTAATGCATAGTAATTATAATGACCAAACTTGGCTCTGAAGGAGAAATGAGAACATATACCTCTATCCCTTTTTTTCAGAGGTAGAGACTAAGGGTATGGAACATTGCATATATTGTTAGACTTGGCTGACATGTAGGTTAGTTTTTTGTAATTTTTCCCCTTTTTTCTTTTTTTTTATCCTTTGTTGCAAGAGTTTTCTTTCCGAGTGGAAGGAATATTTTCAGAAATGAAGGTGAGGTAAAAATAAGAGTTTTTCTTTAAAGAAAAGAAATTCATATTTAAGCAAAGATAAGAAAGTGATAAAAACAGTTCAGTTCAGCTTTCTTACCCCATTGCTCTAGTAAATAATAAGGAAGACCACAAGACTAAGAGGTGGCCTAGAAATCCGAGAGAATCCACAGTAAATGCTTTATTCTAATGTAAATTGGCACAGGGAGACAGTCAGAGGCCTACAGGTACTTGGGAGAAATTCCCATCCAAGAGAGTATCAGAGAAGCCTCCCAGTGCAATGCCAAAACTGGTTAAAGCAAGGCAGGTAATGCAAACCAAAGGCACGTCTGCCACTGGGTAACTGAAGTGGGGAATCCTTGCAGCGTACTTACAGGGCTAGGAACAGTAGCTATCTACTTAAGTTCTGACCAGATGTAAATTGTTTTACCCTAATCCCTAACTAGGGTCAAGAGCCTGCAAAGCTCATTCATGGAGGGACATGATCATATCATCATACTGCCTAGTGCACTGAATATTTGTGGCTCATTTCCCTGAGCTGCCTTTGAAGAACCCAGTGATTAATACCCAGAAAAAGCAGTGTCAAAAATCCATTTCATAGAGATCAGGACTAACCAAGACTCAAATTCCTTCCAGAGGTTCATAGTGTCCAGGTCTGACACAAAGTGCCAATTTAGGATCAAGGGTGTAAAAATGAGTAAACAAAAGAAGACATCACTAGGAGGAAATATTATGGTTCCAGGGAGGCCCAAGATACACACTCAAAAAAAGAGTAACTTTACAACATCTATAAGAAAAGACTCACTTGAATACACATCTGGGCCTTAAAATCAACTTGAATTCCTTGAAAAAAAAGTGAAGCTTTTTTTTAAAAAAAATAATATTTTGGGAGTAGAGTCAAGATGACAAAGTAGAGGTAGCAACCCAGCTAAACTCTTTCAACATATCTTTCTAAACACCTTTAAAATAATTCCTCAAATCAAATTTTGGAGCAGCAGAGCCAACAAAATGTCAAGGTAAGACATTTTCCAGCCTAAGATAACTTAGGAGGTCAGCAGGAGAGGTCTGTGACACTGTTGCGGGGCTGGCTCAGAATGCACCAAACAGCACCAGCAGCAGGTCTTAGCGGTGGCATCAGCAGGTTTGAGAGTTCTTAGTCCAAAGACAGTAAGGTCAAGCAGTTTGTCTGAAAGACATTACAGGGGGCAGATTACAAGGGACCTGTTTCTGACACTGGATATAGCTGGCACTTGTCGGCAACTCTATTTCCTATACACAGTTCTGGGTCACAGTTCCAGCATAGAAAGCAGTGCTTGTGGTCAGTCACAAGGGAGCGGGAGCCCTGGTCACAATTCTGAGGTAGATAGGAGAGCCAGCATTTGTAGATGTAGAGGAAGAAGGAACCTGGTCATAGTTCTAGGGCCAAAAGGAGAGATAGCACTGGTGGCTACAGGGCAAACGGGCCTTTCCTTGGTAAAGTTCTGAGAGGAGAGCACGGGAGAAGTGACCACACTTGTCCCAAAATCACACCACTTTGGAAGTGATAAAAATTTGCAGACCCCAAGAACTAACTCTGAAAAAATCAACATGAAAAAGCCTAAAGCTTGGCACAGTGCTTCCCCAAACCTAGGTGAGCAAAGCCCAATATTAACATAAAGTTCAAAGTCAAGAAATAGGCTAGAAACAATGAACAACAACAGAAAAATATCTTGACCATAAAAAGCGACTGTGGTGGCAGGGAAGACCAAGATATAAACTCAGAAGAAGATAGCAATGTGAAAACAGCTACAAGCAAAGCCTCAAAGGAAAAAAAAAAGTTAACTGCACACAACCCAACAAGAATTCCAAGAAGAGTTAAAGAAACAAATGAGTTGCTGATGAAAAGTTGGGAAAATAAATGAGTAACAAAAAATCACGCATCTCAAAGGAAATAATGAAAAAAAGTGGAATGGAAAGCAGCTTAAGAGTACTAGATCTCAAATCACCCTAAACTACACTTGCCAAAACTATATGATACTGGTTAATGAGCAGAGAAGTAGGTCAGTGGAATAGATTAGTTAAATAACATGCAGAAACAAATTTAAAAAGTTACATAGTGTTTTATAAACCCAAAGAACCCAAGTACTGCAATAAGAATTCACTATTCAACAAAAACTTGTGGGAAAACTGGAATGCAATCTGGCAAAAATTAGGTTTAGGTCAAAATCTCACACCATATAAAAAGATCAGTTTCAAATGGACATATGGCTTTGATATAAACACACTGCTGAAAAAAGGAAGGATATACTACATGCAGATCTGTGAGCTAAGTGCTGAGAAATATGCAAAGAGAAATAAAAACAGCATCTTTCCCTGTGGTATTTACAATCTGATAAATGGAATAGGTCACATATATAATAAACTACATTATAGAAAAAAAAAACATTACAAGTGAATAAGAAAAGCACAGACATTTAGTCCCTATCCTATTCTCCCTTTCCTTCACATTATGCTCTCTGGCACTTCATTTCTATTCTTTTTTTAAAAAAAAAATTTTCCCCAAATTGTATGTAAAAACAATTTTCAACATTCGTTTTTAAAAGTTTTAAGTTCCAAATTCTCTCCCTCCTCCTGGAGAAGTCAAACAATTTGATATAAGCTATACATGGGCAGTCTTTCATAATATATATCCATATTAGTTATGTTGTTAAAGAAAACACAGATCAAAAAATAAAATAAAGTAAAAAAATATGCTTTGATATGCACTCATATCCCATCAGTTCTTTCTCTGGAGATGTGGAGCATTTTTCATCATAAGTGTTTTGAGATTGTCTTTGATCATTGTATTGCTCAGAATAGCTAAGGCATTTACAGTTGATTATTGTACAATATTGCTATTACTATGTACAATATTCTCCAGGTTCTGCACATTTCACTTTGCATCAGATCATATAAGTCTTCTCAGGTTTTTCTGAGAGCATCCTGTTTGTCATTTCTTATAACACACTAGTATTCCATCACAATTATATACTACAATTTGTTCATCCATTTCCCAATTGATGAGCATCCCTTCAATCTCCAATTCTTTGCTACCAGTAAAAGAGCTGCCATAAATATTTTTCACTTATAGATTATTTCCCTTTTTTTTTTTTTTACTCTCCTCATGATACAGAACTAGAGGTATTACTGAATCAAAGGGTATGCATAGTTCTGTAGCTCTTTGGGCATAGTTCCAAATTGCTCTATAAAGTGGTTGAGTCAGTTCACAATTCCACCAACAATGCATTAGTGTCTTAATTTTCCCACATTCCTTCAAACTCTTGTCATTTTCCTTTTCTGTCATATTAGGCAATTTGATAGGTGTGGAGTAGTACCTCAGAGTTGTTTTAATTTACATTTCTCTAATCAACAGTGATTTAGAGTATTTTTATATGACTATAGATGTCTTTCATTTCTTCTTCTGAAAAGGGCCTATTCATATCCTTTGACCATTTATCAATTGGGGAATGGCTCTTATTTTTATACATTCAACTCAGTTCTCTAGATATTGGAGAAATGAGTTCTTTATCAGAGAAATCTGCTGTAAATTTTTTTGGCAATTATGTTTACTAACTGTTATTTCCCTCCAACCTATTTAACCCCCTTTGTCCTCCCTTCCCATTCATTCTACTCTCTCCTTTCATTCCGTCCATCCTTGAAAGTATTTTGCGTTAGACTACCACTTTACCCAATCTACTCTCCCTTCTATCAGCCCTCCACTCCTCCTTAGCTTTACTTTCCTGTAGGGATAGATAGATTTATATACCCAAATGAGTGCATATGTTAATTATTTTTTGAGCTACTTCTAATGAGAGTAAGGTTCACTGGCTTTCCCACCCCACCCCCTGCTCCTTCATTATCTCCTTCAATGTAAAAACTCTCGCACCTCCTTTAATAGAGATAACTTACCACATTCTGCCTTTGCCTTCCCCTTTCTCCCAGTCATCCCTCTTTCTCATCCCTTAATGTTATTTTTTTAAACAGAATCCCATCATATTCAACTCAAACCTGTGCCCTCTGTCTATGTATATACTCCCTCTAATTAATTTAATGATGAGAAAGCTCTAAGAGTCACAAGTATCATCTTCCCATGTAGGTATGTACACAGTTGTACCTTACTGAATCCCTTATGATTTCTCTTTCATGTTGACCTTTTTATGCTTCTCTTTAGTTTTATATTTGAAAGTCAAATGCTCATGTCAGCTGTGGTCTTTTTTATCAGGAATACTTGAAAGCCCTTTTATTGAATTTCTTTTCTTTTTCCCCTGAAGGATTTTATTCAGTTTTGCTGAGAAGATAATTCTAGCTACTTTGCCTTCTAGAATATCATATTCCAAGCCTTCTGATCTGATAATACAGTAGATGCTAAATCTTGTGTTATCCAGACTGTCTCCATGATATTTGAATTGTTTCCTTCTGGCTGCTTGCAATATTTTCTCCTTGACCTGGGAGTCGTAGAATTTGGATATAATATTCCTGGGAACTTTAATTTTGGTATCTCTTTCAGGAAGTGATAGAAGGATTCTGTCAATTTCTATTTACCCTCTGTGGATATCAGGACAGTTTTCCTTGATAATTTCTTGAAAGATAATATCTAGGTTTTTTTTTCTCTTTTTTTATCATGGCTTTTAGACTGTCCAATAATTCTTAAATGATCCCTCCTATGTCTATTTTCCTGGTCAGTTGTTTTTCCAATGATATATTTAACATTTTCTTCTACTGTTTTCATTCTTTTGAACTTGTTTTATTGCTTCTTGATTTCTTATGGAGTCATTATCTTCTACTTGCCCAATTCTAATTTTTAAGTAAATAATTTCTTCAGTGAATTTTTGTACCTTTTTTTCCCATGTGGCCAATTCTGCTTTTTAAAGAGTTCTCTTCAGTGAGTATCTATAGATCTTTCCCCATTTGGCCAATTATGCCTTGTAAAGCAATCTTCTCTTCATTGGATTTTTGTGTCTCTTTTACCATTTGGATTTTTTTGTTTTGTTTTGTTTTGTTACTTTAAGGTGTTATTTTCTTCATTATTTTTTTTGTGTGTGTACCTCTTTTACCAAGCTGTTAACTGTTTTTCATGATTTTCTTACATCATTGTAATTTATTTTACCAATTTTTCCCCAACCATTCTCATTTGAATTTTAAAATTCCTTTTGGGAGGGGCAGCTAGGTGGTGCAGTGGATAGAGCACCAGCCCTGGAATCAGGAGTACCTGAGTTCAAATCTGGTCTCAGACCAGACACCACTTGACACTTACTAGCTGTGTGGCCCTGGGCAAGTCACTTAACCCCAACTGCCTCACCCAAAAAAAAATTAAAATTCCTTTTGGGGATGGGGGCTGAAATAAATTCATAATTTTCTTTGAGGCTTTGGATATATCAGTTTTGACTTTGTTATCTTCTTCTGAGTTTGTGTTTTGATCTTCCCTGTCACTATAGTAACTTTCTAATTTCAGGTTCTTTGTTGTTGTTACTGTTGTTATTGTTTATTCATATTTTTCCCAGCCTATTTCTTGACTTTTAACTTTATATTAAAGTTGAGCTATGCTCCCAGGGTAGAGGGGGCATTGTTCAAGCTTCAGGTTTTTTGTGCAGCAACTTCTGGGGGTCTGTAATCTTTCATTTCTTCCAAGATGGTATGATTTAAAAAGAGGCATGTTTACTAATCTTCTGGCCCATGCTCCGGTTTGTGAGTGACCACAAGTATTTTTTTCTGCACTAGAACTGTAACCAAGGCCCCTGTTTCCCTGAGGCCACAAGCTCTGGTGCACTAGCACTCCAGTCCTCCCTGAGACTTTAACTTAGGACTGTGATCTGGGATCAAGTGGGGGCAAAACAACAGAGTTCTATCCTCAGTGCTAGCAAAGCACTGTAATCTTCTTCTGACCAGTTGTCCAACCCTCTTACTATGGGCTAAGAGCACCAGCAGCAGCTGCTGCCACCATTAAATTAATTGTTCCCAAGGCCTGTTGCTGGTTTGCTGGGAAATGGCCTGTACTGGTGCAGTCTGCTCTGAACTCTCCACTCTAACTCTCACTCAAGTGCAATAGATCTTTCCTGCTGACTTTCTAAGTTGTCTCGGACTGGAAAATTGTTTCATCCTGTCCTTCTGTGGGTTTTACTGCTCCACAATGTGTTTTGAGGTGTTATTTAAAATAGTTTGGAAGGAAATTTGGAAGAGCTTAGATAAATCCCTGCCTTTTCTCCACCATCTTGGCTTCTCCTCTTGAGCCCAATATTTTAAAATTCTTCATTTCTATCCTTAACAAGCTTCTTTTTATCTCAGATCACTTCCTTTCTCACATACTCCTTCCATCTTTCTCTCATGGAAACCTGGTTCTCCTTTTCTGTTTCCTCCAAGATACTGCATTCATTCCAACTCTTTATTACTGGATTCACTTTGTATTTTTCTGTACTGCCCCCATAGTCTGGACCAAGAGGGAGAGTAAACATACCCTAGATCCTCACTGCTACTTCGAGCTCATCTCTCTGTTGTTATCACTTATCAACTTGGCCTACGTGAGGCTCTCTCCACCCACATGTACCATATCATTTACTTGTTTGAAGTTATTTACTGGCTGTGGGGTTGTTCTCCCTCATTGTTCAAGGAGTTCAAATCTGATTCACAGTCTTACTTTTTTTTAAAATTAATTTATTTATTTTTAGTTTTCAGTATTCACTTCCACAAGTTTCTGAGTTCCAAATTTCTCACCCCTCCCCCACCCCAAGATGGCATGCATTCTGAATACCCTTCCCCTGGCTGCCTTCTCTTCTATCTCTCCCCCTCCCTTCTCTTATCCCCTTCCCCTTCTATTTTCCTGTAGAGCAGGATAGACTTCTGTACCCCATTTCCTGTATTTCTTATTTCCCAGTTGCATGTGAAAACATTTTTTTAAAATGTGTTTTTAAAACTTTGAGTTCCAAATTTTCTCCTTCCTCCTCCCACCCTCATTGAAAAGGCAAGCAACTCAATATAGGTTGTACATGTGCAGTTATGCAAAACACTTCTTTAGTAGACATGTTGTAAAAAACTAATTCTATTTCCCTTAATCCTATCCTGCCCTCCCATTTATTCTATTCTTTCTTTTGACTCTGTCCCTCCTCAGAAGTATTTGCTTCTGATTACCCTCTTTCCCAATCTGCCCTCCTCTCTATCACCCCCTGCTCTCTTGTCCCCTTTTCCCCCTATTTTCCTGTAGGGTAAGACAGATTTCCATACCCAATTGAATGTGTATGTTATTCTCTCCTTAAGCCAAATCCTATGAGAATAAGATTCCTCATTCCCTCTCACCTTCCCCTGTTTCCCCTCCACTGTGAAGACTTTTCTTTTCTGTTTTTTTTGTGAGATAATTTACCCCATTCTACCTCTCCCTTTCTTCTCCCTGTATCATCCTCTCTCATCCCTTAATTTTATTCTCCAGATATGACCCCTTAATCTTCAACTCACCCTGTGCCCTCTATCTATCTATATATACATACATACAATTTTTTTCCTTCAACTACCCTAATACTGACAAAGTTCTCATGAGTTACAAATATCATCTTTCCATGCAGGAATGTAAACAGTTCAATCTTAATAAGTCTCTTATGATTTCTCTTTCCTGTTTACCTCTTCATGTTCCACTGGAGTCCTGTATTTGAAAGTCAAATTTTCTGTTTAGCTCTGGTCTTTTCATCAGAATGCTTGAAAGTCCTCTATTTCACTGAATGACCATTTTTTCCCCTGAAGGATTATACTCAGTTTTGCTGGGTAGGTGATTCTTGGTTGTAATCCTATCTCCTTTGCCCTCCGGAATATTATATTCCATGCCCTGTGGTCCTTTAATGTAGAAGCTGCTAAATCTTGTGTTATCCTGATTGTGTTTCCACAGTACTTGAATGTTTCCTTCTGGCAGCTTGTAATATTTTCTCCTTGACCTGGGAACTCTGGAATTTGGCTACAATATTCCTAGGAGTTTTCCTTTGGGGATCTCTTTCAGGAGGAGATCTGTGGATTCTTTCAATTTCTATTTTGCCCTCTGGTTCTAAATATCAGGGCAGTTTTCCTTGATAATTTCTTGAAAGATGATGTCTAGGCTCTTTTTTTGATCATGGCTTTCAGATAGTCCAATAATTTTTAAATTCTCTCTCCTGGACCTATTTTCCAGGTCAGTTGTTTTTCCAATGAGATATTTCACATTGTTTTCTAATTTTTCATTCTTTTGGATTTGTTTTACAGTGTCTTGATTTCTCATAAAGTCACTGTCTTCCAATTGCTCTATTCTAATTTTTAAGGAAGTATTTTCTTCAGTAATCTTTTGGACTTCCTTTTCCATTTGGCCAATTTTTTTTTTAGGGCATTTTCTCCTCATTGGCTTTTTGGACCTCTTTTGCCATTTGGGTTAGGCTTTTTTAAGGTGTTATTTTCTTCAGTATTTTTTTGGGTCTCCTTTAGCAAGCTGTTGACTTGTTTTTCATGATTTTCTTGCATCACTCTCATTTCTCTTCCCAGTTTTTCCTCTACTTCCCTTACTTGCTTCTCAAAATCCCTTTTGAGCTCTTCCAAGGCCTGGGACTGATTCATATTTTTCTTGGAGGCTTTGGATGTAGGAGCTTTGACTTTGTTGTCTTCTTCTGGTTGTATATTTTGATATTTTGATCTTCTTTTTCACCAAAGTAAGATAATATAGTCTGACT
Source organism: Phascolarctos cinereus (assembly GCF_003287225.1). Taxonomy (NCBI): domain Eukaryota; kingdom Metazoa; phylum Chordata; class Mammalia; order Diprotodontia; family Phascolarctidae; genus Phascolarctos; species Phascolarctos cinereus. The sequence goes on from NW_027555514.1 coordinate 164,284,819, forward strand.
CTTTTTGCGCTGCTTGCTCATGATCCCAGCCAATTACTTGAGTTTTAAACTCTTTTAAGGTAAGAGTCTGCTTCCAATGTGGAGAGTGTACTGTCCCAAGCTTCAGGGGTTTGTGTAGCTGTTTTCAGAGATACTTGTAGGGACCTGTAAATTTTCAGTTCTTCCAAGGTGGTATGATAAGGGGTGAGGTGTTTACTCCTTTCCTGGCCTGTGACCACAAGTATTCCTTTCTGTCCCGTAACTGTGAGGAGGGGTTCTCTCCACAGCCACTACAAGCTCCACCATGCCAGCGCTCCTCCTCACCCCAGCACTGCCCCAGAACTGTGACCCAGATCCACACACGGGCAAAGCTAAAGATTCCTGCCTCAGCACTGGCAAAGAGATCCCTGCAGTCGCTCTGTGATCAGCCACTGGATTCCCTCTCAGTCTGTGGGCCAGAAGCTCAGGAAGCAGCTGTCCCCCCCAGGGCCAGCTCTTGGGGAATGGAACTGAAACCCCACCTTCCTTTCTCAGCACTGACAGAAACAGACTTTTCCCGCTGACCTTCTAGGTTGTCTTTGGCATTGGTGGATTGAGGAGTCTGGAAACCTCCACAGCTGCCCACGATTCACTCCTCTGAGGCCTGCTCCAGGTCCGCTGCGGCCTGCGCGCCCACCTGCGCTCCCAGCCTGGCACAATACACATTTCTGATGAATCATCCAGGTTGTCTTGGGCTGGAAATTTGTTTCACTCTGTCTTTTTGTGGGTTCTGCTGCTTCAGAATTTGTTTAGAGCCATTTTTTTATGAGAATTTGGAGGGGTTTGGGGGAGAGCTCAAGCAAGTCACTGCTTTCACTCTGCCATCTTGGCTCAGCCCACAGTCTTATTTTTTAACTTCACTGGTTATTCATTAGGTTTGGAACAAGGTTAAACTTGTCCTTTTGAAGATTATTTTTGGCAGCTGCATGGAAGATGGGCCACAATGAGAAAAGACTAGAAGCCTGGATTGCACTCCCTCTTCATTTATCTCTCTTTAGATCTCTGGCTTCCTATCAGGCTCAGTTCAGGTACCTCCTCCCAAAGGTAGGCATTTCCTGATACTTCTATTCGTTTGTGCTCTTTCCTTCCTCATGTAGTCATTTATATGGTAATCAGATTAAATGTTGTATTCTTAGGAGAACAGAAAGTCCTGAAGCCAGGGATTTCTTTATATTTGTTTTTATCATTATGTCTGATACAAACAAAACATATATACTTACTAGACCCTTAATAAATGTTTTCTGGAAAAAGAGAATGAGTTGAGAAAAATGAGTGTCATAGAATTTGTTGCTGAGGAAATTCTCTCCTTATTAGAAATCGACCATGGTGGGAGATTTATGCTGCAAAAACAATCTTATGAGTTTTCTTTTTTTCTGATAAATAATGAGAGAACACAGAGGGGTTCAGGAGTTTAGACATGGGAAAGGAAGGAAAAGCAGCGGCAGAGAGAGCTCCTGGGAATCACAAACCAGCTCTGTGTGCAAGGACTAGATTTACAGAAAGAAAATCTCCAGAGCTAATTAGGAATGCTAAGGCAACAAATTAAAGCTTTCTTCTGAGTAAACTGTATAGAGAAGCTTCGAAAGCCCTTAAAGTCCAAAAGTTCCTGGAAAATGGAGGAGTAAAAGAAAGCTGCTTATAGGCTTAGGTGAAATATTCATTAACATGGAAAATGATAGGAGGCCAAAGATTGTCCTAATTGTCAGAAGGAAGGTCAAAGATCAGATAATAGTTGATAATGATAGAGTTTAATTTTTAAGGTTAGCAAATTATTCCTGTTTTTTTTTTAAATCATACTCTAATTCATGTCATTTACTTATGCATGCATGTCTTACAGTGAATATGTAATTAGTAAAAAAATTAGTTTTTTCATCTGCCAATCTCTATTAGTTTTCAATTTATTTACATTTGATCAATATGTATTAGGTGCTAGGAATTTAAAGACAAAAAAAGAATAGTATTCATCATAAAGGAGACTTCACTTTCTTAAGAAGGGCAAATCTATAAATTGATGAAAATGTTGTGCCATCTCAGATATGAATGTAGGGCAGCTAGATGGCACAGTTGATAGTGTACTGGGCCTGCAGTCAGGAAGATTCATCTTCATGAGTTCAAATGCGGCATCAGATTCATTCTAGCGTTGTGACCATAAACAACTCATTTAACTTCTCTGAACCTCAGGTATATTGCATTGTGTGTCTGTGAATGAAGTTCCCACACTGATGAAAAATGTGATATGGTGATACAGTGACATATGCAAGGTACTGTCTAAGGTGTTGGAAGATATAAAGATGAAAATTACAGTAAAGTCAATAAGTCAACAAGCATTTATTTAACATTTAGTATATGCCAGGCATTGTGGGTACTTGAGAGTTGAAACTTCTCTTGCCTTTTTTTCCCCTCACCGTTATGCCTGCCTTCTCTCAGTGGTGAGTTCCCACCACAATCTCCGTTTTTTTTCCAGCCAAAGACAATGTTTATTAGAACATCTGTCATATTGGGCAGAGTCTTAAAGAGTCTGAATGTTAGTGAGCTATTGGCTAGATTTTAAGAATCTGAGCAGTGGTTAGATTTTAAGAATCTAAACATTTTAATAGAGACAAGATGGACCTTATATACAGAAAGACTGTAGGAGGGATCTAGGAGTGGCCAAGTAGTTTGAGGTGACTGGAGGAGGGGTCTAAGGAGGATCTGGATGGGAGTGGCCAGTAAACTGGGGTGAACAGAACACCTGAGACCTGGACCACATGGCCAAGGAAGAATGGAGCCTAGGGTGGGAAATGGCCAGAGGCCATAGGGAGGTAACAAAGAGGGCTAGGCTAGGTTAAGGGTAATTGGGAGATTGGGTATAGCCACAATGAAAGGCCAGTTGATAGAATTTTAGCCTCAGGTGAATGCCAGAGATTTGGCCATGTGGGAAAGTCCAGGGTTTTTCCTTTGTGGGGTCCAGATCCCAACCCCATCACTCCTCTCTCAAACAAATGGGATCCCTTTTGGTGTAAGAGGTGAAGATCTCAGCTTCCACTACACCTCTAGGAAACCTTCTTCCCTTTCTCCATCTTTTCAACTCCTTTTTATATGTTGCCATTCCCCATTAGAACTTAAACTCCTTGAGGCCAGGGACTGTCTTTCTTCTTTGCTTGTATTTTTATCACCTATAGCTAGTGACTGTCCAAAGTAAGACCTGAACCCAGAATCATCCAGACTCCAAGTCCAGTGCTTGCTCTCTTTGTCTGTTATACCATGTCATGGTTTGGCCTAGCCCATTGTTAGTGAATATTTACTGAATATTAATGACAACAACCAAAATATTATATGATTTTGTTCTTGCCTACAAAGTATGGACTAGGGCCAGGAGTGGTATCATGAATAGGACTTTTGAATTCTGGCATAGGGAGCAGCCCTCATAGGAGAGTTATAGCTTACTTTTCTAACTTCTATGATTTGAACCAATATTTAGAACCACGTAAAACTTTTCACCATCAGGATAATATATCCAGATGACCTGTTTTGTCAATAGTCCTGGCAAGGATTAGCATGTACAGACTTTTGAGATCATTTATCAGGGTCAACACTATTCTCTGTCAATAAACATGAGGATTAATTTTCCAGGACTTCTGTGTGATGGTTGGTGGAATATTGACCTCTGTTCTGATCCTGACTCTAGTAGGTGAAAACTTGATTTACTGGGAATATTACATATCCAGTGCAAAACATATGTCACTTTAGAAGATAAATACTAGAGGCTGCCTGAGGTCAGATATAGCCATTCCTCTACCATGCACTGCACAGAGGCAGCTCTGAAAATCTGAGTAAGTTCATATTGAATGTAGATTCACTAGAAATGTTTGAGTGGCTCTATAAGCTAGGGAAGGTACAGCATGATATTGTAGATAGAATGCTTGGCTCAGCCATGAAGACAGCATTTAAATTCTGTCTCTGACCCTTCAAGTTGTGAATAATGGTATCAAACTCAAATAGAAACAGACCCCTATGAACTGCATAGTGACTTAGAAAGCTACAGATTAATGTTATCTCTCTTTTATTTTATTTTTACATCTTAACCTGGTTCAGGCCAAACTCAGGAGTTCTGCAGGATGCATGTCACACACAGTTTGTCATCTCTGTCTTAGGTATTATCTATGAAGTTAAAGCCTCACTGAGATCCACAGTGGTGGATGGAGTTCCAACACCAGAAGCTCTTCCGCTTATGAAAGATCATAGATCTAGAGCTGAAGTCACTTCTGAGGTTACCTAGTCTAGCCCCTACATTTTACAGATTAGGAAAATGAGGCCTTGGACATGAAGCAGTTCAACAAGGGTCACATAGGTAGTAAATGTCAGAGGCAGAATTTGAAACTAGGTCCTCTGACTCCAAAGTCAATAGACCTTCACTATTCAATGTATTGGGCCTTTATAAAATCTCTTGACCTCTGTGGGACCACAATTTCCTTACCTGTAACATAGGAATAATAATACCTGACCTTCCTACCTGACATTGGAGGTATGAGAGTAAAGTGTGATCACATTGTGGATGGAAGATGCTTTAAAGACTCCAAGATATGTCTAGTTTTAAGGCATTTTCTTCATTATCTGCATGAAGACATTTAATTTTTTTTTAAAGAACAATTCAGGGGGGAGGGGTGGAGGCAAGATGGTAGAGTAAAAGCAGTGACTTACTTGAGCTCTTTCCCAAACCCTTCCAAATACCTGTAAAAAATGGCTCTAAACAAATTCTAGAGCAGCAGAACACACAGAAAGATAGAGTGAAACAAATTTCCAGCCCAAGACAACCTCGATGGTTGATCAGAAGGGTATAAAGCTCAGGGCTGGGAGAGAAGTGCAGTTTAGCATGGGCGCACAGGCAAAGAGCAGGCCTCAGCAAACCTGGAGCAGGCCTTAGGGGACTGAATTAAGTGGAGCTGTGCCAGTTTCCAGACTTCTCGATTCACAAATGCCAAAGATAACCTAGAAGGTCAGTAGGAAAGGTTTATCAGACCTCAGTGAGAGAGGAGTTTGGTCAGGCCCCAGTCCTGGCTCAGCCCTGGGGCAGCGACTGCTTCTGGAGCTCTTGGCCTACAGGTGGAGGAGGGATCAAGCAGCTGATGACAGGGGGATTGCAGGGATCTCTTTCCTGGCTCTGAGGCAGGATTCTTTTGCTTTGTCTGTGCTTGGATCTGAGACCCAGTCCTGGGTGGCAGTCCCAGGGTGAGTGTTGGCATGGTGGAGCTTCTGGCAGCATTGAAGAGGGAATCTTCCTCACAGTTCCAAGGCAGATGTAGACCACAGCACAGGCCAGGAAAGGAGTAGGCACCTTGCCTTTGATCATACCACCTTGGAAGAACTGAAAATTTATTGGTCCTTAGAAGTATCTCTGAAAACAGCTGCATAAAAACCCTGAAGCTTGGGACAGTACATTCTCCATACTGGAAGTAGACCCCTATCTTAACAAAGAGTTTAATAGTCAAGTAATTGGCTAGGAACATGAGCAAACAGTGAAAAATATAATCAGACCATAGAATCTTACTTTGGTGACAAAGTAGATCAAAACATACAACCAGAAAAAGACAAAGAAGTCAAAGCTCCTACATCCAAAGCCTCCAACATAAATATGAATCAGTCCCAGACCATGGAAGAGCTCAGAAATGATTTTCAGAAGCAAGTAAGAGAAGTGGAGGAAAAACTGGGAATAGAAATAAGAGTGATGCAAGAAAATCATGATAAAACAGTCAACAGCTTGCTAAAGGAGACCCCAAAAATACTGAAGAAAATAACATCTTAAAAAATAGACTAACTCAAATGGCAAAAAAGTCCAGAGATCCAAAAAGCCAATGAGGAGAAGAATGCTTTCAAAAGCACAAGTGGCCAAATGGAAAAGGAAGTCCAAAAGCTTGCTGAAGAAAATATTTCCTTAAAAATTAGAATGGAGCAAATGGAAGCTAATGATACTATGAGAAATCAAGAAATTATAAAACAAAACCAAAAGAATGAAAAAAATAGAAAACAATGTGAAGTACCTCATTGGAAAAACAACTGACTGGAAAATAGATCCCAGAGACAGAATTTAAAAGTCATGATTGAAAAAAAAGCCTAGACATCATCTTTCAAGAAATTATCAAGGAAAACTACTCTGATATTCTAGAGTCAAAGGGTAAAACAGAAATGGAGAGAATCCACCAATCACCTCCTGAAAGAGATCCCCAATGGAAAACTACTATGAATGTTATAGACAAATTCTAGAGTTCCCAGGTCAAGGAGAAAATACTGCAAGCAGCCAGAAAGAAACAATTCAAGTTTTGTGGAAACACAATAAGGATAACACAAGATTTAGCTGGTTCTACATTAAGGGACTGGAGGGCTTAGAATATGATATTCCAGAGGTTAAAGGAGATAGGATTATAGCCAAGAATCACCTACCCAGAAAAACTGAGTATAATCCTTCAGGGGGAAAAAAATAGACATTCAGAGAAATAGAGGACTTTCAAGCATTCTTGATGAAAACACTGGAGCTGAATAGAAAATCTGACTTTCAAATACAAGACTCAAGAGAAGCATGAGAAGGTAAACAGGAAAGAAAAATCATAAGGGACTTATTAAATTTGAATTGTTTACATTCCTGCATGGAAAGATATTTGTAACTCATGAGACCTTTCTCAGTATTAGGGTAGTTGGAGGGGGAAAAAATTACATGTGTAGATAGATTGATAGATAGAGGGCACAGGGTGAGTTGAAGATGAATGGGTGATATCTGGAGAATAAAATTAAATGGTAAGAGAGGATTATACTGGGAGAAGGAGAAAGGGAGAGGTAGAATGGGGCAAATTATCTCATATAAAAGAGGGAAGAAAAAGCTTTTACCATGGAGGGGAAGAGGAGGGAGGTGAGAGGGAATGAATGAATTTTACTCTTATTGGATTTGGCTTCTGGAGGGAATAATATACATACTCAATTGGGTATGTAATTATATATCTTATTATACAGGAAAATAAGGGGGAAGGGGATAAGAGAGGAGGGGCAGATTAGGGGAGGGAGTAATCAGAAGCAAACACTTTTGTTGAGGAGGGACAGGGTCAAAAGAGAGAATGGAATAAATGTGAGGTGAGACAGGATGAAGGGAAATATAGTTAGTTTTTCACAACATGGCTATTACGGAAGTGTTTTGCATGACTACACATGTATAACCTGTATCGAGTTGCTTGCCTTCTCAATGAGGGTGGGTGGGGAGAAAGGAAGGGAGAAAATTTGGGACCCAAAGTTTTAAAAACAAACGTTCAAAATTGTTTTCACATGCAACTGCGAAATAAGATATACAAGCAATGGGGTATAGAAATATATCCTGCCCTAGAGGAACATAGAAGGGGAAGGGAATAAGAGAAGTGGGGGGGGAGATAGAAGGGCGGGCAGATTAGGGGAGGGGTATTCAGAATGCATGCCATCTTGGGGTAGGGGGAGGGAAGAGATGAGGGGAAATTTTGGAACACAAAATGTTGTGGAAGTGAATGTTGAAAACTAAATATAAATAAATTAATTAAAAAAAACAATTCAACAGGTGCCAACCTGATAGGAACTGTAGCCCAAATATCTGCTGAATAGAAATCCTGAATTCAAATAGTGTCTGTGTCTAGACCATTATGAATAACTTCCAAATAAAAAGTCTAAGAAGAAATTGATACTGTACTTTTGGATTCTATGAAGTTATCCTATGTGGTCATTTTATGCCATTGCAAGGCAAATGCTACTCAGGGTAGACATTTAGGAGCTAGTTATACTATCCTTCTTAGGTTGTGTCACCATTTCTGTGTCTTTTTTCAGCTTATAAATATCAAGTTTGTAGTGTAAAGTATGGAGTGAGGAAGTTAGGAGAATTGACATTGAGGTCCTAGTTATGTGCCTTTTGAGTCATAGAAAGTCATTCTAGTCACTGTACCTCTCATGGCCTGGACCAAATGATTTATCAGCCCACTTACAAATCTAAAATTTTAGCTGGGCATGATGGCACAGATCTGTAATTCTTGCTCTTGGAGAGGCTGAGATTGACAGATCCCTTGAGCTCTGACATTCTGAGCTCGAGGTGGCTAAGTAAATCAAATATCCTCATTAAATTTAGTATCAGTATAGTAAGACCTTAGGAAAAGGGGTATAGCCAGGCTGCTTTATGGAGGGGCAAACTGGTGCAGATCAGAAATGGAAAAAGTCAAAACTCCTATGCTCTGCAGTAGTGGGACTGACTCTTGAGTAGCTCCTACACTTGGGAACAGCTGGGTAGCCTAGTGGACAGAGAGCTGGGCCTGGAATCAGGAGAACTTGACTTCAAAATAGGATTCAGACATTTAATAGATGTGTAATCCTGGGCAAGTCACTTAACTTTTGTCTCAGTTTCCTCATCTGTAAAATGGGGATAATAGCACCTACTTCATGGGGTTGTTGTGTGGATCAAATAAAATAATTTCAAGGCACTTAGCACAGCACTATATAAATGTTGGTTGTTGTTACACTTCCAGTCTGTGCAAGAATAGGGAGATCTAGTCTGAACGATGACAATAGCTGAAATTCTATATTTCTATTATGTTTTGTTTATGAGGTTCTAATAAATATTAATTTTGAAGTCTTAATCTCTTGTCTCTATTCCTTTTTATCTGTGCTGGCTGTCTTCCATGCCTGGAATGCTCTTCCTCCTCAACTCTATCTTTCAAAAACTCCAGCTTTCTGCTAGGCTCAAGTCAAACATAATTTTCTGCAGAAGGTCTTGCTTGTCTCCCTCCACTGCTAGAATATTGTTGTTGTTGTTGTTCAATCATTCAGTCATGTATGACTCTTTGTAACTCCATGGATGATAGCATGACATGCATGACCTTCTGTCCTCCACTATCTCTTGAAGTCTGTCCATGTTCATGTTTATTGTTTCCATGACACTACCCATCCATTTCATCCTCTGCTGTCTCTTTCCCTTTCGCCTTCAATCTTTCCCAACCTCATGATCTTTTCCAATGAGTCCCATCTCCTTAGCATCTGGCCCAAATATTTAAGCTTCACTATTTGAACTTCCAGTGAATAGCCTGAATTAATTTCTTTAAGTATTGACTTATTTGATCTCCTTGTTGTACAACAGACTCTCAAAAGTCTCCAACACCTCAATTTGAAAGCATTGATTCTGTGGTGCTCAGTTTTCCTAATAATCCAACACTCACAGCCATGCATTGTTACTGGAAAAGCCATAGCTTTGACTATATAGACCTTTGTCAGCAAGGTGATATCTCTGCTTTTTAGTATGCTGTCCAGATTTGCCATAGCTTTTCTTCTAAGGAACAATCTTCTTTTAATTTCATGGCTACCATCACTGTCTACAATGATCTTTGAGTTAAAATATAGGCTCTTAATCTTTTTTGTGTCATGGTCTCATTTGACAATCTGGTGAAGCCTAGGATCCCTTCTCAGAATAATGTTTTTAAACATATTAAATTAAAAATACATAGGATTACAAAGAACATCAATTATACTGAAATCCCAGCCATGAAAATATTTTTGGAAGTTCAAATATCCCAGGTTAGGAATGCCTATTAGAGCCGTTCTCTCAAGGTTACCTTCCATCTACTCTTAATATATATTTTATCAACCTATTTATATATATATTATCTTCCCCATTAGAATGCAAACTCCATGAAGGAGGGATTATTTTTGCCTTTCTTTATATCTTCAGCATTTAACATAATACCTGAAACAGGTTCCTAAATGCTTGTGATTAACTCTGAGGACTTCCATAATTCAATTTAATTCAATTCAATAAGTAATTATTAAGTGTTTCTTTATGTAAAACAATATTTGCTATTCTGAGGATACAAAGATGGAAAAGATGCAGCTCCTGTCCTCAAAGATCTTATGAGAAAATCACATATACACAGATAACTATCATAATTTAGATTATGATTAGAATGATACTAAGCTATGATTTTGCTTTCATTGTGATAATCAAGACTATCTCATAGAAGACATAGCACTTAATCCAAGTCTTGAAATATTGGAAAGATTTCAACAAATAGAGATGGAGTCAGGACAAAAATGGTACAATCAAGGAATATTGAAAAAACCTGATCAAAGGTATAGTGGTGCAGAGGCAGGAATTCATACGATGAATTTGGGGAATAGTGAGTAAACCAATCTGGTTCTAGAGGAGTAGGTGAACAGCTTATGATAAGAGCTCACATTTATACAGCTCTTTAAGGTTTACCTAACAGATAGTATAAGTAATTTTATCTCCATTTTACATATAAAAAAGACGAGTCTCGGAAAGGGAAAATTAACTGCCATACAGCATGCAAGTATCAGAGCTAGGCTAAGATTTGAACTTTGGGTTAGAGTCAGATTGTACAGGGCTTTAAATGTCAAGCTGAGGTGTTTGAACGTCATTCAGTAGGCAACCTCATTCAGAAAGCATAATATTTATTTCAGGAGCCATTGAAGGTTTGGGGTCAATTTCATCCAACTTTGTTTCCGATTATTCCACAAAAGAAATTGATTGCACCATTCAACCTATGTTGTTTGCATCAAACTCATGGACAATGAGCTGGCGTTGTTTCAAGAAGGGAGTAGATAAATTGATGGATATACACAGTGGACTATTAAAGGGAAAGATGAGACATTTCAGATATATCTATATTTTTTTTAATAACAAATACCCTACCTTCCCACTAAATGTCCTCTGGTAACCCTGTAAAATAAAGAAATTGAGACTATAGTACACTGTCAGCCTGATCCAAAATTGATTAAATAATAATCTTTTTTTTCTAAATCTTGTTTATCCAATCTCTGCCAAAATGAGTTTCCCAAAGCAATGTGAATGGATTCCAGAGGCAGTAATTACTCATGTTGTTTTCACTACTAATGATGCAATTAGTAACTGGGGAACCTTTTATCACACATTCCTTATTTTAGTTATATGTGTTCATTTATTGAAAAAGTCAATAAGCCTCTTGACAAGCCTCTTTGTATATGTACCTTTTTAATACATCATGATACTTCTGAGAATACTTTCCTTAGACTCTCCTGCACTCATTAACTTGGCTTGCATTAGAATTCTTGTGAGTGTTAGAAAACACTCTACCTATTTGAGGGGCAGCAGGTAATAATGGAAAATATTTGAAATTTGGATTCAGAGAAACTAGGTTCACAGTCTAGCTAGTTCACAATCTATTTACTACTCATGTGACCTTGGGAAAATCACTTCAACTTAACTTTAGTTTCTTCATCTATAGAACGAAGAAAATGGGCTGGATTATACCACTGGCTCCTTCCATCTCTACATTTATGATCCTGTGGTTGTGTGAGACGTTTCAAAAAAGAAGTCTATCCCATTTTCAGTCTTTTTTTTCTCCTTGTGAATTTTCACTTACTAGTTAGGGACTAACAGCCACATCATAGAATGCAGATTGGGATCAATATCTACCCCTCTGCCTATTCCCACCCTCCTAACACACAGGCTGAGCTAATTTTTCTGAGGTCTTACCTCACACAGGATAGGCTAGTTTTTTTTTCCTTAAAAGGTGTTGAAACCATTCTAAAGCCTCAATTGGTCAGGAGATGAGGGAGTGGGGTAAGACTAGAACAAATGACATAATTTTCTGATGACCTCAATAAAAATGCCAACATACAAGAGTTTTTCCTTCAGTCTTGATAGGAGTGAGTGTTGACATGGCCAACCTATAAGGCAGAGAAGTTGTATTCAACTCAATCAATTTTATATCCTTCCTGAAAATCTTTTCAACATAATGGTGATTAAGGAAATCAACTTGAGCTAGTCATGAAATAGTCTATGATTATCATGCTTTGTTCCAATTTTGAACCTGAATCACCAGATTGGCTTGAGTTTAGGCCTGGCCTAAAGCAGGGGTAAATTCCTTATTGCAATGGAAACATTACTATGAACACAATACTTGAAGATGGTTAGAAGAGTACTCACAATATCTCAATTCTTCTGTTGAACAATGAATTGGCCTAACCATTCTAGAAACTAATTAGGAAGTATACTAAAAAAAGACAATAGACTATGCATTTTCTTTGACCCATCAATACCATTACCAGGCATATACATCATGAAGGTCAAAGGCAGAAGAACAAGCCCCATATTTACAAAAAAAATTTATCAGAGTACTTTTTGTTGTAGCAAACAAGAAGAAAGAAAACAGCTGTCTACTGAGTGGAGGAAGCCTGAAAAAAAATTGTGGCATGTGAATGTAACAAAATATTATTATATAATAAGAACATTAAATAGGAAGAAGTCAGAGAAGTTTGGGAAGGTTTGTATGATCTGATACAGTACAAGGTAAGAAGAACCAGGAGAAAAATTTACATGATGAATACAATAATATAAAGACAAAAAATATTGATAGACTTCCAAACTCTGATCAGTGCAATGACCAAGTGACTGTGGAGGACCTGAGGATGAAGTACGTACTACAGAGAGGTGGTAGACAATTGGTGGAGAATGATACATGTTTTCAAACATGGGAGGCTGAGACCTCATGCCAAAGTGAAAAGACAATGGGAGTTGGAGCTTATCTCCTAATGATTCCCAGGCAGAGCAGATCCGTATCTGAATGGCCTTGCCTTCACTGTAAGTATAGGGAAGAGTGACAATAATAGAAAGGAATATAGTAATGGAGAGCAATGGGAGGCCCTTGCCCATTGAAAGGTGACTCCAGAAGTTTTCTCCTGCTGCTGGTTGGCATGGATGCCTGGCTACATGAGCAAGAAGGGGTAGGAGTTTATGTCAGAGCCCTCATGGTGATAGGATGCTTCCTTCTGTCCCATGGCACCTCTTCTGATCAGAGCCTCTCATCCATGGGAAGGAGGGGCCTGGTTGGGTAGGTGGGAGCTCAGCACCTCAGGGAAAGGCAATCCCACTTTCCCACCCCCTGCTTTGTGTCTAAATGACTATCTCATTCTCAGCAGACTTAGCTAGGGTAATGCCCAGAGTGTTGGAGTCCAATTCATCTGAACAAAATGAATCTGTCTTAGACCCTGCTTGAGAAGCTGAGCCTGAAGTGTCAGGAATTGTAACCTCCTGTACCTCCCTAAATCCCTCTCTGAAGTCTAGAATCTACCTGTTCCTGCTCTACAACAGATTTTGACACCTTCTAAAGTTGTTCAAGCTGTAGCATAAGTCCCATTTGTCCTACCTTGCTCGTGACTTAATCTTTGGCTAGGAATACTAGCAGTAGCACACAGAAGAGTTCTTTCTCCAGAGGGTATGACCCATTGCAGAGAGAAAACAGTATGGTAAGAAAGAATGCTTTCCTTTAATGGGAATAATGCCATTAATCCTGATTATGCATTCCTCTCTCCCTTCCCCTCACTCCCAACACACTATTAGAGCTGATATATTTCTTCTTGAATCAGACAAAGCATTAACTGAGCAGGTACACAGAATATAAGACAGCAAACCACATTCATTATTTACTGATTAAAAAACAGCAACTATGAAATCAACAATCAGGCATCAAGTGCATGAATGGGGAACACACATTTTGCCTAACAAATGAGAGACAGAGATCTGGAGGAAAAGTACAGCCTACCCTTATTGAATTACATGGCAACTGAAAATCTGTTTTTTTTTTTTTTACCTACTCCTGCACTTCAAATGCCAACTACAGACCACAGACATAGTCTATCAGCTATGGAACCACAGGTTTTAGCTTTCTGGGAAATGCCAATCACACAAAGAGAGCTGAAGCCACTGTCAGAAAATGTTGAGGTCAACAACAGCTAAGGAATAATAACCATTTGTTCTGGGCTGTGACAAGGGTTCAGGCACAAGGCAGAGTTGCCAAGATTTCAAACATCTAGAGCCTGAGATTCAGAGCAGGAGAGATGGTGAGGGTGGGGAGGAGCTCAAGGTGGGAGAGAAGAAACCAACTAGAACATTTTCCAGCTTTGTAGAGGGAGCAAATTTAAATGCTTTGCCAGTGGGTTGAAAGCTTTTATTTCCTTGTGAAGAATGGGATTACAAAAAAAAATAAAGATAGTGACTTTCCTCGAGATATTTATTATAACCTTAAGAGAATCCCTGTCTCTGTGTTTTCTTCTCCTAGAACCTTCACACCAGAAATTTACCTTTTCAGTTTTCATGAGGGATGTTAATGTATCGTTTAGTATTAACTTAGGATTTTGCCATTTTTGAGGGGAAATTCTAATTGTACTACTTGTGAAGTCAATGCATGTAAATAACTAAGCCTTCTGTTTTAAAAATACCATAGTTAATAGTTATGAATTTTTGCTTATGGATGTTCAGAGAAATAAACTATTTTAGAAATAATTTAGCATTACCTTACCATTTCACCAATAAGTAGCAAAACTGGGTGTAGGATTCCCCCACCCCCAGCTTTACTGACTCCGCTAACAGTGTTTCTTCTATTTCCCCTTGGTGCCTACTCAAGAAACAAATGATGTTTCATATATAAAGGAAAGTTATACAATTTATCACCTGGTTGCTATAACAAGAGTATCGGCTATGCTTGGGTAGAAGTGGGGGATGGGAGTGAGAGGTTTTGCCCTTCCAGAGAAAATGTCTACTTTTGCCACTAAATCACCATGTACAGCAAGTGTACTCTATGAAGTTTTACTTTCAAGCAGAGACTCACTGCGCATTCATAAGTAGAGGGTAAAGAAGAACTAGACCAAAAGTTGTTTAGTTGTTTTTCAGTCATGTCTGACTCTTTGTGACCCCATTTGGAATTTTCTTGGTAAATAATGGGATGGTTTGTCATTTTCTTCTCCAGTTCATTTTACATATGAGGAAACTGAGGCAAGTAGGGTTAAATGGCTTGTCGAGTATCAAACTGCTAGTAAGTATCTGAGGCTGAGTTTAAACTCAGGTGTTCTTGACTCTAGGACCAGCACTCTATCCACTGTGCCACCTAGGTGCCCTGAACAAAAGTTACACCTTCTTTAAGTTTCCCAACATTCCCAAACAAAACAAAAGAGGAAACATTTTACTGGACTTATTACATAGCCAGCCCCTTTTAAATCTCCAAGTAGTGGCTGCTGTTTCTGAAGGGACATTTAGAAGGATGCTACTAGATCTACCAGGGGAGTTAGGTAGTAAAATGGATAGAACATTGGGCTTGAAATTAGGAAGGTTCATCCCGAGTTCACATTCAGCCTGAGTAACCTTGGACAAGTCACTTTATCTTATTTTCTTCAGTTTCCTCATCTGAACAATGAGCTGGAGAAAGAACTGGCAAACCACTGTAGTATCTTTGCCAAGAAAACTCCAAAACAGGGTCGTGGAGAGTCGGAGACAACTGAAATGACTGAGAAACAACAAAACACAATCTACTATCATTGAATGTACTTCTGTACAGCTCATCCTCCATGCCTGGAATGCCCTCTCTTCTCTACTTATGTTCTATCTCCTACATATCTCCTCCTGATGCTGCCAACTGCCGGTTTCAACTCCATCCAATTACCTTGTATTTGCTTTTATGTGAGTTTTGCATTTATTTCTATGCATATATGCTGTTTCCCCTGATTAAATGTAAGTTTCTTGATAGCAGACGTTTATTTTTGCCTTTATAATGTCAGCATCTAATATAATGCCTGGCATAAGCAAGCATTTGATTGACTGATTAACCTCACTTGGGTTACTGTAATATTAAAGTGATAAACTTGCCTTTAGTGTCCTTAGTGTTTAGAGTTGGAGTAGTTCTTAGAAATATAATTTATTTCAATCCTCTCATTCTACAAATTAAAACAAAAACAACTGAGGAATAAAGCAGTTAATTGATTTATCCAAAGCTACACAGAGTTAGTGGGAAACTCAGTGCCCAGAACCAAGCTTTCTCATTCCTAATTCATTGATTTCTCCAGTACAAACTATACTATCTTCTATAAATAAACTCTTTAATTCAGGTTTTTCACAAATTCAGAATTTCCCCTCCTACAAATTAATGAGGAAAAATGTGTTTGCAACCAAGCTTTGCTGCAATAATAAGTCCAATTCCTCTCCCTCCTCCTACCCCAACACAAATACAAGAGGATATCTTATTCCTGGGACCAACATTTACTAGTTCTATATCCATCAACAAGCCACTTAGCTTCAATTCCTTCACCTGCAAATGGGTATAATAATACTTGATCTCTGAAGCTCATAAGGTGGGGAAAGCCTTACATGCCTATCATAAATGTGAGTTATACATAATATAGTAGAAAGACTAATGGTCTTGAGACCTGAATTCAAATTCTGCCTCAGATACTTCCTAACTGTGTGACTCTGGGCAAAACACCTTACTACTCTGAGTCTCAGTTTCATCATCAGATAAGAATACCACCTGATTCACTGTTTTTTGTTGTCTTGTTTTGGTTTTTGGTGAGAATCAAATGAGATATTTACTTTTCCTTCTATATGAGGGTTG
This sequence comes from Phascolarctos cinereus, assembly GCF_003287225.1. Classification (NCBI taxonomy): domain Eukaryota; kingdom Metazoa; phylum Chordata; class Mammalia; order Diprotodontia; family Phascolarctidae; genus Phascolarctos; species Phascolarctos cinereus. The sequence goes on from NW_027555514.1 coordinate 164,301,243, forward strand.
CTTAAAGAGAAAGAGGAGAAGAAATACCTAGATATTGTTGAGCAAACTTTATCTTTTCCAATTCCATTACTTGAGGACTCTCCAATAAGTCATTGGGTGCATGCAGATGCCTATTATCCTTTGGATAAAGAAAATGACAAGACAGGAGAAATGACGTTTAAAAAAATGATGCCTAAGAAAATGCCTTATCTATAGTAGGCATTGAATAAATAGTTTAAAATAAGATTTAAGGAATATTTGTTAAGTGCTTACTTTAGCCTTATCACTGTGCTATATAGTATGAGAAATAAAGAAATATTGAAGAATAAAGAAAAATTGAGGAAGAAAGCATTGTCCTTTTCCTGCAGAGAACATGTAGACAAGGTAAATGAAGCCCTCTAAGGTTAGGGAATTTATTCATGATAGAGCAGCAATCTGAACCCAAGTCTTCTGATCTCAAGAGTTGGGCTCTTTTAACTACAGTACACCACCTCCATGTCCCAAAATGAAATAATTTCTGTTATGGCAAAAGTTGCCCATTTCTCTAATGAGTTATGTATTTTTCCTTTTTATTTTGTGAAAGATGTGGCAATACTGGCCTCCTGCTGTCTGGAAACACTGTCTCTTGTCCTGGTATCATGGAAATTTGCTTGTTTTTCTTAGCTAAGGCAATAGGAACCTGTAATATCCTCTAAACATATCCGAGGGAAGGTTGAATTGAGGCCTTAGTCATAAGGGAAATATTAAGAGAATACCAAAGGTAATTACTGAGGCAGACATCAAATCAATGTATTTCACTTGGCAGGTACTTCAATGAACTGAATGAGGGGGTTGGACTACATGCTCTCAGAGGTCCCTTATAGCTAGAAATCTATGATCCTGTGAATTGCCATTTCATAGACATGCAAATAAAATTAAGATTTACCTCCCTGAGTCAAATCATTCTACTTCCCTTCCTTCTAAAATTCAAGAGAAGAAATTAGGCAAAAAAAAAATACTAAGTGTAAAAGAAATTTTGGGAGGCAGAGGTTGGCTAGTTTTCTGTCTCTGTCACTTATGGATCAGGTCTTCCTGGCTCCCCACTTAGATTCTCCCAGTGATTCCCATGACTTGGCTAATGTGTTTTTTCTTGCCACCCATGCCACTCTCCTCCCCTCATCCCCCACATGGATTGCTAACTAGAGAGTGTTGACTCTGGGAGAAGATACAGCTTTCACAGCAATTAGAAATGAAATGGACCTTAGAGGTCATCTAGTCTACAAGGGAAAACCTGGAGCCAGCCGTCAGTGATCTGATTGTTAAATTTTCAGTGTGAGGATCTACATCTTAGAAATCAGCAAATGATACAAATTAGGGCATGATTTATATATTTTTTGATTGTCTAATAACTTAAGAAAAAGAAACAGAAATGCTTAATAATGAAAGTTAAAGCTAAAAGTTGTTGTGCACACATTTTTTTTTCCAGAGAGACATTGGTTAAAAATTTACCAGCCCACTACTGAATCTAACCTTCTCATTTTGCAGATGAGCAAACTGAAACTCAGGATTAATGATTTACCCTTAGTCACACAGATAATAATTAATAGAGCTGGGATTTGAATCCAGGTCTTCCAATCCAGCAATCTTTCCACTAAGTAGTCTTCACTTTTGTTCTACCCCTGCCGGCTCTAAATAGAGAATACACTTGTGATTTGATGGAGTGTACTTTTAAAATTAGTAATTGCTTGAGGAAAATAAATAGGAATTTAAAATAGTAAAAAAGAGGAATATTATGAAGTTAAGCTTAATTCAGTTTGACAATTATTTATTTAATGCATACTGTCTGCAAAGCAACCGCCAGATAATAGCTATACAAAGGCAAAAAATGGTACATTTTTCCATGCTTCCCTAATTTACTTGTCATATCTATGGATAAGGGAAGGTTTATGACCAAACAAGAGAGAGGATCACTTAAAGTAAAATGAACAATCTTGATTATATCAAATTAAAAAGGTTTTGCACAAAGAAAACTAATGTAGCCAAAATTAGAAGGAAAACAGGTAACTTGGAAAAGTAATTTGCAGCAAGTTTCTCTGATAATTGACCTGGTTTTGGTATGCAATGTGAGATGGTAGTCTATACCTAGTTTCTTCCAAACTGCTTTCCAGTTTTCCTAGCAAATTTTGTCAGATGGTGAATTCTTGCCCCAAAGACTTGGGTCTTTGAGTTTATCAAACATAAGATTTCTATGGTCATTTGTTACTGTGTATTGTGTACCTAATCTATACCATTGATCCATTACTATTTTTTTTTAGTCAATACCAGCTTGTTTTCATGATTACCACCTTGTAATATAGTTTGAAATAATAATACAATAATATAACGGAAAAATAATGATAAAGTACTGCTAAGCTGCCTTCCTCCATGTGTTTTTTCATTGATTCCTTTGATATTCTTTACCATTTTATTCTTCCAGATGAATTTTATTATTTAAAAAAAAACTCCATAAAATAATTGTTTAGTAGTTTGATTGGTTGGCAACAAGCAAGTAAAAAACTTAGGTAAAATTGTCTTTTTTATTATATTGGCTCAAGCTATCCATGAACAACTAATATTTCTCCAATTGTTTAGATCTGGTTTTATTTGCATGAATAATATTTTATAATTGTGTTTATCTAAGTCTTTGGGTTTGTTTTGGCAGATAGACTCCCAAATGTTTTATATTGTCTGCAACTATTTTAAGTGGAATTTGTCTTTCTATCTCTTTCTGCTGTGTTTCTTGGTAGCAAGATTTCCATGGGTTTATTTTATATCATACAACTTTGTTAACATTGTTAATTTTCTGAGTTTTTCAGATGATTCTCCAGGGTCTTCTAAGCAAACCATCATATCATTTGCAAATAATTACATATATTTTCTCATTGCCTATAATTATTGCTCTCATTTTTCTTGTCTTATTGCTATAGATAGCATTTCTAATATGATATTGAATAATAATGGTGATAATGGAATTCTTGCTTCACCTCTGATCTTTTTGGGAAGTTTATCCCCACAATAGATAATGCTTGCTCTTGGTTTTTGATAGATACTTATCATTTTAAGAAAGGCTCCAGGGATTCCTATGCTTTCTATTGTTTTCAATAGGAATGAATGTTGTATTTTGTCAAAAGCTTTTCCTATGTGTATTGATATAATCACATAATTTTTATTGTTTTTCTTATTGATATGGTCAATCTTACATATGGTTTTCTAAATATTAAACCAGCCCTGCATTCCTGGTATAAATCCTACCTGGCCAAGAGTATATAATCCTTGTGATATATTGCTGTAATCTTTATGCTAAAGGGGAGGGGAGGAATCACATATACACAAATAAATAAATACAAAGTAATTTCAAGAGGAAGAGAGTACTAATACCTGGGAGAATCATGAAAGGTCTTATGTAAAAATTGGCACCTGACATTTTGTTCTGAAGGAAACCAGGGCTCCTATAAGAAATAGATGTAAGGAAATGCAAGGAAAAGTTTCTTACCAGTTAGAGCTACCTAGAAACAAAATGGGCTTTCTTGGAAAGTAGTGATTTCCTCTTTATGAGAACTCTAAGAAAAGACTAGACAGCCTCTTGTTGTAGAGAGGATTCTTGGCAAGGTGTAGGCTGCACTAGATAGAATGGGAGGTACTTTTTGAGCCTGAGTCTATGATCATGTGACTTGTCCAAGACCATATAGATAGTAGACCCAGGTTTTCTGACTTTGAGTCTAGTATTTTGTTTTGTTTCTCCCAACTACAGTATTTTGGCCCTACTACATAATACTTTATGTGACCTTGAGTAAATAATTTAATATAGCTCAGTCTCCGTGTCACCTGTAAAACAAAAGAAATGGACTCTATGATCTTTAAGCCCCCTTCAAGTTTAGAAGTCTGTCATTTTATGACTGGATTATCTCAGTACTTGATTCACTTTAGAATTTTAAATCCAAGAACAACAGAAACTCAAAATAGGTAGAAAACATTTGAGTCTAGAGTGTTTCTAGGGGCACAGATCTTAGTTGGAAGACCAGAGAGTATGAGGGAATTGAAATATTTCCAAGGTCTAGTCATTTGATCATTTAACTAAGCAGATTTCTTAGACATGTCCCTCTGCTTCTTTCTACTCTACTTATTCTAAGACTGCAAATTAATACCTAATTCCAAGGTTTTAGAGAAATTCTGCTTCTGTTCAGCATGCTTCATATATGGACAAACAATAATTTTGTGGGCTGCACTCTTTTTTTTTTTCAGCCAAATAAAAAAAATCCCCATTTATTTATTTATTTTTAGTTTTCAACATTCATTTTTATAAGATTTTGAGCACCAAATTTTTCTTCCTTTCTACTCCCCAAGAGACAAAGCAATCTGATATAGGTCATATATGTACAATCATCTTAAATATTTCTACATTAGTCATGTTGTGAAGGAAGAATCAGAACAAAAGGGAAAAATCATGAGAAAGAAAGAAAAAAATAATTGAAAATAATATTCTTTGATCTGCATTCAGACTTTATAGTTCTTTCTCTTGATGTGGATACCATATGAAATTATGAGTCTTTTGGAATTGTCTTAGATCCTTGTATTGCTGAGAAGAATTAAGTCTATCAAAGTTAGTCATCACATAATGTGGCTGTTACTGTGCATAGTGTTCTCCTGGTTTTACTCACTTCACTCAGCATCAGTCCATACAAGACTTTCCAGGTTTTTCTGAAGTCTGTTTGCTCATTTCTTATAGCACGATGGTATTCCATTACATTCATATACCATAACTTGTTCAGCCATTCCACAATTGATGGGAATGCTCTCAACTTCCAATTCTTTGTGAACACAAAAAGAGCTGCTGTAAATCTTTTTGTACATTTGGATCCTTTTCCTTTTTAATGATTTCTTTGGGATATAAACCTAGAAGTAGGATTGCTGGATCAAAGTATATGTACAGTTTGGTTGCCCTTTGGGCATAATTCAATTGCTCTCCAGAATGATTGGCACAGTCCAGAACTCCAATACCATTAATATTCCAATCTTCTCACATCTTCTCCAACATTTATCATTTTCCTTTTCTGTCATATTAGCTAATCGGATAGGTGTGGGATGGCACCTCTCAGAGTTGTTTTAATTTGTATTTCTCTAATCAATAGAGATTTAGAACAATATTTCATATGACTATAGACAGCTTTAACTTCTTCATGTGAAAACTGCTTGTTCTTATCCTTTGACCATTTATCAACTGGGGAATGACTTGAATTCTTACAAATTTGACTCAATTCTCTATATATTTGAGAAATGAGGGCTTTATCAGAAAAACTGGCTGTAAAATTGTTCCCCAGGCTTATGCTTCCCTCCTAATCTTGGCTGCATTGATTTTGTTTGTGCAAAACTTTTTAAATTTAATGTAATCAAAATTATCTGCTTTCATTTCATAATGTTGTCTATCTCTTACTTGCTCATAAATTCTTCTCTTTTCCATAGATATAAGACAGAAATTATTGCTTGCTGTCCTAATTTGCTTATGGTGTCACATTTTATGTCTAAATCACATACTAACTTCAGCCTTATCTTGTTATAGAGTGTGAGATGTTGGTCTATGCCTAGTTTCTACCACACTATTTTGCAGTTTTTCCAACAGTTTTTTTTTTCAGATAGTGAGTTCTTATCCTAGAAGCTGGAGTTTTTGGGTTTATCAAACAGTAGATTACTATAGTCATTTACTGCTGTGTCTTGTGTACCTAACCTATTCCATTGAGCCAGTATTCTATTTCTTAGTATCAAATGTTTGATGATTGCCACTTTATAATATAGTTTAAGATTTGGGATGGCTAGGTCACATTTTTTTCATCAATTCACTTTATATTCTTGACTTTTTGTTCTTCTAAATGAATTTAGTTATTTTTTTCTAGCTCTATAAAATAATAGTTTGGTAATTTTATTGGCATGGTGCTGAATAAGTAAATTAATTTAGGTAGAATTCTCATTTTTATTATATTAGCTTGGTCTACCTATAAGCAATAGAAGTTTTCCCAATTATTTAGATCTGACTTTATTTGTGTGAAAAATGTTTTGTAATTGTGTTCCTAGGTTTGTTTTGGACTGTAGACTCTTGAATATTTTATATTGTCTAGTTATTTCAAATGGAATTTCTCTTTCTATCTCTTGCTGCTGGGTTTTGTTGGCAATGTATAGAAATGCTGATGATTTATGTGGGTTTATTTTATATCCTGCAACTTTGCTAAAGTTGTTAATTATTTCAAGTATTTTTTTGTTGATTCTCTAGGACTCTTAAGTATATCATCATAGCATCAGGAGAGAGTTATAGTTTTGTTTCCTCATTGCCTATTCTAATTCCTTCAATTTCCTTTTCTTTTCTTTTCTTATTGTTAAAGCTAACATTTCTAGTCCTATATTGAATAATAGTGGTGATAATGGGAGTTCTTGTTTCACCCCTGATCTTACTTGTAAAAGTTTAAGCTTATCCATATTACATATATGGTTTTAGATAGACACAGATATAATATATAGATATTTATATATTTGTATACATCTATATATGGACATATACAGATATAGATATAATATGTATCACATTAAGAAAAATTCCATTTATTCCTATCCTCTCAAGTGTTTTTAATAGGAATGGGTGGTGTTTTTTGTGAAAAGCTTTTTCTGCATCTATTAAGATAATGATATGATTTCTGTTAATTTTGTTATACATATAGTCAATTATGCTAATAGATTTCCTAACATTTAACCCGCCCTGCATTCTTGGTATAAATCCCATTTTGTCATAGTATATTATTCTTGTGATAAATTGCTGTAATCTCATATCTTATTTAAAATTTTTGCATTAATATTTATTAGGGAAATTTTCTTTCTCTGTTTTAGCTCTTCCTGGTTTAGGTGTCAGCACCACATTTTTGCCATAAGAGGAATTTGGTAGAACTACTTCTTCACTTATTTTTCTAAATAATTTATATAGTATCAGAATTACTTGTTCTTTAAATGTTTGGTTGAATTCACTTGTAAATCCATCTGGCCCTGGAGATTTTTTCTTAGGGAGTTCATTGATGGCTTGTTCAATTTCTTTTTCTAAAATGGAGTTATTTAAATACGTTATTTCAGCTCCCTTTAATCTGGGCAATTTACATATTTTTGTAAATATTCATCCATTTCAATTAAATTATCAGATTTATTGACATACAGTTGGGCAAAGTAGCTCCTAATTAATGCTTTAATTTCCTCTTCATTGGTGGTAAATTTATCCTTTTCATTTTTGATACTGGTAACTTGGTTTTCTTTCCTTTTTTTTAATCAAACGAACCAAAGTTTTATCTATATTTTTCATAAAACCAACTCTTAGTTTTATTTATTACTTTAATAGTTTTCTTTCAATTTTATTAATCTCTCTTTTGATTTTCAGAATTTCTAATTTGATATTTAATTGGATATTTTTAATTTGTTTGTTTTCTAGCTTTTTCAGTTGAGTACCCAATTCATGAATTTCCTCTTCCTCTACTGTATTCATGTAAGCATTTAGAGGTATAAAATTTTCCTTAAGAACTGCTTTGGCTGCATCCTTTAAGTTTCTGTATGTTGTTTCATTATAGTGATTCTTTTTGGAGAAATTATTGTTTCTATGATTTGTTATTTGACTAACTCATTCTTTTGGATTAAACTATTTGATTTCCAATTAATTTTTAGTCTCTCTTTCCATGGCCCTTTATTAAACATAATTTTTATTGTATCATGACCTGAAAAGGATACATTTAATATTTCTGCCTTTCTGTATTGGATTGTGAAGTTTTTATGCCCGAGTACTTGGTCAATTTTTATGTAGGTGCCATGTACTGCTGAGAAAAAGGTATATTCCTTTCTATCCCCCTTCAATCTTGTGCAGAGGTCTATCATATCTAACTTTTCTAAAATTCTATTCACCTCCTTAACTTCTTTCTTATTTATTTTGTGGTTAGATTTATCTAGTTTTGAGAGGGGGAGGTTGAGGTCCCCCACTAGCATAGTTTTGCTGTCTATTTCTACCTGTAACTCACTTAACTTCTTTAAGAATTTGGATGCTATGCCACTTGTTGCATGTAAATGTTTAGTATTGATATTACTTCATTGTCTATGGTACCTTTTAGGCAGATGTACTTTCTTTCCTTGTCCCTTTTAATTAGAACTGTTTTTATGTTTGCTGTGTCTGAGATCAGGACTGATACTCCTGGTTTTTTTTTTACTTCAGCTGAACCATGATACATTCTGCTCTAGACTTTTCCCTTTATTTTACTCTGTGTGTATGTCTCTGCTTCAGATGTGTTTCTTGTAAACAACATATTGTGGAATTCTGGTTTTTAATCCATTCTGCTATCCACTTCCATTTTATGGAAGAGTTCATCCCACTTTCATTCACAGTTATGATTATTAACTGTGGATTAACCCTCAGACTATTTTTCTTCCTGTTTGTTCCCTCTCTCCTTTCCTCCTGTCCCTCCTCACCAGTGTTTTGCTTCTGACCATCATCTCCCTCAATCTGCCCTTCCTTCTATTTGCTTCTCACCCTCCCTTTTATTTCCCCTTTCCTCTCCTACTTATATTCTCCCTTCTGTCCTCCTTTCTATCAGCTCCCCCCTCCTTTCTTTCCCCTTTCCCTTCTTACTTCCCTGTAGGGAAAGATACATTTCTGTACCCAAATGAATATGTATGTTATTCCCTCTTTAGGCCAAATCTGTTAAGAGTGTCAAACAGTGCTTGCTGCCCTTTTCTTTCCCTCTACTGTAGTAAGTCTTTTGTGCCCCTTCATGTGATGTAATTTACCCCATTTTGTCTCCCCCTTTCCTCTTCTCCCAATGCAATCCTTTTTTTAAACCTCTTATTTTTTTCCTTCATCACATCAAAGTCAACTTATACCCACAGTCTCTGTCTATGTACACCCCTTCTAAGTGCCCTGTGTAGGGATGTAAACAGTTTAACTTTATTGAATAACATGATTTTTTTTCTTTCTTATTTACCTTTTTATGTTTCTCTAGAGTCTTGTATTTGAAGAATGAATTTTCTTTTCCAGTCTGGTCTTTTCATCAGGAAAGTTGGAAAGTCTCCTATTTCACTGAATATCTACTTTCCCCCCCAAAAGATTATATTTGGCATTGCTCTGTGGTTGATTCTTGGCTGTAATCCAAGCTCCTTTGCCTTCTGGAATATTATATTCCAAGTCCTCTGAACCTTTAACGTATAAGCTGCTTGAAGCAAATTAAGACATAATTTGGAAATATTTAATAAAATAATAAAAATACAATGAAGCATAGATGATGTTAACGTGTGGTTTTCCAAATACCTATGTAGCCCAGAATAATCCTTATTTACAAGTTAGTGGCCCCCATTTATATCTGAGTTTGACATCACTGATATGGACAATGAAGGAATCTTTGAGCTAGAAGGGATATTAGAAATTATTTAGCCATAAGATCTTAAGATTGATGGCTAGAAGATGAAAATAGGTGATGTGAATTGCCCAGAATTAGTATTATTATGAATAGTAGTAGTGGCAGGATTCAAACCTAAATCCCCTGATTCTAAATTCAGAGCTATTTCTGCCATACCCCACTGTGTTCTCAATAGAATTATTTGACAGATGAGGAAAAGAAGACCAATAGAGATCAACTATTTTATCAAAAATCCTATATTTTCTGAATTACAGAGGTGACCATGATTACTAGCTGTCAGTTTTGTGGATTCTGGCTCACTCTGTTGAGGCAGACCATCCACATTGCCGCTAAACAAATACAGAGGGGACTGCTGGGAGGAGAGCTCCACTTTCAGCAGAGCCTCAGGGAGGGGCATCTGACTTTACTGCAGGGACTTTAAGAATCATTTCATTGTTGCTATTAAGTTCTAGTAGTTGTTACCATCAGAACAGCTACCTCAACCTGCTTAGTGTTGTGGCTCTGAAACTGGTTTGCATCTGCAATGCTGTTGTTGATCAGGATTACTGGATTATGAAATCAGAGGCTCTAGAAGAAGTCCTTGTAGATTATCAAGTCCCTTGTGGAGCAAGACTGATGAGGATGGCATCCGGACCCCAAAAAGGAAAAACCTGGGCTTTAGCCTGAGGCTATAAGTCTATCAACTGGCCTTTCATTGTACTTCCAATTCTGTTAATCTAGCTCTTCATTGTCTATTACCTCCAGATGGCTCCTGCCACTTCCCACACTTAATCCTATCTAGATTCCATTCTCTGCTGGCCAGTTCTGTTCACTCTAGCTTACTGGCCACTTCCATCTAGATTTTCCTGAGACCCCTCCAGTCACCCCAAACTACTTGGCCACTCCTAGATCCCTCCCACAGTCCATCTTGCCTCCATTAAAGTGCTCAAATTCTTAAAACCTAGCCAATGCTCAGATTCTTATAATCTAGCCAATAGCTCAGTAATGCTTAGATTTCTTAAGAGTCTGCCCAATATGATGGATGTTCCAATAAACTTTTTCTTTCATTGAAAGAAAAGTTGGGTTAAATTCTTTTGAGCAGCACTTGCGTGTTGTGATTTTGGGGTCCCAGCACCCCTAAACTTGTAGACCTCAACAATACCACTGCAGCTAAAAGGGGTCTACCGTTCTTACTTGTGATGCCCTGCCTAGTGTTAGGGATTTTGACCCCTGAATTACTGTCATTTAGAGGGTGCCGTCTCACTGGTCTTACTGTTTGAGTCCTCAGGAATTTCTTTCTTCTACAGTCAATTGGTGGTATGTAAGGGTTTGTTTAAGTGGAGTAGTGAATAAGTCAGTACTCTGTGATGGGGTTTGGATAATCAATCAGTCAATAATAAGTAGCTAGCTAATTACTAGCATTTGCTAGTATTTCATATAGCACCTACTGTGTGCCAGACACTAGAGTAAGTCCTTTAATAGATATTGTTTCATTTGCTCCCCTCTACCACTTTGAGAGGTTGGTGCTATTGTTATTCCCATTTGACAGATGAGGAAATTGAGACAAACAGATGTAAATAGTGATCAACAAATATCTATTAAACACCTGTTATGTGTCAGGCATTCTATTAGTGCTGGAGATGCAAGTAAAAAGAATGAAAGAATCCCTACTCATAGAGAGTTTACATTCTAATGTAACCTCTTCCCTCAGATGGAGTCATTTACATCCACATTCTTCTATAGAAGTGGGAGGACCCTAACAAGGGATCATATGATCAATGATCATAACTATATGCTCTTTTGGTTTGGTCCTAGGATTTCATCTTAGTATAAAATTGCTACAAGAGTAGATTGGGAAATCATTCATGATTTAGTGAATGAGAGTTGCCTGGGGGTATTGAAGGTTAAGTGACTTCTCCATTGTCACACACAGAAGTAGGTATCCCAGCCTGGGGTTGAATTTGACTCCTAGGGTGGCCTTCTATTTACTCTAAGGTGTTAGCAGATGGCCTCTGGCCATCTTATTCACCAGAAGACCCAGTATAATCCTTCCTGTAGATTGTTCAGGTGATTATCAGTCAGGGACTGATAGCAAGAGGCAGGTGGATGACACCAGAGCAGTCAACTGGCCTTATAATCACAGGATTATGGATTTACAACTTGAAGAGCCCACAAATACTTGTTCCTCCCTAACTATTAATATAGTTCAATTCATTTGTCAGGGAAACCAAAAAAGAGGGATGCTAAAAATGTCTCTGCAGACAGCAAATCAAGTTTGCCTGTGCACTCACACAACGAGTGGAATGTGTGGGATGTCCAAGTGGATCAGCCATCTAGATGAACGCTTTATGACTTCAAGTAAACTCTGAGAAGGCAGCGCCTTCAGGAATCAGTTTCTTCAGCTGTAAAATGGGGCTAATATACCTGCCTCAGCTCATAAAGATCAGAAGACATGGCTAAGCAAAGTGAGTTTTGAACATTCTGCAAATATAAAGAGCTATATAAATGCTAAATAATCATGTTAACTTTCTAGGTGTGATGGCAAGCAGCACCAGATAAATGCCGAATAGATTAGAGTATATTCAATTTGCATTTAACTTCAAGCAAATACAATTTTTGGAGTAATTTTATTTTTATGGACTATAGCTCCTTAAATGCAGTAAATCTTGTTTGTGTCTCTGCGGCTATGCCCAGGTTTGATTGAATTGAAACTTAAAATCTCGCTCTGTGTTGGTTTTGCTGAAGCAAAGAATGGTAGTGAGTAATCAGAGACAGACAGATTCTCTTATAATGCTCGTCTAGTGAAAAAGTTTATGAAGAGTTGCCCTATTCCTGACAGAAGCTGGTACTCACTGCTGCTGTAAGGAGGGTGTGCTTCTTCACTGAAACTTAGGTAGATCATGTTATGCTATGGGGTGAATACCTCATAATAGTGCATAATAATAAATTCTAATTTGACAAGAGCACTTTTTGTATGTAGTATTATACATGAACTTCATAGGTCAATAAATAGTTTTATTTTATTTTTTAAACTGGACCTGTGATTTCATTAGTTTAGGGCCCTCCTATTGAGGAAATTTTCTTTGTCAATGTAAATCCACCCTGTGCTGTAACTTATTGTCTTAGAGAGTTCTTATAAGTGCTAGCTAGGTTAAGTGACTTTCCCAGAGTGATTACCAAAAGTTACCAAAGCCAGTATGTGTCAGAAGAGGGACTTGGACTGAAGTCCTTATGAGTCTAAAGCCAGCTTTCTCTTTATTATTTTGCATAGGAGATAGTATACATATTATTTTCATCATTTTACAGATGAGGAAAATAAGGCTCAGAAATGAAGTGTTCACATTCCAACTGCAATAGTAAGAAGTGACAGATCTTGGGATCAAACCTAGCCTTCCCGTCCTAAGACTTGTGCTATTTCCATGATATCACACTTGCTCTGAACAGAGGGTGGATACTTATGTCTAATGTGTGCAATATCTAATTTAATGCAATTGTATAGTGGTAATCAATATATTGTACTTCCTCCCCCCAATTTTATAACGTAAATGCCCTCAACATAATTCTTCATTGTCTGCTTGTTATTCTCAAATTATGGGGGATGAGTCAGGTCAACAAGCATTTATATAGTGTCTACTTTGTGTTAGGTATTTTGCTGGTAAATACAAATATAAACTCTCTTTATCCACTGACTCATTTCTTGTAGCCTACAAAGCAGCCTTCCTATCCTCCTTAAGAAACTTGGCTTTCTTCTTGCTGTACTCACAAGCTATTGCTGTCTATCTCTCCTTTTTACAACCCAGGTACTAGAAAAAGCTGCTTATATTTGTATCTTCACTTTCTTACCCCCAACTTACTCTTCAGCTTCTGACAGTCTGGCTTCCCAACACTCATCTGAAATTTTCTCACTCCAAAGTCACCAACCTCTTAATTACCAAACCAGTGACCTTTTCTCAATCCTAAGCATTAAATAACTTAGAACTTTTATCTCTTTTGATCTTTACAAGGGCCCTGGGAAGTAGGTGTTATTATCTCCATTTTATAGTTGAGGAAACTGAGTAAGTCAAAGATTAAGTGATCTGCCCACAGTCACACAGCTAGTCAGTCCTTGTGGCCAAATCTGAACTCAAGTCTTCTTGACTACAAGTCCAGAATTTTATCCATTGTGCCATCTAGCTGTGATGATCAAGTGAGGTAGTAGTTGTAAAGCACTTAATGCTTAGTACAGTGTATGGCCCATAGTAGGTACTTAATAAATGCTTGCTTCTTTCCATTCTTTCCTTCTCACTCCATACCTTTATACAAGCTATCCCTCATTCCTGGAAATGTGCTTCTTCTTCAGTGATGTCTCTTATAAACCTGAACTCTCTTCAAGACTCGATGCAAATGCAATCTCCTATTATAGGTCTTTTCCTGATTTCCATGATTGTGACTGCTGCCTCCTATCAAAAATTAATAATATATGTGCATGTATATAGACATATATGTATACACAAGTATATACACATATGCATATACGTGCACGTATATGTATGTATGCATGTATGTGTATATACATATACAGTTTGAGTTACTTGTGCACATGTTGTTTACTTCTAGTGAATATAAGTACCTTGAGGGTAGTGACTATTCTGTTTTGGCCTCACTAGAAGCTGGCATATTTTCTTGGTAATGTTAGGCACTCAATAAATGTTTGTTGAACTGATTTGGATTTAATTGAATGAAATCGAATTAAATTGAATTGAATATGAGGAAGTTAAAGTGAGACATTCAAACTCTGAATTATGTGAGGATGGGGTATATACGTCCACACATTCATGATATGAATATTGCTAGAGATGATTTAAATTGCCTGCTTTCTGCTAGTTATATTTTATTGATGCCTTCCAGTATTTGGAATCGCTTATGTGATCATTCATTTTATACTTACTCACCAGCTTCTTAGTATCATTATCTGGGCTCAGACCTTGAAAGAAAGTAGGCTAGACCTAAAGCAATGGAGTTATTCAGAAGTCAATTGTGTAATCTCTTAGATTTTAAGAGCCACTTCACATGATACTAATTCCACTCCCTTATTTTTTATCTGGGGAATTTGAGGCCTAGGCAGTTTAAATGACTTATCCATGGCCACAAAGCCAATGAGTGTGAGAATTGAAACAAGACCCCCATGGGTCCAAATTAGTTGTGTTCAATTACATCCTTCTCTGGTGAATGAATGAATGTAATGGCATTTATTAAATGCTTATCATGTACCAGTATGGTACTGAGCACAGGGGGTACAAATATCGTACGTGATACAGTCCCTGCTGCAAGGGGCTGACATTTAGGGACATAAAACCTATAAGGCAGTGGTGGCCAGCAAAGGTGTTTTTTTTGTTTTGAGGAATCACAGTGATAGTAAATTGATCTTTAGGGCAATCAATTACCATTCCCTTTCCAGAAGCAATGGGTACAATTGATTTGATTACAATTCCTATGGCAAGAAGTAGAAAGGGAGGCTGGAGGCCAGGCACGTGGGCAGCAGGGGGGAGATAGAAAGATGGCCTGCATGGATAGCTGGATGGGATGTGAAGTATGATCTGGGGCCAGCTAGACAGAGCAGCACAGGTATATTAACACTCAGTAGGGAGCCAATCAAAACAGCTCAACTCCAAGGCAGGAGTGAAATAGTTGAATGCATGAACTCCCCCAGGGAAATGATGGTACAGGTGGAAAGAAGCAGTTAGGGCAGATGGTAAGAAAGAACAAATTTCATTCATCTCATCATTTAGCCCAAGGAAAAAGGAAATACCTGCCCAAATGCAGGTATCTGTAATTTGGCAAAAGTGACCTGTCTAGTTTTGGAAAATACCCTAAGGAAGATTAATGCCCAGTTTCTTTCATCTGTAAAAAGAGAGGTGTTCTTCTAGCATCCATGATGCTAATGGGAGTTTTATCACTTTCAATATGTTCAGTAGCCAGAACTAGGCTAATCAATCAATCAATCAACAAACACTTATTAAGCTCTCTGGGCCACATATTTTACTAATTGCTGGGGATACAAAGACTCAAGAAGCTTACATTATTTTCTGAGGGGAGTGGGTGCAGCGACAATATACATATATGTGTATATATGTCTATATAAATTATAAACAAAATATATGCAAGCCAATCCATTTGACAAACATTTGTTAAATACAGAGGGGAAGGGAAGGCAGGGTAGGAGAAAGGAATAAGCATTTATATAGAGTCTATTATGTGCAAGCACTGTTATAACTGTTTTACAAATATGCTAGATGATGCATTTACAAATACAAAAATGAAATCACCTGTGCCCTCAAGGAGCTTACATTGCTTAATTAAAATATTTTTACTGATATCCTGTTTTTTATGTCACCACAATTTCCCCTAGTATTCCTCCTTGTTTCCCTCCCCAAATGCCATTCCATATAACAAATAATGTTTTAAAGACAAAAAAAGAAAAAAAATCAGCATAACTGATTAATACATCAAAAAAGTCTGAAAATATGTGCAATGTACCACACTGAAGGACTTCCTACCTCTGAAAATGGGTGGGGTATTAATGTTTTCTCATATCTCTTTTTTTCAAGCCAGGCTTCCTCTGTGAATTTTGCAGCATTCAATTTTCATTATTTTATGGTTGTTCTTTCCATTTATTTGGTTGTCATCATTGCGTATATTCTTTTCTTGATATTGCTTCCTTTGCATCAGTTCATGTGGATGTTTCCATGCTTTTCTGTATTCATTTGTCATTTCCTATAACACAACAATATTCCATTACATTAATATGCTACAATTTTTTTAACCATCCTCAGTCAATGGACATTATTTTGTTCCCAGTTCTTTGCTACCACAAAAAGCACTATTATAAATATTTTAGCATATAGAGGGATTTTTTTTTCTTACCAATAACCTTCTTGGGTAGATATGTCCAGCGGTAGATATCTGGGTCAAAAGACATGGAGATTTTAGTAATTTGCTTTTCATAGTGTGAAATTATTTACAGAGCTGCTGGCAGCATGTAAGCTTGTACTTATGTAAGAATATGCAAAATAAGTATATACACATAAAATACAAATTAAATAGGTAATTTTGGGTGTGAAGTACCATTAGCTGGGGTTGTCAAGAAAGGCTTCATAGAGACTGTCAGCTTGGGTTGAACTTTGAAGGAACCTAGGGATTCTAAGATGTGGATATGAGGAGAGAGTATATTCCAGGCATGAGAGCTAGCTTTTACAAAGGTGCAGAGATCAGAAATGCAGTGTTTGAGGCTAGCAAAAATATTACTCAGTATAGTTCCTTAGGGGCAAGAGTGCATTAATGAATAGTTTTAAAATAATTTTCTACTTAAACTCTCAATTGCTTATAAGTAACTGGAAGTACTGCTAAATTACTTGCAAATACTTTGAAATGGTCTCTCAAATCATTTTAAGCATTCTCCTTTCAATTTTATTGACACCAACATTGTGCTAAGTAGACCCTTTCTTCACAGTAAATGTAGAGGCAAAGTCTGAAATCATATAATAGATAAAACATGACTCCAGTCCTGGAATTCCTAGATGATGCTTTCCCTTTTCTTAACCTGAAATCTACTCCCAAGATTTTAAGCCCACAAATTTGACATCCATAAGCCCAGAAAAAAATGGGGCAATGGATTTCTCCAAAGCCAAGGATCACTAGAAGGGGAGATACAGGTGAGCAATGAAAAAGGGCTTCATCAAGACTGCACAGATGGCTTTCAAAATGCCAGCCAGCCAAATGGCTCACCAGGCACAGTGAGAAAGAAAATGTGCATATAAGCAGGTTGGGGTGGGTACGACTTCTAAATGTGATTGGAAGTAAGTAGGGGAAGGGAAGGGACAGGAGGCAGAACTAGTCAAACCCTGACCAAAATAACCATTTCACTACCTGGCATTGTGACCCATCAGCATCTGCCTGCCTGGGGCTCTATTGGATTTCCTCTGCTCTAGCAGGTGGAGCTCAGGTGCACTGGGCAGATGATGTACTTGGGACCTGCTGGGATGAAGGTTGAGCCACCATGCATTGTCAGGTGCCCCTTGCTGGATGATCTATGGAGCAATGGGAATGGCGCTGTTTCATTAAAAGGGTGCCAGACCCTTTCCCTCTGGATGTACCTCTATGCCAGAGCCCAGAAACAAAAGTGGAAGGCAGTCAAGAATGTAAACGGGGTGGGGAAGGGCAGAATGCTCACTAGGACAAAAATCAATAGGCCCTTCCCTCACTTCATGAATGTTATAATTTTTATTCTTCTTCCCACTGTTCTACCCCAGCCAGGGGCTCTTGTCATGCCCAAACTCTCTATACATCCTGAATACATAAAGTATTTAAAGACACTCATGATCTCTAGGAATATGCACAGAAACCTTGATAACCTATTTCACAAATAAAGGGCACAGAAATTCCCATCACCCTGAGTTGGACAATATTTCGAAGAAACTGGCAAAAATCCCTGGGATCTCAACCAGCTGGCCTTTCCCATCTTCCCTAAGTTTTCAATATTCCCACAAAGGGAAATGATAAAACAAAATGCAAACATTTTAAAGAAGGAGAATTTTTTTCTTTTAAGAGCCTTTCTTCTAATTTTGACTAAAGAGGGCATAAGGTTGTAAAAGGTGAAAGCTATTCTCTCAGAAAGTAATGATTATTTATAAAAATTATATGACTTATAGTGTTTATGGCTTAGTTGAAGTAGTTGAAGGAGGATTTGCAGTCCAAACTGGATTCAAGTCCTAGCTATAACACCTATTACCTATATGATTCTGGAAAAATCACTCATCCTCCCCAACCTCAGTTTCCCCTCAACATGAAAGAGGTAAAATAATTATTTTATGAGTTATGACAGAGTTGCTGTGCAAACCTATGAATATCTTATTTATGTAGTACTATCGCTTTTTATTTATTTATTTTTAGGTTATACATGTGTAGTGATGCAAAACATTTCCATAATAGCAATGCTATGAAAGAAACCAAAGAAAACAAAAAACCCTCAAGAAAAACAAAGGAAGTAAAAAAAAATAAGTATGCTTCAATCTGTATTCAGACACCATGAGTTCTTTCTCTGGGGATGGATAGCATTTTTCATCCTAAGTCCTTCAGAGTTGTCTTGAATCACTGTATTGCTGAGAATAGCTAAGTCATTCATTCATAGCTGATCATCTTACAATATTGCTGTTACTTTGTAACACTAAATTTCACTTTTCACCAGCTCATGTAAGTCTTTCCAGTTCTTTCTAAGAGCATCCTGTTCATCATTTACAGCACAACAGTATTCTATCATAATCACATGCCACAATTCATTCAGCCATTCCCCAATTGACAGGCATCCCCTCAATTTCCAATTCTTTGCCACCAGAAAAGCTGTTATGAATATTTTTGTATATATAAGTCCTTTTCCTTTTTTAATCTCTTTTGGGATACAGACCTAGTAGTGGAAAGGTCAAAGAGCATGCTTGGTTTTATAGCCCTTTTGACAGTTTCAAATTGCTTTGTAGAGTGATTGAATCAGTTCGTAACTCCACCAACACTGCATTAATGTTCCATTGTCCCCATGTCCCCTCCTACATTGGTCATTTTCCTTTTTTCTTCTATTAGCCAATCTATTAGGTATGAGGCAGTACCTCAGAATTGTTTTAATTTGCATTTCTCCAATCAATAGTGAGTTAGAGCATTTTTTCATATGGTCATAGATAGCTTTGATTACTTCATCTGAAAGCTGTTCATATCTTTTGATCATTTATCAATTGGGGAATAGCTCTCATTTTTATAAATTTCACTCAGTTCTATGTTCAAGAAATGAAGCCTTTATCAGGAAACTCGCTTCAAAATTTTTTCAAAGTTACTATTGTTAACTGTATTTCTGTCCGTCCTATCCCCCCTGTTTATTCTATTCTCTCTCTCCTTTCTCCCTGTCCCTCTTCAAAAGTGTTTTGCTTCTGACTACCCCCTTCTCCAATATGCCCTCCTTTCTATTGCCCACCACACCTTACTACTTCCCCTCCCACTTTTCTGTAGGGCAAGATAGATATCTATATCCAATTGAGAGTGTATGTTATTTCCTCTTCAAGCCAATTCTGACAAGAGTAAGGTTCACTTATTCCCCCCATCTCTCCCATCTTTCCCTCTACTATAAAACTTTTTTTTGCCTCTTTTATGTGAAATAATTTACCCCATTCTACCTCTCCTTTTTCTTTTCTCACAGTACATTCCTCTCTTACCCCTCAATTTTATTTTTTAGATATCATCCCTTCATATTCAATTCATACTTGTGCCTTCTGTCTATATATACTCCTAACTGCCTTAATAATGAGAAAGTTCTTATGAGTTATAAGTATCATCTTCCCTTATAGGAATGTAAACAGTTAACCTTTATTAAGTCCCTTATGAGTTCCCTTTCCTGTTTACCTTTTTATGCTTCTCTTGAGTCTTGTATTTGAAAGTCAACTTTTCTATTCAACTCTGGTCTTTCCATCAAGAATGCTTGAAAGTCCTCTATTTTGTTAGCTATAACATTCCTGGGAGTTTTCATTTTGGGATCTTTTTCAGGAGATGAGTGGTAGATTCTTTCAATTTCTATTTTACCCTCTGGTTCTAGAATCATGGCTGTTTTCCTTGATAATTTCTTGAAAGATGATGTCTAGGCTTTTTTTTTTTATTATGGCTTTCAGCTAGTCCAATAATTTAAAAATTATCTCTCCTGGATTTATTTTTCAGGTCGGTTGTTTTTCCAATGAGATAATTCCTATTGTCTTCTTTTTTTATTCTTTTCGTTGGTTTCTTGATTTCTCAGAAAGTCATTAGCTTCCATTTGCTCAATTCTAATTTTTAAGGATTTTTTTCTTGAGTGAGCTTTTGTACCTCCTTTTCCATTTGGCCAATTCTACTTTTTAAGGAGTTTTTTTTCTTCAGTGAATTTTTGTGCCTCTTTTTCCATTTGGTCATTTCCATTTTAAGGCCATTCTTCTCCTCATTGGCTTTTCATACTTTCTTACCATTTGGTCTATTTTTTTAAATTTTGAAAAAAATTTTTAACATGTGCTTTTAAAACTTTGGGTTACAAATTTTCTCCCTTCCTCCCTTCCCACCCACCCTCATTGAAAAGGCAAGCATCTCGATATAGGTTATAGATGTGTAGTCATACAAAACACTTCCATAATAATCCTGTTGTCCAAAACTAGGTATATTTCCCTTCATCCTATCCTACCCCTCATTGACCTTGTCCCTCCTCAGAAGTGTTTACTTTTGATTATACCCTCCCACAGTCTGCCCTCCTCTTATCAACCCCTTGCTCTCTTGTCCCCTTCCCCCTTATTTTCCTGTAGGGTAAGATAGATTTCCATACCCCATTGTGTATGTTATTCCCTCCTTAGGCCAAATCTTATGAGAATAAGATTCACTCATTTCCTCTCACCATCCCCCATTTCCCCTCCACTGTAAAAGCCTTTTCTTGTCCATTTCATGTAAGATAATCTACCCCATTCTACTTCTCCCTTTTGCCTTTTCCCAGTATAATCCTCTCTCACCCCTTAATTTTATTTTCCAGATATCACCCCTTCATCTTCAACTCACCCTGTGCCCTCTATCTATATATACATGGACATAAATTTTTTCCCTCCCACTTCCCTAATACTGACAAGGGACTAATTAGTTACAAATATCATCTTTCCATGCAGGAATATTAAAAGTTCAACCTTAATAAGTCTATTATGATTTCTCTTTCCTGTTTACCTCTTCCGTGTTTGACTTCAGTCTTGTATTTGAAAGCTAAATTTTATATTCAGCTCTGATCTTTTCCTCAGGAATGCTTGAAAGTCTCCTATTTCATTGAATGACCATTTTTTACCCTGAAGGATTATACTCAGTTTTGCTGAATATAGGTAGGTGATTCTTGGTTGTAATCCTATCTCCTTTGCCCTCCAGAATATTATATTCCATGCCCTGCAGTCCTTTAATGTAGAAGCTGCTAAATCTTGTGTTATACTGATTATGTTTTCACAATACTTGAATTGTTTCTTTCTGGCTGCTTGTAATATTTTCTCCTTGACCTGGGAACTCTGGAATTTGGCTACAATATTCCTTGGCAATTTTCCTTTGGGGATGTCTTTCAGGAGGTGATCAATGGATTCTTTCAATTTCTATTTTGCCCTCTGGTTCTAAAATATCAGGGCAGTTTTCCTTGATAATTTCTTGAAAGATGATGTCTAGGCTCTTTTTTTGATCATGGCTTTCAGATAGTCTAATAATTTTAAAGTTCTCTCTTCTGGATCTATTTTCCAGGTCAGTTGTTTTTCCAATGAGATATTTCACATTCTTTTCTGATTTTTCATTGTTTTGGATTGGTGTTACAGTGCCTTTATTTCTCAAATTGTCACTAGCTTCCAATTTCTCCATTCTAATTTTTAAGGAAGCATTTTCTTCAGTAATCTTTTGTACTTCCTTTTCCATTTGGCCAATTTTGCTTTTTAAGTCCTTCTCCTCATCAGCTTTTTGGACCTCTTTTGCCATTTGGGTTAGGCTATTTTTTAAGGTGTTATTTTCTTCAGTATTTTTTTTATCTCCTCTAACATCACTCTCAGTTTTTCCTCTACTTCTCTTATTTGCTTCTCAAAATCCTTTTTGAGCTCTTCCATGGCCTGGGACCAATTCATATTTTTCTTGGAGGCTTTGGATGTAGGCGCTTTGGCTTCATTGTCTTCTTCTGGTTGTACATTTTGATCTTCTTTGTCACCAAATTAATATAATATAGTCTGACTCTTTTTGCACTGATTGCTCATGACCTCGGCCAATTACTTGAGTTATAAACTCTTTGTTAAGGTAGGAGTCTGTTTCCAGGAGAATGTACTGTCCCAAGCTTCAGGGGTTTTGTGCAGCTGTTTTCAGAGATACTTCTAGGGACCTGTAAATTTTCAGTTCTTCCAAGGTGCTATGATCAAAGGCATGGTGTTTACTCCTTTCCTGGCCTGTGCTCTGGTCTATGAGTGACCACAAGCAGTCTTTTCTGCCTCTGAGGCCTGCTCCAGGATCACTGTGACCTGTGTGCCCAACCTGCCCTGCACTCTTCTACTAGCCAAGTGTGATATACCTTTCTGATCAACCATCCAGGTTGTCTTGGACTGGAAATTTCATTCTGTCTTTTTGTGGGTTCTGCTGCTTTAGAATGTGTTTAGAGCCATTTTTATGAGTATTTGGAGGGATTTGGGGGAGAGCTCAAGCAAGTCACTACTTTTACTCCACCATCTTGGCTCCACCCTATTTTGCTTTTTAAGGTGTTATTTTCTTCAGTATTTTTTTGTGTCTCCTTGACCAAGCTGTTGACTTGTTTTTCATGATTTTCTTGCATCGCTGTCATTTATCTTCACAATTTTTCCTGTCTTACTTGATTTTCAAAATCCTTTTTGAACTCTTCCATGGCCTGATACCAATTCATATTTTTGTGGGAGGCTTTGGATGTAGAAGCTTTGACTTTGTTATCTTCTTCTGAGTGTGTTTTGATCTTCCTTGTTACCACAGTAACTTTCTATGGTCAGACATTTTATTTTCTGTTGTTTGCTCCTTTTCCCAACCTATTATTTGACTTTTAATGCTTTGTTAAAATAGGGTTCTGCTTCCAGGATGGAGGGTGTACTATCCTAAGCTTCAGCGGTTTTGTGCAGTTTTTTTCAGAAATGCTTCTAGGAGTTTGTCAGTTTTCGGTTCTTCCAAGGTGGGATGATCTAAGGAGAGGTGTTTACCATTCTCTTGATCTGTGCTTTGATCTGTGAGTGGCTACCAGCACTCTTTTCTGCCCTGGAACTGGGGGGAGGGACCCCACTCCACTGTGGCCACAAGGTCTGGTGTGCTAGTGCTTCTCCTTGCCCTGGGACTGCCACTGAGGACTGCAACCCTGATCAGAGTATGGGCAAAACAACAGAGCCCTGCCTCAGTGTTAGCAAAGAGACCACTGTAATTTCCTTCTGATCAGGTTTATAGTTGAATGACTTTGGAACCTTCATTAGATTGTAAGCTCCGTGAGAAAAAGAGTGGCCTTTTGCTTTGTTTTATAGCTCCAGAATAATTTTCTATTTCAAGACAACTTAGAAGGTGTACAGGAAAATTGCCTTGGGCTAGAAAATTGTTTCACTCCATCTTTTTGTGGCTTTTGCTGCTCTAAAATTTATTTAGAGTCATCATTTAAAGGTATGTGGAGGGATTTGGTGGAGAGCTCAGGCAAGTCTCTGCCTTTACTCTGCCATCTTGGCTCTGCCTCCTCTATATAGGCATATCTCAATTCTGATTGGCATCAATGACACAGATAAGAATCTACTTGCACCTTTTGTCAGTCCGTAAGTAAGAAAATTTGTTAAGGGCCTGCTATGTGCCAGACACTGTGTTAAATTCTGAAGATATAAGGCAAAGCAAAAGACTTCTTGTTCTCATAGAACTTACAATCTAATGAAATATCCAAAGGTAAACAAATATAAGTAAACAAATTACATACAAGATTAAATGGAAACAACCAGCAGAAGGCACTAGCATTACGGGATATCAAAAGAGGCTTCTTGTATAAGGTGGGATGTTAGCTTATCCTTGAAGGAAGATAGGGAAGCTACAAAGGAGATATGAGGAAGGAGAAAGTTCCAGGTTTTGAAAGACAGTCAGTGAAAATGTCAGAGTCAGGAGATGTAGTATTATGTGTGAGGAACACCAAGGAAACCAAAATCTCTGGAAGGAACAATAAATGAGGAGGTGAAAGATTTGAGAATACTAGAAAGATAGGCAAGGTCCAGGTTATGGAAGGATTTAAAAGCCAAACAGATCTTATGCTTTAAGAAATGATGAACCCATTAATTTTAGAAAAACATGGATAAACTTGCAGAAAATAATGAAGAGCAAAATGAACAGAACCAAGAGAATGTTGTGCAATGTAATAGCAATATTGTTTTAAGAACAACTTTGAATGAATAAGTCATTTTCACCATTATAAATACTCAATTTAACTACAAAGGACATATGAAGGAAGACGTAATCTGCATCCAGAGAAAGAACTGTTAAATGGAAGTATGTATAAAATGATTTTATATATCTATATCTATCTGTCTGTCTATCTATCTCTCTGCACATATATACATATTTGTGCCTAATCATAGCCATCTCTAGGGCAGGGGGGTTGTAGAGGGAAGAAAAAAAAAGAAGGGACAAAAAATAAATTTGCATGATAACTTTATTATATAATTAAAAGTATTAGCAAGTTGTATGAAATAGATTTGCAGTTTCATGCACAATCATATTTTTAAAAATTCTACTATGTTAGAGAAATGCTTGTTTTGTTTCACAAATTAAAGATAAAATAAATATTTTTTTTAAAAAAAGCTCAGTTTAGCAGCTAACTGAAGGATGGATTGGAGTGGGGAAAGACTTGATGCATAGTAATCAACTGCTAGGCTCTTGCAATAATCCAGGCATGAGGTGATAAAAACCTGCACCACAGTGCTGGAAAGCCTTTTTCAGGGCCTCCTCTATAAGTGTTCCGTACAGCATGGTTGGGGCTTTTGTCTAGCCTCCATCAATTTTACAAAGCAGCATGTTAGCTATCCACATAGCATTCATTGCTCTCACTATATGAGGAGCCCACCTCCTTTTCTGGACAGTCATCTCTTTCATGATTCACACCACTTCTTCCACACAATTCTTCACTGGTAATATATCCTACCTCATCCTTCCCCTGCCCCCTCCTCTGCCCCATTCATATCTCCTTTCTCTTTTGGTGAACTGAAATTTGGGTTCTTTGGAAATAGTGGCATCCCACGATTCCAAACTATAGAGCTTTACTAGAAGAGTGGCAATGTTAAAAACAACAACAATAACAACAAGAGAAACAGTGGGATTTTGCTTGAGGAAGAAACTCAGAGGAGGTCTGTGAGGAGGCAGCTCAATTTTGAGAGCATGGAATGATCAGTTCTCAAGATATCAAGAAGAGAAGATTGTATGAAACTAAGAGGAAAAATCATAATTTGTTACTAAAGAAAAAAAGATGCCTGAGAAGATATGACATACTAATACATATGCCTATTGACACACATGCCTACTTATTTGAGGCATCTAACTCATATTTCTCCATCTTGACTACAAAGGTAGCATGAGATCAATTAGTAAATGTTTTGCCCGTGAAGAATTTCTCCAAAAAAAGTGGTGGCCTTGAGAGAATAACAGATTGAGAATCCAGTCATCATCATGTTATTCACAAATTGTGGAGAATTCTATCATCCATAGAGAATCCTTTCTCTTCCCCAATTCCATCACCCCTCTCCCAACTCCTTACTAAATATTTGTGATATCAAATGCCCCATACAATTAACAAATAGTTGAACTTTTCATTTAGTTGTGTGATTATAAAATTATGCTGTTTTCTTGGTATTGATAGGCCAAAATAGCACAAGTGACAGATAATTGATTCATACTTTGTTGTATCTCAACTTCAGAGGCTACATTGAGCGCACAATATCTGTGAACAAAAAGTCACCCACCAACTCTCTCCACTTTAGTCTTGGCTTGTTGCCTTTTCAAGTTAAATAATTTATTTGAAGCCATTTTCATCCTCATTGAATGTGTCTAATAACATCACTGAAAACATCATGCTAAAAAGCATGGGAGAAAGCATATAGCCCTGCTTCACTCCATTGGTGACTGGAGAAGCTTGAGAGCATCATCCATTATTCAGAACCCACACAAACATGCCATTATGAACCTGGCATTCAATGTTGATGAACTTCTCTGGAGAACCAGATTTCTCCATGACCTTCCACAGGCCCTCTTGACTGAACAGTATCAAAGGCTTTGGTTAGATCAACAAGCATTGTGTATAGATCTCTGTTCTGCTCCTGGCAATCCTCCTGGAGATGTTGGCAACAAAGACCATTGACTCTTCCTTGTACTTTTCTCTTGATGGAATTAAGCACTATCTTCTTAGAGATGGATGAACTATGCTGTTGGTAAACCCTGTGGGGTTCTTGTTTTTTTTTAATTTTGATTTAGTAACTTCTGAATTTCCACATTATTTTCATCAAACTAATGCTGTTCACATCTATTTAACCAAGCAGTGAAGTCTTAACATGCTTTGACTATACACCTCCATAACTCACCAACAGGTTTTAGGCTCACTGGTTACCCTCAACCTGGTTTAGCCCATATGCAAAAATGGTTTGCTGGGGTGTGGTCATTGAGCATGCTACAGCTCCTTGGAGCCACAGGTAAGAGCTGGGTGGCACATGGACTAAATGGTAGATAAAAAGCCCTGAAAAAGGCTCTGCAGCCCACACACCTAAAATACTAGTCCTCCCTGAC
Organism: Phascolarctos cinereus; assembly: GCF_003287225.1. Taxonomy (NCBI): domain Eukaryota; kingdom Metazoa; phylum Chordata; class Mammalia; order Diprotodontia; family Phascolarctidae; genus Phascolarctos; species Phascolarctos cinereus. Next base: position 164,327,975 of record NW_027555514.1, read on the forward strand.
CCCATATACCCCAGTTTTGTATTTAGGTGACCAGGAAGAGATGCCAATAGCTTGAGCTGTGAATCTCCTGAGCCAGTCAAGTATTAAGGAGGGTTTTTAATGTTTTTTAAGGAAAATCTATCCTAAACTGAATGAAGATGAGAAGTTAGGATATTGCTCCTGTGGATCAGGATAATAGAGATAGAACTTATTGAGTCATTGAGTCCAGATAGTTATTAAGGAACCAATATTGAATCATAAGGACTTGTCTGGTATAGTATTCTGGGAGTATGTCCTTGTTCCTGGGCTATTTAATATTCTTAATCAGTGACTTGGTTACAGGCATAGATGGAACCCTTATCAAATTCATGGATGGCAGAAGTTGGGAACAATCATTAACATATCAAACCACAGGATTAAGATCTAAACAGACTAGAATAATGAGTTGAACCTAATTAAGCAAAATTTAATAGAAATGATTTTTAAGATATCTACTTGGATTCCAAAAATCACCCAGAGAACTATAAGACAAGGCATGAGTTTCTATACTATTGTTTCTGTGAAAATGATCTCAATCAACACACATTTATTAAGTGCTTACTATACCCTAGGCACTTCCCAGCCACAATTAGGTTGGGATAAGTGGGGGTGTCTGTATGTCTTTAGAGAGTGCCAAATTAAGAGAGAATAATGTCAATGCTTATAATCCTTCGACACCAGAGAACCAATAGAGCTTAGTACCAAGTTTTTAGGAATGAATAATTAAAAGAAGATACTAGATAGCAGCTCAGGAGAGTTCCTGTCCTTCTCCCTCCCTCCTGTCCACCCCTTTACCTACTGTACCCCATTTCTAGCTTCCATAGTAGAAATATGTCAGTGTTGAACACACAGGGAGTGGTAACTTGCAGTCTGATGTATTCATCCCAGGTTTACAAATCCTTATTTATGGATTTAGGTACAAGTTGGACTTTACATCTCCTATGGACCCTTTTAATTCTGATTCTATAGTTCCCCACAATGCCTAGCATGCAGATTTGCACATAGCAGGTCCTAGATCAGTACTTACTGAATTGACATGAATTTCCTTATGAGGCAGAGTTTCTAGTAAAAGGCACCATGGTATAGTGGCTATTCACTGGACTTGGGTTCAGGAAGACTAGGATTCAAATTTCACTTCAGAAACTTGCTACTGTGTTAGCCTGAGCAAGTTTGCTTAACTTCTCTGGGTCTCAGATTTCTTATCTTTAAGTTTAGGATGTTGGACTTGATGGTCTTTGAAGTCAAAGCCAGCTCTCAATCTATGATCCTATGAATTTAATTGAACCTCATTTTCAGTTTGGAATAGCAAGGTACCTATAATACCATATAAGAGCAGGTACATGACAGCTATGTTTCCCTAAGTAAAGTTTGGATAGTACACCTTCCTGCAATTGAAAATTATGTCTCTTGTGTCTTACTGTCCACTGGCAGCTCTAAGCCTTCAGAGTAACACAATGTGACTTTTCACCAAATATGCCACAGAAAACAAAACGTTTAGGCATCAAAAATATGTGCATTTATAAAAAGCAATATTTAAAAATGTCACTCAATGTGTCCTTTCCCTGTAGTAGAATCCTAGGTATCTGACTACCTTGTCTACCCCCAGTCCACCCCCACCTTGGAAATCTGTCAGAAACACATTGACAAAAGGACAACTTCAGAGACACTGTACTCTCTGGGGATGTGATCCTCCAAGGATCCCTGGGGATGATTTTGAAAATACACAAACTTGAATCTTATGAATTTACTGTAGGTTGGTGGGGAGATATGAGCCAGCAGAACTTAAGCCTATAAGTCTATTTGTCCCTGATTCTTTAAAGTCTGCCTGGGAGGATATGGATCATAGAAGAGATTGAAAATAAAAATTATAAAAGAAAGTTTCATGTATCCTTATCTTTTCCTATAAGACATGTAGGTACCTTTATTGTCCTCCTTTTGCTCTGCCTCTTCTTCAGGATGGCATTTGTAGGAGCAGAGTCTTCCAAGGGGTTGGCAATTTACCTAGTTCCCTGCTGCAATACACAGCAGGTGTTAATTACTTTGTTATTTCAATTGATCAAAATGCTCCTAATGCCACAAAGACTCTGGGCATGCTATTCAGACAACATTGAATTTTTCTCCCCATTCATCTAAAAAGCCAGTCTTTAATCCCTGCTTGTTCAGCCAAAAGCCTGATTAGAAAAATGACCCTCATCTCATGGCCCAAATGTCTACAAATCCAGGCTCAATTTTGCCAACATGGGAAGGGAGTTCCTGAAATCTGTCCATAGAAATTTGGATCCAATCTCAACTGTCATATACTGTAAAGATGAGGGAAAATCACCAATCAGCTTATGAGATCATATCACAACCAACATCTGGAATTTTCCCTCCTCTCCATATATGATTATAGGATTTAGGTCTGGAGGAGGCCTTTAGAAATCTTCTAGCCCAACCCCTTTATTTTACAGACAAAGAAACAGAAGGCCTGATAGAGTCATATCATTGACTTCCACAAAAATCAAACAGGTATTCAAATCTGGGTCTTCTGATTTCAAGTCCATTAGATACTGCCTCCATAGAAAACACCACTTAACAAAATTATCACATCTTACACAAGTATAATCACTGACTTGGGGCTTCTATTCCATTCCAACCAGGTTAACTGACTAAGAGGAGTTAAAGTGGAGGGAGATGTTTTAGGATTTCATGGATAAAAGTAAGACTTCTGAAGGTGAACAGGTTAAAGTACAACCTGCTTTGGCCCCAGAGAAGAGTTAGGATCACCAACTTCTCCCATCTCTGCAGCAGCTTGAAATATCAGTCATTCTCTTTTTCATCTTCAATCTTTCACTATCTATTGGCCCCTTTGGTATTCCTGCAAACATGCTCAAATCTACTCCCATTTAAAGAAACTGCAATTGATTTGACCATTCCCTCATAATAATTGTGTTCTATTTCTCTTCCCCTTCACTACTGAATTCCTGGGAAGAATCATTTAATCTCATTGTTACTACCTCTATTTCCTCAACATCCATTCACTTCTAATCCCACCATTAGCTTGATATGATTCTCTTCAAGGTTACCCAAAATATCTTAACTGCTGAAGCTGATAGCCTTTTCTCAATTCTTATCTGCTTCAAATGAAAAAAAAAACATTTATTAAACCCTTAGCAAGTTCTAAGTATTATGCTAAGTGGAGAGATAGTCATTGCTTTCAAGGAACACACAATTTAATTATAAAAGACAACATATGAAAGAAAATTTAGATACAGAGTGTATAGAGAGGCCTAGAAGTCCTAAAGGGCATAGGGCAAAGCCAAGGGATCTTTAAGTTACAACAAAGGGTCAAGTGACAATTCCAGAAGTCTGCAAAATATAGAGACATTACAGATAGTAAGGCCAAGAGGATCCTAGCAGCTAGTGTCTGGGAAGATGGTAAGGTTGCCATCTCACACACGAAGACAGTTGAATTCTGGGATAGTAGGGGCAGGGAGAAGTCAGTCAGTCAACAAATATTTCTTAAATGCCTATGATGTGCCAGACAGTATGTTAAACATGGAGGATACAAAGAAGAACAAAAGAAAATGACAGTCCCTGCCCTGTAACTACAAAGAGGATAAGTTGAAAATAATAGAAGGAAGGCACTAGAATTAAGAGAAATTAGAAATAGTTTCCTGTAGAAGGAGGGACTTTAGGGGCAGCAAGGTGGCGCAGTGGATAGAAGTCAGGAGGACCTGAGTTCAAATCTGGCCTCAGACCAAACACTTCACACTTACTAGCTGTGTGACCTTGGGCAAGTCACTTAACCCCAATTGCCTAAAAAACAAAAAAGGAGGGATTTTATCTGGGCCTTGAAGAAAGCCAGGGAAGCCAAGGGGCAGAGGGTGAAGAGGGAGAACATTACTGGCATGGGGGATAACAAGAAAAAAATGCCATGAGTTGGGAGATGGTGTGTTTTGTTCAAGGAACAGCAAGGAAGCCAGCACCATTGTAGCACAGAATATATGTGAGGGGCATGTGAGGGTCTGGGGGATGCCGTCTAAGAAGACTGAAAGGATGGGGCAAGGGGCAGGTTATGAAAGGCTTTGAAAATCAAGAGGATTTTTTTAATTTGGTTCTGGAGATGATATGAAGCCACTGGAATTTATTGAGTGGGATGGTGAATGGAAGATTACTTTGACAGCTGAGTGGAGGCCGGATTCAAGTGAACAAAGATGATGGAGGGAGACCAACCCACAGGCTATTGCAACAGATGTGAGGGAAGGACTAAGCAGGGAAGACAAAAAAAGGGAAAGGCACACTGCCAAAGCCCATCTTCTTGGATGAAATGCTGAATTTGGAGATGGGAATACCTAGTTTAAAATCCTGCCTCCAACACTTACTAGTTATTTACCTATGGATAAATCACTTATCCTTTCTGACCTTCAGCTTCTTCATCTGTCAAATGGGTAATAACTGTAGTACCAGACAGATTCCATTACTGGGGTAAAAGGACTTCAAAGGTGAGTAATTCAATGATGACCATATTTTTCCTTTGAGAGCTATTATTTCACTGGTATAGGAAACCCCATCTATCCAGGCAGATCAGCTACTGTTCATTAGTTTGTTGTTCTGTGAGTTCCTTGGGACACTGGGAGTTTACATGGACTTCCCCCAAATCAGGCATTCAGCATATATCTTGTGTCTTGCTGTCAGGAATTCAACTCAGGTCTTCCTGACTCTAAAATTGGTTCCCTACATTAGTGATATCGAACTCAAACAGAAATAGGGCCCACTAAAGCATACATAAGGTCCCAGCAGGCTGCAGACTGACTTAGAAAATTATATGTTAACCTTGTCTTTGTTTTATTGTATTTTTCTTTGTTTTGTTGAATATTTCCCATGTACAGTTTAAAATTACACTTTATTTTGGCTTGGTCACAGTAGGGAATGTCCCACAGGATATTTGTTTGATACCTCTGCTGTACATTATACTTCATGGCCTCCAGCTGAAAGCAACAGGCTTTTCTTTTAGTGTGTTTAAGAGAAGTCCTGAGAGGGAAGACCATTAGAAACACCCAAGGGAGTGTTCATGGGAGGCATGAACGGTAAGGGAAGGGTAATTAGGCAGCTCATGATACCTTTACCCTGAGGCCAGGGCTAATACATCCATTTGAGGACATCCAAGCACCATCCCACTCACTGTAGGATTGGACTGATTTCCTCAAACTAGGGCTACCTAGGACTCTCTCACACATCATCTGAGATTAACAACTCTAAAATGAGACTAGAATGGAGTTTGGAAAGAAAACAAGGAGGGAAATATCTAGGATCCTGGGATCTTCAGGCCATGAGACAGAAAGAATTCATGATGACCTAGGACACCTAGGTCTATGCTTCAAGGCAGGTATTCAGCTGAGGAATAATGGCAGCTTCTTCATCAGAGTCACTCAGGTATTATATAGGTATAAGAAAAATCCACCTTAAGCAGTTCTCTTTGGTTTCCTATCTCTGAAGTCATAGGATGGGAGGCACCAATCTGCAAGGAAACTTAGACATTTCTGGTCTAAACCAGATTAAAATGTACCTGAGAACTATTTAACAAAATCAATAAGGATACAATAAAAACAAAGTTAATGTTACATTTTAAAACTAAGTCAATATGTGGCCGGCAGGGATCTTTATGTATATATTAGTGGCTTCTGTTTCTATTTAAGTTTGACTCCATGGCTATAAATAAATACATATATACAAGATCCATATAGAGGCATCCTTTGTGTAATGGATAGAGAACTGGACTTTGAGCCGGGAAGATGAGAGTGAGGAATTGCCTTTTGACTGACTCTCCCCCACACCTAGAAGGCTCTCTTTCCTCACTTCCTCCTCTTGGAGTCTCTGGTTTCCTTCAAGGCCCACTTTCTGTAAGAGACCTTTTCTGAGTAACTCCTCCCAACACACATCATTGCTAATGCCTTCCCTTTGAGACTACCTCGCATTTATGCTGAGTTCCTTGAGGGTACAGACTATGTTTTGCTTCTCTTTGTGCCTTTAGTAGTTAGCACAGCACTTGGAATGTAGGAAGTGCAAAATAAATACTTATTAACTTGCATTCCTCCTGACATCTGGTCCAGAACCTAGGGGAGCAGTACTTGATTTGAATTGATGATATTGGCAAGCAAATGCCCTGGACTTTGTCCTCCACTATTTTCATAAGTTATCTGGACATTGCAGTTCTGATGAAAAAGATAATATTTCTAAATATTTACTCATTATCATAGTGTGTAGCTTGTTCTCACCCAAAGAGTTTCTATTTTTATCTTTCTTTTCGGCCAGATGTTCTTGACCCTTTTGTGGCATAGGCTCTTTCACTGTCCGGTGAAGCCTATGATAATCTTATCAGAATAATGCTTTAAATGTAATAAGTAAAACTCACAAAATTTTAAAGGAAACCAAAGATTAGTGAAAATAAAGAGATAAATATATATATATATTATATATATATATATATACATATATATATATATATATATACATATATATATATATATATATATATATATATATATTTTCCCATCCAAGTTCGTGGAACTCTCGAAATCTATTCAAAAACCTCAGGTTATAGGGTACTCTAATTAGCTCATCAAATGACAACCAAAGCAACCAAAAATATTTGGAACATAGTAATGTGAATAAAGACTGAACCTATGATGTCATTAGTATAGGGAACTCCTAGATGAGGACATTCCATATAGCAATGCAGGTCGGCACCTTCTAGTCTTAGAGAAGTGACTGGAGAGGGGAGAGGGTCATACAGCCAGCATGTGTCAGAGACAGGACTTGAACTAAGATCTTTCTGACTTTGAGGATTTTTCTCTAACCATCATGATGCTATTAGAAACAAAGATATAATGGGGACATGTGTCTAGATCTGATAGCTAAGAACAAACAAATATATCATTAATAAAGCGATCCCCTGGACTCTTGACTCCATTCGCCATCCCTTCCTTTATCAATCTTGATAGGTTGTACGCCACATCCAGGTTACCCAGACTTCCCATAGATACCACCTGAGGTCAGGGAGCATTGGGCCTTTCTAATCTGACCATCAACATTTTGGCTATTTCTGTTGCTACTCGTAATTTTTCTTGAGTGCTTCCTATTCTGCCTCTGCTTGAGGTTTTCCTTTTTCCTTTCAGCAGTCTTTTACTTCCCTCTAATCATCTAAGGGACCCTCCTTTCCTGAGGAGTTGGTGGGGAAAGGAGTTGGTGAGAAAAAGAAATAAATAAAAGCTTCCCAACCTGCCTGCTGTAACTCAAATGCATTTGTGCTGGGATTGTGATCTATTTCCCTAACTGCTCATCATAACCCTATAAAGTTGATCAGGATTTATAAAAGGGATAAAAGACAGGGAGATGAAAGAGATGCCAGAATTTGTCTACTTCAACCCCCTCATTTAGAAACAAAATACTTCTGAGTGTTGCTCAAGGTCAAATAAGTATTAAGTAGCTGAGCCAGATTATTTAACCAAGGTCCTCTGACTCCAAATCCATTGCTATTTCTATGCCATCAGTAGTCCTCAAAATTTTTGTTCTCAGGATCCACTTATACTCTTTTTGGGAGGCAATGGAGTTAAATGATTTGCCCAGGGTCACACAGCCAGTAAGTTCTTGATGGTAGATTTGAACTAAGGTCCTCCTCACTCCAGGGCTGCTGCTCTATCCACTGTCTCACCTAGCTGCCCTTATATTCTTAAAAATATTGATACCTTCCCCCTAACCAAGCATATTATCTCTGATTTATATTTTTTACTGAAATTTCTATAATTTTGACATGCAGCTTGTTAGAGCAGGACCTTTAAGGTGGAGTATTGCCCTACTAAATAAAATGCTTTGTGTAGTCAACAAGCAAAGCACAGTAGCATTTTTTTATCCTCTTCTTCTGTTAGACAGTTGTGTAAAGCTAAAGATGTGGTTCTCTGTAAAACATTGCTTACAAAGTCTTCCTTTTATTTTCTGATGCTTTCATCAAGGAATCTCTCGATGAGTTTATAGATTATTCTCATAAAATCTTAGTGTCACACAGTGATAGTGTTAAACTTATAATCCTCAAAAAAAATCAATACTAGAAAGACAGGATGTGGGTTTAAAAAAACAAAACAAAACATAACTTTGCCATATAAAATATGATTTCATCACTCATTTGGGACTGCTATTTAAACTTACAACATGGGATACATTTCAGAGAACAACACACAATTGCTAAGAATCCTTGGCTTTGATCATACTTTCTTTCAGCTTATTGTGCCCTATATGGAAATATCATAAATGAAGGCACTACCTTGTTATTTTCCTTATTTACATAGTATCCTTAAAAAAAGAACCAAAGAGAAAGATTTCTGAAGTATTTAAGGAACAATTTTTGGGCAAAATAAATGACTAAATATTGGCATAGACTGTGGAATCTCCATTCTTTTGATGCTTTAAGTATTACATTATAATTAGGATCATTTGATTTAGAATTAGGAAGACCTTAAAGATCATGAATTCTGCCACATTCATTTTATAGATGAGGAAACTGAAGCCCTAAGGACCAATAATCCCTTCTCCAAAATCATGCAGACAGTAAGGAACAATGCATGTATTCACTATCACTTTCTCTGACTTAAATCCTCTATTCTCTACGCTTTATCATATTACCTCCTCATATTTAATTATTAATTGGTGAGCAGAGTATTGCAGGGATCTAGGCAAAGAGGAATAGTTATTTGGTTCATGTTAACAGAGAAGGTAGGAAATGGTACTTCTGAACTCAATGTTTGGCATTTTAACTATTTGGTTTACTAATAAGCATCGTATAAACACTGGAAAGGAAGCGTGGTATAATGGGAAGAGTACTGGTCTTGAAGTCAAGAAAACCTTTGTTCTAACTGGACCTCAGATAACTGCTAGGTCTGTGACCTTGGCCACTTAATCCCTCTGAAATTCAGCTTCCTCATCTGCAAAATGGGGATACTAATAGCACTGGCCATCAAATGAGATTAACATATGAAATAATTTGCAAACCTTAAAGGGCTATATAAAACTGAGCAGTTATCATAGTCTTGTCCCCAAGCAGAAAGCTGGGGGTCATCTTCCACTTGTAGAATAGTTGGATTTTCTGAATTAACTCCAAGCAAAGGGCTTTCTGGCTTGTTAAGCTTCCCTGAAAGCAACAATCAAGGCAGCTCTGAAACTCCAAGAAGCCTGTTCCCCTAAAGGCCATCCTTCCTCAACGTTACCATCTCTCCACAGAAACCTGAGGTGCCTCTACTGTTTGCCCTGTGTCACCCTTTTACAACTCGGATCTGCTTCAGTCCTCACATCTCACAGTCGGCGGCAAAGCCCACTGCTACCACACCACATGGTTGGCTAATCAGTGCCTATTATACTGTATAAATCTGCACTGATGCGCCTCTTAAAATTTTACCACTGTCACACCTACCATCTGACACCATACAATTAGCCATGCACTCCAAGAGCCTGTGGTAGCAGCAATAATACTACATCAGAGAAATCATTATCCAAGATTCAATACAGTCCATTTACATGCAGAGTTCCCTGCCCTTGTAGACCAAAAGGGTAAAGGTGTCATCCTCTTCATTGTCAAGGAGTATTAATTTGCCTGGGCTGTTTCTCCTACAAAAACTACTGTGCTTAGGTTGTCAACTGATCCATTAGGATTCTTCTGTGCTTAGAAATCTTACCCCTCATTTCATCTGAAAAAATAACCTACTGCTACCTTAGGACAGGCCATTACTTTGTATGGGCAGGTCAGGGAGAATATTTGATTCCTGACACTGGCATAATTTCAGATCCACAGTGTACTGTATAGGAAAATCTCCATGCCAGGGAGAAATCAGAACTTAGAACATGGATCTTTTTTTTTTTTTTTTTGAGAAAGGTGATGGAATACAGAGACACTTTTTGTGGAAGTTCAAATTTTATTATTTCCTTCAAACATTTCATTCAGAAGTTATACCTGTCAGTCAATAAACAGTTATTAAGCACCTACTATGTGCCAGGTGCTAAGTAAAGTACTGAGTATACAAAGAAAGGCAAAATTTGCTCTCAAGGAGTGTAAATCATAAATACAGGGCTGCTTGTGGAGCTAAAATGCCTTGACAAGATGATGGCTGCTGGTTTCGGAAGTGCCCATGTTGTACTAGCCATGCATACATGCATAGACACACACACACACACACACACACAGAACCACTCATAGTCACATACATACATAGAGCCAGAAGTGAGGCTGGGATAAATACTTGTACTTTTCTAAATTAATGACCATTGCCCTTTCTGTTTCACTATACTTCCTGAACGAGGGGTGGGCTTTTTTGTGTGGTTTTCTTCATTCACTGCCAGCTCCAGCTAGAAATGCAAATCTATAGCCAGGGGGTATCCATGAAGGTCCGGCCTATGGAGATTTCAGGAGGTTAAGGCCTTTCAAAACTGCTTTTTGTATTGGTGATGGAACTGTAATATACATTAAAAAAAAACTTTAAAAAGCAGACTCTTCTTTTCTCCAAATCTTTCTTTTCTTTCTTTTTTTTTTTTGAAATCCATCTGCACTTTCAGGGATTTAAGTTAAAAACATCTCTCTTCCCACAACTTTTAATTTAATTGTAATTTAATTTAATTTTTCTTAAGCTGCTGAAACTTAGAGTTGCCAAAACATTTAAATAGTTCCCTTTCCAGTTCTGTTCCTGAAACTGAAACTAGGAAGTGAAATGCCATGAGAATATATTTTGCTGAATTTCCAGCTGGAATTATCAGGACTCCCCAAATCTCCCAGCAAGCTAGAGCTCATGTTACATCCAGTCTCATTTTGCATAAGATTTGGCTAAGCAATATAAATGCTGGATCCCAGTATGGAGCAAACTTTTACTTTGAGTTCTTTAAATGTATTTGTTGAACAATATCATTCTGCTTTCTAAAGGTGAAATAGATTTATTTAATTTAAATTTGTCTCCTCCCTTCTCCTTTCCCTTCCTTTTTCCTCCTTTTTTCCTTTGTCCTTTTTTCCTTCCTTCCTTCCTTCCTTCCTTCCTTCCTTCCTTCCTTCCTTCCTTCCTTCCTTCCTTCCTTCCTTCCTTCCTTCCTTCCTTCCTTCCTTCCTTCTTTCCTTCCTCCTTTCCTTCCTTCTCACTGTCCTGACTGATGACTATCTATTCCCAGCCATCTTTCCAACCCCGACTTTACCTCTGTTACTATATCCTGACCCTTCCCCTTATCCCTAGTTCTTGAAATATGATCACTTTAACTTCCATTGCTCTTTTTCTAAGAAGCCATGTGAAGGGGGGACATAGTATTCTACTTCACCATGGTCTTTTTTATTTTAAGACTCTTCAAACTAACGTGTCCTTCTTGGTCACCGCTTCCTTATGTGTAATCTCCACCCCCCCTCATTAGAACCTAAACTATTTGAGAGCAGATATTGTGATATTATCTCTGCTTTTTTTTCTTTGTCTTTTCACAATGTTTTTTAGCACACAGTAATCATTTACTATGTGATTTTTTTGCTTAGCACTTATAATTTATTCATTAATATCTAGGGGGTTGCCCACACTTAGGATTTGATTATTATACAGCCAATCATTGCTTCAAATCATATCTTCTAATCTTCTAGAGATCCTTTAGCTGGGCATACACACATATACATATATAGATAGATACAGATACATTTATGTATGTATGCACACACATGCAGAAATCTGTGCACATCTACTAACAGTAAAACTATGATTTCTCTTTTAGCCATAAAATCCCTAAAAATGTAGATGTAAAGAATAACAAAACAATTGATGGCTGGATTAAAAAAATGTCAACACATCTCTTACTGGTCTGATAACAACCTCAAGCTGCTATACCTATGAGACCACCTGCTCTAGTCAGACAGATGGAGTCCCTGTGGGGGTCATGACTCCCCTTGTAAAGAAAGCTGGAGTCTCACACATGGAGGACTTTGGCACACAGAAAGAAAATATCAGGGCAGTATACACTTCCTAGAAAATAGTGGTGACTTTGTAAAAGAAATAATGGTATTTTCAGCCATCTGACTCCCCACCTCCACTTCTACATTTTTTTTTTATCCTGTAGCCCATATCCTCCCCAAATCACATTTGAATGTGGCCAAGAATGGGATCAGAAATTAGCATTCTCTGAGGCTTGGGCAATCATGCAGATGGAATAAGACTGAATACATTTTGTAACAAAAATAAAAGACAGACCAGTCTGCTATTTGGATTCACTTGCTCCTAATGTCACCCATATAGTAGGTGTAAGATTTTGAATGACTGGTAATATTACTAAACAAAAAAGACAAGTGATTGGGGGGGTGTTGACAGGAAAGATACACTTTCCATTTTAAGCCAGTATGCATGTGAAATGCACTGTGGGATATGCCTAGGTATATCTGTATATAAAAGGGAACACATGTTTAATAATGAACAATTTTTATATATAGTTAGCACAGCAATTTCAACAGCTAAAAGTTTTCATGTTGAATTTAGGAAATATAAGTCCTTTTTTTCTTATTTTTTACATTTGTATTTATTTTTATATTAAAGATTTTGGGGAAAACCTTAGAAATCATTCCCGCTTCTGTAAGAAATATGCCAGTATCCCTTTTGTGTTGATTTTTTGAAAATATAAAGCAAGCAGCATTTTAAGTACAGCATACCACAAAAGATATTTCTTATCACACGCCAACAATTGTGTTTTGCTATTTCAGGAATTGTTAATTATATCTCTGTAGAAAGGCATCTGCCGGAGATGTTTTAGGAAGGATTGCTGTATTGGGTAACATGCTGGATTAAATGACCTCAGAGGTTCTTTCCAAATAATATAGGAAAGTTGCTATTGGAACAAATCGTTGTCTTCTTCTTATTTTTATTGTTAGGTATATCTTCATTGATTATACGTAACTCTACAGCTAAAATAAGTTATATGAGAAGAGCTATGTCTATAGGAAATCCAAACTATCGAAACTGAGTTTGCAGTTCATATGCATTTATAAATTTGCTTATGAAAATATTTAATGCCTAGTGTTTGCTGCAAAGAAAATGAACTATGAAAAAGTTAGACAGACTGTTCTCCGAGTGAAGTTCCAGGATTCAAAACAGCTAAAATGTTGACAAAGTTGTATAAACCTTCACTTAATCCTCTTAGGGACAATTTTTAGGATAAGCGGGCCATTCATGATGACAAGGAAGGCATGATGAATTTAGCACATTGAAGGTAATGGCCCAGTTCAATTATATGGAATTATTTCTTGGAGGCAGAAATGACTGGGCATCAAATAAATCAAAGTGACCAATCACTTAATCACACGCTTTAAACTTTCCTAAAGATAACTAAAGAAGGCATATAAATCTTGAGCTTCTGAACACCTAAGACATAACTCTTTCCTTCCTATTGCCCCAGCCCTAAGATATCACAAAATAGATCTTCTTTTGACTAGACATTGATTTTAATGGGTATAAGATGAGAAAAGTAGAGGTAAAACTTAGATCTAAAGCTAAAGGAGACCCTCAGAAGCCATATAGGCTAATCTCCTCCTTTTAAAAAATGAGGAAACTGAGGCCCAGGGAAAAGAAATGTCAATGTTATAGCAGCGACAAGTGTTAGAGGTGGGATTTGAACTCAAGTCTTTTGATTCTAGTGCTAATATTATTTCCAGTGTACCATAAGCCTCTTTGAAATGTGACTTAGGTAACATTTACACTGCAGAGCTGTTACACATACACTGAAGTTGCTCTTCTTATGCTGCCTTATTTTAGCATGACAAAATCTGAGGTTCTCAGAGGCCTTGCCATTGGAAGACAAATACAAAAGACTGCATACAGACTGGTGATTGATTACGTGCCTGACTGATGAGGATTAGTCCGGCTAAATTCAGAGTGGATCATTGCTAGAGGTTTGGCTGTGTGATGATGATTTCACGTGCCCCCAGATTTAAAATGAAATTCAAATTCTCAATGGGCCTATTTCCTTTGGGCTGCTAGGTGGTTCAGTGGATAAAGTGCTGGTCTTAGTGTGAGGAGGATTTGAGTTAAAATTCAATCTCAGACACTTACTAGCCATGTGACCATGGGAAAGTCACTTAACCCTTCTTGACTTAGTTTCCTCATCTGTAAAATGAGCTGGAGAAGGAAATGACAAACCACTCCTATATCTATATCTGCCAAGAAACCCCCAAATGGGTCAGTTAGGTTGCACAGTGGATAGAGTGCCAGGCCTGGAGTCAGGAATACTCATCTTCCTGAGTTCAAATCTAGGTCCCAACACTTATTAGTTGTATGACCCTAGAGAAATCACTTAACCCTCTTTGCCTCAGTTTTCGCATCTGTCAAATGAGCTGGAGAAGGAAATAGCAAGCCACTCTAGCTATTCAGCCAAGAAAACCCCAAATGGGGCCATGAACAGTTGGACACAACTGAAACCATTGAAGAACAACAAGCAATTTCTTTCCCCTTCCCCTTCCCCCCATCACTAGTCTTTCGTTGTTGCTTTTTTTGTTTGTTCAGTGTTACCATCACGGAGTCAAAATGTACAATTGACAGCTAGGTGGTACAGGGAGTCAGGAAATTGTTGCTGTTCATAGGTTTCAGTCCTGTCTGATCCTCTGTGACCCCCTTTGGGGTTTCCTTAGCAAAGATACTCGAGCAGTTTGTCGTTTCCTTCTCTGGCTCATTTTACAGATAAGGAACTGAGGCAAACAGGGTTATATAATTTGCCCAGGAGCACAAAGCTAGTAAGTATATGAGGTTGGATTTGGATTCAGGTCTTCCTGACTCCAGAGTCGTTGCTCTATCCGCTGTGCCACCTAGCTGCCAGCCTCAGACACTTACCGGCTGTGTGATCTGAGGCTAGTAACTTAACTTCTGTTTACCTCCATTTCCCTATCTGTAAAGTGGGGATAATAATAGTATCTACCTTGCAGGGTTGTTGTGATGATATAAATGATATAAAATTTGTAAGGTGCTTAGGGCAGTACCTACTATGGAGTGAGCACCGATACTCTGTGGATGACATTAGGAGCATGTGAAAACAAACAGAAGCATTGGTCTGTATTTTATTTTTTGGTACAGAATGTATTTAGCCTTACTCATTCTACATGATTATCACCATTATAATTTCAGTGCCTACCACAAATGAAACTTTGTACCAAAGGAAAGAAGAGGTTCAATTTTCAGCAGGCACGGCCATAAATCATTTGAAATATTGAAGATCTTTTTCTGCATACTTCACACACCAAGCACGAGGCATATCAGAGGAGTACTGATTATTTGTTCAACTAAACAACATGACAATGACCCAGGGAAAGTGAACATTTGGGATTCTGACAAATTTAATTATTTTCAGGAAAAAATAATACCCCAAAGTAAGGAGTATCCCTACAAAGGGACCTGGCTAACAAAGAATCATTTCAAGATATTCACAGGCCATGGTTTGTACACTTTTTGTCTTACCTACCCGTTCTTGCTCTTAGCATGGAAGTGCCTTGGCCTCCTTCTCTTGTAAAGTAGGTAAATAGCCCACCTGTGACCTATCAGGAATCATTAAAAACTCCTTTCAGCTCGGTATCAGGGCGACTCAGCTGCAATACCTGTATCAAAGATTACTTATACTTTGGTAGGAGTTGGAATGTCAGTTTCAGCCCTCAAATGTCAGATGTGAAGAAGGCAGGAATCTTCTGCAATTATACATACACCCTAACAATGCACATGGAATCTGAATACTTAGCAAGAAGAAAATTAGATATTTGACTGACTCATTTTGACAGCCTTCTCAAAGAAATATGGAGGGGAGGTAACAGCTGTACTGTTTTCCCCTCCCCACTTTTAAATGTCTTCATTTAAAACAAAATTACATTGTTTCTAAGATTATTGCATAATGCATTTAAAAAAACCAACTTGTTCCTTTGATATTAAGACATTAAGTAGATATTCAGACATCTCTATATTTTAGCATTGAGAACCACCTACTCCCTTTTCCCCTGCTGCCCTCCTGAGCCTTTCCCCCCCTTATTTTGCTAATCTGTAACACAAGTTGTACTTAGTCTTCAACTATTTCTCCATTTACAAATGTCTATTTAATTGTCTATATTCAATAAATAGTTATATGATTTTTTAAAAAATGTGTGCGTTTTACCCTGAAATTTTAAAACAGTTACACGCAAATAAATTATGGGACAATACCCTGTGGTCCTAGCCAGTAATATTCCTCATAGTGGTGTTCTTCCACAGTCTGTGCCTTTGAAAATGGTTTTATACTTATATTTTATAAGTTTTAATAAAGGGAGAAGGAAAGGGAGTAAGCATAGCACTTACTGCTAAGCATTGTGCTGAGTGCTTTACAAATCTTATCTTTTGATCTTCACAACAACCCTGGGAGATAGGTTCTGCCTTATCCTCATTTTGAAATTGAGAAAACTGAGGCAAAACAGTTAAGTAACTTGCCCAGAGTCACACCCCTTGTAAGCGTCTGAGACTGGATTTGAACTCAGGTCTTCCTGGTTGTAGGTCCAGTGTTCTATCCGCTGCATTTCTCTGCCCCTTTAAACTATCAGCTTATACACATAAAAGAGGCATCATCCTACATCCTTTACAAAGTGATTTAAGCATACCACAATTGCTGACATCTCATCTGAAAACTACATTTCTTTCCACCTGGATTTTAGTAGTTTTCACTAAATCAAAGTTTGTTGTTGTTGTTTATAATCCTTCCAGGCATCAAGCTGTTCTTCTGTGAAAGAGGAAATATCTTACATCCTTACTAGCTGATTTAAGTTTAAAAAAAAGCCTGCATAAAAGTACTTTTTCTATCTCTTTCAGTACTAAAATCTTTTATATGAAAGGACAGTGACCTACATTAATATTTGAATAACACAGTAAAGAGTCAGTATTGCTTGACAGATAGTGTGATGTCCTCAAATCTGGGAAGACTTGGGTTCAAGTTTCACTTCTGACTATGTGCCCCTGGGGAAGTCACTTAAACTCTGAATGTTTATGTCAACTCTCTAAAAATATAAGTGATTTAAAAAAGTACCCATCTGGCAGTGCTCTTTACAAATGAAATCACAATTCTTGTCTCCATCCCTAAAAAATGTTATTGACTATCAATACTATAAAATAAAATTATCAGTTCCCCTTATAGAATGTATTAATTGATTGATTGACAGTATTTTTAATTTTTTCAAAAGCTTACATGACCATAATGATTTACAGTTTACAAAGAGCTTTCCTCACAATGACCCTATAAGATAACACATACTTTTATCTCTATTTTAAAGACAATTAAATGAAACTCAGAAACTTTAAAATCTTCTAAAGTTACTCACTCAAGATGACTTAATTGATCATGCAGCTATTAAGTGTTAGAATCAAGACTAAGTTCTAAGTTCAGGCTTTCAGATTCTCCATAATACAAACTTGTCAAATAATTCAGAAGGAACTAATAAAGTCCAGTGGCAGCTAAAACTCAAAAACCCTGAAATACTTTAAAAAAAATCACAACATCAGAACTCTAGGTGCCTGATCTTGAAGCCTGTTATTTCAGCCCACTGAGCCATGCTGCCTTTGGATAATGGACAATTCCATAAGACTTTGCTATGTGAATGACTTTGTGATAAGTGCTATAGTGAAAACACAGAGGAAGTGGTCCTTCTCTAATGGACCTTGTTGTTTTCTCTCCTGAAATGCCTAGGATTTTTACCTCCCACATCAGTGAATTTATTTGAGAATCAAGATCAGCTTCTGACCATAAAGAGCATGGAATAAAGATACAGCTGTTAAAAAAAAAAGGTAAAATCTCTGACCACCAAATGATGATTCATTAAAAAAAAATATCTAAATAAGCTTTCTTTCATTATTGAGAATAAATACAATTTTAGGTAAATACTAAGAAAAACTGTAATTAAACATGAAAAAGTTTCCAACAGCCCTAGTCTATAATATATATATATATATATATATATATATATATATATATAATATAATATATATATATATATATATATATATATATATATTTAAAAGTAGCTAAGATTAAAGGATATCTGAAAAATACAGGCACTTTTTTTTTTTTGGTGAGGCAATCGGGATTAAATAACTTCCCCAGAGTCACACAGCTAGTTAAGTATTATGTGTCTGAGGCCAGATTTGAACTCAGATCCTCCTGACTCCAGGGCCAGTACTCTATCTACTGCACCGCCTAGGTCCCCCTGATGTAAGTACTTTCAAATCTACATTCAGAACTCCAACATTCAGTATTCTTAGGGAAAAACTGTAGTTATTCACAACTGTAATAGCATGTTAGTAGGATACATAGTACTTCCTCAATAAATATTTGTTAATTGATTTTGCATGACAAATTAAGGGCTCTGTCAAAAAAATCAGGGGTGTCAGACACAATGGTATAATTTAAGGCTTGTAAAGAGACTGAGTGGGTCATAACAAAGAATTGTATAAAGGACAAAAAAAGGGGACCATACACATACACATACACATACACAGAGACAGAGAGACAAAGAGAGATAGAAAGATAGAGACAGAGAGAAACCAAAAGACAGACTGAGAAAGAAAGAGATCATATTTATTACACTTAGCATTCAAAATGAGGGCTTCCACATGGGAGTATTCTATTAGTGGATAATAAATGGAGAAGCCAAAATAAGAGAAATGAACATGAGAAAACATCTTAAAATGTATAGAATAAAACAAGCAAGCTTAGAATGGGACATATACAAATAGAGTAGCTCTATTTCTACATCGTTAAACTTAATATAAACTTTAAAAATGAACACATTTTGCATAACATTGTTTGTGGGTCTATCTGCAATCTTTTCTTTATATCCTTTACATATTTATATTATTATTATTATTATTATATATAATATATTATTATATTATATCCTTTATATTATATTGTATCCTTTATATCTTTATATCCTTTGTATATTGAACAGCTTGTGTTGGCTGATCATTGTTAAGTTCATCACCATCATCATCATCATCACCATCATCAGCATCAACAACAATATCATCAATATTTAACTACTTTGAATATCCTGACTCACATATGTGATGATTGAGGACATTCACAGTAAAGTAGAAATAAAATTTTAAAAATCCAGATTTCATTTTATTCAAAGGTGGAAATATAAAGAATAGCATATCATGTTCCCTACTCCTGCATAGGGGAAAAAGCATACAATTTTTAATCAGAAGACCAGGATATAAATTTCAGCCCATCTGTGTGCATAAATTTGGACATGTCATATTTGTATGACTTGTGACTTGTTGCTAAGCATCAATTTCCTTTCCTGTAAAATGGAGACAATATCTGCCCAAGCTATCCCACATGGATGTCATGAAGATTCTAACAAATGAAACATTCATTGGAATGTGAAGATGATTGTTAGAGGAAACATGCCTGGTCTAGAGGATAATGTTGGTCTTGTAGTCAAGATGACCTGGATTCAGATCTTTTCTGATACTTTCTACCTCTGTGACCATAGGCAAGTTACATGACCTCTATGTGTCTAAGTGTTTATATGGAAATTATCAATTAAGTGATAGATGGGTGCATTCTGCATCCATGGAAGGAATTCCCATACTAGAAATTCTCCACATTAGCAATGTCATAGCTACTTTGAGTATTCACATAAAGTCAGATATTACTACACTAATGCTGCTCCCCAAAGACGTTTCAAGGCAACACTTCATAGAACAAACATGAGCATCACCACAACTACTTTCACCAATCACTGAGTTTACTTATTTTTTTCCCCACAAAATCTACAATGATATATATTCTAAGACTAAAAAATTCAGGAGTAAGTCAATTCTGTTATCATTTCAAATGTGTTCATTGGTACAAGCAAACATATGTTTCCCTTTTTCCCTTTTGCTGCACAGTGATGAAGGTTAAGGTAATAAAATATGTTGCTGCAAGATAAGAGGTATTATCTAAAACACATTTCCATCAATTGAATTGTCTCCTGTTAGTCCTGATGAAGCTCTTACAGAGTTTTTGATTTCTCTAATTTTTTTCAAGCATCCTGAAGAACACAAGATACTGAAATTGGAATGGGTTCTGCTAATTTGTGATGTTTAACCATGATGGAAACAGAGCAAAGACCTTAGAAAATTTCTTCTATTCCTATGAATGACTGTTCAGTGCCCATTCTCTTCCCATTAGCGTTCCATTTCAACTGGCAGTTCCAGCTACAGTACTGTCTGGTGCTCTGATTTGGAATCGAATTGCTACATTTTCAATGATGCAAAATTGTAAGAATTATACTTAGATACATTCATTTAAAAAAATAATGAACTCATCCATGAAAGACTAAATCAAAGCTTCTTCAAGGACTCCAGAATCAGAATAAATAGTAATTTTGTTTTGAAGCTATTGCAAGATGAAACAAAGCATTTCCTCAATTGAGACTAATCTTTGTGTTGCAATGCAGTGTGAACCATTGCTAGATGAATGTGTTAACATTGAGCTAGGTATCCTCATCAACCCACTATTCTACTCAATATTATTGATGATTGAGAAATGATCAAGGCATCAGAGTTAGACTCACCTAAATATAATAAATAATGTGAGAAACTGTTTCAAGAAAATAATCCTTATTTTTTTTAGGCTAGTCCCAATTCAGATTTAGAATCTGAATGAAATGAAACACTCATAGACCACCTAAAAGTTAACAAAAGAAAGCTTGCTTAACCAAAGCATGGAAAGGATGCTCAGTAAAGGTAACAGCATGATTCAGTTGAGTATAACTTTGTAAGCTTCTGTGCTGGCCATGCTGGTCCATGGGTCTAGCTTGAAGAAGAATAGCTCCTGTATTTTTGTGGTCTTCCTTGTTTGCTTAGGCATCCACCAGAAAGCTATATCAATGATAATGTGCTTAGTCCCCTGACCAATTGAACGTAGAGGACAATTTCAATCCCTTTTAAGGAAAAAAAAATCCAAAAACTAGCTTAGTCTACAGTGGCAGATATCATTCCAACCACGACTACTATGATGGGTATTTGAAGGGTAATAGGATCTTGATAATCTATTCCAGTGCTACCTTAAAGTTCCTTAAATCTAGATTACCTCACAAAACACAGGACAAAACATGCTAGTCAACTATAAACAGAGGATTTTTGTCTGCTTAATTATAGGATACTTATCAAGTTACTGCCTGCTTGATGCATCAGCTGCAATCCTTTGGACTTCTCCAACATGACCCTGCACTGGAAACCTTTTCCTAACATCCTCACCTCCTTCTCTTTTGTATGTTATCTTGCTCTATTACAGTGTAAGCTCTTTTAAGGCAGGAACTGTCTTTCTTTTTCCTATTTGTGTCACCAATGATTAACCCATTGCCTGGAGCACAGGGAGGTGCTTATTAAATGTTTACTAACTGACTAATTTTCCACAGCTTTTCATTTATTTATACCAATACTCATAATTTAAGAATCCCAAGACTTCCCTGTGCAAACAATTTTCTATATTTTCTATCACATTGTACTGCTACTTTAGATTTCCTTTTTTCACTCATCAATCAATGGCCATTAAGTGCTAACTAGGTGTCAGGTCTCATGCTAGTTACTAGGGATGAAAAGACCACAATAAAATAGTCACAACCCTAAAGGAACTTACTTTCTACTGGTAGATCTCTGTCTGTCTCTGTCTGTCTCTCTCCTTTCTCTCTCTCTCTGTCTCTCTCTCTGTCTCTGTCTCTCTCTCTCTCTCTCTCTCTCTCTCTCTCTCACACACACACACACACACACACACACACACACACTCATATTCACATATATATGTATGGATGTTTGCATATATATGCATATATATGTATATATACAAACAAATATACAAAACATACAGAATGAAAATAAAGTAATTTTATACTGTTTTGTATCTCTGCTGGGCAAGTTTGGAGAGTAAATTGTGAAGTGCTGTTCCTATTTAATTATATCACATAAGTCATGGAAGTGTCTGGTATTGTTTAAGTGATTGGTCTCTTAGGTACTGAGAGAGCTATAAAGATAAATAAGACACAGTTTGTACCCTCAAGGAGATCAGAATGTAATAGAACATTTATTCTCCTTGTAGTCAGTGAGATTTGAACCTGTTCAGGGAGACCCCAGTGGATTTCTGGTTCACTGCCTAACTAAGCCTCTACTGCCTCAACCACTAATGGGAGTCTTTTATTCCTGAAAGTTCTTAGAGAGAAAAAAAGTATACATGGGAATAGTGTGCGCTTTTACCAATTCAGAAATGTGTATATAATAATAGAATTGTAGCATAAAAATGGTACTTAAGAGATCATATAATCCCCACATTCCACATCAAAAGAAGTGAAGCCCAGAAAGTAGAAATGACTTTCCCAAGGACTAATGGCCTTTGCCAGTATTAAACCCAGCATTATAACCCAGGTGACAAAATTGTAGAACGAAGAGTGAAACAAGAAGTGTTCATCTAGACTCTGTTTGAAAACCATCAGTGAGTGGGAAGTCACCACCTCTGGAGGCAATGACCACTTGAAAAACTATACTTTTTAGGAAATTTTTGCCTACATTGACTCTCTATCTGTGGAAATTGAAGTTGGTAATAATAGCAAAGGTTGGTGAGAGGAAGAATATGAGTCAGTTTTTAAAGTCATCTCTTAAAGAGATAGTATAAATGGATAGGGATTAACTTTAGATGATGAGAAGTGAAGATTATTAGTCAATAGTCTGGAAATGTCATTGGGGCATGGCCTCTGAGTTTATAAGAAGAAAATGATATGCTGACTTTTTTTTTTATCTGTATGGCAAATGTTATGGAAAAAATGTGGCTGGAAAGTTCTATTATTTGACCTTACATGTTACATACAAAATATGACAGTATCTAAGTAAACACCTTAAGAGTATGGTTAATATATGAATCCATGCTGTTTGCTTACACTATAAAGAACCACTAATAGGAGGATAAAACCAGAGTCCTGTATCTTCTGTAGACAGGGTCTTACTACCATCTGAACTAACCAAACCTCTTTTTGTTGTTTGCAGTGGTTCAGATTTTATCTTCTGTACAAATCTCACTTCTGTATCACACTAAATGACAATAAAATTATAGTAGAGAATAGCAATGTGTAAATGGCTACATAAATTCCCAGTAATATCTGTGATACAAATATACATGTCTCTTCTAGATCACATTATCAATGAAAACCATGGAAAGTAAAGAGTTGCTTATTTAAATTACAGCAGAGTAGGCAACCATTAACCTGAATGTTATTCAAGCTACCAAGCTAAGTGCATCTCAGACAGAAAGTGTGGCTTCCGGCCAATAAAAAAAAATGGCTGAAGGCAACAGCAATGAATGAAATGGAAAACAAAAATAGAAACTGTTTGGCAATCAGTTTGAAACTTATAAGTGAATTCAACATTATTCAATTTTTAAGAGTTGAAGTCTATATCATCATATTCTTTTGCATTTCTTGTTCTTATTCTCACATCCATAATCTATTATCTGCAGAGACACAACCAAAGCATCTCTGTCATGGGTGACTCCTTCTGGTTAGAAGAAATACAACACATTTAATTCTTTCCATCACTTCTGTGGCTTATAAAAGAGGGGCCGGGGGTGAAGGAACAAATTATTTCTTTCTGGTCTGTACAATCTATAAAAGGCTTAGGGAAAATAAATTAAGTATTTAGAACTTCTAGGATGATAATTTTGGGAAAAGAGGTTGCCAGTATCAGCAGGCATTTTAATCACCTCATCTTCCCTAGGCTTTTCCTTTTGTAATCCCTTCTTCCTGGTGCTCTGTAAGCCACTCCTTCTTAATTAGTTTTCCTTATGTTTCTAAGGCAGAGGGAACAATAAACTTAGGCATCTATATTGGTTAGAGCATTCATTCACTTATTTAAAAATATTTACTGAGCACAATGGATACACATGTATGTATACACAAAAATGGATTATACAAGATTTCTACTGCCATTTATATACATATGCACATATATATATACATATACATACACACACACACACACACACACACACACACACATATATATAACCTCATAGGAGAGATATGGTGTAGGCAAACAGCTGCAATACAGAGCATGCATGAAGAATTCCAGCAAAGCTCTATAGGAGTTAGAGAATTTATTTCTGAATGGAGGATCAGGGGGAAAAATGATCTTGAGTTTTATTTTCAAACTGCCCCCAAACTGAACCACAAGTCTAAAAATCTAGGGATACAGATGAAATAATCCACCTCACTTTCTTATTTGTCCTTCTGGTCTGGGTTACTGAATAATCTGCCATTCTATAATCACAGTGTGGTTCTTGGTTATAACGTAGTGTAACAGATATGGTTGGTGTTGCATATGCATATCTCTGTAAGTCACCAAATGACTCAGACATGTAGCTTTCAAGACCATCTATTCTCTGACCCCAAAATCATGCTATAGTATTGTCCTCCACACTTGCCTACATGTGTCCTAGATTCTAGTCAAATTATTCCCCAAACATACATTACCCTTTTCGGGCTTCGCTGTTATTCACACTTTCCTCTTAGAATACATATAGGGATTGCTACCAGATAAAATCATACCAATTCTTCAAGGGCAAAAATAAATGATTTTTATTCAATGAAATTTACCTGGATTCCCCTAACTGGTCAGTTAGGATTACTCCCTCCTTTGAACCTCTAGAGTACTGTCAAAAATATTTATTGAATTGATTTCTATATTATGGCACTAACTGCATTCTGACTTGTATTCTAGTTATTTGTATATTTGTCATCCCCTACTTGATTAGAAGATGTTTGTTACCAGGAATTGTTGATTATTCATGCATCTTTACATCTCACACTGTTTCTAGGACACCTTACATATAGTATCTACCCAAAAAGTGATGAATGAGTAAATGAATTAACAGAATTAATTCATAGAATTTCCAACTACATTTGAATCCCATTAGTATATGGGGAGGTCTGGCAACATCTAAAGAGGATTAGGTGATGAATAAACTTTATGAATGTATCTAGGCTAGTTTTGAATGGGGTGAGTTGCTGTATCTGAGTATATTATATTCTTTCCCTTCACCAAAATATGTAAAGTAAAACTTAATCAAACTTAAATCAAATGGGACTTTTGAGGATAAGGCAAGAAGTGTAGGAGTCATTATTAGATTATTCCTTAGGACCTTTGAGGAAATTTCAATCTTATCAGTTCAATCATCATCAAAAGCTCTAAGAGAGTCATCTGGATCTTGATCATGAAGTGCTCAGAGCACTCCCAAGAATATATGCAAAAGATTATAGACCATATACATAATTGAAGATGAGCTTTAAAAAGTTGGAAAGGCATATAGGATGCCAACCAGGGAAACCTCATATGTAGCTCAAGGTTTTCATTATCAAGACAGAGTTAAAAGCTGTCAGTGAATTTTGCTACTAAGGCAGAGCATTCTCCAGTGAAGTAGAAAAATAAATCAAGAGGGGCAGTGAGTCCTTCAGGAAGTTAACAGAGCATGGCATCAGTGTGGCATCAAATAGGAGACTTGTCAAGACCTAAGCCAAAGAACCCTTAATTCTGGCCTCAGAAGGTGCAGAAGCTCAGAAAAGGAAAGCCCCAATACATAGGAAGTTGGAGGAAGTTGAAGATTCCTGGTGTAGACCTCTAGGGGGTATTGAGACCTTAACAGACAGCATGAAGCTTATTCTAGACACAAATACCAAAGGATCCTGGGTAGACAACAGCACAGTTTCTTAGTGGGAAACAGAACTTACTCTAACAAGTGCTAGACTTTACAGTCAGAGAAGGGTTTGTTTTTAGGATACAGCAAAACAGACCTGACTCCAGTTAAAAGGATATCACTTCCTCCTCTTCTCATCCAAAACAACCAGTTTCCTTGGGAAGAAACTGTCCATATGGCACCAATCTCTGCTTTCTCCACTGTTCTAGCCCTAACTTTTGCTTCATGTGACACTCCACCTCTGCCCAGGTCTGATTTCTGCCTCATCCATGTCTTCATCTCAGTCCTATCTTTGTTATAAATCTAACTTGTCAATGGCTTGTGAGCACTTATAGGCCTTAATGGCTTAAGGCAGAGCAACACCAACCTAGAAATGTATAGAACAGATATAGACACACACAAGACAAATACCTGTGAGACTTGGGTTGGCCACCTAAACTACATTTGGCTTTTGAACCAGTTTCATCTATGCTATCAATCACCTATACTGAAAGTTAAATGGCAAGACAGGATTACCATACAGGCAGTTTGGAAGTTTATCAATATGTTTGTAATTACTGTAGCACCATAGAACTATTGGGCTGCATGAGATCAGAGAGAAGATATTATCAAACAATGTCTCTATGACAGAAGTGGGCGAGCCCAAGCTCTCAATGGGGGATGAATTTG
Source organism: Phascolarctos cinereus (assembly GCF_003287225.1). NCBI lineage: Eukaryota > Metazoa > Chordata > Mammalia > Diprotodontia > Phascolarctidae > Phascolarctos > Phascolarctos cinereus. The sequence continues at coordinate 164,354,414 of NW_027555514.1, forward strand.
TTTAAAGAGAGTATAGCTGATTAGATTATCTACTGGCCATTTTAAGAAACAAACAAGTATTTATTTAAAACCTACTATGTGCCAAGCACTATGCTGGGTCCTGGAAACGCACACACACACACACACACACACACACACACACACACACACACACACACATATCCAATTCCCTTCTTTTGAGGAGCCTACATTATGGAATTATCTTTAAATAATGGGACAACAGAGAGTCAAGCAAGAATGAATCAAAGAAATTTAAAGTTAGAAAAAAAAACATATCATTACCTATCAAGTCCTACCTATACTTGAAAAGGAAGCCTCATTAAAATATACTTGACAAGCGATCATCTATCTTCTTCCTAAAGCCCTCCAGTTAGGTAGAATCCACTACCTCCTGAGGCAACCCATTCCACTTTTGAGTAGCTCTAATTACCAGGAAGTTTTCCCTGATATAAAAACCTAAATTTGTCTCTTTGTAATTTCTACCCATTATACCTGTTTCTGCCCTCTGGGGCCAATGAAAACAAATTTTATTTTCCTTTTCTACATCATGTTGCTTCCAACACTTGATGACAAATTTCATGGTCCCTGAGTCTTCTCTTTTTCAAGTAAAATATCCCCTGTTCCTTCAACCAATCTTCATATAACTGAAACTCATATTCCATTACGAGTGGGCAGAGAGGTAGCCTGGCATAGTGAATAAAGGACTAGACTTTGATACAGAAGACTCGAGTTCAAATCGTACCTAAAAAAATTATAAGCTTTATGACCGTGGTTAAAATAATAATAATAATAATAATATTAATAATGATGATGATGATGATACCCTTGAAGGTTTGCAATGATATATATTTATACAGCTCTTCAAGTTTGCAAAGCACTTAATATACAATCATCTCATGTATATGTATGTGTATATATACATACATACATATATGTGATCCAACCAATGACCATATAGTTATTAAGTGCTTTGCAAACCTTGAAGAGCTATACAAATGCTGTATTATTATTTTAATTGTTATTGTTGTTGTTTGTCCTTTGTTCTTGAAGAGGATCATGAAATCATGAAGGTGATGCAATCACATGCAACTGAATTGGATTTAAGTGAGGGAGGGCTATGCACGGTCACCAGCCTCATTTTTGTCTCTGGAGCTATCTGAGTTCAGTGGTAAGATATAGATCAGGAGGACTGGAGATGGCCCTGGATGTGTTGGGAGGCCTTGGCCTTTTTTTTTTTATTTGGTTAGGCAATGGGGTTAAGTGACTTGCCCAGGGTCACACAGCTAGTACGTATTATGTGTCTGAGGCCAGATTTGAACTCAGGTCCTCCTGAATCCAGGGCCAGTGCTCTATCCACTGTGCCACCTGGCTTCCCTGACCTTGGCCTTTTTAAGCTAAGTTCTTTCCCAGTTCTCACATTGAATGAAGCAAAGCCCGTTCAGTAATTAAGGCTGGTTAAGAAATTAACAAAGGAATGACTTTTTTATCTAATTTTTAAAAAATCAACTTGGGAGGGTAAGACCTCAGGGTTTCTGGCCAAAAAAGAAACCATTACTATTTACATTCACTTTGAGCCATCAGGGCCCACACAATGACCATTAAGTGATGCTTTTGCTGGTCCCTGTTGTTGGCCAATCAATGACAGCCAGAGAGAATTAGGTTTAAGGCATGGTCTTTAAGAAAGAAATCTAGCCAGTAAATCTAGCCCAAGATATCTTGCTAGGTTTCAGCCATCAACATTTACATTCCTTTGGGCAGAGCACCTGCAGATATGGGCATGATACCCCATATGGACAGAGGGGGAGGAAGGAGGGAAGGGGGAAGGGAGAAAGGGGGGAAAGAAGGAGAAGAGAAGACAGGAGAGGAGAGGATTTGCCCAACTGGAACTGGGCAGTTGGGTCCCCAGTGGGGGAGCTCAGACTATTCACAGGCTTTTGTCCTTCATTCTCAAGGAGGACCGAGATGTTAGGAAGATGATGACATGATTTGCAAGTGAACTGGATTTAAGTGAGGCAGGGCTGTCCAAGGTCATCAGACTCACTTTCTCCTCCTGAGCCATATGAACCATTAGGACAACTGGAGATGGGCCCTATTGTTTTAATTACAAACCTGGGAAATAGGTAATATTATCATTTCTACTTTACAGATGAAGAGAGAAATTACAACTTTCCTGGGATCACATAGCTACTAAAGGTTTGAGACATAATTAGAATAGATGTATTTCTTAATACAAGTCCAGCACTTCAGCCACTGTCATAGCTTTTAATACTCTTAACCACTTAATGCCTGTTTCCACATCTATAAAGTGAGAGGATTAGACTCAATGGTCTCTCTGATCACTTCCGGTTTTAAATCTTTGATTCTATGACCATCTTAGCCATTTTGTTGTGGATAGGCCCTAGTTTACCACTGACCTTCTTAAGTTGAACATAATATTCCGGATGTTTTAAAGTGGGACTACTTCCTCCTTATTGATGGAAACTATGTCTTTCTTAAAGCTGTTGAAAAATGCATTAGTTTTTTTTCCCTTTCTCACCACACTACTGAATCACATTAAACTTGAAGTTAACTTAAATTCCCAGATCTTTTTCAGATAAACTTCCATCTAACCATGTCTCCCCACCTTATTCTTGGTAGGTTGAGCCTACCAAGTATAAGTGTAAGACTTTACATTTATCTTTACTGAATTATATCTTAACAGAATTTGTATCCAATATTTAATCTACCCCCATCCAGTATGTATTTTTGTATGATCTGTAAACTTGATAAATATATCTTTATCTAAGCTGTTGATAAAGCTATTCAACAGCATGGGTCACTCCACTAGACACTTCTTGGCAAGTTGACATTGAACTATTAATGACTACTCTTTAAGTTCATCAATTCATCCAGTTCTGAATCCATCTTATTGCATTATTCAATCAATGAATAAACATTTATCTAGTGCCTACTATATGCCAGGTAGTATTGTCTGGTGAATTCCTATCCATCTGTTCCACAAGGTACTTCATCAAGTCCTTTGATAAAGCCAATGTCAACTCTACCTATAGCATTCTCTTGATCTACTATTAATGTAATCATGAAAAAAAGGAAATGAGCTTAAATGGTACTATCTCTCCTTGATGAAGCCAAATTGGCTCTTTGTAATCATTGCTTCCTTTTCTAGTTCATTAATTATCCCTTTAAGGATCTGTTCTGGAATTTTCCTTTTCATTTAAATCAAGGTCACTGACCTATATTTTACAGCTTCCATTTTTTGTTTTATTTTTGGAGGCAGTCAGAGTTAAGTGACTTCCCCAGGGTCACACAGCTAATAAGAATCTGAGCTCGGATTTGAACTCAGGTCCTCCTGACTCCAATTCTGGTGCTATATCCCCTGCACCATCTAGCTGCCCCAACACTGAATGGCTATTGCCTCAGTCAAAATGAGAACTTGGAAAGACCTTAGCTTAAAAAGCCAAGGTCTCACTGCATTGTGGGCCATCTCTAGTTGTCCTGATCTATATCTGGCCACTGGACCCAGGTGGCTCTGGAGGGCAAAGTGAGACTGGTGACTTTACACAGCCCTGCCTCACTTAAATCCATTTCATTTGCAAGTTATGGCATTATCTTCCTGATGTCATGGTCCTCTTTGAGAACAAAGGACAAACCACAATCACAACCACAACAGATCCTATTATCTCCACAACCTTTTCTTTTTTCTTTCTTTCTGGAAAACTGGCAAATATACCCTTTTCTAGTATTGTCATATCTCTCCCATTCTCTCCCATGATATTTCAGATATAACATGATGGGCAGGCATTGAAACTATTCAAGGAAGGCAGAAAATAAAGATAGGGACAGGGAGTGCTGAAACTGAGGATGTGAGACACTAAAGACAATCATAATGAACTGGAAAATTTTTCCTACAGATGGTCCCATTAAACACAGTATCTTTGTATGCTTACAGTTAAGTTTTGTGTGTTTGAATGCTTTTTTACTTTTGCAAATAGGTATTTTAGGGGGCATTTGCCCTCTTTTCCCAAATACTTTGTACAATTTTTAAAAACCAGGATTTTTTTTGGGGGGTGGAGCCAAGATGGTGGAGTAAAAGTAGTTATTTGCTTGAGCTCTCCCCCAAACCCTTCCAAATACCTGTAAAAATGTCTCTAAACAAATTCTAGAGCAGCAGAACTCACAAAAAGACAGAGTGAAACAAATTTCTAGCCCAAGACATGGATGGTAGCTGGGAAAGGTCTCCTGTGACAGGCTGGGAGAGGAATGCAGTTCAGCATGGGCAGTACAGGCAAAGACAGGCCCTCAGCAAACCTGGAGCAGGCCTCAGGGAATTGAATCAAGGGGATCTGTGGCAGTTTCCAGACTTCTCAACCCACAGACATCTACTGATAGGAAATATGTGTTGGACCTTGGTGAGAGAGTAGCTTGGTCATGCCCCAGTCCTAGCTCAACCCTGGGACAGTGGCTGCTTCCAGAGCTCTCAGCCCACAGACAGAGGGGAAACTGAGTGGCTGATGACAGAAGGAGTGCAGGGATCTCTTTGCTGGCACTGAGGCAGGATTCTCTTGCTTTGCCTGTGCTTGGTTCTGGATCATAGCTCTGGGTGATAGTCCTGGAGCGAGGAGGAGCACTGGCATGGTAGAGCTTGTGGTGGTAGTGCAGAGGGAATATCAAATGAACTAGGATTAAAACCAACAATCACCTACCCAGCAAAATTGAATATAATCCTTCAGGGGGAAAAATTGACATTCAGTGAAATAGAGGACTTTCAAGCTTTCTTGATGAAAAGACCAGAGCTGAATAGAAAATTTTACTTTCAAATACAAGATAAGAAAAGAGGGGGTGATAGAAGGGAGGGCAGATCAGGGGAAGGGGTATTATTAAGAATGCATGCCGTCTTCGGGTGGGGGAAGGGGAAAGATGGGGAGAAAGTTTGGAACTCAAGATCTTGTGGAAGTGAATGTTGAAAACTAAAAATATATTAATTAAATTAAAAAATAAAATAAATGACCATCTTGAAAAGGAAAAACAAAACAAAACAAATAAAAAAGGATTTCTATTTTCTTCCTCTTTTATAATAGAAGTTATTACATTTCCCAGCACACAATAAATCCTTAAATGTCACTGAAGTGGGCTAATTCACAAAAAGTATCAGATGGTTTTCAGGGTAAAAAAACTGTGGCACTGCAAACTCAGACAGTTGTGGTCAATATAATAGAAGCAATAATGACATGCACTTGCCATTCATAAAGGATTGCTGGCCATATAATTAGGGATGTTCTGAAGCAAAACTGTTGGTATGGCTGACCTCAGGTTTTTTGCACCTTCTTTCTCTAATCTGACATGAATTCACTTTAATAGCTTGGAGTCCTTATATTCTCTTTCAACATTTCTAGCCCAGTCTCTTAGAAAAATGATCTGATAGCAGTCATTTACACTTTAATATGAATGTATTTAAGTTTCCTGTAGGTACCTGTACTTCGAACCACTTCTCTAATTGTAAAATAAAAGGTTTTGTTCCTCATTAAATGATTTACAGGTGCCAATGAACACTTGGGGTGACATAGGAAATAGTGGCACATTCCCTGGAACCCCTTAGACTGCGTATTCTCCTATTACACCTGTTAGGAATTGTTCTTATCCATAGTTCTCATCCTCAGTGAACAGCTATGAATAATATGCTAATGATGCCCTAGTCTAACAGCAAAGGTGAGTGGTTTGGTACCAGAGCCAGGATTAAGGGCAGGAAAAACAGATGCAACACAGAGGGGAATGAAAAAAAGGAAGACTTTTTAATCTTCTTTTTCATAAATACACATATTTCTAATGCCAAAAAATTCCACTCTTCAAAAATTATGGGTATTTATTTTGTGAAAAATCAAGCTGCAGGTGTGACTGTGAATGCTCAAAGACTTTGGTGGACATTAATACCTGTGGGTCACAATTTGGAAATGCAGAATTGCAATTTTTGCATCCTAATTAGGACATACACATGTCTTATTTTGGCTCTGAGTCTATTAACCTTTTAGCAAAAATATATTTTGCTATTATTTGAAGTAATATTCCTTTATTTTTTCTAGTGAAAGCTGACACATAACAACCTTCCATTAATAATAATAGTTAACATTTACATAGCTCTTGAAGGTTTGCAGAGCACTTTATATATACTTATTATTTCATTTGATATTTACAACAGTCCTATGAAGTAGGTATTATTATTATACACATTTGACAGATGAAGAAACTGGGGCTTGAGAGAGGTTAAGTTATTTGCCTGAGATCACACAATTAATATGCCTCTGAGTAGGTCTTTTATTTAAGTTCTCCTTGACGCCAGGTTAGACTGTGGCTACTCTGAGACTTTCACATCCCCCATTTATGCAATCTCTATATACAAATGATGAACAAGTATAGCTGGAAATATTTTCCAGTGTGATATCATAGAGTTTAAAAAACAAAAAAAACCCAGCTTACAAATTGTGAGAAATGCTCACCAATATCACAGCGCCCAGAAGTCCAAAAGGGTTTTAATTTAGTACTTCAGGTTCTGTGATAATTAATTGAGTGAGACGGCAAGCAAGGAACAACTCAATAAAATTATAGCCAAAATTGACTGGGGGAAAGGGAAGACTTTTTAAAATTAATATTTCGCTGATTTTTTTTATTACTGCCCTTTAAATAGGTATTGTTTTTGAGATTCAGCATCCCTATTTCACCCAGGCTAGAAGAGAAGTTGTCACTTACTAGCTTGATACCCCTGATCTTCATCACAGAAGCTGTGGTATGTCTTGTTATCACATGGACCAATGACTCTCCTTAGGCAATCTGATTTCTCTCCCTCTACTTCCCTCCCTAAGGCTTACCACTGGGGCAGCTAAGTGACACAGTGGATAGAATGATAGGCCTAGAGTCAAGAAGATTTGAGTTCAAATCTGTCCTCAGTCACTTAATGGTGGTGTAACCCTGGACAAGTCACTTACCCTCTGCCTGCTTCAGTCTTTTAACTATAAAATGGTCATAATAATAGGACCTACATTCCAGGGTTGTTGAGAAGCTCAAATGAGATATATTCATACAGGGTTTAATATAGTGCCTGTTATTTATGAGATGCTTAATAAATACTTGTTTCCTTTCTTCATTACTACCATATTGGTGCCATTAGGGTGGACTATAGTCCTATTGCACCTCAGAACTCCCGAGCTTAAGCAATCTACCAGTTTAGCCTCTTCCCCATATATATTGGTAGAACATTCCTTTCTAACAAACAATTATTATTAAGCCAAAAAATCAACAAATTGGATAATGCATTCCTTATTCCACACCTGTCTCCTCAAGAAAGGGAAGCATGCTTCATTGGTAATCCTTAGGAGTCAAAACTGGCCATTGTATTGATCAGTTCTTGATGTTCTTGACATGGTCTGTCTCTTATGTTATTGAGGACATTGTGTGAATTGTCCTCTTAGTTCTCCTTACTTCACTCTGCATCCATTCATACAAGCTGTTTACTCAATCAAATAAACATTTATTAAACATCTACTATGTACCAGGTACTTAGCTAAGGACTGAGAACACAAAGATAAAAATGAATTGGTCCCTGACCTAAAGGAACTTAAAATCTATAGGAAGGGGCAGCATGTAAGCATATAAGTATACATGGGATAATCTAGCAAAAATACGATACTGTTGTCTATTTATCCCTCTACCTGGGTTCCTTGGGTCATATGGCTCCAATATTGACTTGAAGGTTATAGAAAGACAGAATGTTACTCCATCAATTACCCATTGAGGATGCACAATATCTGAATTTCCCACCATAATATTGTAGGTTCATACACCTAGATATCTGCCCAATGTTACACAGGTTTAAGTATCTAAAGTGGGATTTAAACCCAAGAATTCTGTGTTGCTTTATCTGAGTCACCTGTCCAGTGTCTCTGTTAGTCTCTTGATGGTGCATACATGGGATTATGCTTTAAAAAGTGTTTGGTATCCCTAGTAGACACCAGATGGTACTCAGCTTGCAAATACCTAGATCATTCCCTATATGGTAAGCCCACAGTTTAGTAGTATCACTAAACATCGTGGAGCAACCCCTGCCAGTTGGGTCCACAATTGGTCTATAGGATGGAATGTAAAGTTTCCCAAAGTATTAAAATATGATATCTACCATCTGTGATTTGCTCACGAGCCCCCACCCCACATGTTCTCTCCTTTCAATTCTCCACCCCCTCTTTTAGTAGGATGCAGAGGCTTAACATACTGTGATTACAGATTATTTTCCATATGAAAAATAGCAAATAAAAAGATAAAGCACTCATGTTTGGAAGAATGTGCTTTCAACCATTTCTTATGAATCCCCCTGGATGTGACTCTAGATCATACCTAACCATGACTCATAGAAAAAAAAAAGAAAAGGAAGAAATCATCCACACCTGTTCTCAGCATCATGGATGATGCATAAAAAAGGAATAAAGATGAGGGAAATTAGTCTTCTCCAGTTTATTGGCCCAATAGGAGTCATATTTAAATTATTCTTGATCATTCTGGATCTTCTCTACTCATAGAAACTAGTTTTCCCTGTTCTGTCCTTAAGTACCTCAGTTTCAGGCAAACTGGTCATAATCTTTGAACTTCCCCATATGTTCTCTAACATCTCAAGTTACCCTGAATTCTTCATACTGGTTATTTCCTATAGTCCAGTAATATCCTATTACATTAAAATACCACAATTTGTTCATCTCTTCCCAAATAAACATCCACTGTTTCCAGGTTTTTCTACCTATGAAAATGTAATATATTTGTATATAAGGGACCTTTCCCTTTGAATTTTACCTCCTTGATTATCTTTGTCCTATGATGTTATTAATGAGACAATGGATAGCTACAGTTTAATGATGTTTCTAACATAATGCAAATTGTTTTCTAGAACAATTGGACCAATTCACACCTCCACCAACAGTGTATTATTAGTATATTTGCAGAAGGCTTTGAAAGACAGGAAAGTCATGAAGCTCCTTCTTCAGATCTGAGAGAATTACTAATCAGTGGAATCATTTCCAAATGGAAAAGTGGCTTAGTTCCCTTTTCAAGCAATAGCTGTTTTGTAAGGATTGTCTCCCCAACTCCACAACATTTTTTTTCAGAGTTTGAAGGAGCCAAAGCCCCCAAAAGCAAAATCTTTTTTTTTCACCTGAGGAAAAGCTTAAATATGATTGGTAAGTATTCTGCCCTAGTCTTCCAGCTCCTAACCTTCTCAGCTTGCCCTAACTGTGCAGCCAGATGCTACTTTCCCTAGGATGCCTCATCTCTGATATACCCATATCATTATTAATGTTTCTGCTCTACCTTTAAATTCATAATAGCAAAAGCCAGCATTGTAAGTAAAATGAATCAACTAGGGTTTTGCCCAAGAATGGAAGCAGAAACTTAGCCCCTTGTATAGTTTTTTTTTTTTTCAATTAGCTACATCCAGAATATCAAACATTCTTTTAGTAGTAGAAGCTTACCCTATTTCCATAGTAGTCACACCTAAAATGAGTTACCTCTTATCCTACCAGAAGTCTTGCTCAGATGCAAAAACTCCAAGGTTGTTAGCTATATTCACAGAACCAAGTAAGGTAGGCAGCTATTTGCACTCAATCAAATTTTCTGTTTAGCTCTGGTCTTTTCATCAGGAATGCTTGAAAGTCCTCTATTTCACTGAATGACCATTTTTTCCCCTGAAGGATTATACTCAGTTTTGCTGGGTAGGTGATTCTTGGTTGTAATCCTATCTCCTTTGCCCTCCGGAATATTACATTCCATGCCCTGTGGTCCTTTAATGTAGAAGCTGCTAAATCTTGTGTTATCCTGACTGTGTTTCCACAGTACTTGAATTGTTTCTTTCTGGAAGCTTGTAATATTTTCTCCTTGACCTGGGAACTCTGGAATTTGGCTACAATATTCCTAGGAGTTTTCCTTTGGGGATCTCTTTCAGGAGGAGATCTATTGATTCTTTCAATTTCTATTTTGCCCTCTGGTTCTACTATATCAGGGAAATTTTCCTTGATAATTTCTTGAAAGATGATGTCTAGGCTCTTTTTGATCATGGCTTTCAGATAGTCCAATAATTTTTAAATTCTCTCTCCTGGATCTATTTTCCAGGTCAGTTGTTTTTCCAATGAGATATTTCACATTGTTTTCTAATTTTTCATTCTTTTGGATTTGTTTTACAGTGTCTTGATTTCTCATAAAGTCACTATCTTCCAATTGCTCCATCCTAAATTTTAAGGAAGTATTTTCTTCAGTAATCTTTTGGACTTCCTTTTCCATTTGGCCAATTTTTCTTTTTAGGGCATTCTTCTCCTCATTGGCTTTTTGGACCTCTTTTGCCATTTGGATTAGGCTGTTTTTTAAGGTGTTATTTTCTTCAGTATTTTTTGGGGTCTCCTTTAGCAAGTTGTTGACTTGTTTTTCTTGATTTTCTTGCATCACTCTCATTTCTCTTCCCAGTTTTTCCTCTACTTCCCTTATTGCTTCTCAAAATCCCTTTTGAGCTCTTCCAAGGCCTGGGACTGATTCATATTTTTCTTGGAGGCTTTGGATGTAGGAGCTTTGATTTTGTTGTCTTCCTCTGATTGTATATTTTGATCTTTTTCACCAAAATAAGATAATATAGTCTGACTCTTTTTGCACTGCTTGCTTATGATCCCAGCCAATTACTTGAGTTTTAAACTCTTTGTTAAGGTAACAGTCTGCTTCCAATGTGGAGAGTGTACTGTCCCAAGCTTCAGGGGTTTGTATAGCTGTTTTCAGAGATACTTGTAGGGACCTATACATTTTCAGTTCTTCCAAGGTGGTATGATAAGGGGTGAGGTATTTATTCCTTTCCTGGCCTGTGACCACAAGTATTCCTTTCTGTCCCGTAACTGTGAGGAGGGGTTTCTCTCCACAGCCACTTCAAGCTCCACCATGCCAGTGCTCCTCCTCACCCCAGCACTGCCGCCCAGAACTGTGACCCAGATCTACACACAGGCAAAGCAAGAGATTCCTGCTTCAGCACTGGCAAAGAGATCCCTGCAGTCCCTCTCTGATCAGCCACTGGATTCCCCCTCAGTCTGTGGGCGGGAAGCTCAGGAAGCAGCTGCCCCCCCACCCCGGGGCCAGGCTCTTGGGGAATAGAGCTGAGACCCTGCCTTCCTCTCTGACCACCGACAGAAACAGACTTTTCCCACTGACCTTCTAAGTTGTCTTTGGCATTCGTGGATTGAGGAGTCTGGAAACCTCCACAGCTGCCCGCAATTCAGTCCTCTGAGGCCTGCTCCACGTTTACTGTGGCCTTCGTGCCCACGCTGCACTGTGCTGAGCTCCCAGCCCCACCCGATACACCTTTCTGATCAATCATCCAGGTTGCCTTGGGCTGGAAATTTGTTTGACTGTGTCTTTTTGTGGGTTCTGCTGCTTCAGAATTTGTTTAGAGCCATTTTTTATGAGTATTTGGAGGAGTTTGGGGGAGAGCTCAAGCAAGTCACTGCTTTCACTCAGCCATCTTGGCTCTGCCCCATCTATTTGCACACAGGGCTAAGGTTTATGGAGTGGTAAGTGCTGGAAGGCAGAGGGGGAAAGCAAGAGGGTTTTCTAATTGCTACCTGTCAAAGCAATTATTCTATATTATTATAGTTCTTCCATCAAAATTTCCCTCACTAATCCTAAACAATCACTCCAGAACCTAGAACCTTCTCCATGAAGCTATCTCTGACCAATCTATCTTAGCCCATTGTTATTTCTCTCTCCTCTGAACTTCTGTCACACCTACCATCTGACCCACTCATTATTATACTTCAATAACTCAAGGATTCTGATCTCATTGACTTCGGTATTTACTCCTCCAATACAGGCTTCAACCTCTCTACAATTTATCAGATAATCAGTTAATAAACATTTATTAAGCCTACTATTTGCCAAGCACTGAGCTAGGGAACAGAGATACATATTAAAACAAACAACAGTTCCCGCTCTCAAGGAGTTTACAATCCAACCAGGAAGATAACATTCAAACAACTATGTACAAACAAGATACAGACAGTGTAAATTGGAAATAATCAACAGAGAGAAGGGACCAGATAAAGGAGAATCAGGAGAGTCTTTCTGTAGAAGGTGGAAATTTAAGTATATCAGGGAAGGAAGGAGGTGGAGATGAGGAGAGAGATCATTCCAGGAATGGGGGCAGTTAGTGCCAGAGTTAGGAAATGGAGTGCCTTATTCTGGAGTGCCTTGTCCAAGGCTGAGGGTGGCAAGGGAAGGGGGAATAGAAGATGTAAGATGACTGGAAAGGTGGGTGGGTGGGGGAAGGTTATAAAGGGCTTTGGCAAAACGGAGATAAGATTACTGAAACGTTGAAGAGTTGTTGTGGTTAAAAAATATATACTTCAACTTAAATTTGTAAGGAACCCCTCTTAATGATGATAGCTAGCATTTGTATTTGAATGCCAGGTACTATGCTAAGTGCTTTCCAAATATTATCTCATTTGATCCTCACAATACTCCTGTGAAGTAGGTGCTATAATTATCCTCATTTTACAGATGAGGAAACTGAGAAAAAGAAAATTTATGTGACTTGCCCAAAATTACAGTGTTAGTAAGTTATCTGTCACTATATTTGAAATAATTCTATCTACTGCACCAGCTGTCTAGTCTGATGCTTGAAAAACAGAAAACTGCCCCTCACAGAGTCACATTTGATGCTTTTCAAATTTGTCAGGCTCTCCCAGAGATTAAAATTGATTAGCACGGCTTTAAGCATCTAATTTCACCTCCATGATATAACAAGTCATCTGAACAGGATTCTGGTAAAGGTTTCACCTAGCACATATGGCCTTATCTTGTTATTTATGTTTTTATGGTCATATGTCTTGTTCTTATAGACATACTGTATGATATAATGGACATTTAATGACCAACCAGAACTCTACATAATGAAACATATAATCAAACTCCTGACAGAGGGATGAGGAATTCAAAATGACGAATGAGACTCATTTTCGGCCATGGCAAATACAATAATTTTTTTTCCTTCTTGATCGCTTATTTGTTGCAAGGATTGCGCTTTTCTTTTCTCATCTTTTTTAAATTGGGGGAAGGGTGCTTTGGGGAGAAAAAAGAAATAGAAATAGTGTAGTCAAAGAAAAAGAAAAAATTTAAAAAAATTCATTAGAGAAGTTTTTAATATACAGAAACGAACAGAAAAAAGTTCAAACATCCAGAAGGAAACAGCAGGATATCATTGAAAATAATGTTGAATATATTATACACTTTTTTGGGAAGAAAGCAAGGACTACATAATAGAAAATCAGTTTCACATACATATGTGCATATACATATATATATATATGTGTGTGTGTGTGTGTGTGTGTGTGTGTGTATATGTATGTATATATGTGTGTATGTATATACATGTGTACATATACACAGACACACACACACACACACCTCCTTTTCTGTTTTATTTTGTTTATGGGAATGTTCTTCTTTTGTTTTTCTTCAAGTTCAAAATATTTTTTAGTTAAAATAAAATTTAAAAACTCCTTTGGCAGGGTCTGTACCTCTTTGTAACCCTCACAAGATAGCACATTGTCTTGCCTGTTGGGGGTACCTAATTTTAATGTGTTGACTGATATAACAATAATGAATGGTATAGAATTAAATAAAAAGCAGATTTTTAATAATTTTAATTTCTCTTCCAATATACAGTTATGTCCCAGTTACATAGGCGCCCCCAGCTTATACCAGACATTTTCTCTGACTTTCCCCCATTCCTGGAACACTCTTTCTCCTCCATTCCACCTACTGACTTCTATGGCTTCCTTTAAGGTCCAACAAAAATCCAAACTTTTACTGGAAGCCCTTCTCTAGTACCTCTTAATTTTAGTGCTTTCCCTCTGTTAATTATTTACTGTTCATATCGTACATAGCTTGCTTTGTATATATCTGTTTACATGTTGTTTCCCCCATTAGATTTTAAGCTCCTTGAAAGTAGGTACCATTTTGCCTCTTTTTATATCTCCAGAACTTCGCACAGTGCCTGGCATGTACTTGGCACTTAATATATTTTTTATTGATTGATTTCATGAAATAATGCTAATAGATAAAACAATGTTACAGTATTGCCAGTTCCACAAGAACAATGCCATCAATGTTATAAATGGTCAACTAATAAATCCTCCAGTCTTTATATAGTCTCAGTTCCAGCCAAAGAGACCTACTTGTTCTTCCATTTCCTGCTTCCTTTGCAAAGGCTTGGATTACACTCCCTCTTTACATTTGCTTCTTAGAATCCCTGGATTCCTCAATTCATATGCCTTCTACTATTGGAAACTTGTGTTGCTCCCTTTACTCCTCAGTATCATACATGCATACATACATATATACATACATATCTCTATATTATATACATATATATACACATGTATACACAATACACACATATATAAACACACACATTTATCTGTTTACAGGTTGCATCTACCAATAGAATGTAAGCATCTTGGGGGCAGGGACTGTTTTTCATTTTGCCTTTTTATCCCTAGTACTTAGCACAGTGCATTTAATAAATAGCTATCTTTTGGACTGAGTCAGTGAATATTATAATGGAGTTCCGTGACTTTGTAGTGAAATCTGATTAAAATATATTAATGACATTATAGTTAAATGAAAGGACAGGCTTTCAGAAATGATATTCCGTAACACAGCACATCTTTACAGACACAGAATTGAATGGAAGGTATAGGGAATACAAGATCTTACTGTCTTTACTATTTGTTGACTATACAAAAAGCATTTGATTCAGTAGAGCAAAATCTCTCCTTAAGAATTTGTGTCAACAATGAATGCATTAGAATTATATGTGAAGAGGGATATTCAAGGATTTTGCAAGTATGTGGCATGGATAAGCACAAAATGGAAATACGAGTTTTCAACATCAGCACTAGATTTAGAAAGACATAGAAAATGAAATGTCACAGTTGGTCTTCTAAGTAAGTTTTACCCTATTCTGATGGACGATAATGTATAGCAATTCCTCTCTTTTATCTATAAGTATCAGAGAAACAGACTGGAGCATTATTGCAATCCTGAAAAACTTGAGTGACGTACATAAGAAACTAGTTCACAGAGTAGCTAAAGGGCTTCGTGATGGTTTGAGGAATAAAGAGTGACTAGTGTGCCCCAATACCTTTACAAGTGACCTGAGCTACCCCTGTGAGCGACTATCTAGTTTCCTCTCCCATGGTATAGAAATGGTCCTTCTGAAGAGTGAAGAGAGATTGTATTACATTCTGGTGTGGGAATGGGAAGAAATCAGATACCAGCCTGGGGTTGGAGAGAGTGGGGAGACACATCAGATGCTAGTCAGAGATGAGAACTAATAATTTAGGGGCTGAAATGTGTGTTGCCTGATGCTTCTCAGTATTGCTATGCTTTTGCTTTAGTTTATGATATGAGTTCCTATTTTCTAACCACAGCCATATCTAGGAGAAAAGAATTTTCCATGGGTTAAGGACTGAATCAATGTAGAATATCTTGAATCCAGGACCCAAATCCAAACTTGTGGATATAATGAAGATTATAAAATAGATTTCCTATAAATATCTAAAGAATCTGTTTCACAAACAAGATTCCTTGAAATATGTAACAACAGGGATAACTTTGCTCAAACACCCTCAAGTGAGGCGTAAAACAGGCAAACAAGTGCCTAACAAAAGTCTTTGATTCTTATGATTGAGATTTTCTGTATAATATCCAAGTAGAAGAGGGATTCTTCATAGATGGTGAGATCCCTGAGATAATTACATTTGTAGGTGACATTGGGCCAATTGAATCAATCCCTGGAACATTATAGAGTCTCCTAATTGAAAACCATAGTCCCTTCAAAAGGTTCAGCCTGACAGTCTACATAGGAAAAACAAAATGAATGAAGAATGACTATTGTCTAGTATACAGTTGGATTGTGCCACCCCTCCTTCCACCCCCCTCCCCACCTCCAGCCACACTGACATTGGAAATAGATAATGAACTGAATAGAACAATTTAATTAAATTAACAAAAAAGTTAACCAACAATTTAAAACAAAAGAAGATAAAAATTTAACAATGTAAAATGTATCTGGAATGTTGGGCAGCATTGGCAGTACTTTTAGTGATCCCATTTTCTTCCCAAAACAGAGCTAATCTTTTTAGTATCACTATTTTTCTTGCAATTCTGCATTGTGAATAATTTTGACATAACACAACATGCAAAGAATTCAAGTTGCAGGTCACCCAGTGGGCATAAGTACCCTGCATCATATTATGAACAAAGAATTGTATAGAACTTCATAGAAGATATTACCAGAGAGATGTATGATGGGAAAATGAAGCATGACAGTCATTTAGTGACTGACTAGCCAGTGGACAGCTCCCGTCATTCTACATTCAATATCAAGAGGTCTATTGGAAGCAACCACCAACCTCCACCTCTTCTACTAGTACATTGGGTAGATACCTAATGGAGACTTTATTAGAGGATATGGACAAGTGTTACACAGGATTAGAAGATCTGGTTAATTGCTATCAGAATTATTGATAGAAATATTCACAATAAGAACACAGTTTCATAAAAGTATGGAAGTATTATGAAATGAGGTTAGTATGTGGGGGTATACCTGTAAAAAACAGAGTATCCATTATATGGTGAATGAAACATCTTGCATGAGAAAAATTAGAGGAAGACTTTCAATTGCTCACATAGTCACTGAAGCATACACAAGACGGCATCCCAGATGCTAAGATTTGGTTCATCAAGTTTAATTTTAATGGGTCGCTAAGTTAGGCCTACCTAGAAATTACTAGGTAACTATAGTGCATCCTAAAATTTATACTGATTTTCATAATAAAACTGTTAAACTATTAACCCCTTTTCAATTGGATTATTGCCTTTAACAAGGGAACAAATCTTAACACTGGCTCTCAAGAGCAAAGAATTAATTTTTTTGCAATATATTTCTTATTGGTTCTGTTAGTGGGTCCTTAATAAGATAAGAAAATAAATATTCAGATACAATCTATCACTCTCTTGTCTTTCAATGAGTTACTAGCACAATAGCTGTTATATGGTACCTCATGTTTACTTCCTTGGAGGGGACATAGCCTCATTGCTTGAAATAACAAAACCAGAGGTAAAATCCTTAGCAACCCTGGTAACTTCACATACATAATTTTCAACCTTTAATCTGCTCTGCCTTGGCATTTGAGCTGTACTGGGAGTGTTGGAGACATAATGCAGGACTGAGGGATGTGGTTGAAAAACAGAGTACTTGACATACTCTTATTCTTTGTAAGATGTTTCAAATTGTTACAACATGTAAATTATGAACTTAAATTAATATAGCTGTCAGCCAAACACTTTTCAAAATATACTTCAATTGTTAATGTATACATACTTTAGTCCTTGCTAGCCCTGAAGAACTTAAACAATTTCATGTGACTTTATTATTTCAGCTTTAATAACCAGTCATACTCAAGAGTTACAGGTTTTTCAAAGAAGTATCTTGAATCTGAGGATATAAAATTGCTGGTTTCTGCATATGCATGATGACCTGTGGGCACTGATCCCAGCTTCTTCTCGGGTTGTCCTCCCACATGGGTTACCTGATTTGAGATGCCCTCTAAACTAAATATCATACCTCATTCCACAACAAACTTCTTTGCAAATTAGTGATCTCATCTTGAATGATAAAATTTCATTTTTGCAACTCCTTAAGGATCATTCTCCTAGGTATTAAAATTTTTTCTCTGATAAATACACTTCTTTCCCACTCAGCTCATGTCATTTTTCTCTTTGACTCATTGTACTAGCACCCACTTACTTTTCACATTAAAAAATTAGCTTTTCATAGATTGATCAATTGCTTTCACCTCTGTATTCTTTTTTTCCCCTTTCCCATACTTTCTCTATTGTAACATTAATGTTACCTTGACATCCTTCCAAATTCAACTTCTCCCCCTAACATATTTTTCTTGTGTTATACTAAATATTTCTTCCCACAATTCAGTTGCCCAAAAGGAAGGAGAAGGGATCAAGTAGGAACTTAAGAGAAAGGGTCTAGTCCTGCCTCTACCTCTTACTACTTGTATGTGAACTGGCTTGTTGCTTTCAAATAATCTTTTGAGTGGCTAAAGCAAATATAGCCTTAGAGGTTCCCCTCATATGTGGTGTCACATATCTTTAGTAAACTCATATAGAATTTTATGTCACAGGTAACTACAAAAATAAAATCCTATTCAACGATCAGCTCAATATTAATACCAAGCAAAACTTTTAAAAAGGAGCTAATGTCACCGAAGATGTTCACCAGCATCATGGAGGAAGACCTATATATTCCAAACAGAAGGCTTCTCTATCATTTATGAGGTTTTCTAAAACCTCCTATTTTCATACGACATCATACAAACTGCATTGAAGACTGAAGCCCAATAAAATTTGTGATCATTGGAAAACAAATAAGTCTAACTAGGCATACTGCTAAAACAAAATGGATGAAAAATATATTGCCCAGAGTAGTGGTAGTGAACTCAAATAGAAACAGGGCCACTAATCCACACATAAAGATCCCTATGGGCTGCATTTGAATTAGTTTTAAAGTATGTTATCTATATTTTATTGAATTTTTATTTATTTTGTTAATATTTTCCAACTACATTTTAATCCAGTTTGGGCTCCAAAGCATGTTTGACACCTCTGGTCCAGATGACAGCAAACAGTTGGATAGTCAGTCTGTTCATTTAGCTCATCAGTACATATGTCATGAACAGATACCGAAGATAGATTCTGAGTTCTGCAAAAAGTGAATAGGAGGAGTTTAAAAGTTAGATAAAATTTGGAACATTATGCAGTCCTTTTAGGTGATAACAAGTTCATTTAATATTGGCATTTTTAAAAGTAACATGAGCAAGAATCATAAAATATCAGTCTCAGAAGCATAAAAATTTTGGGTGATCCAAATGTCAATGGAAATACACATGGTAGTTATAAATTGTTTGCAGCTCATTTTGGTGTCAAAAACACCCTAATAAAATGTATGACTGGAAAGCAAAGTAGGTTGCTCCCATAGGATGATTGAAGGATAACACATGGACAGCCCAAATGCGACATTGGGACCTTCACAATCCAGAAAGAATCAGGGAAAGGCTTCAAACTCATTAGGTAGACCCAGTAGCGAGAACTGGCAAAGAGACATGGGTAAGACTCTCACAGGATGTAAAGACCTAGAGAGGTTGCAATTTGTACCAGTACAGTGGCTACATACACTATTAAGATGATAGATCCAATTAAGTATATATACATGAATATAATAAACTCTTAATTTACCAGAAACCAACAAAATCTAAAGCTTCAATTCATATATGTAGATATAGATACACATAATATTAAAGCAAACTCTAAGCATATATTTTATTATACACAAAGAAATATCATCGAATCTTTGAGTGGAAACCTCAGTGCCATAACTATGAAAATATAAGAAAAAATAAGTAAAACAAACTAAAAAAAAGATGAAGGACTTAGAACTTAAAGGAATCTTAGAAATATAGTAATGTAGTCCAATCTACTCATTTTGACAGAATTTTACATCAGACAGAACAAAGGTCAGAGACATTAAGTGACTTGTCCAAAGTGAGATAGGTAAAAGCAGCAGAGCTAGATCTGAATCCAGACCCACTGATTTCAAAGCCAGTACTCTTTCTGTGATACCATGCATATTGATAGATCTTGCTGTTACATAGCCATGTCTACTAGCTGCTTCCTTATTGCCTACAAATATGGCCATGTCTCCTTCATCCTCAAAAAGCCCTTTCTTGATCCATCCATCCCTGTTAGTTATCATCCTAAATCTCTCCTCCCTTAACTCTGAGAAGGTGGACTGCAATAGGTACCTCCACTTGCTTTCTTCTTACTGTCTTCTTAACTCTCTATAGTCTGGCTTCTGTCCTCATCATTCCACTAAACTGCTCATTCAGAAGCTACTAATGATCTCTTAATTGCCAAATCTAATGGCATTTTCTCAATCCCCACTCTTCTTGACCTCTCTGCAGCCTTCGACATTGTTGATCAGTCTCTTCTTAATTACCTCTCCTCTCTAGATTTTCATGACACTACTCTCCTTGGGTCTACTCTCTGTCTGACTGTTCCTCAGTCTCCTTTGCTGGATCTTCATACAGGTCACACCCACTAACTGGATATCCC
This sequence comes from Phascolarctos cinereus, assembly GCF_003287225.1. NCBI lineage: Eukaryota > Metazoa > Chordata > Mammalia > Diprotodontia > Phascolarctidae > Phascolarctos > Phascolarctos cinereus. The sequence goes on from NW_027555514.1 coordinate 164,374,667, forward strand.
AATTAACCTAGATATCCCTGTCTTGAGCTCTCTTCTCCCTTTATGCAATTTTGTTTATTCTCATCAGCTCTCATGGATTTAACTATCAACTCTATTCTGATTATTCTTAATTCCACCTATCCAAGACCTAATCTCACTGCTAACCTCCAGTCTTGGATCTTCAACTGGTTATTGGACATCTCAAATTGAATGTCCTATTTATGTCTTCAATTCAATATGTCCCAACCTGACTTTTTATTTTTTAAAATTAATGTTTTATTTTCCCCAAAATACATGGTTTGAAAATTTTTTAAAAAAGTTTTGAATTTCTAATTCTAAATCTTTCTCCTTCCCCTCTCCTCCCCCCTCCCTGAGACAGTAAGCAGTCTGATATAGGATATACAATCATGTACAATATTTCCATATTAGTAATTTTGTACAAGAAGACTTAAATGAAAGAGAAAGAGAAAGAAAGAAAGAAGGGAAGGAAGAAAGAGAAAATAGTATGCTTCAGACAACATTAGTTCTTTCTCTGGAGGCAGACAACATTTTTCATCATGAGTCCTTTGGGATTTTCTTGGATTATTGTATTGCTGAGGCTAGCTAAGTCATTCACTAGCTGACATATTCTTTAATATATGTATATACACACATATATATATATATATATATATGTATATATATATGAATATGTGTATATGTTGTATATATGCATTATGTACATATATACATATATGCACACATGCAACACCAATGTCGCACTGTGCTTTTGGGAGAAATAACTAAATAACTGATTAACAAGTTTATGTCAAGGACTTAATACAATATATAAAATGTTACAGATATGTGTAGCAATGAGGAGATAACCTGTTACAGTGGAAAGAATGCTACGTGGAGGAAGCTGGAGATTTCATACTGACTCAGCCACTAACTGGATTATGTATGAACTTGGGTAAGTCTTAGAACTCCTAGGAGCCTTCCTTTTTCCCTATCTGTAAACAGAGGGATATGGTTTTTGAGGCTCATTCTAGCTTTAATATTCTTTGATTCTACAGAGCTTTTTTTTTTTTGAAATAGACCAGTGGACAAACAATGACAGGAATTTTCAATGGAAAGCACTTAGGTGGAGCATGAGAACAATCTCTAGATATTTGAGAAATGTGCTTTGGAAAAGAGATTAGAATTCTGTTTGGCCCCAGAAACTAGGAGTAGGAGCAATATGTAGAAACTGAAGAGGCTTATTTAGGCTTTGTGTAAGTATAAACTTCTTGACAACCGTTTTTCAAGGAGAGGAGTGTTCAATTGTTCTGACTTTTTGTGATCCCCTTTGGGATTTCCTCAACAGAGATACTGGAGTGGTTTGCCATTTCCTTCTCCAGGTCATTTTACAGATATGAAAACTGAGGCAAACAGGGTTAAGTGACTTGCCCAGGGTCATACAGCTAATAAGTGCCTGAGTACATATTTGAACACTGAATCTGTCTTCCTGACTTAAGGCCTGGCACTCTATCCACTGTACCACCTAGCCACTCTTTTAACAACTACAGCTAATCAAAAGTGAAATGAACTACTTAAAGAAGTATTTGGTCATGCCCTCCCTCTCAGCCTTCCCCCCCCCCCGAAGCCTTCAAGCAAAGGTTGTATGACTTATTAAGGATATAGTGGAGGGGATTCCTGTTCAGCAGGGGGCTAGAGAAGATGACCACTGAAGCTCCTTCCAATTTAGAGATTGTATGGTCAGTCATTTATAACCCTGGTCCCAAAGCCCACACTAATTAAAGGATAATTTATCCACATTTGCTACATGGGGGAAAATACTATTCATTGTTTATTGGACTTATTGGTCTTTTCAGGTTCACACTACAATTTACTGTCAGTAATAATTAATAACACACACACACACATGCACACACACACACACACACACACACACACACACATTTTTAAAAGTTTATAAAGTACTCTCCTCCCAGCAGTCCTGGGTAGCAGCATGATCCAGAGGACAACATACTGGCTCTGTCATCAAAGAAGTTCAGCTTTCACTTTGGACACTTATACCTTGATCGCCTTTAGCAAATGACCTGAAATCAGCCGGTAGTTAGACTAGCCTATGAGAAACTTTACAAGTCTAGAGCTATGATTCTATGCAGAGCAAATACTGTTATCTCCATTTTACATATGAAGAGAGGGGGTTCTGGAGTGGTAAAATGCCATGCTTGTCCATGGCATATAGTTGTGTCAGAGCTAGGATTTGAACCCAGATCATTCTCAATTACAGATTCAACACTCTTTTCACTATGCAACATTGCCTTTCCAGCAGCTTCATTTTTGAAAATGAAAGATGTTTTAAAAATTTATATGTATTTTAAGAAATGATATTTGTTACCTTGAGCTCTGGAGCATTTGTGAGTAAAGATTTAGGATGCTGGAAGCCTGATCCTGACTCAACTAATAACTTTCTGGCTCTGGGCAAGTCTCACAACCTCTTTGTGCTATGGCATTTGGTAAAGTGTGACAATATCTGTGGGCTCCGTAAATGTTATTGTTGATTGCTCAGGATTATGAAATCTTAGGTCATTTCTCTATTCTAAAGCTGTTGTAAGAATAAATCAAATAACACATGTGTAGGTCTGATGGAGCCATTTAAAACCTTACTTTGTTTCCCTGCTATCTCTGTTTTTGTTTTAAAATCTTTAGATTTTGAGGTAAGGCAGCATTGATGCCAGGAAGGACTGTTAGTTAATTAATAAGCTATTGTATTCAGATTAAGTCAGATGGACTCCTGTCTGTGAGAACAGATGGAAAGTTGGACATTATGACTTCTTTTTAAGTGACCAGATAACTTCCTCCTGAGCGCTTGTGGGAGATGAAGAATTTTGATTTTCCTGGAGGAGGATGACCACAATGTAGTTGTATCATTCTTGTTATGGTTTTTATGAGGAAAAGAAGAAGATTCTCAAAAGAAGTGGAGAAATAGGCTCATACCTTTTTAGTTGAGAAGGAAAGCTAGAAAATAGAGTCAAGGACTCTCTTCTGACTAGTCTAGAAAGGAGTCAGTGAATAACTTCCTCAGCTGAGAAATGAGCTGTGAAAGAAGTTGTCAGGCATTGAGATCCAGTCAAGAAAGGTGTCTGTAGCTATGTAAAAGAAAGATTTCTACAGGTCAGAGAATAATACTATGCATTAGATTTTCTGCACTGAAAACAGAAAGCATCTAGAAGAGTATATGAGAATATATTTTGTTTCAATTTTATAGCTTTTTTTCTTCATTCTGAATTATGTTAATAAATAGATATTTATTCATACAACAAACATTTATTCAACATCCATTATTTTTAAGACATTTGTTTTAAAGAAAAAAACTCCATTTTTATACAAAGTCATGCCAATCTGCTATCCCATTCAAATATACTCTTGAATTTACTGTTTGTTGCTGCTCAAACCATAAGCCTGGTGACAGAGAAATGAAACTGCAGGGATAATGATTCAGATACGGTTCAGAAACCAAAACACTTACTGCCAAATCCATGCCTTGGTGCTAAAAGTTTTGGGATGTAGTATTGGGAAGCTCTTTCTGTGACAAGGGCATAATTGTATTCAATGTCATGCAGGGAGATGGGGTATAGAGTGGTTGGGGGTTTTCTAGGCTTTTGCTTCTAATCCTCAGATATACATTTTACCAGGTATTAAATATTAACCATGTGCAAAGTTTTCTGGTAGATGATGGAGATACAAAGATGGTATCCCTGACCTCAGAATGTTCTTGTTTCTTAGAACTGATAGCCTATCTGACAAACAATTGGTGCAAGTGATAAGTGATATAGGAGAGAGAACAGAGGACTTAACTAATCAGGGAAGGCTTCAGAGGGAAGGAGAGAATAAAAAATGAAGTGAGCTAAGTTAGAAAGAAGTGTATTTATTAGAGTCAAACTGAATATTTAGGAAGATAAGGTTTTTTTTTTGTTTGTTTTTACTTTTAATGAAGTGTCAGATGTCCTCTGCCCACCACTACTTAAGGTCATTCAAGTGTTAGGATACAGAACCTTCTGATCCTATATCCTTCTCCATGTTATGAAATTGGATATGCAGAATTTCTGTAAACCATTCAATGCATGCCAGTAGATTTCTGTACCTGTTCCTTTAAAATCGGGATGCTCTACTATTGCTCCAAAGGCAGCATAGCCACTGGATTTGTGGTCAGTGAAAGTTCTTGTATAATCAAACCAATCTTTTCACGATCCTGAGAAGTAACTTGGTTCTGTCAAGGGATAAATCCCCCAAGGCTGACCTCAGCCTTGTGGACCAGATTCCTGTATGTCTAGGACCTGCCTGGGTCCCTGAGGGCCACCTGTTCCCATGTTTAATGGCCTGGGTTCCTAGAGTATCCCATGCATGGGACCTGTGGGGCCAGGGTCTCTTGTATCCATGTCCCTACTCTCCATTGTCCTTGACTCTAAACTTTAGACCTCCATCTCCCTGGCTTTCATTCCTCTGGCATCCATCCCTTGGGGATCTCTTTCACCTCTGCCATCCATGCATAGACCCCTCTGATCCACCATGGATCTTCTGGGCTTTTCCATTAGAGGCCAGTTCTGTCCCAGTGGTACTCCCCTCATCTCTTGGGGAGGGACACAATTATGATATTTGTATTTCTGCCACAGCCAAATGATATCTAGGTTCCAAATGTAAGTAGATCTCCATCTTAGGATGAAAGGGGAATGGAGCCTAGGGACACTTCTCCACATTATTTGGGTCAAAATGTTCCTAAAAGGGGGGAGAGCAGGTTTTTGATGGGGAAAAAACCAAATGATCAAATGGTCTGCTGCAGAATGAAAGAACATCACACAGAGGAAGAAGAAAACAATGGTACATTTGGATTTTAAAAACAATGAGTCTATTCTTGAAAAGGAGGGAGCTAGAAGACCTGAGGAAGAAACAGTTACTCATTTCCCCTGGAATGATAAAATTTAACTATAGAGGGATCATCTGGGGAAGACAAGACAAAGAAGGAAAGAGTTTTGGTGGTTTGTGACACAGTGTGAAGGGGGTATTTAAGCAGCTCTTCTTTGATGTGATAACAATAACAGAGACCTGTGTCTTACCTGGGCATGTGTCTAAGAGAACCTCCAAAGACTTGGTGAAAATGAATAACTATCACCAACTCCCATTATTTCATGTAGGGATAAATGATCCTGCCACAAGAAGCCAGGAAATTATTGCCAAACAGTACAAAATCTAGGAAGAGAAAATGAAGGTCACAAGGGCACAGACTTTGTTTTCTTCACTACTGACCATAGAGGAAAAGGGATACAAAAGAGAAAAAAATAGTTTGGGAAGTGAATATTTGGATAAGAAAAATGCTTTCTGACAGTGGAACTTGGATTTCTGGACCACAGCTTAAAATATCAGAATGACAAGCTCCTGGTCACTAAAAGAGTACAACAAACACAGTCTTGTATAAATGTATTGGACTAATGTCTTGAAAATCTAATCAAAAGATCTTTACAATTTTGTTTTAAAGATGGGGAAGGGAGGAAATTGTGCATATATATGTATATACACACATACACACACACACACACATATATATACACACACACACATATATATATACACATACATACATATATATGTATATGTATACATACATATATATATATATATATATATATATATATATATATATATGTATACATACATATATATATATATATATATATATATATATATATATATATATATATATATATATATATATATACACACACATATGTATGTATACATATCCATCAAGCTAGATATCTTAGAGAATAGCTGCCATTTAGGAAGAATATCATTGGAGACACCAAGAAGTTCAAAATACAATAAAGAATCCAGTAATGAAAAGCCATGGACTCAAAACTGTGTACATAAATACTTCTCATTTAGGCAAAACAGGAGAAACCAAAATTCAAGGAAGCAGTTAAGGAAGGAAGCAATAGAGGAAGTATCATGGAGATTTGGTGAGGGTGAAACCTTTGACTAGACTATGGCTCTGGATGCATATAACTGATACAAGGGAAACAGGATAAGTAAAATTAAGAAGGGGTATCATCGAATGAACAAATGAATAAATACACATTCAAGCACAAATTATGTGCCAAGCTTAGCTCTATTTGCTAGGGATCCAAGTTATGAAAGTGAGGCAATCAAGGAGCTCATTCTGTAACAGGAGAGCACAGCACATATAGGAGAATGAACCAGTGAAGAGAATGTGTGCTTTAGAAGTCTGAGTGATGATGACCTAGAGCCATGGGGCAGTCAAGAGTCACGTGTTTTCCAGAAGCAATGGTAGCATTTATTTGACTTCTGTTCTAAAAGAAAGAATAGAAAAAGGGGGTGAGGTTAGGAGGAGAAGCCATATTTGTCTAGTATCAGGGCAGAGGAGAAGAAATATCTGTGCAGCCAAGATAAATATGGGGATCAGAGGTGAAACATGTCATATCTACACAACAGATGTGAAGATGTCTAAGATCTCCTATATAAAGAGTGGGTTAGGGAACTTTGTATCTTTAAACTCAACCATCAGGATAGCTAGGCCCAAGAGTGGAGTTTCAGAGATGAGTGGGTACTCTCAGGAGGGAGATGCACTACTAAAAGGAAATTATCAGGACACTTCATGAAGTGGCCACACTCAAGTGTGTAATAGAGATGGAAAGGAAAACGTCATAGTCTAGATTTGGGGAAAACAAACTGTAAAAAGTTCAAAAGAATCTGAGGTAGGATGCCCACAGACTTAAAATGAAAGGACAATTCAGTACAGGAAGGATAGAAAACTGTCCAGCATATAATTATGAAGACATAAAGATAAATAATTCCTGTGAGAAAACACAATGGAAAACATTTGAAGAGGCTGATGTGTATGCATAGGGCACTCACCAACTAATGAGATTAGATTTAGATTTTTTTTTTAAAGTTAAGTACAAAAGATGGAAATAAAATCAGTTAATGGAGGATGGATACAAGAGCACAGAATAATCTTGTAAGGAGAATTTTCAGGAGTGGTAAAATTTGCTCCCCTTCCTTCCTTTATACCTTGGCCTAATTTGTATTGCCTCCATCAGTTTCAGGTTCAATAGAGAAGAAAACTTCTGGTAGTCATTAAGGATTATGGCTGATATCCCATAAAACAGAGGTCCTTTATGCAAAGGTCTACCTAGGAGCACCACAGAAATTTCACCTACACACAGACACATACGATTCATATGCTCTTGAGGCACAATTGTAGCACAGTATCAAAGAGAAAGATGACACACACACTAAACTGACACTAAGCAGAAGAGTTACTGCCTGGATGTTTCAGAATAGGGAGTAAATTGGAAGGCAAAATTGCATTTTCACTCAAAACCACAGCTATTCAAAATGAGTACAGAGCTACCTTTCCTTTCATACAGAAAAGATCATGCTGCTATATAGGGTTTATGCTTGATCAGGTTGGAAAAAGCAAATCAAGGAATACAGATAACAGGAGTCTGAAAGCAGGCTTGATAAAGATAGGGTCTCAATGCTAAAATACCACATCCCACACTTGGGCTGATTTTTAAGAACTTAAGAGTACTTTAAGAAGTTGTATCCACTCAAGGAGAGGCAGTGTAGGATAGCAGTCAGAAGAAAAGTCTTGTACTAGGCTAGTGACCATGGCAAAGTTCATTGAACCTCTCAATGTCTCAAGCAATGCTTTAAGACCATAAGATATAGATAGATAAATTGGCTCCTTACTCTGATGAGATGGAAAATCATGACTAAAATTAGATAGATAATAGATAAGTATATAGGTATGTCTCAATTAAAGAAAATAACTAAAACCATAAACATGGGCCTTATTCTAAATGGTCTTTTTAGTCTCCTGATACAACTGGTTTAGGGCTTGAACCAAGCCATCACTTGGGTAGTTTTAGGCAAAGAGTTACCTGATTTTGGCTTACTCACTTTACTGCTTCAATGTTGAGGTACAGACTGTGAAGAGGACAATGAATTAATTTGTTTTGACACAGCATCCATAAAGATGCACAGTATCCTTGAATATGAAAGGTGCTGTACCAATCCCTAGGTTTCTAGGACACTGGCCTTTCAAGAGTTTCAAATGAATGATCATGAAGCATTTCAGTCTCAAAAGAAAGCAACCAAAGAGTCGATAAAAATCCCAAATGGAACAAAAGTCTATTGTTTCATACATACATTTGCCCTTGAATAAATTGTTCCTTCACACACATACTATTGTTAGCTGGAGATCTAAAAGATTGTTGTGAAGCTACATTCGCTGTACTTTATGCCACTCGGGTAAAACAGAGTAATTCTCTTCCAGATCTTAATAAGGGACAAATTCTGTCTCTAATATCTATTGCCATTGTCACATACAGAAATCATAATCTGAGCCCTCTGGCTTTTTTTGCTAATCCAATTGATCTCAGGCCATCTAACATCTATAATCATTTTTATTTAGTTGTCACTTTAAATACCCAGAAAAGATCTTACTTAAAATGAGGTCCATCCAGGTCTACTAGAGATAAAAACTTAGGAAGTGATGACCTGCTTATGCTCTCTTTATGTGAATGAATAAATGAATGCATAAGTGGATGAATAAAAAAAAAAGTTTATTAAGCAGTCAAACTGTGCCGAAAACTGTGCTAAACATTAAGAAACAAACAAAAAATAATAATAAAAGTGAAAACAGTCCCTGGCCCTCAAAACCTTTACATTATAATTGGAAGAAAGAGTACATATTGTCTATCAGACGCTTGCCTGGGGAGACAACCATGTCTACTCCATCCTTAAAAAAACCCTCACTTATCTATCCATACCCATTAGTTATCATGTCATCTCTCTCTTCCATTTCAGGTCTAAACTGATTTAGAACGCCATATGTAATCAGAGTCACCACTACCTTTCCTTGCACTCATTTCTTAACTCTCTAAAGTCTGACTTCTGACCTTATAATTCAATAGAATTTCTCTCTCTCTCTCTCTCTCTCTCTCTCTCTCTCTCTCTCTCTCTCTCTCTCTCTCTCTCTCTTCTCTCTCTCTCTCTCAGGCAATTGGGGTTAAGAGACTTGCCCAGGGTCACACAGCTAGTAAGTGTCAAGTGTTTGGTCTGAGGCTGGATTTGAACTCAGGTCCTCCTGACTGCAGGGTTGGTGCTCTATTCACTGCACCACCTAGCTGCCCCTAGAAATTCTCTCCAAAGTTATCAATTATCTCTTGATCACCAAAAAAAGATTTTTTTAAAAATCCTCATCCTTGACCTCTCTCCAGTCTTTGACAATGGTGATCACCCCTTAACATTGATATTCTCTTCTCTCTAGAATTTCATAACATTTCTCTCTTCTGGAACTCCTTAAACAATTCTGGCCACTTCTCGGTCTCTTTTGCTGGATTCACATCTAGGTTATGCTTGCTGACCATAGGTTTCTCTCAAGTCTCTGACCTAAGCAATCTTCTCTTTTCCCTCTATACTGTTTTGCTTGGTGATCTTATTAGGTCTTATGAATCTCTATGCAGATGATTCTCAGATAATTTTATCAGACTCTTCTCTACTCACCTCTAGTCTCACATCTCCAAATGCCGACTCAACATCTGGTACTGGATGTTCCATAGACATCTTAAATTTGATATGTTTTAATATTTAACTCATTATCCTTCCCACAAATCCTCCCCCTCTTCCCAACTTCCCTATTATTCTTTAGAGTCTGTGATCCTCATAGTCACCGAGGCTTATAGCTTCAGTGTCATCTTCTATTCTCTCACCTCCTCCACTTCCCTATATCTAATCTGCTGCCAACTCCTTTCATTTTACCTTCTCAACATCTCTTACAAGTCTCCTTTCCTCCAACACTATCACTACCATAGTGAAGGCCCTTATCATCTCATACCTGGACTATTCCAATAGCCTTCTGATCCCCCTGCCTCAAATCTCTGCTCAGTCTAGTTTATCTTCTTCTCAGCAAAGTGTTCTTAAAATCCAGGTATAATGTTATTATTCCTCTATTCAACCCATTCTAGTGACTCCCTATTACTTCCTTGAACAACTATAGAATCCTGTTTGGCTCTTAAAGACCTTTAAAATCTGGCTGTATTCTACTCTTCTAGTTTTCTTACACCATACTCTCCTCCATACTAAATGATCCTTTGACTCTGGACTCACTGATATTTCTCTCAAAAGAAATGAAAGGATTTGGGGCTTGATTTCTCATTTTGGAGATTACTGCAAGAAGATGGCTATAGAATAGAGTGAACTATGTCTGAGCCTTACCTGTACTTATTTTGTTAGCAGTTTTAAAGCACTGCTTTTCCAAAAAGCTTAGTTTCAAGAAGAAAACCTTATTTTCATAGTATATGTTTAGTTTCCCCATCTGTATAAAATTTTGTGAGGAAAATCTACACATGTATCAAGGACATCCTTGATTAGGTTATTAGGGAATAGGGAGGCTTTCACGAGTGATATTCTATAGTAAGCCAAATTTTTATGATCATACAACTGACTGAAAGGTATAGAGGATGCGAGATCCAACTGAGCTTATTAGTTGTTGTATATAAAAAGTATTTCATTAGGTAGAGAAAAATGCTGAGCAAAATATATGCTCCAACAAAATATTTCTCTTATATATGTCAAAATTGTTTAAGATTCCTTCAAGGATATAATAAGAGATAGCCTTGATCGATAGCTATCTGATTATTAATGTCTAATGAGGAATAAAACAAGGAGACATGTTTTTCAAAAGGTATTTTTTACTTTTACTCTTATCGAGGAGATTCAGCAGATAGTCCAAATCTAAAAGGAGTCTCTACACATGATAAGGTCTCCTAGATGCTCCTGTTGGTATATGACAATGTATTTGTTGCATTATAGCTAATAACAGTACAGAACTTTCTAAATTTAATTCACAGTAATACAAAAGAGTTTGGTCTAACTATCCATATAGGAAAAAAATAGAAGAAAATGTTTAGTATGATATACAGTTTTATCAGCAACCTATAGAGCTTTCCAATAAGTGTTTTATACATATATATGTATATAAACACATGCACACACATATATACACACATACACATGTATACACAATCCCTATTTATGCAGATATTTATACAACACACATGTATATAAACACATGCCACACTGCATACAGTAGAATCTGTGACATTGACATATGAACATATATACATGTCATGTATATTGACATATCAATATGTTCATGAGATGCATGTATGTCACAAACACTACTCCCTGTGCCACATATGTGACAGATCCTCCCGCAAGTATAATAAGTATTTATACCATGAGACATACATGCAACAGGATTGTTGTGCTCCAGTACCTGTATATATGCAGTAATGAATAGGGGAGGGGCTAGAAGAGAGGAATCTAGGTGTGCCTTCTTTAAAAGGTTCAGAGAAAGAATAGTCCTCTCTCTTAAAGGTAAAAATATTTGATTTGCAACCATAATATGTCTAATCTAGAGGAATTACTTCAGATTATTATTTTTCTCTGCTTATTTATTACCGTGGGCTATCTAAGAAAGCTATCATTGCCACCACCACTTGGTTTGGGAGTTCCCTGAGACAGTCCATTACTTGGCTGCCTCCCCAGTGGGTACTGTACAAGACTCTGTTTCTATTGTTCAAATAACAACATGCAAATAAATATTAATGGCCACTAAATACATCTTACATAATATCAGAATAAACAATGGCATAAGACTAGACAGAAATCCTGGGATTGGGGTATAGAGAAGGGAAATTGCTTTGGGGATATCGTAGATACGGTCCGCTGCTATAGTAAGACCATACATTCAAGACATATGGTGGGTGTAGTCATGGACTGTTTCCATTCATATCAAAGAAGTGAAGCACACACTTGGGAAGAGTACTGCAACCAAGCTTGTAGCTTTTTCCCAGCACAGAGAAATGAGAGAAGAAATTTATCTTCAGGTCAGCAGGAGCCATCTTATCCAAACTGTCCCTTAGGGCCACAATACTCTTTGGTCACAGTCATTCCTGTCCTGCCATACCTGCATTACTAACCAGGATGGCTACTGTTGCTCCAGGAACAATGGTATCTTTCAGTTTTTGGATAACAGAGCGTATGTATACAACTCTGATATAAATGCTTGACTCTGCAAAAGTCTAAGCGGCCTTTAGGATGGAGGACACAGTTTGGTGACTCGAGTTATGCTTTTTTTCCTCCTCCTTTAATGTGTCTTTCCCAGAACCCTCACAAACAATCCCTGAAAATTTCACACTGTTCATGACCTCAAAACCCAACTGAATCCTGGAAGAGTATGACTCTCTATAATTACCCTGGTGTAGGACCAGATTCCAATCATTATGGACACACAACCCACGGACACATGAGATATGTGATAGTTTGGATGACAGATGAATATAGAGACAGACAGACAGACAGATAGAGGTGATAGAGATAGATATAGAGAGATGATATAGATGATACAGATGGTATAATTATATAGTGTGGATAGTACAGATAGAGATACTGAAGAGAGATTGCATGGACAGATAGGAGAAAGGGAATGATCCAATTTTATACACTCTTGAATAGTACCTGCAAATGAGGAGAAGTAGAAGAGAAGAAAGTGAATTAAACTATTTTTTTTCCTTGTGAAATTATAGAGTATTTTTCAATCTTCTCCCAGAAACAAAATCCCAATACCTGACATAAAAGCACTTAACAAATGCTTGATGATTGTTTAACACTAATAATTTCAGTTACATCAAATGGCTACAAAGCATGGAAATCTACCATTTATGAAGAATTACAGAATTGTAGAACTGCAGAGGAGGATCACCTTAAGGACAGTGGATGGGCATGTAGAAGGCATAAGTAGACTGCAATAAAACATAAACAAAGAATTATTTAGGAGAATTGATGTAAATGATACATGGATCTGTGATCTCATCAATTTGGAAGTTCTCTCCAATTATGCATTTTATCACTCATCAATACTCTCTTTATGGATAAGACACATTCAGAGTATTTTGGAAGGAATACTTCCATTAATTACATTGTGAATCCTTTGGCTTTTTGGAATAGAAACAAAAAAAAAAGAGGAAAAGGGAGAACAGAGAATGGGAGGCCTGAGAAGTTGCTAATAGAAACTCAAATTTAGCAAATATTTAAAAGCTTATAGATGCAGAGTTTGGATAAGACTGTTTCTGGCCTCATAAAATTTTCATCAAGTGGGAAAATAAGACACAAATGTAATTGACTCTACAATATTACCTGATAAATGCTTGCAAGTCCAAAATACAGCTCTTTGTGAGGTCCAAAGAAAATAAAAGTTCACCAAGTGGATCAGGGAAAGCATCATGGATGAAGTGTCATGGTGTCACTTGAATCAGATTTTAAGATGGATATTAGAATTCGAAAGGCAAGCAGTAAGAGGGAGGCCATATTTATATTGTAAAAACATATTAAGCATGAGGGAATGTCATGTATATTATACTGAAGTATGATAGCAGTCAGTCTGTCAGTCAATTAGCATTCAATAAGCACCTATTACTACTAGCACCTACTACTAGCTAGGAACTGTGATAAGCATGGGGAAGGGGGAGTACAAAGAATGACAAATCATAGTCACTGCTCTCAAGGAACTCACAGTTTAAGAGGGGAGATAACATTAAAACAGCTACAAAATATACACAGGGTATGTTGGAGATGATCACTGAAGGAAGACACTAAGAAGATTAAGACTGGGAAAGACTTCTTGTAGAAGGTAGGAATTTAGCTGAGAATTCATGAAAGCCAGGAGGTGGAGATGAGCTGTAAGGGAATTCTCAGCATGGAGAATAGCCAGTGAAAATGCCTAGAGTCAGGATACTGAGTGTTGTGTGCAAGAAATAGCAAGGAGACCAGTATCACTGGATGACAGAATATATGGGGAGGTTTAAGGTATGAGAAGACTGGAAAGATAGGAATGGGCAAGTTTACAGAAAGCTGTGAAAGCCAAACAGAAGATTTTATATTTGATCCTGGAGGCAATAATAAGACACTGGAGTTTACTGACTAGAGATGTGATGTGATCAGATTTTTGCTTTTGGAAGCTCAATTTGATAGCTAAGTAAAGGATAGAATGGAGTGAAAAGAGACTTGGGGCAGGGTGAAGCAATCATCAGACCATTCTAATAGTCTAGGAATTTAATTGTCTACTAGTCTAATAGTTTATGGCCTGAACCAGGGATTGTCAATATCACAGAAGAGAAGGAGGTTGTGTAACAGAAATGTTACAAAGGTAGAAATAAGACTTGGCAACTGATGAAGGATGACAGAGTGTGACAGCAAGGTTGTGAACCTGGATGACTCATGATGGTGGTACTCTGCATAGTAATGGGAAAGTTAAGAAGAAGGGAAAGTTTGGGGAAAAGATAATTAGTTCATTTTTAGACATGTTAAGTTTAAAATGCCTACTACACATCCAGTTTCAGATCTCCAATAAGGAGCTGGATTGAGGGTCAAGACAGAGGGATAGATAAATAAATCTAAGAATCATTTGCATAGAGATAATAGTTAAATCCATGGGAGCTGATGAAATCACCAAGTGAAGAGAAGCATGCCCAGGTAGAGAGCCTTGAAGGAAACTGATGATTAGGAAGCATGAAGAGGAGAAGAGTCAGCTAAGGACACTCAGGAGTAGTCAGTCATAGAGGAAGAATATCAGGAGACAGCAGTTTCTAAAAAAACCTAGAGAGCATTAAGAAGTGGGTGACTGACAGTGTCAAATGCTGCGGAAAGGTAAAGAAGAATGAGGATTGAGAAAAGACCATTACAGTTGGTGATTAAGAGAGGAAAGGTTAACTTTGGAGAGATCAGTTTTAGGTGAATGATGCATACAGAAGCCAGATTGAAAAGAATTAAGAAGACAGTGAGAGGAAAGGAGACGGAAGCATTGATTATTGGCAGTTGCCTTCTCAAGGAGGTTATTGAGAACAGATATAAGATGATAGCTAGCAGGGAAAGATGGAATAAATGAGGGTTGCTTTGATGATGAGGGCAAAATGTTTATTGGTGCATATTTAAAGGCAGTAACAAAGGAGCCAATAAAGAGAGATTGAAGATAAGTCAGAGATCCAGATGGTGGAAGGGGCAGTCTGCTGGAAAAGACCAGGTAGTTTAGTATTACTTATGCAAGGAGAGGAAATTGCATTGGCAAAGAGAAGGGCTACTGCTTCTCATGAGGTAGGGCTGAATGAAGAGAAATTGGCAGAAAGCATGGGAGGGATGTGGGATAAGTAAGCAAAAGGGAAGAAGAGAGATCTGAATAGTCTAATTTTTTTTCCCAGTGAAATATGCATTCAGGCGGGGCAGCTATGTGGTATAGAGAATAGAGTGCTGGGTCTGGAATCAGAAAGACTCCATCTCCCTAGGTTCAAATCTGGCCTCAGATATTTATCAGTTGTATGACCATGGGAAAGTCACTTAACCCTATTTGCATCAGTTTTCTCATCCACGAAATGAGCTGGAGAAGGAAATGGCAAACCACTCTAGTATCTTTGCCAAGAAAACCCCAAATGGAGTCACAAAAAGTTAAACATGACTGAAACAACTGAGCAACAATGCATCCAGGTTCTCAGTCATTTGGGAGCATTGGGTTTGGGGGAGCTACGTTCAGGCAGGGGTTAGGATAGGGAAGAAGACTGCAAATGAATCAGTGAGCTACTTGAGGAAGAAGTGGAATGACTTGGCCGATAATGACAAGATTATGGATAGGTATATGGAGTGAACCTTAAGACAGTGCTAATTTGTTTACTGATGGTGGTAAGAGGAAAGGAGGGAAGGAATAGAAGAAGAGTGAGGAGCAAAGAATAATCCTTCTCTTCCTCTTTACCTAATGCCTATGTATATGTGGAGTGAGTCTAGAAGGAAGAAAGGGAGAATAGTTAGAAAAGATGAATCCTGGATCAGTGGTGGTAAGAGGTGAAATATCTTGAGATAATTAGATTTTCAATAGCATAGAAAGATATAAGGTATTTCAAGATGGTAGGGGATGATAAAGTGTCAGCAGATACTTGCACATTGAGGGTATGCTTAACTCCTGATTGGGTCTGGTTTGAAGACATATTCCTGTACTCAGGCTTGGTGCAAAAAATCCTGATGTCTGAGACTATCAAGAGTCGGTAGGTTGAGGTGTTACTTTTCACATAAGGATCAGTGAAAGCCTCCATATTTGCTAATAGATCCAATCTCTCCTTTGAACATCAGGCCCACGTCACCAACCACCTTCTGAGAATTTTCATTTCTAATTCCCATCACCATTTCAATTTCAACCTGTCAATGTGCCTTCAAACTTTCCTACTCCTCTTGAAACTACCGCTACCCTTCCAGTCCTCCAAGCTCAAACCTCCAAGTCAACCTTGATTTCCTCCCCTTAATTTACCTCGCGTATCCAATTTGTTGTCATGATTTACTGATTCCACATCTTTCCCCATTTTTCTATTCAATTTGACACACCTATTGTAATAGCCTTTTAATTAGTCCCCCTGCTTTCAGTCTCTCCTCTTTCTAATCCACCCTCTACAAAGCTGCCAGAGTAATATTCCTAAGATTAAACTTCCTAAGGATCAGATCTAATCATGTTACTCTCTTATTTGCCTATATTCAGTGGATCCCTATTGCCTTGAAGATAAAAATACAAAGTCCTCTACTTGATATTTACTTCGTGTTCCTTTAGCAAATTCTATATTCCAGTTACTTCTTGAACTCTACCTTTTATCTCTAATTCAATTCAGTTAACTTTTGTTAAGTACCAACTATGTGCCTAGCACAGTGCTGAGTTATGGAGATACAAATAAAAAAAATACAGTCCCTGCCCTCAAGGAGCTTACAGTCTAATAGGGAAGACTACACACAAAAGGAAGCTGGATGTGGGGGAAGTTGGGGATAGTAGATGGTACTATGGCTTGGGGGCATCTTGTTCTATGGAGTTAAAACCAAGTAGAGATGCAGGTGGAAAGTGGAGTGAGCTGAAAAGTCCAGGTTCTGCCCTCTATGAAGAAAAGCTCCCTACTCTGTTCTTTCACACAGGCTGACCCCTATGCCTGGAATGCACTTGTTCCTCTCCTCCTAAGACCTCTTTTCCTCCTCTTAAAATCCTTAATATCCTTCAAGCCTCATCTCAAATTCTGGCGTGAAATGCATTTCCTGATTTTCCCTCTTTTTAGTATTCTCATCCTTGGATTATCTATTAACTACAACAATATTTGCTTATTTGTATTTGTATACATCCAGTGTATGTTCCTAAAGAATAGTGACTTAGTTCCTTTTTTTCTTTGTATCCCAAACTCCCAATAAATATTTATTGAATTGAATTGAATTGTGGTGTTCATTTTTGTTAGCTTCCTGTTTCCTCTTGAAAATCACATGGCAGAAGAATCACTGAAGTGCTGTAATGCATACTAATCCGTGCCTAATGTCTTTAAAAAATGGAGTTTGAACTATTTGCTTGAGTCTATGAGAGGAGACAATGGTTATGGTCTTGTGGGCATAACTGCCATGCCAAACTTCTATTGTGAAATTTTAGGTTCATACATTTAACTAAAATAATTACAGAATATGAGGATAAAGAGGAAATTATTCTAGTTGAATTACAGAAAGTAAAAATTGTAGAATATAATTTAAAATAAACAATTTATTTAGAATCAAAACACAATATACACCACAAACTAAGATATACATTTGTCCTTATTAGATTGTTATTAATGAAAAAATTGTATCTCATAGTAAACTTGTGTTATATAGTAAAAACACATCTATGCATAAACTATACATGCAATATATACACATTCTTTGATACAGAAGAATTAGAATGATTGACTGAAGTACTTTAGGCACATTTTATTCAATAAGAATTCCATATGTTCAGTTCAATTCAAAATAATTCATTAAATGCCAGGTGCTGTGCTGGGCATTGGATATTAATTACTTTAAATTCTCAAATAATGGGCACTGATTGATTGGGGTGTGTGTGTGTCTGTGTGTGTGTGTGTGTGTGTGTATGTGTGTATGTGTGTGTGTTTATGTATATGTGTGTATTTGTGTGTGGTTCAAATTTGTGATTTTAATCGATAAGGGGAACTCTTTAAGTGTGAAATTTTCCATAGCTGCAGATCAATAACTTTCCTCTAAATTATGGTCTTAGAAAGTGGCCTGGGTGTCCTAAAAGATTAAATGACTTGCCTGTGCTCTTTCAGCTAGTGTGTGTCAGAGGCTGGGCTTGACTGCAGCTCTTCCTGACTCTGCTGGCAACCCTCTATCCACTGTGGTGTCAAACTCAAATAAGAAAGGGGTCACTAATCTATTCATAAGGATCCCTGTGGGCAACATATTGACTTCATTTTAAAATGTAATGCTATCTTTGTTTTACTGTATTTTTCTTTATTTTATTAAATATTTTCCATTACATTTTTAATTTGGTTCTGGCTACACTCAGGATCAGCTACTATATCTCAGTATAAACCATGTTGTTTTTGGAAGGACTAAATAAAGGATATTTTACTATGTTTTTATGATTGTTCAGTCATTTTTTAATCGTGTACAACTCTTCATGACCCCATTTGGGGTTTTCTTGGCAAAGATACTATAGTGGTTTGCCATTTCCTTATCCAGCTCATTTTATAGATAAAGAAACTGAGGTAAACAGGGTTAAGTGACTTGTCCAGGGTCACATAGCTACTAAGTATCTGAGGCTGAATTTGAACTCATGAAGAGAATCTTTCTGACTCCAGGCTAGGCACTCCATCTAGTACACCACCTAGCTGCACACTCAATATACTATGTTAATGGAAAGTCAGTGTTCAGCTTCATTTAACAATTTGTAGGATTATGGACAAATCAGGCCAAAAAACCCAGTATTCACCATTTGTCCCTGTAGCATGGTGATAATACATTGCAGGACCATATCCAACTTTAGCATCATCACTGATAATTCAAACTAGTCTAACTACTAGATGTTACTGTGGTGTCTAGCTATCTATGCTTTCCTTATTTTCCACTCTCTTTGATAGCTGGGCAGAGTTGAAATAACTATCTCTACCTACTAGCACAAGATTTGCTCCTCTAGCTCCTTTATCCTTCTTCTCTCTTTGTCTCTTTAGCTGCTCACACTGGGGTTAAGAAGTGGTAGAATGGAACTGCTTAACCTCAGGCATCAGAGCTAAATCTGCCATTATAATACAAGCTCTCTCTAAGGGGAAAAGAAAGACTCAGACTCCATTTTAAGATGCTCTGCCTGTTCTGAGATTTAGTGGGTTGTTGGAAATAAAATAAAATGTAACAAAATAAAATAAAATAAAAATTTACTCTACATCACCCAAAGGTAATGTTTAGTGATTAAAAGGTAGAGAAAAGGACAGTGTACTTATCACTGGAAAAAGAAAGCTCTAGCTATTTGTGCCCAGCGGAGCTAAACCCTCCTTGAAACTGTATGGTAGATATTCTGCATGATTGTAAATTACACCCAATGAAATACATAGGCTTAAGGTCATCCTCATATGTTTTATGTGAAGAGGCAGTCAAGATAAAAGAACACATAAAATTTAACCGGAGAACACAATGTAAAGGTTTACTTGACACAGCAAACAGGGAGCTGTAGAAGGGGAGTCACTGGAGAGAGAATATCTCAGCAGTCATCATTCCTTAGCATAAAGACAGAGGTTTAGGCCAGAAGCTGGCAGCCTTTATCCTTAGTTCCAAATGGTCAACCCACGACTGATGCTCCAGATACAATCTCCATCAGTCCTTGGTTCCATCTTCCTCTAATATTCTTCACCTCTCCAACTTCCTTAGTTTGAGTAATCCCCTTAAAATCTAGTTCCAAGTCCCATAGATATTTGTTGATTAGGAAGCATAGCAAAAAATCAAATCCCAAAACGCTTAAAGTCATTTCACAATTTTGGATGGGAAAGGGAGATCCCAAGAGAGCATATTACTATGACCATTAGTTTATATCTAACTCATCAAAGAGACATGATCAATGTCATGTTATTTTTAATATTTGACATGTTGGTGTTTAACATAGGTTTTATTTTCTTTTACTCTCTCAGTCATCATTTGGATGACATTTTTCTAAAAAAAAAAAACTTAAGGGATTCAAGATCATCCTAAAACTATTCATAGATGAAACTAGAGGAAAGATATTACTCCTGGACCCTCTTCTTACCATGTTTTTTCTCAAAGGCGTGTTATTTCTTCTCACGGCTCTTGCTCAATGTGGCTTCACCATTCCCTATCATTTGACTTTCCTACATCAA
Organism: Phascolarctos cinereus; assembly: GCF_003287225.1. Classification (NCBI taxonomy): domain Eukaryota; kingdom Metazoa; phylum Chordata; class Mammalia; order Diprotodontia; family Phascolarctidae; genus Phascolarctos; species Phascolarctos cinereus. The sequence continues at coordinate 164,394,940 of NW_027555514.1, forward strand.
ATAGCACCAGTTACGTCCTTTCTATTTCTAAATCAGGTGGCGCAAAGGGATTTTTCCTGAAGCCTAAGCTGATACCATGACAAATCCTTCACAACTATGGTGCTCCTAGAGTATCTCTAACTTAGAGAAATCTGCTGTTATACATGCATATTTCAGAGACCTGCCCTTCATACATACAATCTCTTTAGGTGACCCTGGGAACACTCTTTTGTTCACCTATTCTTCACTTTTTTTCTTTTCTTCACCTATTCATTTACATTTTTGTTTTCCTGGATCCTGGTAAATTCATAGCCATTTACTTCTCTTTTTTAGAATACCTACTACTCACATTAGCTTTTCTGATTATCTTTGGAGATTTGTAGAGACACTCCCTCTTGCTCTTCATTTCTTAGGTTATCATTTCTCTCATCAGTTTTGGAGGTTTGTGAAGGTAAACCCACTCTCCATTTTTTACTCTGTCATCAGCTTAGCTGTATTGTGTTATGGGACCATGGGTCACAGATGTAGAGATGGAAGGGATCTTAGAGGTCCTCTAGCTCAATGTACTCATTTTATAGGTAAGAAAATAGTCTTAAAGGGTTAAGTGACTTGCCCAAGGTCACAAGGTGGTAAGTGACAAAGGTGGGATTTAAACTTAATTTCCATGATTAACAGTTCAACATTTCAAGTTTAATGCTCATCCTGTTGTACAACACTGACTCCATATTGTGCTGGATTGTTTCTTTGAAGAGCTTCAGAAGGAAAAGGGAAGGTCAGAGCCAGGCTCTCCTAGAGGTTGCTCTGTTGGCAAGCACTTGTAACTCAGAGGAAGAGGGGCACACTATTCCTACCTTGGTATTTCTAGTCATGGTAAAATCTCTAGGGGACTCCACCTCCAATGTCTTGGGAACAGTCCTACTGTCTGTTTTAACGGTTCCCCGTCCCTTCCCTCCATCACCTCTCCCCCAGGATTCATGAAAGTATGTGCTTGAGAACAAAACTAAAAAGATTATGGCAAATACGGTTGAGGGGCTTTCTATTTCATATACTTGGACATAAGCCCTCTCCTCTCCAGGTTTCACTCATCATAGCCCTGCTAATAACTCTTGCCCAGGACTCAGAAACCAAAGTTTAACTCATTGGTCATTGGTTGCCATGACAGAAGACAGAAAGCAAATGTGAAATGGGATGGATCTGCAAGTGTTGCTAAAATGATCTATTTTCATCAATGCTATTAGCAGAATTTATGAGCATGTTCTACTTTCATTAGGGGTAACCTTGATAAAAACATGTAAAAAGAATAGGAAGGCTTTTGTAAATCATGTTCTACATTAGAACATCTTTAAGTTACACAACCAATGAGAAGTATAAAGAATCTATGTCCTGTAGACTTCAACATATTAATGTCTCTGTGACCTCACTGGTGTGGGCACTCCTTCTAATGATACAGATTACAATTCATCTGCATTTTTTTTGCCTTAAATGACTTGTCTGTGTACCCCCACAAATCATCTTGAGGGATTCCACCCAATATACTAAAGGCCTTCCTCTAAATCTCTAAGTATTGCATGAATTCCATTGAAATACAGGGGCTGTCCCTCAGCTATTTCTTTCTTTTTGTTTTTAATATTTATTATTTATTTTAAACATTTTTTCTTTTTAACTTTTGAGTTCCAAATTCTGTCCCTCCTTCCCATGATCTCCCCCACCCACTGAGAAAGCAAACAATGTGATTAACAATTATATGTGTGAAATCATACAAAACATATTTTCATATAAGCCATATTTTTTTTAAAAAAGCAAAAAAAAATAAAGTGAGAAAATTCGACTTTCACTCACAGTTCGTCAGTTCTCTGTCTGGAAGTACACATCATTTTTTTCATTATAAGTCTTTCAGAATTGTCTTGGATCATTGCATTGATCAGAAAAGGCAAGTCTTTCACAGTTGATCATTACAACATTGCTGTTACTGTACACAATGATATCACAGTTTTTCCCACTTCACTTTGTATCAGTTCATATAAATCTTTCCAGGTTTTTCTGAAAGCACCCAGCTCATTATTTCTTATAGCACATAGCATTCACAACTTGTTCAGCCATTCATCAACTGATGATCATCCCCTTGCTTTCCAATTCTTTGCCACAGCAAAAGATCTACTATAAACATTTTTGTACATATAGCTCTTTTTCCTTTTCTTTGATCTCTTTGCGATAAAGAGTTAGTAGTGATATTGCTGGGTCAAAAGGTATGCATAGTTTATAGCCCTTTGGGTATATTTCCAAACTGTTTTCCAGAATGGCTAGGCCAGTTCACCACTCTCCCTGCAATTCATTACTGTACCTACTTTCCCCACATCCTCTTCAGCATTTGACATTTCTGAAAGGTGTGAGGTGGTACTTCAGCATTATTTTAATTTGCATTTGTCTAATCAATAAAGTGATTTAGAGCACTTTTTCATATGACTATAGATAACTTTGGTTTCTTCTTCTGAAAACTTCCTATTTGTATCCTTTGATGATTTATCAATTGAGGAAGGGGTCCTATTTTTACAAATTTGGCAGTTTATACTCACTATGTATTTGAAAAATTAAGCCTTTATGAAAGGAACTTACCACAAAATGTTTTAATATTACTTCATCATCTATGATACCTTTTAGCGAAATGTATTTTCCATGATTACCTCTTTTAATTAGGTCAATTTTTGCTTTTGCTTTGTCTGAGATCATGATTGCTACACCTGCCTTTTCCACTTCAGCTGAAGACTATTAGATTCTTCTCTAGCCCTTTATTTTAACTCTGTGTATGTCCTTCTGTTTTAAGTGTATCTTGTATGTACAATGTATTGTTGGATTCTGGTTTCTTATCCATTCTGCTATTTGATTAATTTTAAGGATGAGCTCACCCCATTCAAATTCACAGTTAAAATGATAATATACGTATTTCCCCCATTCCATTTTCTTCTTCTTCTCCTCTCCCTTTTTATTCCATCCCTCCTCAAAAATATTTTTTGCTTCTAAGTATTGTTTCCTTCCACCTGTCCTCCTTTTTAAAATCTCGCCCTTTATCTCATCCCTTTCCTCTCTTATTTCCCCATTGGGCAAGTTACATTTTAATACACAATTGAGTGTGTGTATGTATGTATGTGTGTATGTATGTATGTATGTATGTATGTATGTATGTATGTATGTATGTATGTATGTATACACACATGCACACACATACATATATACATATATGTATGTATGTATGTTGTATGTATGTATGCACACACACACATATATTTCTTCCCTCTTTGAACGAATTCTGATGACAGTGAGGCTTGAACATTGCTGCTTTTCCTTTATTTCCCTCTCCATTGTAAAAGCTCTTCCTTGTGTGCTTCTTTTATGTGAGAAAATTTCCTCCTATCTACCTCTCAGTTCTCCCTTCTCCCAGCACATCCCTCTTTCTTCTCCCCCCCCTTATTTTTTTGGGGATCATTCCAACATAATCAGCTCACACCCATACCATGTGATTATGTAATAATGTCAAAGTTCTTAAGGAGTTATATGTATCATCTTCCCATATAGGAATACAAACAGTTTAACTTTGAGTCCCTTATGATTCCTCTTTCATGTTTATCTTTTTATATTTCTCTTGAGTTTTCTGTTGAATGTAAAAAGAAATGTTTTCAGTACTGGTCTTGTCATCAGGAATACTTGAAAGTCTTCAATTTCATTAAATATCCATTTCCCCCCCAAAGGATTACATTCAGTTTTGCTGGGTAGGTGATTCTTGGTTGTAAAGCTAGCTCCTTTACCTTCTGGAATATCATATTCCAAGTCCTCTGATCTTTTAACATGGAAGCTGCTAAATTTAGTGTGATCCTGACTGCAGCTTCACAATATTTGAATTGTTTCTTTCTGGCTGCTTGAAACATTTTTTTATTTGACCTGGAAGTTCGGGAGTAATATTCTTGTGAGTTTTTATTTTGGGATCTTTTTTAGGAGGTGATCAGTGGATTCTTTCAATTTCTATTTTACTCTCTGGATCTTAGGATTTGGGGTGGTTTTCCTTGACAATTCTTTGAACTATGACATCTAGGTATTTTTCTTTGATGTTGCCTTTTAGGTACTTTAAAAATTCTTAAATTATGGCTTCTGGTGTCAAGATGGTGGAGTGAGGAAGGAACTCTCTGAAGCCCTCCAAAATTCCCCTCCAAACAACTAAAAAACCACCTCAGAATTAATCTAAGGAGCAGAGAAGCAGTTTACAAGCATGGCAGGAAAAATATTTTTTACTGTCGTGGGAGGGGAGCAAGGTTTAGGAGTAGCAGCAGCCAGCCTCAGAGCAGGGGGTCTATAACAAGGCTCCAAGTTGAGGGAATTCTACCAATGAAGCCCTGCTCTCCTGCAAACCAGCAGTCCCATAGGCAAGTGAGCAGTCTGCTGGCAGCAAGGCCCCAGCCAAATTACCTCACCCTCAGTACAAGTCACCAGGGAGGCCTTGACCCCACTGCTTAGGAGTAGTGAAGGCCTTCCTGGGGCTGGCCAATAAAGAGACCCTGCCCCTGGGGCCTTATAGCAGAGAGGTCCTGTTTCCATAGCAACCCAGCAGGGGTCCCACCCATAGGGCTAGCCAGCTGTTAAATCCCACACCAGGGGAAACCAACAAGGAGGCCCCATTCCCCACTACCTGCCAGAAGGGAAGCCTAACCTCTGGTGAAAACAGTGCAGGACCAGAGCCCAATTGATATAAAAACACCAAGTCAAAAAAAAGAAAAAGAAAGAAAGAAAGAAATGAGTAAAAAGGAAAAAAAAAGAGGAACTTGATTATAAAAAGTTACTATGGTGACAGGGAGGATCAAGGCATAAACTTAGAAGAGGACAATAGAATCAAAATGGCTACATGTGAAGACTCAAAGAAAAATGTAATTTGGTCTCAGGCCTAAAAAGAATCCCTAGAAGAGCTTAAAAAAGATTTTATCAAGCAAATTAGAAAAGTGGAAGAAAAATTGGGAAAAGAAATGAGAGTAATATAAGAGAATCATGAAAAAAGAGCCAACAGCATGGGAAAAGATGTAAAAATTATTTATCAAGGAAAATAATTCTTAAATGATCTCTCCTTGATCTATTTTCCAGGTCAGCTGATTTTCTGGTGAGATATTTCACATTTTCTTCTTTGTTTTCATTCTTTTGACTTTGTTTTATCATTTCTTGGTGTCTCACAGAGTCATTAGCTTTGATTTGTTCAATTCAAATTTTTAAGAAATTATTTTCTCCAGTGAGCTTTTGTGCTTCTTTTTCCACTGGACCAATTCTGCTGTGTAAAGAGTTCTTTTCTATGGGTAATTTTTGTGCCTCTTTTATCATCAGGACAATTCTGTTTTTTAAATTGTTATTTTCTCCATAGTTTTTTTATGCCTCTCTTATCAAGCTATTAATTATCTTTTCATAATTTTCTTGCATCACTTTCATTCTCCCCCCATTTTTCTCTACCACTCATCTTTTTTTTTTTAAACTCTTCCAAAAATTCTTGTTGGGCTAGGGTCCCATGAGCAGTTTTCTTTGAAGCATTGTTTATATCTGTTTTCATATCATTGTCTTCTTCTAAGTTTATGTCTTAGTCTTCCTTGCCCCTGTAGTAACTTATTGTTTTCAACTTATTTTTTGTTGCTGTTTTCACTCATTTTTTCCCAGCTTTTTTCTTGACTTTAAACTTTATGTTGAAGTTGGGCTCTGCTCACCTGAAGTGTGGGAAGATACTTTCCCAAGCTTCAGACATTTTCATGCTATTGTTTTCAGAGGTAGTTCTGGGGGTCTGCAAGTTTCTGGTGTTTCCAACATAGTGTGATTCTGGGAGAGGTATGTTACTGTTTTCCTGGTCTATGCTCTGGATCTTTACCAAGGAAGGGCCCTTGAAACCCTGAAGCTTATGCACTAGAACTTGTCTTTGCATTGGAACTATAGCCAGGACCCCTGTTCCCTGTGACTGACCAGCAGCACTCTTCTCTGCCCTGGAACTGTGACCCAGAATATCTCTGGGTTGAATATTCCCAAAGTTACTGTCGTTTCTGTCATCGGTGCTGTTGCCATGACTGTGTGTGTGGGCTCTGGATGGACTCCACCAGATCTCCATCACAATGTTACAGACTCTCCTGACTGCCTGTTACATTTTTTTATGTTGAAAAAATATCTCACCCCAACGTTTTGGTAGCTCTGTCATTCCAAAATTTGATTTGAGGTGTTATTTTAAAGCTGTTTGGAGGGGAATATTGGGAAAGTTTAGATAGGTGGCTGTCTTTAATCCACTGTATTTGTTCTGCCCCTTATATTATTTTGGGAAAGGCTTCTTCCCTCAGCTATTTCTTAATCTCACTATATAACTGGCCCATTTTTTCTCTTTCAATGATGATTCTCCTGATTCTCCTACCCACTCAAAACCCATAAGGTACTCATTCCTCTTTGAGTGACCCTTACCTTTAATGCATCAGAATAATAGAGGCTCATTATATAGTAAAAACAGATATTTGTTGAAGGTAAAAAATTATTAATTTGTTAATTTTAATTTATAAAATACTTAATATGTGGAAATCACTATGCTATATGCTTAGGAGTTACAAAGGTGAGCAAGGTATGATCCAGAAACCTTAGTATGCAAGAGAGATCAAGTACACAAACACAATACAAAGTTAAGAGAGATAAGTGCATATGAGATATACAAAGTTCTGTAATGGTTCAAGGGAGAGAACTAATGGTTAGAGAATTAATGTTTTCATGGAGAAAGTAGCAGTTGAGCTGAGCCTTGAAGAATGTGTGTAAAACTCGTAAAGTTTTAGTCTGATTTAAGAGTGGGGTCAAAATCATCCCATATGGCTCTGGTGCCTTGACTAGTCACAAAACCTATTTTAAAAAAATTGAATCAAACAATCAGAAATAAGTATGAATGGGGCCTGTATATCTTAATGACTCAATCAAAGTCATTGCATAAGAGACTGAATCACAACATAAATACTTTGCATGAAAAGGAGAAGTTGTGTTAGAATTTAGGAAAAAGAGATTCTGAGTGTCTAAATTCAAGAAGCAGGAGAAAGCATGAGGCAAATTTAAGAGTGAGCTACCTCAGAGAAGGGAGATAATGAGGAGAGCACTAGTAATATGGGCACTGTGGAGAAGAGGATCCAGGTTGAAGAAAGTCACAAGAAAGGGTCAAATCTTTTCACAATTTCTACTTTGGATTCCTGTCCTTAAACACTACAACATACTCTACTTTTTCAGTACCAAATGTTTCCTTTTAATTGAACCACAAAGAGGCCAGGAGTTTACTAGGGATAGACAAAAAATCAGATGAGGCAGAGACCCTAACCTCTGCCTAAGTCTTTGCATTTTTTCCTAATTAGGGGCTCAGTGCAACTATCACTGTGTATAAAACATTTCATCTAAAATAAACTCTCTAAAGCCAAAGAGAAGAAAACCAAGCAAATCTTAAGGGCCATCATATTGCCTGTAGGCTTAGAAAGAAGTAGTTATTATAAGTGGATGTTGTTCCTAGAAAGAAATTTAGGATTTTTATTGGCCAGTCCCTTCATTTTCTAGATAAAGAAACTCAGCTCTGGATCAACATTTAAGTTATTAGAAGATCTGGTCCTAGAACCTAGATTCCTGATTGCTTGTCTGGTATTCTTTCTACTATAATAGAGCATCTTTCAATTATTGATTATGTTTAAAATGTGTCAGTGACACATTAAAGAAAACTGTGGAATAATTGTATAGGGTAAAGCTGCAATCTCAAGGACATTACCTAAAGAAGAGCCCTTCCTACTGTTAGGTGGTAGCAACAAGGTGCCAAAGGTGTTTGTGGTTTGAAGGTACCCTAGGCAGTGGGCTATCTACTAGAAGGCTAAAATTGTGACAGTGTCCTGATGCTCCTGGGCTTTTAGAGGTTAGAAGTTGCTTTAGATAAATATACATGGACATGACCTAGGAGTTTAAGTGAATTTACTGTGGTAATATGATGAGAGAGTGACATTGTTATGACAATTTGACAGTTATTAAAGTACTTGAAACTGATATTTCATCCCTGTAAAAAACACCTCATGTAATTATAAAGTATCATGGCAATTTAAAAATATACTGCTGAAATACTATGGAGAGCCAGGATGTGAGAAAGGAGGGTGGGTGAAAAATCAGTGACCCATAAAGAGGTGGGGGGTAATTAACATATAATATATCTTGACAGTTATATATGTCCTTTAATGTGGAGGGAATATGGGGGGGCTTTCAATGAAGTGTACATCTTAATAAGTGACTGTATTAATTCGTTTTCATGTTTTCACCAATAAATAGGACAAATATGTTTGCTCTTCCTATTATAATAGCAGTTATGCTAAAGCAGCAAGGAAATATTATTGCTTTAATCTATCACAGGAGGTAGAAATGAACTCATGAAAGATGAACACTTATTGTTCCTTAGCTTTTTTGACACATACTATATCTCCAAGGTATAGTGTTTTAGATTTTTAGGAAAAACTAAGAGATGGGTCACTTTTGGAGAATATAGTCTTCACTGATGTTTATTCATTGAGGCATACATTCATACGCATTCTTCAACATCAATTCATTTTATTATAGTAGAACAGGCATTTCCTAAGAATACGTTCCTGAATATTCGGAGGTAGCATGGCACACTGGGAAAAGCATGGGTTCTGTAGTCAGAAGACCTGAGTTCAAATCTTGCCTCTGATTCTTATTACCTCTGTGACCTTGTTCAAATCACTCAAATTTTGTGAACCTCTTCTCATAAGTAAAATGAAGGAATTGAATTAAATGGCTTCTGACATCCCTTCTACTTCTAGATCTATGATCCTATAATCCTTTCTTCAACTGGTAAGGCAATATCAGCCAATCATCAGGCACTTATTAAGGTGCCAGGCATAATGCTGGGTACTAGTGATATAGAGGCAAAAACCAGATTTTGTCCTTAATCAATGCATGCTTTATTGGAGGAGACTATATATATGTATATATGTATGCATCTATACATAGAAGTTTGCTCTGTGGCCCAAGTGCCCCACACAAAGTTCTCTAAGCTCATGCAAATCAGAAATGATCCTGGAGACCTAACTCCAAAAGACATCTGGTTCTAGCTCTAGCTCTGCCTCCACTCCATGATACAACTCCCAGAAAATGTCTAAAATGAAGCTAAGGTATGGTTAATGCCTGGAGTATGCATGTATAAAGGTAACAGGCTACATTCCCACAATGGTTGTATAGAAGGTATCAGACAGCTTTAAATTTCCTCTACCTTAGAAAATGTTTAAGATATAAATGACTTAAAGGCTACAAATATAATAAACATAAAGCATTTAAGTCACACATTAGGAAGAAACTATTTTGGTGACTATGAAGAGATATTTCACATTCACATTGGACTTGCATTATGTACCATGTAATTTATAGCAATTACAATGGAGAGTTAGCAAGATCCATACCTACTTTTCCCTCATTGCATAGCTTTAGCCCTTCGGGGCAGAATGAACTCAACTGTCTTCTTTTTCTAAAAGGGGCAGTTCTTAAAATCTTCTCATTCTCTTGGTGCCCAATTCTCAAATTCAGGCACTCAAACTCAAGATTGTCTTAAAGGCAGCCCCCAAGGTTGTAAACATTCATTTTCCCCCAGGATTATAGGTTGATGAAAAAGAAAATAGGAAGGTAGAATAAGACAGAATAAGAACAAGGTCTAAAGACCTTAGTTCCAGTCTCTCCTGGGAAGTCACATGACTCTTACAGCTTTGTGCTTTTGCTGTAAGTTGTTTTTGTTGTCAGAAGGGAGGACAGAAATCCACTACATCCTTCCTCTCCCCACCCATTGCCACATACATTGGTGAATTCTGCTGCAGATATTGAAAGATAAAAAGATGGGGGGGAAAAGGTCTTCAAAAAGGGATGTAGCTATTTCTGTAGTTCACTCTTATGGACCACAGAGAAGGGATGCTCCTCCAACAAGAGTCTATTTCTCTAACTCTCAGTTGTCATTTGTCTGGAGCAGCCACTGTGATTAGGGATCAGTAAAGGGTTCCTTGTGTCCTCTCAGGTCCTTCAGAAGTGGCCATGGTGCACATATCAATCCACAGGAGATGCTCTAGTCCAGCAAATCAATCAGGGGTTTGATGATCACCCCAGTTACACTCTCTACAAGCTATCAGAAAATGACAGGTAGTACCAAGACACATTATGGCATATGTTCAAGGTAGTAAAACCCAGCTAAGCAGATTCAATTGGTCTTCTCTTTATCTTTTTCTGCTATCAAAATCTGCTAATATACACTACAAATACAATACTGAAAATCACTGACTGTTTAGAAAATTGTCCAGGTCACCTCCTTCAACTCATGGCATAATGTATCAGTCCACTTTAGTTTTATTGTTCAGAGTCTGATAAACTTTACACTTCTAGAATTTCTGAGTATTTTGCATACCACTATTATATGCCATGCATATAAGCCTACTGGATTTGTTGATGAGAATGTTGATCAAAGTTCTTTTAGATAATACTGTATCTGAGTTCTTCCATCCATCATTGAGGATCTCTCTCTCTCTCTCTCTCTCTCTCTCTCTCTCTCTCTCTCTCTCCCTCTCTCTCTCTCTCTCTCTCTCTCTCTCTCTCTCTCTCTCTCCACATGTATACACACACACACACACACACACACACACATATACACATACATTTCTCCCAATCTCGATATTGCACAAGCTGGAAGTGCAATGGGACCAATCCCAATACTGATCAGCATGGAAGCTTTATCCTGCTCCATTTTTTTAACTTGACATACTTTAGCCCTCCTTAGGCTGCCTGGTAACTCTTTGATCCTCTCATATTAGTGACAGACTTAGTGTGGGCACTTGATTGGTATTAGCCATATAACAGATTAGAACTTCAAAACTCAAGTATTATGTATCAGCATCCCTAGTAGTAGGGATTACAAGTGGATAACACCATGAATAGTTCCTTGGCAACTTTCAAAAAGTATAGGAGTCAATGAAGCACTTTCTATGAGTTGTTCTATACCCTATCTCTAATTTAGTGAATACTTTACATATTCTTAGAGTATCTATAGCACATCACATATTCAATAGCTATTGCTTAATTCATGTGGGAACTTTTTTAGCTGGCAGTATTTAATTTGGTCTTAGTCACATTTGTGAGATCCAGTATTCTAGGAATGCAATATCCATATTGCTCATTTCAATCTCCGTACTCATAATGGTCACAGTAACACAACGGCTATTAGTACATAAATATTCAACCATGTGTTATCTTAAAGCAACTAGTATGTCATCCTGGATTTTTTTTAAGTCTCAGCTAAAATCCTACCTTTAAAAAATTACTTAATTTTTTTCTTTCAACATTCACTTCCATAAGATTTTGAGTTCTAAATTTTCTCCTCCTTCTCTCCCTCCCCTCTCCCCAAGATAGCATGCAGTCTGACACAGGCTCTACATATACATTCATATTAAACATATTTTCACATTAGTCATGTTGCAAAGAAGAATTACAATGAATGGGAGGAACCAGGAGAAAGAAGAAACAAAACAAAACAAAACAAAAAAAGAGAGCGAGCAAATAACATACTTTGATCTGCATTCAGACTCCACAGTTGTTTCTCTGGATGTGGATAGCATTTTCTATCATGAGTCTTTTGGAGATGTCTTAGATCGTTGCATTACTCAGAAGAGCTAAGTCTATCAAAGTTAGTCATTGCACAATGTGGCTGTTACTGTGTATAATGTTCTTCTGGTTCTGCTTCCTTCACTCAGCATCTGTTCATATAATTCTTTCCAGATTTTTCCCAAACACGCTTGCTCACCATTTCTTATGGCACATAGAATAACAGTATTCCATTATATTGATATATCACAACTTGTTCTGCCATTCCCCAATTGACAGACATTCCTTCAATTTCCAATTCTTTTTTTTTTTTGGCTGGGCAATGGGGTTAAGTGACTTGCCCAGGGTCACGCAGCTAGTAAGTGCTATGTGTCTGAGGCCGGATTTGAACTGCAGTCCTTCTGAATTCAGGGCCAGTGCTCTATCCACTGTGCCACCTAGCTGCCTCTTAATTTCCAATTCTTTACCACAACAGAAATAGCTGCTATAAATATTTTTTGTACACGTGGGTCCTTTTTCCATTTTTATGATGTCTTTGGGATACAGCCCTAAAAGTGGTATTGCTGAGTCAAAAGGTATTCACATTTTAATAGCCCTTTGAGCATAGTTCCAAATTGCTCTCCAGAATGGTTGTATTAGTTCACAACTCCACCAACAATGCATTAGTGTTCCCATTTTCCCACATCTCCAACATTTATCCTTTTCCTTTTTTGTTATATTAGTTAATCTGATAGGTGAGATGTGGTACCTCAGAGTTATTTTGATTTGCATTTCTCTTATCCATAGTGATAAAATCCAACCTTCTAAGGAAGCTTTTATTAATCTACTTTAATTCTAGTGCCTTTCTGAGTTGATTATTTCCATTTTATACTGTATATAGCTTATTTGTACATAGTTGTTTGCATGTTGTTTCTTTCACTAGACCATGTACTCCTTGAGAGCTGGGTCTGTCTTTTACCTTTCTTTATATCCCTAGAGCTGGCATATAGTGGGATCTGAACACATATTTATTGACTAACTCTAAATAAAACATATCATATGCTATCTTTAACCCCCACCTTACCTCAAAGAGCCCTGAAATATAAGGACAGCCATGCCAGAGATCCTAAATATGACCCTACAATATGGCATCTGGGCACATGCCCTAACTTGTAGATTAGATCTACTAATAGATATTGACACCAGATTCATGGTACTATGTAGATCTGAAGCCCTAAAAATGCTACTTATGAGCTCTTACTGATATTTTTACACTGAACAGTTTAAGGCGACACTCAAAACAAAGACATTTAATGAAATAGCATAACAACAGAAACAGAAACAACACATTTGCTCCCACAAATCTTGGCTTTACTTTCCCATAAAGCACACAGTCCCTAACAGGAAACAGATATATGTTGAGAATACATGTGTTAAGGCACACACATATAGATCAGGTGTGGTCAAGACAACATGTACAGAATATAGGTGGCCATTGGGCATGTGTACAGGGAAAGAGGAGACTGTCTTACAATGCTAGAGGGCTGCAGAAGTCTTCTAGTGATGTCATCACACTTCTATGGCTGATACTGATCTCATACTCAATCTAGGCCAGCTCATCTCCCAGTTTATAATCTCTGCTGATGTTCTACTGGTTCAGCAGGATATTACTTTACTAGGCACTGCTTAATACTGCTCTCTTGGACTGATGCAGGATGCTGCTTGGCTGTAATCTCTTTCATCTCCAGTTTCTGGCTCAGCTGAAATCATCCATTAAGGCTCTGACAAGTTTTCTTAGCTTAAAGACTGTAGCTTTCTCCACCTTTCTTAGAAAACACAGAATGTCCTTGCCCCAGAAGCACTAGAAAAGCCTCTCCCTTCTTGTTCCCTCAGAAGCTTGGTTGATACTGGCCTTTCATCTCCAGAAGAGATCTTCAATCCTTGGTATCTAGCTCTTTATAACAAAGTACAGTGAGAGTTATCTTTAACATGAACACATAAAAAGTTTGTAGATTACAGGTTCTTAAGCTTTTTTGTGTCATGGACACTTTTGGCAACGTTTTGAAGCCTATGGACCCCTCATCAGACTGATGTTTTGGTAAAACATATAGGATTACATTAGAAAACAATTATTTTTTAATACAGTTCTCCAAATAATTTTTTAAAAGTTCAAAGATCCAGGTTTAGAACCTGTTAGAAGAACCCAGATTTCTCCTACATATTCCAGAAAATATTTTGAATCAGTCAAGGATAAATTACCAATCATTAAGAATCTTTATCTAATCTAAAACTGCACAAAAAGATATCGAGAAGCAATCAGAGGGTTGGTGAAGGATCATAACATGGAAGCCATTATAAGTTCTGGAAAACAGGCATGAATCCAACAGGCACTCTGAACCAGGATGCTGGAAGTTTACAAGCTAGCATGCACTACAGTAATTGAGACCAGAAGCCAAATCCTAGCCCTGGAAGGTCAGAACAGAACAGTGAATAGAGTCACTGTATAGGGATAGAGGGCTGACCTGCAGATTCCTCAGAAAATTGGAAGCCACACCAGAACACAGGGATAACCAAGCCTTTCAACAGAATGAATTTTGTGACAAGAACCAGAAGAGTAAGTGGAAGAAATAAAGCAAGAGGTAGAAAATAAAATAATAATCTAAAGAACAGTCCTGGAGAAAAAAATATTAGAAGAATAAATAGCTTAAATTAAAGGTAGAAAATATTACCCAAGTAGAGGGGTCTATGAAAAACTGAAAGGGACAATCAGAACTCAATTGTAGCCTTCCACTGAGGATTGATTGTGTCTTGTGTGAGAGATCATTGGCTCCAATGAAGGAAGTAGTAATTGGAGAACTGAGGCAAGAAGAAGAAAAGGACTCAATAGCTGAGCAAACAGCTTGCTGAGAGATAGGCCATGAGAAAATTTATTGGAAAATTTGGCCTGATTAAGCTATAACACTGAGGGATCACATTTGGAAGATCCAAGGCAGTGAGGGCCAGCTGGTGGCAACAGATTGGCTCGGGGACCTCTTTTACTTCTTAGCAATGCTATTTTTTCCTTCTTCCAGTTAAACATGTTAACTTTTGTTCCATCTCTATTGCTTTCAGGTTATATCTTATTTACTTACTATACACATATATTATTTCTATTGCCTAGAAAAAATGCTAAGTTGTGTATATCTGTGGGGTGTGTGTGTGTGTGAATTAAACCTTATAAATACAGAGAGTATAAGAGAGAGAATTTTCCCACTATGGGGAGATGAAAGGTTTGGGTGGTGTGATCTCATCTCAGAGTCTGAAGATATTTAATGAAGACAAAGGAGAGGCTGTTAACTAGACTATACAAGCCTGGCATGAATTTGATATTCAGAAATTCCTAGAAATAATTCCCATCAATCTGGGAAGAGTAGCAGCACGAAGGTGAGTTCATTTTCATTCTCTTACCTATGCAGACATTCTAAGGGGGCTAGGTTTGAAAGAAAGGGCCCTTGCCTTGAGGGAGAAGATTACTGAAAAAAAAAAAAAATTCATGCCTACAAAGAGTAGAGAGGGTTTTTTTTTTTCTCTCATTCCAGTCCAGGGGCAATTCAGCCTTCTTTAGTGCCACCTTCTTCCTAAATGATATATTTTTCTCCCACCAAAATTTTTGCCCTCCTAATTTCACTGTCTAATTTATCTGAAAATACACCACATTCTGCCTCTTTACCTTAATAGGCTGAAATTTATTTATAGTACTATAGTGAAGGGAAATAATCTAGATAGTGAATAAAATTCAAAACATCCTTGTTAAGAAATTTTAAACATCTGGAACTCTATCTGAAGGGAAAACAACAACAGCAACAACAACAACTACAACAACAACAAGAAGCAGATCTTTCAAAGAGTTTCCACCTAAAATGTTGCTGAAACAATTTACTATAAATAATGACCACCCTTATATTCTCTTACCTTTGATTTGTTGCCTCTGTTTCAATTGGTAGAAAATATCAAATCAGTAATTAAAGGCAGAAAGAAGCGATGTATGTGTCTATGATTATAGATCGATTCAAATAAAACTGTAAACTGTCCCCATTTCATATAGAAAGATACTGCTATCAATCCATCACTGACTAAAAATCTTAATACAGAAGTGAAGAATAAAGCAATATACATTACATTACATTACATTACATGATGAGGTATTAAAGGTTAAAAATGCACTAAGACTTGTGAGACATGCTGTTTTAGTCTCCCCCAAAAAAATACAAGAATAAAACAGTCAGTAGGGACTGTGTATAATTCATGGGAGGGATAACCCATCCACAGATCAACCTGTGGTTTTTAAGAGGACACTGGATAGAAAAGGATGAAATGAAATTCATTTTTGAATCACTACTATTAATGGTAATGATCATTATGCTAATAGTTACAATGATAATAAATCTAACTTAAAGATTGGGGAGGGAGTTTAGTTTCTCTTGTCCAGAGGAAATTAGTTTCTCTTTTCCTGAAAAAAAAAGTGAGTCATGTTTTATTTCTGGCTTTAAAACTCCCTTGTCTGGGAAGAGCAGGGCACTAAATTGACTTTTCTGTGCTTTAGTTTTTTCATGCATGAAACAAATGGAATTCCACAATGGAAATAACACTTCCAAGCATGGTGGGACATCAAACTTTGTCAAAACCTGATCATTTTAGTCAAATTCATCTTCCCTATCTATAAAATAGGGTTATTTGTACCCATAATATTTGTCTCACAGGCTTGTTGTGAAGCTTAAGTGAGAAAAACACATACATTTCTTTATTAATTTTAAAACACTGTACCAATGTCTACCAACACTAACACTCTCACTATGATTACCATTATAACCTTGATCTACAATTTCATGGATATAGTAAAATCTTTATTCAGAAATTCTATCAATGGAAATTGGCAACTATTATGCAACTGAGTCTTAGAGAGTTGCCTAGAGGCACTGAAAATTGAAGTGACTTTCCCAGTCACATGGCCAGTATGTGTCAGTGATAGTGCTGAGTGTTCTTGCCTCTGAGAATAATTCCCTAATCCCTATGCCATGCTGATAATTATTTACATTTATTTTCATTAATTACCTGGGATCATTGGGGAAGGATGGCGTAGTAGTTAGGATGATACCCTGGGAGTCAACAAAAGTTTTGGTTCACATACCACTTTTGATACATAAAATTTCTTTCATTATTATAAATATATCATTTAATTTCTCTGAACCTCAGGCAACTTCCTAAGATATATCTACTAATTTAACATGTTGTGTTCTACATTGGTGGAAGCAATTGCCATGTTGATGAAATCACAGATCCTTGTGATGTAATGGAAGACCGACTTGTGAGTTTAAAGTATGATACCTATGTCATTTATCCATCCATAATCTACCCATCCATCTACTCATCTAGTAGAATGTTCAAGTTTGAGGGCACCTTAGTCCAACTCTCTTTCCTAATAGAAAATTAAACTGGAGTATAAAGAGTTTAAAGATCTTGTAAAAGATCTAACTAATAGAGTTAGAACTAGGACCCAGGTTTCCTGATTTCCAGTCTAATCACTTCTTAATTAAGTGATAATAGTTCTTTCCATTTAAAGGAATTTGTGCACTCAACAAAAAATTTAACAAATAAACAAATTTGATTAAACAACAGCTCTGTGAAGATTAGCATGACAGCAACCAGTTCTATATAATGACAGTATTTTCCTTTTCCTCACTGACATTACACACTATCCCTATTTTGCTGATGTGGCTATAACTTTTATTTAAGAAAAATTCTGTGAAATAGATTTTATCACAAATTTCTTTCCATTAAGTATTCAATCTCTTTAACAATGATCTTGTCTTTTTTTACCCAATTTTCAACTTGGTAATAAGGACTGAATTCCTATATCATGCTAAAAAGTTGTGACATACTTTTTAGATGTTGTGTTGCTGATTTTTAAATTTCTTTTAAAATATCATTAATGGCTTCTTACAGAAGCCACAAACCTATTATTGTATGTGCTGAGATATATGATGGAGATCTTGTCTTCAGATCCCCCAAATGTACTACACACCTGTGACTCCTAGAATGATTAAATGTTAATTTCAAATGATAGTGTAGATAAGGAGTGACATCTCTGGCTCTGCTTCCAACTCCTCTTCCTCCCCCATAAACCAACATTATCATCCTTTCCCCTGAGCTCTTGATACTTTTAGGCATTCAATCCAGGATCATAAATACCTTAAGATATCAGACCCTAGCTGATCTTTACAAATTCTTTAACCATCAGCACCTTTCTACTCACTTCCAAAAGTTCTCACTTTTAATAGCTTTCTACTATGCTCACATCTATGATCTGAATTCTACTTTCTGGGAAAGTTGTTGTCCTAGGCTTTTCACATGTTATTTCTCTCCACAAAGAACCTCAGTTTATCCTATCTATTATAATCCTAAAATCACTAGACATCCTGAAATTTCAATGGACGCTTGCTTGAGGATAGGAAGTACGTTGCATTTACCAATCTATGAACCTATCAATAATTCTCCTGCTTTCCAGATAAACACTTAAAAAAAGTTGAAAAATACAAACTTTCCACTTCCATCACAGTATAACCAACAGAATGAACCATAACATTATTATAATGAGATTAACTATTGCTAATTCTTTTTAAGACATAATTTTATCATCATAAAACAAGTGTGTATGAATTAGTATTTAGTTGCATTCTAACTGAATTATTATTTACCCAAGCAATGAGTTAGTAGTGGAAATAAGTGCTAATAAATTAATAAAAAGGATAAAATATGCCCAGGGTGTCTAGTTTGACTATTCAGAGCAGCTCAACGTTATACAAAGTGCCCCAAAGTTTATGATACCTCAGTATAAAGTTGTTTAATAATAACATTTCATGATTATTAAATCATGAATATTGATAGCACAATGTTACCTAAAATCCCACCCTCAAATAATAATAATTATAAAAATATTCACTATGACCAATTTAGATTTATATAAGTAGTGCAATAATAATTTTAAATTAGAAAAATGATTAACAAAATCATATTAAAGAAAAAAAAACAACCCAAATCATATGATTATATTGATTGATTTTTAAAAAATAAGCATTTAAAATACAACACATGCTAAAAACTGTACAAAGCATAAACATGGAAAGGTCATTTTAATATAATAAAAAGTTTTAATCTATAATTCAAAGTTAGCATTATACTTAGTAACAAAGACAAAGAAGATTTTTCAATAAACAGAGTTAAAGCAAGAATTAACCATTTTTTACTACTTTTATTTATATAATCCCAGAAATTCCTGCAATAGCAGTAATTGACAAGAGGAAAGATACGTGTATGTGTACATATATGTATATACATATATACACACACATGTATATATGTGTATGCATATATATACATATACATACATACACACAAACATATATAGTATATATGTGTACATATATATAAGAGAGAGCAAAATTATTCCTATAATGGACTTTTTTCTTAGAATACATAAATACATAAAAGTTTACTTAGAAAACCCCAGGGAAGCAGCAAAGAAATGACTGAAATGCTTACTATATTCAGTAAAATGTTCAGTAAATGACCAAATAAAATCAACAGAAGTAATCATCATTTCTGTACAGCAATAATACAATTAAGGAGAAAATAACATAATGGGAAAAACATTAAAAACAACTAGAAAAATACATAAAATATCTGTGAGTCAATCTGTCGAGAGATATAAATACCATTGCAAAATGTTCTTTAAAGAAATAATGGCTCAGCTGATTAGGGGATATTAATTGTTCCTAATTCTGCATTATCAAAATATTGAAAAAGATGATACCACATAAATTAATTATAGGATTAGTGCTATACCAATTTAACTACCAAGGGAAGAGTTTAATTTATTGAACTAGAGAAAATAATGCAAAACTCAGAATAATATAAAAATGCTGATTATATGAAATTGAAAACCCTTTATATAAACACAATCAATGCAGCTCAGACAAGAAAGGGAACTTGGTTAGGAAATAAAACATCTGCATAAACTATTTCTGATGAGTGTCTTATATCTAATATCTTCAGGAAGCTAACACAAATATATAAGATCAAGAACTATTCCCCAGTGAATCATTAATATTAAGAAAAATTCAAATCAAAGTAAGTATAATATTTCATCTCATAATTAGCATATTGGGAAAGATAGGAATAAAGATGACTAGAGATTTTGGAGGAGCTATGGAAAGGTACATTAATACATTGTTGGTAGATATTTAAACTCACAAGTTTTTTTTTCTATTTTCACAGTAGTCACGTTGTAAAGAATTAGAAGCAATTAGAGAAACCACAAGAAAGAAGAAACGAGAGAGAGAGAGAGAGAGAGAGAGAGAGAGAGAGAGAGAGAGAGCAAATAATATGCTTTGATCTGCATTCAAACTCCATAGCTCATTCTCTGGATGTGGGCAGCATTTTGCATCATGAATCTTTTGGAGATGTCTTAGATCCTTGTATTGCTAAGAAGATATAAGTCTATCAAAGTTAGTCATCACATAATGTGACTATTACTTGTACAATGTTCTCCTGATTCTGCTTACTTCACTCAGCATCATTTCATATAAGTCTTTCCAGGTTTTTCTGAAGTCTACCTGCTCATCATTTCTTATAGTACAATAGTATTCCATCATATTCATATACCACAATTTTTTCAGCCATTCCCCAAATGAGAGGCATCCCCTCAATTTCCAATTCTTGGCCACCACAAAAATAACTGCTATAAATATTTTTTGTGCATGTGGGTCCTTTCCCCATTTTTATGATCTCTTTGGGACACAGACCTAGAAGTGGTATTGCTAAAAGTTTTTCTAATGACTCTTTTCTTGGATTTTGTCTCTTATAAACTTCTATGTTTCTCAACCACTACTTTTGAATAGGTTAAAAGGCATTTATTCACCACTGTGTTAATTCAGAGAAATGGAAAATAAAAAAAAAGTAAAGATAATCTCTGCACTTAAGAAGCTTACTGCATCTTTAAGGGGATGGGAGTGGGGTGAAGGATAGGGATAGCATACCTAGGGAAGTAGTTTCCAGATCTAGGATACTTTGGTTTGGAAAATTTCAGGGATTATGAATGGATCCATAAAGAAATAAATTTTCAGATCCTTTCAAATAGCAATGGCAATGTTGCTTTCATCATAGCTATTCTTCCTAAATCATAGTTACTCTCTATTGTATCTTACTTAGTGAATGTACATAGTTCACTTCTTTCTGTATACTCTTCAGTTTAATTTGATCCTTGTAAAAATACCAAAGTATGCGATATTAAAATCATTATCCCAATGTATAAATGAGGAAATACAGTCTCAAGAGAAATTATTTGCTTTCAACGTGACTGGTATGTGACAGAAACATAGCTTATACCTAGGACTTCTGACTCCATATCCAATGCTTCCTTCACTAGACTAGGCTATTTCTCTGTGAATGCTTCCTGAAGTAAAGGACAGTTGAAAAGGACCTTGAGATTTAGTATTATGTCAAAGAACCATAAAAACAGAATTTATGAGTTAGAGGATTTCAGTAGCTATCTAGTCCAACTTGTAGCCAAAAGAATACCTCATCGTTACATAGCTGACAAGCACTCATTGATCTTTTGAATGTAGATGTCTAGTGAAGAGAATCCCATGACCTCTCAAGAAAACCAATTTGACTTTTGGATAGTACTGATTATAAGGAAGTGATCTTGACATAAAGCCTGCATTGTAGCTTCCATCCATTGCTCCTGGTTTGATCCTCTGAGATCAAATTAAACAAATCTGGTTTCTCTTCCATCTGGCAAGCCTATGAATACTTGAAGGTAGCCACTGCATCAATGTAACTTCAGTTTTCTCCAGCCCTCCCCCTCACAAAATCCAACCTAGTTTCTTTCTTTGTGCTTCTTATAATATAGACTTAAGGCCCTTCACTCTCCTGCTAGCACTTTACTGTATCTTCTCCAGTTTATTAATGAGTTTCTTCATCTGTTGTATTTAGAATTGTATGTTAAATTGCAAATGTGTTCTTACTAGGGAAGAGTACAGAAGGATTATCAACTCCATATATGTAGAAATCATGCTTCTCTTAATGAAGCCCAAGATCACATTACATATTTTTTTGGCTGCTTTATCTTGTTGCTGACCTGCTATTAAACTTGCATTCCACTAAAACATACAGATCTTTTTCAGAAAAAAACTGCTGTCTAACCATACCTCTTTTATCTTCTAATTTTGCAATGGAATTTTTGTATTTGAGTGAAAGGATTTGTATTTCCTCCACCTGAATTTCATCTCATTAGATTTAGCCCAATGATCCACCTTATACAGGACTTTTGGAATTCTGACTCTGCCATCTAGTCTGTGAGCTCTTTCTTCCAACCTTGTGCTAACTGAAAATCTGAAGAGCATGATATCTATGCCTTTATCTGAGTCATCAATTTAATAAAGGTTAAACAGCTCAGAACCAAGGACAGTTCCCACTCTGGGACACTCTACTGGAGACATCCTACCTGGTTGACTTTGGACTATTAATTACCATTCTTTGCACGTGGTCGTTCTGAATCTCTAGCTTCATTATCATTTAGTCTAAGTCTGCATCAATGCCACAAGAAAAGCATGTTTTACTTTATTAAATCTCAATAGATTAGAGATAGGGGTGAGGTGTTCCTGGAAGAGAAAATGGTATATGAAATAGCTTTGAGGTAGGAAAGCAGAAATCCTCTGAGGGAATAAGAGAGTTGTTCAATTTGAGTGGGGTGTAGCATATAGGTAATGTAATATAGAGCTCTGAAGGCAACTTGCAGCCAAACTATTGATTTATACCTTGAAGGCCAGCCTAAGAAGTTCACATTTTATTTCATAGGTAAAGACAATGAAAATGTTTGAGTAGAGGAGTGTCAAAGTGGATGATAAATCTCACAGCACCATGAACAGTTGATGAGAAGGGTTGGGAGCCAAGGACAGCATTAGGATACTACAACAATTGTATTGATGTGGGTAAAAAAGACCTGGATGAGATTTGTGGCAATCTGAATGAAAAAGAAGTGAAGGTATGAAAGACATAACAAAGAAAGTATTAGTAGGACTAGGAGATTATTAAAATAGGAGGATAAAGGATAAAGAATGACTTGCAATGTATCAGTTTTGGATAACTGGAAAAATAGTGTTATCATTAACAAATTGGGCAGTCAGGAAGAAGAGCTGATATGAGGGAGAAGAAAATGAGTTAAGGGCATAATTGGGATGTCCACATAGACTTTAATGCTTGTTTTGTACTGTAAAAAGTCCCAGATATAAGAATTAGTCGGGCAAAGCAGTCGCCAGAACTGCAGATTAAAAGGAGTAACTCTGGCACCTTTCGAAGCTTCTCAGTTTTTGAATGAAATATCATAAATTTCCCAATGAAACAAAGGGAATGATTTTCTTTCCTAACCCATCTTTCTATTAAGGGAGTTAGCAAAATATAAGGAATCTATTTAGAATGGACATTTTCATGGGCCATTATGCTGCACTGGGTTCTACTCTGTTGACAAACTGCCTGTGGTGGGACAGCAGTTTTCTTTATGCAACTTCTCTTACCCTGACATAGCTTCCTCTTCACAGATAATCCTTTTTCTACTTCCTTCTGTCTCCACTAGTTTCACTAGTGGCTCCCCAGTGAAACTTCCTCTCCCCAGCTTGGTGGGGACCCAGAACTGTAGGAGTCTGTGTGACCAGATGGTTTTCCAGGTGGAGGTGAAGGGGAAGCTGTGTCCATAGAAGTTAAATTTCACTATATATCTGTTGCATATCTGTGCTTTGTTAGGGCAAAATAAACCTGTTCTTTTGTTAAATGTTCAGGGACTCACAAGTGCCTAATTTAGTCCAGACATTGAACTTTATCTAAGAGGGCACTGGCTTTAGAGCCATGCCTACAACAATGGGAAAACAAGGGAATTGGAGAATAGACTGGATCCAATTCTAAAGAAAGAAAATCCTCAGTCCTCTTTCATCTAAAGATTGGAGAAAAGTTGAAAGTCTGGAGGGTAACATTTTCCTTAATGCTTTAAAATAGCATCAGAATGGTTGTACTCTTTTTTCCCCCTGTGTATTATGGGAGAAAGTGCTAGACAAAGGTTGGAGGAAACCATGATGGAAAAGTATGCTACTTACAGATAAAGCCCTTTTCTTACCACTCTTGTGATAGATGTGGCTATTGCTAGCTGGCAATATTATTCTCTGGGGCTATTAGGACTTGTCTAATTTTTTGAGGATGGTGATGGTTACACTGAAAAAAAAATCACAAGGGGTAATACTTGATGGCTATGTTAATCTCTGAAGATCTAGTTGATTTCTTTTTTATTATTACAACTCATTTGCTTGATCTCTTGCAAACTCCCTACTGTTTCAGTAAGAACAGTTTCATACATTGTTTCCCATTATGCTACATTACAATTTTGTATTAATATATTAATTAAATTATTTAAAGCTTTGATTCACTGCAACCAGCATTTATTAAGTTTGTAATCTGTTCAAGATTGCTCAGGACTGAGAAAATAAATACAAAGCAAAAAGGAATATCTGCTATCAAGGAGTTTATAATCTACTGAGCATTGATGGAGAGAATAACCAGTCTATTAACAAACTTTCATTCAGCACCCAGTATGTGTCAAGCACTATGCTTAGCATTGGGAATACAAAGGCAAAACTAAAACAAAGGAAGTGAACCAAGTACTTTCTATCTATTTCCTCAATTGATCCATGAAAAACAAATTGTGAAGTAGGCAAGGAAGAGATCATTAACTTTACCAGGGTCACATATCCAATATATGTCAGAAAGGGATTATTATTTTCTTTTTTTAATTTTTAAAAAAGATTTTAAAATTAATTTATTTTTAAAAATTAATTTGTTTTTACTTTTCAACATTTACTTCTACAAGATTGAGTTCCAAATTTTCACCCCAACTCACCCCTCCCCCCCACCCCAACATGGCATGCATTCTGAATATCCCTACCCCTAGTCTGCCCTCCCTTTTATCTCTCCCTCTCTTCTTTTATCCCCTTCCCCTTCTATTTTCCTGTAGGGCAGGATAGATTTCTGTACCCAATTTCCTGTATTTCTTATTTCCCAGTTGCATGTGAAAACATTTTTATTATACGTGTGTTTTTAAAACTTTGGGTTCCAAATTTTCTCCCTTTCTCCCTCCCCCACCCACTGTTATTGAAAAGGCAAGCAACTCAATATAGGTTATACATGTGCAGTTATGCAAAACACTTCCATAGTAGTCATGCTGTGAAAAACTAACTCTATTTCCCTTAATCTTATCCCATCCTCCCCATTTATTATATTCTTTCTTTAGACCCTGTCCCTCTTCAGAAGTGTTTGCTTTTGATTGCCCCCTTTCCCAATCTGCCCTCCTCTCTATCATTCCCCTGTTCTCTTGTCCCCTTCTCTTCCTATTTTTCTGTAGTAAGACAGATTTCCATACACAATTGAGTGTGTATGCTATTCCCTCCTTAAGCCAAATCCTATGAGAATAAGATTCACTCATTCCCTCTTATCTTCCCCTGTTTCCCCTCCACTGTAAGAGCCTTTTCTTTTCTGTTTTTTTTTGTGAGATAATTTACCCCGTTCTACCTCTCCCATTCTCCTTCTCCTAGTATAATCCTCTCTCACCCCTTAATCTTATTCTCCAGATATGACCCCTTCCTCTTCAACTCATCCTGTGACCTCTATATATCTATCTATATCTATACCTATATCTAAATATATATATATATATATACATATATATATATATATATATGTATATATATATATTATATATATATGTATATATATATAATATATATATATATATATATATATATATATATATATATATATATATATATACATACGTATAATTTTTTTCCCTCCTATTACACTAATACTGACAAAGGCCTCATGAGCTATAAATGTCATTTTTCCATGCAGGAATGTAAAGAATTCAACCTTAATAAGTCTCTTATGATTTCTCTTTCCTGTTTACCTCTTCATGTTCCACTTGAGTCTTGTATTTGAAAGTTAAAATTTCTATTCAGCTCTGGTCTTTCCATCAAGAATGCTTGAAAGTTTTCTATTTTACTGAATGACTGCTTTTTCCCCTGAAGGATTATACCCAGTTTTGTTAGGTAGGTGATTCTTGGTTGTAATCCTATGTCCTTTGCCCTCCAGAATATTATATTCCATGCCCTCCAGTCCCTTAATGTAGAAGTTGCTAAATCTTGTGTTATCCTGATTGTGTTTCCACAATACTCAAATTATTTTTTTTTTCTGGCTGCTTGTAATATTTTCTCCTTGATCTGAGAACTCTGGAATTTGGCTACAATATTCCTAGGAGTTTTCCTTTGGGGATCTCTTTCAGGAGAAGATCGGTGTATTCTTTCAATTTCTATTTTGCCCTCTGGTTCTAAAATATCAGGGCAGTTTTCCTTGATAATTTCTTGAAAGATGATGGCTAGACTCTTTTTTTGGTCATGGCTTTCAGATAGTCCAATAATTTTTAAACTGTCTCTCCTGGACCTATTTTCCAGATCTATTGTTTTCCCAATGAGATATTTCACATTGTTTTCTAATTTTTCATTCTTTTGGATTTGCTTTACAGTGTCTTGATTTTTCATAAATTCGCTAGCTTGCAATTGCTCTCTTCTAATTTTTAAGGAAATATTTTCTTCAGTAAGCTTTTGGACTTCCTTTTCCATTTGGCCAATTGTGCTTTTTAAGGCATTCTTTTCCTCATTGTCTTTTTGGACCTCTTTTTCCATTTGGGTTAGGCTATTTTTTAAGGTTTTTATTTTCTTCAGTATTTTTTTGGGTCTCCTTTAGGCAAGCTGTTGACTTGTTTTTCATGATTTTCTTGCATCACTTTCATTTCTCCTTCCAGTTTTTCCTCTGCTTCCCTTACTTGCTTCTCAAAATCCCTTTTGAGCTCTTCCAAGGCCTAGGACTGATTCATATTTTTCTTGGAGGCTTTAGATGTAGGAGCTTTGACTTTGTTGTCTTCTTTTGGTTGAATGTTTTTATCTTCTTTGTTACCAAAAAAAGATTCTATGGTCTGATACTTCTTGTGAGGTTTGCTCATGATCCCAGCCAATTACTTGAGTTATAAACTCTTTGTTAAGGTAGAGGTCTGCTTCCAATGTGGAGAATGTACTGTCCCAAGCTTCAGGGGTTTGTACAGCTGTTTTTAGAGATACTTCTAGGGACCTGTAAATTTTCAGTACTTCCAAGGTGGTATGATAAGGGGCGAGGTGTTTCCTCCTTTCCTGGCCTGTGCTCTGGTCTATAAGTGACTACAAGCTCTCTTTTCTGTCTTGGAATTGTGAGGGGAGGATTTTCTCTCCACAGCCACTACAAAGCTCCACCAAACCAGCACTCTTCCTGGCCCCAGGACAGCCACCCAGAACTATGACCCAGATCCAAGCACGGGCAAAGCAAGAGATTCCTACCTTAGCACTGGCAAAGAGATCCCTGCAATCCCTCTCTGATCAGCCATCTGATTCCCTCTCAGTCTGTGGGCTGGGAGCTCAGGAGGCAGCCACCGTCCTGGGGTAGCGCTCAGCATTCTGCTCTCAGAAACTGAATCTGAAACCTATCTCCTCTCTCACCACAGAAACAGACTTTTCCCACTGACCTTCTAAGTTGTCTTTGGTGTTCATGGGCTGAGAAGTCTGGAAGCCACCACAGCTGCCTGCAATTCAGTCCTTTGAGGCCGGCTCCAGGTTTGCTGCGGCCTGCGCGCACAAGCCAAACTATGTTCTTCTCCCAGCCTTGCATGATATGCCTTTCTGATCAATCATGCAGGTTGTCTTGGGCTGGAAATTTGTTTCACTTTATCTTTTTGTGGGTTTTGCTGCTTTAGAATTTGTTTAGAGCCATTTTTTATAGGTTTTTGGAGGGGTTTGGGGGAGAGCTGTAACAAGTCACTGCTTTCACTCTGCCATCTTGGATCCGCCCCCCAGATTATTATTATTTTCAAAAGAAATTGACTCAACAATCCACTTAGGAAAAACTACATGGATCAAAATGTTCTAATATTCAAATAGGAGCCAATCTATTACATAATCACATTAGCCTATATATCTGGTACAGTTGTTGCAGATGAATAGTGAGTTGGTGACAAAATTTAGAATTTGTAGGATTGCATTTAGAAAGCTTCACAGTGCTTTAAAAGATCCCAACTTATTTCCTGGTACCACAAAACAACTTTTAAATATATTTTCCCATGGACGTTTGCAGTTGCAAATCTTGCAACAACATAATCCCCAAAGAATAAAAGTTGCAGATATCTTGAAGATCAATGAAAAAAAAAAATTGTAGGCTGCCGCATGTTTTCAATGATGGCCAATAATACAAAGGATATCATTGAGAAAATATCTGATTAGAAAAAGAGATGGGATAATGATGTGATGAAAGGTAAGTGCATAAACTGAGTGCTGTGCTAATCTCCATGAAGTAGATAAGTAAAAACAAAACAAAACAAACAAACAAACAAAAGCTAGATTAAGGTGTGTGGCTTTTTGGGTTGATTCCCCATGGAGGAACTGTAGGAGAATATGAAGAAGAAATAGACTGGTAAGAAGGCATAATGTGGATGGGTGGATATCTTCAGCAATGGGAGAAAATAGTGATGAGATTATAGAGGACTGAAGTATCCATATACAAGCACATCAATGAAGAAGTACTTAAGTGTACTATGTGCCAATTAGGCACTTTGTTAGGCACTGATGATACAAGCACAAAGAATTAATTCCTGCTTTGAAGAAACTTACAGTCTAATGGGGGTACATACATAGGTGTACACTATGTAAGTATAAAGTGAATAAATACTAATACAATCTATAAAAAGTCATTGTATATAGGGTAGTTTGGGAGGGGAAGTAGTAGGAGTAGAGGTGATCAGGAAAAGTTTTATGTGGAAGATAGTGTTTGAGCTATGTCTTAAAGGAAGAGAAGGATTCTATAAAGCAGAACTATAGAGTAAGTACATTCCTAGCATGAGACACAGACAGTACAAAGAACCAGAGATAGGAGAAGAAATGTGTGAAGAAAAGAGAGAATGCCAATTTGATAGGATTGCAAATTGGAGGAGGTAATGTCTCAACAAAACTGGAAAGATAGGGCTTTAAAAGCAAAACAGAAGAATTTTTATTTGATTCTGGAGGTAATAGGGAGCCACTGAGGTTAACTGTGTAGGGGAAGCACATGTTCATATCTTTGCTTGGGGAAAATTACTTTGTCAGCAATGTGTGGGATATACCAGTATGGGACACTTGAGGTAAATAGAATAATTAGCAGCCCATTGTAATAATCTCAAACATAACAGAGATTTAATAGATTTCTGATGAATGAAGAAATATATGGGGTGGGAAAAACTCTTCTAACCTCTTCAGCTGGGAGAACATATGTCTTCCGCCCTGAAGAGAGCTTATGCTCAGCAATATATTGGAGAACTGATGTAATGCATGTTTCATGGTATAAGAATAACATATGTTAAAGACTGCCTGTATTGTAACGATTTTATGTCCAAGCTTTAGCTGTAGAACTCACACAGAGGTGACCTTGTTAGGGTCAGCACATATCTCACTGAGAAGCCTGCAGTGAGGCTATGGAACTTGCCTGCTAACCAGGACTCTTATTCTTGGTCTTAGTTAAACCCAATAGCTGCTTTATTATTCTTGGAGGGAAAAAGAATCTCAAAGTCTTTTTGAACCACAAAGGGCTTTAGAAATCACTGAATCCAACCCCCCCTTTTTTTTTTATAGATAAGGAAACTGACTTGAGCCATGGTCTAAATGTCTTCTTAGTATATTATTCCTCTTCATAGTACGTTTTTTTCTTTCACAATGACAATAACAGCACCATTCAGGGTTGGGAATTGGAAGCTGGAGGAGGGATGGGGGAGAAAATTCTAGGACAGCAGGGCTTTGCTGCTATGCATTTTTAGTATTCAAAGGATTAGCAGTAATTTAGCCAAGTTGCCAGAGTAAATAATTTCAAGACAGTCCATTGAAAGAGGCATACCTTGCAGGACACCCTATCTAGTTGGCTTATTATCTAAATTAAACAGAATAATTAGAAATATGGGGAGCTGAAATAGAAGGCATGCAGGTCTTTCAGTTCACACTGGTGTCATTTCAGAGGGCTGCTGCAGTCTTTGAGTGATTGACTCCATCTCAATGATATTCCCAGAGGCTACATTCTTATGATTTTTTTTTCCCTGTATAAATCTGTAGCTTGGGACAAGAGGAAAGTATTACTTGTGGCGTATGAGAGATACACTAGATCTTAGAAATCTCAAGCCATGTAGGTTTGCCTGTCAGATGAATGTCATAAAGGCTTCTAATTGCTTGAAAAAAAACCCTAGTCTTTCCTTCAGATTCCCTCCTCTGGCTTGAGCATATATCCTCCAAACTGGTCATATGTGCCTAACAGTTGTTTGAGGCTTTGAATGTTCTGCTTGGCTGATGCTTGGTTTTATGTTCCTTACCAAATGGGCAGCCAGGCTGCAGCTGCCTACTACTTAAAGCAAAGTAGTGTCTGTTCACATAGCCCCCATCCCTCACAGAAACTACCCAACCATGTTTGAGCAGGAGTATTCAAGTGGCAGCTGGATTTTACATGGTAATAGCTAAAAATGAGAGCTAGAGAGAGCAGAGTTGCAATCTATGGGGCTCACCAAAAGAAAAATGAGCTTCCTAGGAAGGTACTTTTCTTAATGCCAAGAGTCAACCAAGGCAGTGATTGGGCAGGGATTTCATGAAACCCTACATGCATAGAAGTGGGTATTTTAGTATCCAAATGGACATAGGAAAATCCTACCTGAAGTTAAGTTAATACCTCTGTTCTCCTGAATGGGATGTTCCAGGGTAGATTCTTCTAATTCCCAAAGAGAGGTGAGGATCATAGCATCAAAAAAGTCAAAACTTGTAGGGGATCTCACGACAATCTGGAATTTAAGAAACCACATTTAGGAATGATACTCTTAAAAACCAAACTTTTAGTACGGATTGTCTTGGAGATTATGAAGTCCAAACTCCCAATTTTATAGGTGAGGAAAGTTCAGCTCAGGGAGGTTAAATGATTGCCCAGTGTCACATAACTAGTGAGTATCTGAGATAGAATTTAAACTCAGGTATTTCTGACTTCAGGATAGCTAGGTTTCACAGTAGATAGCAGACTCATCTTCATGATTTCAAATCTGGCCTCAGACACTTCTGTGTTACCCTAGGCAAATCACTTAACCCTTTGCACTTCCTGTGTTTTATTCAGTACACCAGGGACTGGCACATAATTGATGCTTAACAAATATTTGTTTACTACTTCATCACACTAGTTTTCATGGCCTTCTTTACAAGTTACATAATATTTAGGGATATTGACAAGGTACAGAATATTTAGATTGTAAACAGTTAGGGCTGGAACAATCCTAGATAATAATTTAGTGTGGTTCTTGGCCTGGGTTGTCAATCATTTATTCATTCATTTCTTCAATTATCTATCTATCTATCTATCTATCTATCTATCTATCTATCTATTCATTCATTCATTTGCTTATTTATTTATTTGTTTGTTTGTTTGTTTGTTTGTTTATCATTAGTTTTCAAAATTTACTTTTCTAAGATTTTGAGTTTTAAAATTTACCCTCTCCTTCCCTGCCCTCCTCTCCAAGATGGCATGCAATATGATACAGGCTATTGTACAATCATATTAAACATATTTCCACATTAGTCTTATTGTGAAAGAAGAATCAAAACAAAAGGGAAAAACCATGAGAAAGAAAAAAGAAAACAAAGCAAGAAAAAGAGAAAATAGCACGCTTCAATCTGCATTGAGGCTCCATAGTTTTTTCTCTGGATCTGGATAGCATTTACCATCATGTGTCTTTTGGAATTGTCTTAGATCATTGTATCGCTGAGAAGAGCTAAATCTATCAAAGTTAGCCATTGCACAATGTTGCTGTCAGTGTGTATAATGTTCTCCCAGTTCTCCTCACTTCATTCAGCATCAGTTCATACAACTTTTTCCAGGTTTTTCTGAAATCTGCCTGCTCAACTTTTCTTATGCAACAATAGTGTTCTATTACATTGACATACCACAGTTTGTTCAGCCATTCCCAAATTGGTGGGCATTTCCTCAATTTCCAATTCTTGGCCACCACAAAAAACCAAACTCGTATAAATACTTTTGTACATGTGGGTCCTTTTCCCTTTTTTATGATCTCTTTGTGATAAAGACATAGTAGTAGTATTGCTGGATATGTACAGTTTTATAGCCTTTATAGTTACAAATTGCTTTCCAGAATGGATGGATCAGTCCATAACTCCATCAACAATTCATTAGTGTTACAATTTTCCCACATCTTCTCCAATATTTATAATATTCCTGATTTGTAATATTAAATCTGATACATGTGATGTGGTACCTCAGAGTTGTTTTGATTTGCATTTGTCTAATCAATAGTGGCTTAGAGCATTTTTTCATATGACTATAGATCGCTTTAATTTCTTCATGTGAGAACTACCTACTCATATCCTTTAACCATTTAACAACTGGGGAATGACTTGTATTCTTACACATTTGACTTAGTTCTCTATATATTTTAGAAATGAGGCCCTTATCACAGAGACTGGTTGTAAAAATTCTTTCCCAATTTTCTACTTTTCTTCTAATCTTGGTTGCATTGTCTCTGTGCAAAAACTCTTCAATTTAATTTAAACAGAGTTATCCATTTTGCATTTCATAATGTTCTTTTCCAGTTTTCCCAGCAGTTTTTGTCAAAGAGTGAGTGGGGTCTTTGGGTTTATTATAGATTATTATAGTCATTGACTACCACGTCTTGAATTCTTAACCTATTCCATTGATCCACTACTCTATTACTTAGCCAGTACCAAGAAGTTCTGATGATTACTACTTTATGATACAATTTAAGATCTGGAATAGCTAGGCCACCTTCTCCTGCATTTCTTTTCATTAGTTCCCTTGTTATTCTGGACATTTTGTTCTTCCAAATGAATCTTGTTATTATTTTTTCTAACTCTATAAAATAATTTTTTGGTAGTTTAATTGGTATGGCACTGAATAAGTAAATTAGCTTAGGTAGAATTGTCATTTTTATTATATTAGCTTGGCCTGTCCACGAACAACTGATATTTTCACAATTATTTAGATCTGACTTTATTTGTATAAGAAGTGTTTTGTAATTGTGTTCACAGAGTTCCTGGGTTTGTTTCAGTAGGTAGGCTCCTAAATATTTTATAATGTCTACAGTAACTTTAAATGAAATTTCTATCTCTTGCTTTTGGGCTTTGTTGGTAATATAAAGAAATGCTGATGATTTATGTGGGTTTATTTTATAGCTTGTAACTTTGCTAAAATTGTTCATTATTTGAAGTAGTTTTTTACTTGATTCTCTAGGATTCTCTAAGTATATCATCATATCATCAGCAAAGAGTGGTAGTTTTGTTTCTTCTTTGCCTATTCTAATACCTTCAATTTCTTTTTCTTCTCTTATTGCTAAAGCCAACGTTTCCACTATGATATCTGACCCACTTATTCTTTAGGATTAGATTATTTAGTTTCCAATTAATTTTTAGTCAATCATTCCATGGCCCTTTATTACACGTAATTTTATTGCATCATGATCTGAAAAGGATACATTTAATATTTTGACACTTGATTGTGTGGTTTTCATGTCCTAGTAATTGGCCAATTTTTGTGTAGGTACCATATAATTCTGAGATAAAAGTATTTTCCTTTCTATCTCCATTCAATTTTCCCCAGATGTCTATCATATCTAACTTTTAGAAAATTCTATTTACCTCCTTAAATTCTTTCTTGTTTATTTTATAGTTAAATTTTTCTAGTTCTGACAGAGGGAGGCTGAGATCCCTGACTAGTAGAGTTTTGCTGTCTCTTTCTTCCTGTTACCTAACTTCTCTAAGAATATGGATGCTATACCACTTGGTGCATATATGTTTAACATTGATATTACTTCATTGTCTATGGTATCTTTCATCTGGCTGTGGTTTCCTTCCTTATCTCTTTTAATTAGATCTATTTTTACTTTTGTTTTGTCTGAGATCAGGATTGGTACCCCTGCTTTTTTTTTTTTTACTTCAGCTGAAGCACAATATATTCTGCTCCAGTCTTTTTCCTTTACTCTGTGTGTATCTCTCTACTTCAAATGTGCTTCTTGTAAATAACATATTACAGGATTATGGTTTTTAATCTACTCTGCCACTCACTTCTGTTTTATGGGAGAGTTCATTCCATTCATGTTCCCAGTTATGATTGCTAACTGTGTTTTTCTCTCCATGTTATTTCCCCCCCATATATGGTTCTCTCTCTCCTTTCTTTCCTTCCCTCATCACAAATGTTTTACTTCTTAGCACTGGCTCCCTCAATCTGCCCTCCTTTCAATCAGCCCCCTTCTTTTTTCTTTCCCCTTTCCCCTACTTCTTCCCTCCTTCCTGCCCTCCCTTTTACCCACTCCTCTGTCTTTTCTTTCCCATTTACCCTCCTGCTACTTAAAGGATAAGAAAAATTTCTATACCCAACTAAGTGCGTATATTATTAATGCATTGGGCTAAAGACAATGAGAGTATGGTTCAAATAATGCTTTTCTCCCTTCTTTCTTTTCCTCTACCATAATAAGTCCTTCTGTCTCCTTATGTGATGTGTTTTACCTTTTTCTGTCTCCTCATGTCTTCTTCTCCCAGTACACTTATTTTTAATACCTTAATTAATTTTATCATCACATAAAGTCAACTTATACCCACACCCTTTGTCTAAGTATACTCCTTCTAACTGTGCTAAAAGAAATACAGTTCTTAAGATTTAAAAGTATTATCTTCCCATGTAGGGAGGTAAACAGTTTAAACTTATTGAATAACATTTTTTTTCCTGTTTACTTTTTTATGCTTCTCTTAAGTCTTGTATTTGAAGATCAAATTTTCTGTTCAGCTGTTTTTTTTTTTAAAATCACGAAAGTTTGGAAGTCCTCTATTTCATTGATTGCCCATCTCCTCCCCTGAAATATTTGCTGGGTAGCTGATTCTTGGTTATAATTCAAGTTCCTTTGCCTTTTGGAATATCATATTCCAAGCCCTTCAATCCTTTAATGTAGAAGCTGCTAAGTCCTGCATAATCCTGACTGTGCTTACATGATATTTAAATTGTTTCTTTCTGGCTGCTTGCAATATTTTATCCTTGACCTGGGAACTCTGGCATTTGGCTACATTATTCCTTAGGGTTTTCATTTTGGGATCTCTTTCAGAAAGTGATCAGTATATTCTTTCAATGACTATTTTACCCTCTGGTTCTAGGCTATCAGGATAGTGTTTTTTCCCTGATAATTTCTTGAAAAGTGCTGTCCAGAGTCTTTTTTTCGATCATTACTTTCAGGTAGTCTAACAAGTTTTAAATTATCTTTCCTGGATCTATTTTCAAAGTCAGCTGTTTTCCCAAAGAGATATTTTACATTTTCTTCTATTTTTTTCATCCTTTTGATTTTGTTTAACTGTTTCTTGATGTCTCATAGAGTCAATAGCTTCCACTTGCCCAATTATAGTTTTTAAGGAATTTTTTTTTCTTCAGTTAACTTTTGTACCTTCTTTCCATTTGGTCAATTCTGCTTTTTAAGGAGTTTTTTTTTTCAGTGAATTTTTGAACCTCTTTTTCCCTTTGGCCAATTCTACTTTTTAAGTAGTTGTTTTCTTCAATTTTTGTCCTCCCTTTTCCAATCTGTTGACTCTCTCTTGCATATCTCTCATTTCTTTTCTCAATTTTTCTTTTACTTTTCTTATTTGACTTTTTTAATTTTAATTTTTTTAAACTTACTGAACTTATTTGACTTTTAAAATCCTTCTTGAGTTCTTCAAGAAGGCTTTTTGGGCTTGAGGCCAATTCATATTCCCCTTTGAGTTTTTAGATGTAGATATATTGAGAATCTTGTCTTCTTCTGAGTTTGTGTTTTGATCTTCCCTGTCCCCATAGAAACTGTCTGTGGTCAGTGTTCCCCTTTAGGTTTCTGTTCATGCTGTTTGCCCATTTCCTGGCTTTTAAAGTTGAGCTATGCTTCTGGGGAAAAAAGGGCAGTGCCCCAAGCTTCTTGTGCTGGGGCCAGGAGCTTGGTCACTTGCTTTGTGTGCTGGGACTTCGGATAATGGCAGCTTGAGGGTGTAATTGTCTGGAAGCTTACCTAGTGCTGAGTTGGGGTCCCAATGGTGGTGAGGCCAGGTGGGTTTTTTTCTGCAATATGGCCATTCTCTGAGCTGGGTTCTGCTGGTTCCCCTGGCTATGCTAAGGCATGTGGGGTTTCCTGGTGTTGGTGTTTACCTGCTCCTCTACCCTGGGGCTCAGGATTTCCAGCTGGTTTTCTGAGCTGTGGCTTGTTGCTGGCTTGCTCTGATACTTTCTATCCTGGAATGTGTTCCTCTTTTACCAGAGTGAGATGGATCTTTCTTGCAGATCCTCCAAGTTTCCCAGGCCAAAAAAAATGCTGCACCTCATCTTTCTGCTGGCTTTGCTGTTCCAGGATTTTTCTGGGGTAGTATTTTCTGGTTTTATCAGAGGTTAATAAGGGAGAGTGAAAGCAATTTACTGCTTACTCCACCATCCTGGCTCCTGGAAGTCTAAAGTCTGTCAACTTTTCTCCCCAATATTTTGATAGTTGTTTTCTGACATAATCTGTTTTCTTTGTCATCCTACATATTTTATTTTATGCATTTAACAACATTATTCTGAGAAAGGGCCCATAGGTTTCACCAGATCATCAATGGGATTCAGGACACACACAAAAAAAAGGGTAGGAGCCCCTGACATGGTCCAACTCCTCCACCCCCTTTTACAGATAAGCAAACAAAGTCTTATAATGATTGAATTGCCAAAGTGCTTGAAGCTACTTCACAGCACAGATACAGCTACTACCTAGTTCATAGGTGGGGAACCTGTGATGTCAAGGCTACATGCACCCCCTAGGTCCTCAAGTGAGGCCCCTGACTGAGTCCAAACTTCACAAAACAAATCCCCTTAATAAAAGGATTTGTTCTGTAAACTTTGGACTCAGTCAAAAGGCTACACCCCAGGACCTAGAGAGCCACATGTGGCCTCAAGGCTGCATGTTTGCCACCCCTGACCTAGTTCTTCAGATTCTTATTTTCATTATGGGAAACAAACTTTCATTAAGTACCTACTATCTGCCAAGCATTGTGCTAACTGCTTTACATATATCATCTCATTTGATACTTACAGTAACCCTTGGAGATAGGTGCTATCATGATCTACATTTTACAGTTGAGGAAAATGAGGCAGACAGAGGTTAAGTGACTTTCCCAGGGATACACAGCTAGGAAGTATCTGAGGCTACATTTCAAGTAGGCTTCCTGACTCTAGGCCCAAGATCAAACTACCATGTCACCAAGTTGATTTTCCAGATTTTCCAGAGTACTTCTCAATCAATTGCTTTTCAGCCGAGTTGACCAAGATGGGGTCAGTGAGGCTTGGTCATAGCCAAAGGATGCTGAAAAATTTCCTGAAGTATAAATTGCTCTCTTTGACCCTTTAGAGTGAGTGATGCAGGAATCACAACACCTTTTAAACTCTGTAAACTATCCAATCCTCTGGTATTAAGTTTCCCAGCTGGCTATCATTAGGTTATTTGATTCTGACAAGATAGCTAAAAGAAAAGAAAACAAAATAAACAAGAACAAGAACAATGTACGTGTCTTTAAATGACTTTTATAATCTCACTCTGGGCATATCAAAGACCATTTCCAAGAGGTCTGAAGAGTGCATAATTTCATAGCAGAGTATTATGAATCAGTATGTTTCATAAAGGTAATTTACTTAGCAGGGCTCCTATACTCTATAATAAGTGTAGTTCAATTGACCAGAAGCAGAACAATGCAAATGCTTTCAGAATAAAACAACATAGATGTGTTCAGTTCTATTTTCAAAGTCCCTTGAAATATGCTATTATTTCAATAGAGGCCCTAGAATTCTCACTATCAGTTAGTCAACAAGCATCTACTAAGTGCTTACTATGTGATAGGTATTATACTAGAGTTGAAGGATATAAAGAAAGGCAAAAGATAGTCCTTGCTCTCAAGATTGTTCCTAGTCTAATGCCTAGCACTTGGTTGGGAACACAGAAAGTCCTGGCCTTGAGGGTCTACCATGTTCTTTGGATTTTACTTTTCTCTTTTATTCACCAATCACTTCCATGGCTGGGCTAAGATTTGGATCTTTTAAGGAGATCATTATTGTCATATATTACCTGGAATCCTGTTTTCACTGATACCCTCTATAGCACTTAGTTATTTTCTTGGCTATTGGGAAGATTCCAACTGGGGTACCTCTCTTTTAACCTTCCCTTCCCCCACCAGCCCGGGGCACCTTCCTTTTTCCTAGTAAAGATGCAAGTCTTAGTTGTGAATAAGATCTATAATCTCTCTTGGGATCCTGACTCATTTTGGACCTCTAATTAAGGTAGAATAGCATAGTGAATCAAGCCCCAGATCCAGGAATGAACTTAGTAGACCAGTGAAAAGTCCAAAGGCTTGGTACAATTTTAACCTTTGATAATTTCAGAAGTACAAGTGCAGCAAACTTACAAAAAACATTTGAAAGGCCAGTTCTTGAAAATTAAAAACAAATATTGATATATATATTTCTTATTAAAATTCAACAGAATCACTATCTTGTGTTATAAATCACTCATCATCTGCTGCTCAGTGACTAAATGGATTGTTAGCCTAAAGATCATCTAAAGAATGAGGTTTTGTTATATACCTGACAGTTTGAACATGACCTCACAAAAAAATGTCTGATAGAGATAGATTAAGTGACCAAAGGAGCCAAGAAAGAGCACTTCCTCTACCCATCCACCATTTCAAGGAAGTGTCACCCAGAGACGTACAATTCATGACAGGGTGTCATGTCTTCCAAAAATTAAAATATGTGTGTATAATTAAAATTTCCTAAAGTAAATAGTGCAAAAATATAAATAAACTTTCAAGTGATGTTTTTGTAACTTTGTAGCATTTATACTTAAGTAGTTATTAAAGCTTAAAACAACTGCACTAACACTTTTGGGATATCCTATACACATTTATCT
The DNA here is from genome assembly GCF_003287225.1 of Phascolarctos cinereus. Taxonomy (NCBI): domain Eukaryota; kingdom Metazoa; phylum Chordata; class Mammalia; order Diprotodontia; family Phascolarctidae; genus Phascolarctos; species Phascolarctos cinereus. The sequence goes on from NW_027555514.1 coordinate 164,433,716, forward strand.
TTATAAAGAGAAGGAAAAAAAGATAGAGTCAGGGACAGAGAAAGAGAGGGAAAGAGAGTTTTAGAGTTATCTTCATCTTTGAGTACTTGTAGTTTACAGGTGGTGGAAAAAGCCTGGGAGTTAAGAAAGCCAGGGTTTTTCATTTCTGCTTTTGCCAATAAAATGTTGTGGATATCTAACTCTATCACTTCATCTTCCTAAAATTCTGTTTGTACAATTCTTCAGTGGGCCTTAGTTTCTTCATCTATTAACTGGACTATTGGAGTTTATTGAATTGAGAGAGGGATACATGTGACATGGTTAGGAAGTGCATGCAACGTGTTGTTTAAGAAGATTAATCATGGGGGGCAGCTAGGTGGCACAGTGGATAGAGCACCAGCCCTGAAGTCAGGAGTACCTGAGTTCAAATCCGGCCTCAGACCAAACACTTGACACTTACTAGCTGTGTGACCCTGGGCAAGTCACTTAACCCCAATTGCCTAAAACAAAACAAAACAAAACAAAGAAGATTAATCATGAAGGGTGGACTGAAGTTGAGAGAATTGAGGTAGGGTGACTCACCAGTTGGCTATTACAATAGTCCATGCATGAAGTAATACAGGCCTGGACAAGGATGGTGGCAATATCAAAGAAGAGAAGGGGGTTCATATGATAGATGCTACAAAGGTAAAATCAACAGGACTTGGCAACATACTGCTTAGGGATCTAAAAGAGAGTAAAGAGTAGAAGATAACACCTTGGTTGCGAGCCTGGGTGACTGGGAGACCGCCTTGACAATAATAGAAAATTTTGAGAGGGTAGGAGGGTTTGGAGAGAAAGATAATGAGCTCAGGTCATGCTGGGTATAAGATGTCTACAGAATATTTATATTAGATATTGATATATTTATATTAGACAGCTGGAGATGTGATTCTGGAGGTTAGGAGAGAAGCTACAGTTGGATAAGTAGATAAGAGAATCATCAACAGAGAAAGGATATTTGAAAGTATAGGAGCTGATGAGATCATCAAATAAAATCATGTACAAGGAAAAGAGAAAGGGCCCAGGACATTGTGTATTATATAAAAGTTCTAGGACTGATACCTAAATCATCTGATGTTTGGAGAGACTTTAATCTCTAAAATTCTATCCTATTCATAACGTTCTATAATTCTAGAAACTTTCAGGGTATAATTCTCTCTTCAGCAAGATTTACAAAAAACATAATCGTTGAATATGATAAGGATAATACTAACGATCCCTAATATCTGATAGCCCTTTTAGGTTGGCAAAGTCTTTTTCATATATTATTTCATTTGATCCTCACAACAATCTTGTGTTGTTGTTATTATTACTATTAATTGTTTTTATTTTACAGATGAGGAAACTGAAGTTTAGAAAGGTTATGTGACCTTGCTGAGGCTACTCAACAAGTTAATGTCTGAGGCAGAACTCAAGCTCATGCCTTTTTGACTCTGAGTCCAGTAGTACTGAGTACTGGTCTGGCTAACCGGTAGCCTGGCCTGTCCTCCACTAAATAACCATGGGAAGTCTCTCTAAGAATGTTTTAACTTTAGGAAACCATGGGCCAGAAGCTACCAGGACAGCTGGAAACTGGCCCATGAGGAGAGATGTGTCCCATTTAAAGTTCATTTAATCCTGGCAGCAGGGCAGTATTTTTTGTCAGGAACCAGATGAATCAAGTGCCCATATGTGTCCTTTGCCTCCTGGGAAATGATGAGAAGCTTCTCTTAAAACCAAATGTGCAATGAGACAGCTCCCTGAGCATTGTAACACCCTCCACCTAATCCTGCTCCTCTTAAAGGCTTTCAAATGGCACAAGAACTTTCTTTTACTTAGTCTCATTCTTTTCATCTTCAGCACGTCTATCTCTTGCCTCATTATAATTTCACTTATTTCTATAAAAGAAACCTGACAGCTACAGAAAATCCATTTGAGGGAAGGGTGGAAGGAGGGGTGGGCTTGTGGGGGAGTGAGGAAGAAGGAAAGAAGTGACTGAATAGATTTTCACACAGGGATGATTTCTCTCAACACCCGTCTTGGCAACATCTCTCAGAAAGTCCTGCATTTCAGTCAGGTGGCAAAATAGCTCCTTTAACCACCAGGATTTCCCCCCTCATTTTACAAAAACACTTGGGTCATGAAAGGAGAAGTCCATCAGAAGAAGCTGTAACAGAGGTAGCAGGCAGGAGACTCAGTTTCTTTAAAAACTGGAAGGAAGCAAACAGGCATTTATTAAAATGCTTACTATGTGACAGGCACTGTGCTAAATGCTTCATAAGTATTATCTTATTTTATCCTCATGACAGCTCTGGAAGGAAGATGTTATTATTATTCCACTTCATAGATGAGGAAACTAATGGACTTGCCCAAGGTCACAATGCCAGTAAGAGTAGGAGGTCATATTTGGACTCAGATCTTTCTGACTCTCAGCCTCTATCGACTCCACCACCTAGCTGCCGCTAAAAACCCACATGGTACCATGTAAAGAATGCAGGTTTGAAGTCAGAAGTCTCAATTTTAATACTATAGTAGCCATGTGTGTGACCTTAGGCAAGTCACTTAACATTTCTGGGCCTCAGTTTCCTCACCTGTAAAAGGAGAGAATTTGACTACATGACCCTTAAGGTCCCTTCCCATTCTAAAATCTGTGTTCCTATTGTTAAGATAGAAAATACCAGCTACTGAAATACCCTGATGTCTAGATCACGGAAGATAGGTATATATGTATTATTAACACCAGCTTGTTTTGAAGCTTAGGGTGGCTGCAACAAACATAGTTTTGGTAATGTCATGTAAATGCCTATCTCCTCTGAGGTAGAAGGAGCAGCTAGGCCTCTGTCTCTCTGTAAGGGTGCCCTTAAACTATCCAAGGCAACTTAGCTGTCTCTTATTTTCCATTTCCAGACCTTGCAGCTGACAGTTTATACTGGTAATGTGTCCTGAAACATGACTAAATCATCTCTACTTCATCCATCGTCTCACTCTCCCTTGTCTTTTATCATTGCCACATAACACACACCTCACACTGAAATGTGTGGATCAGATAATATTCATATGTTGGGGATAGAGAGGAAGGTAGGATGTATAGATTTCTAGAACCAGAATTCTCTGTTTGGGTCAGCTTCAGGTATGAATGCAGGAATCATGAGAGGTAGATTTGCTTCTCAAATGCAAAACATTAATGTCTTTATAATCTCCTAAGATTATTGTAAATATCTTGTCTCACCTGGAAATATTACATATGTCCATTTCTTTTAGAGAACTATACTGCAGGATGTCAGGGTTCAAAGGGACTTCTGAGATCAGAAAATAGCTCTATAACAGTGGTTCTCAAAATTTGTCTGTCATTCTTTCAGGGGGCCCATGAGGTAAAAAATAATTTCCAGTTATAATAACACTAAGATGTTATTTGCCTATTAAAATCCACCTCTGTTTTCCAACTACATATCAGTGTGAGGCCAGATTTTATTCATGTACTTCAACCAAAACCACACATCATAACAGTTGCATGCAACAGCAGATATGACAATCTAGCTATCTTCTATTAAGCCAGACAATTTATTTTAGAAAATAATTATTTTTCCTAAAGAGATGTTATTTATGTTAATATATAATAGGCATATTGCTTCAAATGAACTAATAAGTACATATTTTAAAATTTGTCAGTTTAAATTTCTACTACCATAAATATTAATAGGTATTAAATTTAAAAAAAATGCTCTTTGGGATCTCAGTAATCTTTCAAGTGTTTCCCTTACATATTAACCTCCTTTACTATAAATGCTTCCTTGTGCACCCCTTTATGTGGGATAATATTCTCCATTATTCTCCCTTCCTCCTTCCACTACATCCCTCTTCTTCAACCTTCCACTCTTCTTTTGAGATCATCCCGGTACTCAGGTCCCCTGTTTAAACAGATTTCCTCTACCTAAACTAGTGATACAAAAGTTTTGAGGGATCATGTATATCATATTCACATATAAGAATGCAAACAGTTTAACTTTATTAATCCTTATGATTTTTCCCTCATATTTACCTTTTTATACTTCTCTTAAATATTGTGTTTGAATGTCAAATTTTCTATTCATTTATAGTGTTTTCATCAGGAATGCTTGAAAGTCCTCAATTTCATTAAATGCCCATTTCCCCAACCCCCAAGAGTTATATACTCAGTTTTGCTGTGTAAGTTCTTCTTGTTGTAATCTTAGCTCCTTTGCTTTCTTGAATATCATATTCTAAGGCCTCAAATCCTTTATAGTGGCAGCTTTTAAATCTTGTGTAATCTTGACTATGGCTAGCTGGTACTTGAGTTATTTCTTTCTAGCTGCTTATAGTATTTTCTCACTTACCTGGGAGTTCTAGATTTTGGATAAAATATTTCCAGGTATTTTGATTTTTGGACTTCTTTTGGGAGGTAGCCAATGGCTTCTTTTAATTTCTGCTTTGCTCTCTGGTTTTAAGATATCTGGACCATTTTTTTTTTAAATGGAACAAATGTTATTTATAGAGTAAAGAACATACAAAGGACTACTAAGTTAATTTACTGGATGGTTGGGTAGGGCTCAGGTAGGGTTACTTTTGCACTTACCCAAATGGAGACCACCATAGAAATATAGGCAATCCCTATCTCAAAGAGATAGGTTCAAAAAAGAAAATGCATGTAAAAACAATTCATAAAACATTTCACTATATAAATAGCAACTATTCTTATTAAAGTTCCTGTGACTCAAAGTGCTGCCCTGTGTGGGCCTCCCGCAGAGATAACACATAGAGTTTGTGCCTCCACATCTCTCAACACCCTGTCCTCAGGGTGGTATTTCTACTCTAGCTCACTGCTGCATAGCCCTCTCTTCTGTTGCTCTTGTCATGCATTCCCAGGAGGTATCATGGTACTTCTTATAAGAGCACAGATTTAGAGGGGACCATAAAAGGTCATTTGAGTCCAGCACCTTCATTTTATATATAAAGAAATTGAGGCCCAGATGGTTTAGGTTATTGTTCAGAGTCATATATCTAGTAAATTTCTAGGGTATGACTTGAACTCATCTCTTCCTGATTCTAAGCTGTATCTACTACATTTTTTCTTGACAGTTTTTACAGGGTCTCACTGCTACAGATCTGCAAGTTCTTCAATCATTGCACCTCTGCCATACCTGGTACAAACCAAGGTTATTTTCTTATGGTTGCCCTACTTGTACCTCCTAAATCCAGGTTATTTATTTCTTCTGTCCATTAATTTTTTTAAAAAAATTAATTTTTATTTTTAGTTTTCAGCATTCGTTTCCATAAGATTTTGAGTTCTAAATTTTCTCCCCATTTCTCCCCCCCATCCCAAGACAATGTGCATTCTGAATGCCCCTTCCCCCAATCTACCCTCCCTTCTATAATCCCCCTCCCCTTTCTCTTATCCCCTTCCCCTTTTATTTTCCTGTAGGGCAGGATAGATTTCTATAGCCCTTTGCCTATGTATCTTATTTGCCAGCTGTATGTAAAAACAATTTTTAACATTCGTTTTCAAAACTTTGAACTCCAAATTCTCTCCCTTCCTCCCTCCCCACCCATCCTCATTGAGAAGGCAAGAAATTCAACATAGGTTATACATGTGTAGTCCTGTGAAACACTTCCATAATAGTAATGTTGTGAAAGACTAACTGTATTTCCTTCCATCCTATCCCACCACACATTTATTCTATTCTCTCTCTCCTTTCACACTGTCCCTCCTCAAAAGTGATTTGCTTCTAACTACCCTCTCTCCCAATCTGTCCTCCCTTCTATCATCCCCCCCTTATCACCTTCCCCCCTCTTTTCTTGCAGTGTAAGATAGATTTCCATACCCAGTTGAGTGTATATATTATTTCCTCTTTAAGCCAAATCTGATGAAAATAAGATTCACTGATTCACTCTCACCTTTTCTCATTCCCCTCCAGTGTAAAAGCTTTTTCTTACCTCTTATGTGAGATAATTTACCCCATTCTACATCTCCCTTTCTCCTTCAACATGTACAATCCTCTCTCACCTCTTAATTTTATTTTTTAGATATCATTCCTTCATATTCAACTCACCCTGTGCCCTCTGTCTATATACATATATATGTGTATTTTATTACATATATAGGTATAAACATAAATATATATGTATATATAAATTATGTATATATATATGTGTGTCTGTGTGTGTGTATATATATTTGTATAGTCATATTTCAAAGTCAGATTTTTTATTCAGCTCTGGTCTTTTCATCAAGAGTGCTTGAAAGTCTTCTATTTTATTAAATATTGTTTTATTCCCCTAAAGGATTACACTCAGTTTTTCCGGGTAGGAGATTCTTGATTGCAATCCTATCTCCTTTGACCTCTGGAATATCATATTCCAAGATCTCCAGCCCCTTAATGTAAAAGCTGTTAAATTTTATGTTATACTGATTATATTTCCACATTACTTGAATTATTTTTTTTTCTGGCTGCATGCAGTATTTTCTCCTTGACCTGGGAATTCTGGAATTTGGTTATAATATTCTTAGGAGTTTTCTTTTCAGGATCTCTTTCAGGAGGTGATTGGTGGATTCTTTCAATTTCTATTTTAACCTCTGGTTCTAGAATGTCAGGATAGTTTTTCTTGAAAATTTATTTTTTTTTTAGTTTTATTTTTAGGCAATTGGGGTTAAGTGACTTGCCCAGGGTAACACAGCTAGTAAGTGTCACATATTTGGTCTGAGGCTGGATTTGAACTCAGGTCCTCCTGACTTCAGGGCTGGTGCTCTATCTATCGCTCCTCTAGCTGCCCCCTTGATGATGTCTTGAAAGATGATGTCTAGGCTCTTTTTTTGATCATGGTTTGCAGATAGTTAAATAATTTTTAAACTACCTCTCCTGGGTCTATCTTCCAGGTCTGTTGTTTTTTCAATGAGATTTTTCACATTGTCTTCTATTTTTTCATTATTTTGGTTTTGTTTTATAATTCCTTGATTTCTCATAAAATCATTAACTTCCATTTGCTCCATTCTAATTTTTAAGGACGTATTTTCTTCAGTGAGCTTGTGGACTTCCTTTTCCATCTGGCCAATTCTGCTTCTTAAGGCATTCTTCTCCTCATTGGCTTTTTGGACCTCTTTTGCCATTTGGGTTAATCTATTTTTAAGGTGGTATTTTCTTCAGTATTTTTTGGGTCTCCTTTAGCAAGTTGTTTTCCCTTTACTTCTCTTGTTTGTTTCTCAAAATCCTTTTTGAGGTCTACCATGGCTAGAACCAGTTCATGTTTTTCTTGCAGACTTTGTTTAGAGGTATTTGGAGGGGTTTCAGGATCTTATTTGATTTTTAAAATCACTTTTCCTCCTTTTTTTACTCTTTCTTTAATTCTTGTTATTCTTGTGTTCAATCTGAATCTCTTTGAGACTTTGCTTGCAGTTATTTCCAAGTCATTATCTTCTTCTGTGTTTGTGTCTTGAGCTTTGTTGTCACCATAGTAGCTTTTTGTGGTCAGGATCTTTTTTTTTAATTTTATTTGTTTGCTCATTTTTTTCTAGTCAATTTCTTGGTTTTGGACTTTAAATTAGTGTTAGGCTCTTCTTACTTCTGCAGGGTGGGGAGGAAGGAAGAAGGGTAGTTTGAGCTTCTGTCTTTTTTACGTTCTGCTGCCTGTTAAGTTTTTGGTGCTTCCAAAGTGATGTGATTTGGAGAGAGGGCTATTACTGCCCTCCTGGTCTATGCTTTGCAAGTTTGCGACTTGTTTTGAGTCTGTTAGCTTGTGTATGGTTGAGTTTCAATCTGCTGTTATTGGACAGCAGCAGGTTCTGCAGGTTCAAAGCAACTGAACTGTTGAGTCTCCTCTGGTTTTGATCTCTTATCCTGGTTATTACACTACAGATTTGAGATTAAGGTGAGTCCCTTTCACAGATAGGGCCCCTACTCCCTCTTGACCACTTCATTGCACCCTGAAATTGTGACCTGGTACTGGGTGAAAAAGCTGCCAGATGGCACTTGTTCCTGTTTCCAGTGCTAGTACAGGTGTCCCTGGGATCTTTTTCTACCAAGATGTTGAGTCCTCTTACTATCCATGCATGCTTCTATCCAATAATGTGTTATTGCATTGCAGTCCTGGCCAGCCCTGTCCCCAATGTCTGCAGACCTCTTTGTCTCTCTTCCTAAGATGCCCTGGACTAAAAAAATTGACTCAGTGTGACTTTTTCTTTGGTTTTGCCAATCAGGATTTGGTCTGATGAGATTTGTATATTGTTTTGGAGAAGCTAAGGCAAATATGCTATCTCTGCTGCACCATGTTGACTTTACCTTCAGTCCTCAATAATTTTTAAGAGTGCAAACGGGTCTCAAAAACCCAAATTTTGAACACCATTGATCCAGATTCATGACATATTTATATTTTGGACCATTAGACCCTGTACATGAAAGAAATGTTTTGGGCTTAGTCTATAGTCTACTTTTAATACTTCTAATTTTACTAGAAGTTTTATTTCAAACTTTATGTAAAATGTTTAACCAATAACAGATGAATCTTAAAATGTCAGTTGAGAAGTACCTCAAAGACTACATTTTTCCTACCCATTACTTAGCAAGAGCACCCTCTGTGACATTTTTGTCCAATAATCTTCTTTCCTTTGTTTGAAAACTTCACGTGATAAGAAACTCCTCTCTCAAGTAAGCTTTAATATATAGGAAGTTTTCCCCCCTGATATTCAATTGAAAGCTTGCTTTCTCCAACTTCATGAGAATATATGTCATGTTTAGCTAATGTTTCAATGAGCAGTTCTCAAAACTTTTTGGATTCAGTTTACCTTAATTGTCTTAAAAATTATCTAACCTCTAAAGAGCTTTTGTTGATATGTAGCCTATCTATTAATATTTACCATGTTATAAATTAAATATTTTAGATTTATTATAAAAATAGTTTTATCTCAATAATTCCTTGAAAGGGTCTCAAGGACACCAAAGGGTAATTGAATGAGACTTTGAGAACCACTGCTTTAGAATTTAAGAAAGTACATTTTCCATAGAGTATAAAATGATAGAGGTATGGTTTATTTTGGCTCCTTTTCTAGGAGTCCCTTTGATACTGATACCTGTTGTCTCTGTGGTTTAAGATAAGAAAGTAGGTATATATTCATATGTAAACATATGGATACAAGTGTGTAGACTCTGAACTGTTGTATGAGATGTACAAGCTCAAATTCTCTGTTCTCTAAAATTTCTGAAGTTACCTACAGGAGTTTTGGGGAAAAACAATAGAAAGTAAAGTTACTTGGAGATAAAGTCATGGCATGATGTATAAGTGTTCAAGATAATTATTTAAGACTTTCCTTTTATAACATTTGTATTTTTGGAGAAGTTGCTGGTGAGTTTTTTTGGGGGGATATTTTGGAAAAGAAAGAAGACAAGGTTTTGAAAGTCACCATGAAGTTGGCAGTAGCCCTCACATGTGGAAATAGCTATGATGATGACAAAAATGGTTCACCCACATTCAATGGATTTAATGGGGATAATTTGGACCTTTCATAAAATTTTAATTGTTAGTCTTTTCCAAAAGGAAAAGACTATGCAGGTTTTCAACTTTTGAGATCACTCTTTTTTCCCCCTAATCTGTCTTGTCTTTGTGAGCCTTATCTGTACTTTTGTCTACTCAGTTCTTTTAAGAATCATAATTGGTATGATTATCATTGCAATGAGAATAATTAGACATAACTTTTTGACACTTTAAATGGGGAATACAAAATTTCAAGCAGCAGGGACTGAACCACTAAATCATTCCTCTTGGAAACTGAAAAGGCTTATGCCTACCAGAGTCAGGTGGAATGTTTTCGAGTCTATGGGGCAATTTGTGCTTCCTAGTTTAGTGGAAAGAAATACAACAGCTATTCTTTTCACAGTGAAACCATAAAGACATATCCTTAATAAGTTCATTGTCACTTGTGTGAAAATAAGGATTTCAATAAACCAATCTCTTTCTTTCTTTCTTTTATTGGTCATATTGACTTATTAAATTGACTTAGAAAATGAGTCCAAAGTTTAAAAGACTCAGGGACAGGACAACAATAGTGTGGATATCAACCTTAAATCATCCCATTACTAAACTCATTATTATCTCTAGTCTAGTTTCCTCTTTGAAATATAGATACAGACCATGTACTGAAGGCAGAAAAATTAGTTTGGTCTCTGACAGACCAGAGGAGGGGTAGTGACTTCATTCATTTATTGATTTTTCCATTAATCAAACATTTATGGAGTATACAGATGTATGTGACTAGTAGTATTTGAAATACCACAGATAAAACAGAAGTAGAAAACCCAAACCCTTGCTATTAAGGAGTTTACTGTCCACTTGGAGAGATAATACAGTACTGACTCATATTAATTATTATTTCACCCCCCCTTTTTTTTCTTTTTAGGTGATTGGGATTAAGTGACTTGCCTGGGGTCACACAGCTAGTAAGTGTGAAGTTTTTGGTCTGAGGTCAGATTTGAACTCAGGTCCTCCTGACTTCAGGACCCGTGTTCTAACTAGTGTGCCACCTACCTGCCCACATATTAATTAATCAGAACACAGCCCAGCATTATTCTAAGGACAGAATAAATGTTTAGTTGTTACTTGTTTTTTTTATTTTTTATTTTTAGTTTTTACTTGTTGAGTGAACCTGAAAGCAATCCAAATGCATCTGGTAAGCAAGTATGTGATGATTTGATTCACACTGGACATGTAAATAAAGGAAGAATTCAAAGCAATTGAAACAATTATTAAAATGTGAGTGAGAAAGAAAGGTTTTATGGAGGAAGTAAATCTCGAGCTTGGTTTTGGGTGGAAAGAAAAAAAGAATGATATTTTAGAAGTCAGGAAACTGTATGAGCAAAGATATTGGTGGGGAACATGGGTTTAACCAGAATGGGAAATCCAAGGTGGGAGACAAAAATGGTTAAGTGAGAATGGGTCATTGATGGATGGCAGAAAACATGCTAAATTGGCTAAATTTGAATTGATCCAGCAGAGAGTAAACCTCCATTTAGATTTTTAATTATAAGAGTAATGTGAATATAAAAGTATATAAGCCATGTCTTAAGAAAAGAGATGAATCTGTTATTGGTATATAAAATAAATTAAAACAGAGAGACTACAGGCAGGGAGATCCACTAAGAATCTATTGAAATAATTCAGTGGCCAGTGAATAAGAACTTGGGGAATTTGCATGGCTAGAGAATTTTAAAAAGAAGAGCCAAATCTCAGAAGTATGGTGTAAAAAGAACCAGCAAAGTTTATGACACATTTGAAATGACAGGGAGGGGGTGAGGAAAGGGAGGAATCAAAGATGATGCCAAGACTGTGAGTCTGGGGACCTGGAAAATGACAGTGCCATTTGCAAAAATCAAAAAGTTGAAAAGAAGAGCTGGTTTTGGTGGGTGGGGGAAGGGAGGGTGCATATTGAGTTCAGCTCTATCTTTGTATAATCAGAATCCTCTAAGTCCTACCTTTCAGAGTAAAAGCCTGTTCCCCAATGTATCAGCTTCAAACTGTGAACAAATATTGTGAGATAACAACACAAAATCTCAAAATTGAAAGGGATCTTAGTGGTTCTTTAGTCCCCAACTAATGCAGAAATCCTATCTTTTCTATAATATCTACATATAGGGGGTTGTCCGAAACTACCTGGACACATGAAGAAGAGACTTTGTGTAGAAGTTCTTCCTGACATCCAATTTCTGGGTAACTTCTGCCTATTAATTCTAATTCTGTATGTTGTAGTTACATAGAATAAATCTTTTCCCACTTTCAATGACAATTCTTTAAATATTTGAAGACAACTATCTTGTCACCATCAATAAAAAGTCATATTAATCCTACTAAGTTAGTAATATTCCCTTCCCTATTAGTCCTGTTCTTGAGTTAGCAAAAAAGCTAGTGGGATTAGGAATGAGGGCTTAGTTATTGCCAAATTTGTGTAAAGGAATTAAAGCTGCCTGTTATATGCCAGGCATTGTGATAAGCCCTTTACAAATGTTTTTGTTTTATCCTCGTATCTCTGTGAGTTGGTGCTACTAATATCTCTATATTACAGAGAATAGGAAGAGGTTAAGTGATGTGCCAAAGGTCACACAGCTAGTGAGAGTCTGAGGGCAGATTTGAACTTAAGTCTTCCTGACTCCAGGCTTGGACCTCTATCCACTATGCCACCTAGCTCACAGAAAGAAGATAATGGGACAGGGAGAAGAGATGAGGGAAGATAAGGATATTGCGAAAAATAAATGGAGAATGGGGTAAAGATAGGAATGTTCCATATCTGACTGTTACTTGGGATCCCTGGGCTCCTGAATGACCATGGTTCACTATGTTGCTGTGGCTTGTGATACCAATATTTTCTGCAGGTATGTTGTTTGGTGTGGCTTAGTCATTTGCTTTTTCATTCAATCATATTTGGGATATTTCATCTCTACTATAGTTCAAGGAGTGTGAGACTTGGGAGCTAGAAGATCTGGAATTGAACCCAGGTTCTTGAATTTATGTAGCTATAGTCCTGTCGAAATAGCAATGTACTTGGTATTTCTGACCATCTGTTTTCTCATTTTTAAAAAGGGTTAATAATACTTCTACTATCCATCCCATAAGACTACTATGAAGAAAATGCTTTATTGTGACTCCATGGAACATCATACTTCTTGATGGCCTCCCCTTCCTTGACCCCTCCCCACTTTTTAGCTTCATTTTATGTGTTGCCTTCCCCCATTAGATCATAAGCTCCTTGAGAGTAAGAGTTACCTTTCTTTTATCCCTAGCTCTTAGCACAGTGCCTTGAACATAGTAGGTACTTGAATTAAATTGCTTTTTAAAAAAATTATAAAGCATTATGTTAATGTGACCCTATCTCTATACAAAGTAGGAATAGAGAGAGGGACTACACCTGTGGTTTCATTGCCAAAATGAATTCCTAGGTGAAAAAATCTTTCTAGCATTTCAGCTTGGTACCTTCTTTCAGATTTATAATCTTATAGAGTTTCCTAGAGCCTTGAAAATTAAGCAATAATTAGCGATGAAAATAACAATGATAATAATTAGCATTTACAAGCACCATAAATTTTGTAAAACTCTTTATCAATATTATCTCACTTTATCCTCACAATTACCCTAGGAAATAGGTGTTATTATCTCCATTTTTCACAGGTGGAAACTGAGGCACAGAAAGTTTAAGTGACTTTTCCAAAGTCACAGAGTCAGTATATGTCAGAGGTGGCACATAAGCCCAATTCTTTTTGGCTTCATGGTAATTTCAATGAAATACTTATTAGACCCTATCTCATTTTGTTAAATAATTTTTAAAACCCCTGGTCAAACTGTAGTAAACTTAAAATATTGAGCACAATATTTTAATGTAAATGGTTTGGTTTTTCAACCTCTGTGAAACAAAATAAGGGTGTTAGTTGAGCAGAACAATTCTAAGAGAACATGCACAGTCAACAACTTTTTGTCTCCACTTTGTGACCTCATATCTTAGAGCCTTACATGGAGGTGAAGTAGGTATAAACTATACAGTATGATTTCCGATATTCCAGGCAGGGGTTATTCTCCCCCCCTTCACATCCCTTCTCCCTGCTGCCCACTGATTGATACTTGAAATTAATCAATTCATTTTAAGACACCAACTCACATTCAAAATGTAATGTGGCCCCAGGAAAGGTAATGTTTAAATGTCTATTAATCAATTTTACCTTAGTGAGGATCAAAAATGTGGAGGAGGTTTTGTTGGAGGAAGAAGAAAGGGCGTGAAGGCATAGGGATGGAGGATAAATAATAGGGCAACAAATTGTTGCATCCTTTTCAGAACAATGGCAGTGTTAAATCCCAAAGTAACAGCTGTATGTTGGAGAGGGGAGGGCTACACAGGTTAAAGGGGTATGGTTATGTCTGGGGCTGGCTAGACAGAGTAGCCTCTCATCAATTAAGAAAACATAGGACCCTTGGAAAAGAGTTCTGTTTTCGATAGCATAACAGCAGCAGGAGCAGCATGGGGACAAGACCAAAGGTGACCAGGGAAGTATATGACAACAACAGAAGTAGATCAGACTCTAAATGAGAGTAAAGAATGAGGAACAGCCTATTTGCTGTAACGGTCCTTAAACACCTAAAGAAAGGTATCGAGCACATTGCTTGGAATGTCTACGGATAGTCCAAAAGAGAAAGTGGCAAGAATCATGCAAAATGAAAGCGTAAATGGCTTGGGACCTCTATTATTTGAGTATTCACATCAGGTATCTAGTGTTTCATTTTTGTATTGTATCCTCAGTGCCTAGAAGACTGCCAGCCTCATAATGGACTTTTCAATTGGTTGCTATTCAATGTGCCTTGCTGAGGCTTGGGGTAGATACTTAGAGATCCCTGCCACAGTCCCTGGGGACCTTCCTGAGCTTTGCACAAACTTCCTTAATGACATTTGGCATGAACTGTGTACTTGTTAGTAGACGAGAACTTTTACATTGCATCTGGAGCTTGATAACATAAATAACCTTGTCTTTCTTTTATACAAAATTATATAGCACGCTGACCGCCTCTTCAAATTAGATATTACAAAATCAATGCAGCATCGTTAAGGGGAAACTGCTTGCATTAAAATAGTTTGAAGCAAAATCCTTTTCCTGATTTTTCCTGGGGGAAAGCTAGATGTCTAAAACTCTCAAATGGCATAGGCAGGTTTTTTCATTTTTGTTTGTTTTGTTGTTGTTGTTTCTCCTGTCAGTTTTGACACTTTGATTCATCCCCTAAGAATTCTCAAATCATTAGACTGACACTGATTCTACAGATTTCTATCTTCATATGAAAGTATCCATTAAAGCACGCCAACATTAACCAGCGATCACCATGTCCATGAGTGCTCAAAATAAGTGTGGTGGTCAAAGATGGCACGGGAATGTATAGAGCAGAGTGGAGAAAGTAATTAAGGTATAGTGTCCAGAATGGAGAGGTGATAGTTGTTGGTGCACTCTGCTTTGGTCTGACCGCTTCTGGAGAATTTTATTTAGTTCTAGAGATAATATTTTAGGAAAGATATTAACAATCTAGAGTGGGCCAAGCTAGGAGAAACCAGGCTAATGTCAGGACAGGAAACCTTCCTGTAGTATACATTAGATTCATTGGGGATAACTTGTGTTGTAATGGGCATTGCCCAGCCCCCTAGGACACCCTGAACAGCACTCCAATTATGAGAAGATACTGAAGAGAGTGATGACTGATTACAAGGATATTAAAAAATAGGAAATAATGATAAGCTTTTAGTGACTGAGTTCAGGGCAAAGGCTGGTTGAGGCTGGGAGGTATATATAAAACCAAGGTACCTGCGATGTTAAGTGTGGTCAAGTCAAGTCAAGAGGCATTTACAGTGTTCCAGGCACTGCCCTAAAAGCTGAGGATAAAGAGAAAGGAATGAAAAAACTTATATTTCTACAAGATATTATCTGTATCTGTATACATACATATATGCATATTTATGTACATATTATATATGCATAATTTACTTTCAGACAGAAAGAACCATAGTATGTATATACACAAGTTTATGCATGTATATGATAAATGCATATATCAGATATCATTCAGTATAAATACATGTATATGCATGCATATATGTATACATGTATACTCTTATATATACATATATAATGTAATTTTAGACAGAAGGAACTAAGGTTTGGGGGGTATCTCTTTCCCTTGTGTAGTCATTACAGTATAGGGAATATGTATTGGTATCTGTTTGTTCTACTCCAGAGCACACATGTAGGGCACAACCAGAACTAGTGAAGTACATGATAGAAGCTATAGCCATCTGCAGTCTAGTTCTGTCTTTTTGAATTATATTAGCTGAGCTTACTAGTGATTTCCCAGCTTAAGAGAAGCACAGAAGTAGGCTTTAGGAATTTATTTTTAATACATTCCATATAGTCTCATGTATATATGTGTTGTCTTCTCCTATAGATTACAATCTCTTAGGAAAAGGGTTGTTTAATTTTTGTGTTTGTATTCCCAGCTCCCAGTATAGTGACTGGCACATGCCATTGTTGTTCAGTCCTTCAGTTGTGTTTGACTCTTCCTGACCCTGTGGACCATAGTATGCCAAAGCTATACACAGGGTTTTCTTGGCAAAGATACTGGAGATGTTTACCATTTCATTCTCCAGTGGATTACAGGAAACAGAGATTAAGTGACGTGCCCAGGGTCACATAGCTAGTAAATGTTTTAGGTTGGAGTTGAACTCACATTTTCCTGATTCCAGGGGCAAAACTCTGTCACTGAGCCACCTAGCTGCCTTTTGGCTGGTACGTGGTGTGTACTTCCTAAATGCTAATTTATTGATCAGTTAATATTTGACATACAAAAGAACTCTGAAATGGAATGGAATTTCTCTTCTGTCTCCATAAATTTGAAAGCACTTACTTTATGCAAAAATTAAAAGAAAGGTGGACTCTTGGCTTGAATATTTTCATGTAAAACCAAGACCCTGTATTTATCAAACATCACAGCTCCCCATGTCCAAGCATAGGTGCAGTTAGTCACTGAATCACTGAAGGTTGTGTGTGTGTGTGTGTGTGTGTGTGTGTGTGTGTGTGTACGTGTGTGTGTGTGTGTGTTTTTCTTTTTTCTGCAGAGTAGAGTTAATCAGTCAACAAACATTTATTAAGGACCTATTATGTTTCAGGCACTATGGAAGGTCTAGGATAAATAAAAAGTAAAATGCAGTTCTTGATTTTAAGGGTCTTATTACTGTTCTACTGATTGAAAAAAGACTGGTCTATGCGAAGAGTCAAAAGGTACAGATTCCCACTGAGATTCTGACACTTAAAAGGTGAGGGATTTTTGGCAAATCAGTAAGTCCTTCACTGATTCAATATGTTTATTTGTAACAATGAAAATGTGGGTGATATGTAGCGGGATTACTACTGGCCTCAGAGTCAAACTCACATCATGAAGAGTTTAGAGATCATCTTGTCCATCTTACAGATCAGGAAACAAAGTGTGAGAAAGTTTAAGAGACTTGCCTGAGTTGACAAAAGCAGAATGGTAGAAGAGATGTGATTTGGAGTCACATCTTCTGATCACTGATAGAGGGTTCTCTTCACTATGCTACATTGTAGAATGATCTCAAATACTATGTGACCTTAGATAAGCCATTTAATTTCCATTTATTTATTTTTAAATTAAAAAAAGAATTTTTTTATGCAATTGGTGTTAAGTTACTTGCCCAGGGTCACACAGCTAGTGAGTGTCAAGTATTTGGTCTAAGGCCAAATTTAAAGTCAGGTCCTCCTGACTTCAGGGCCGGTGCTCTATCCACTGTGCCACCTAGCTGCCCCAAGCCATTTAGTTTCTAAAGAGATCTTCGATCTCTTCATCAAGGCAGTTTGTACTTGCAGATGACCATATACAACTCTAAAATGACAGACAGAATCATAATAGAGGAAAGGAAGGAATAAGTTTCAGGAAATATTTGGGAAAAAAAAGGAAATTTTAAAATGAGGGAAAATAGCTTACAGAATGAATGAATACATTCAATATCCCCTGCATCTGTCAGGAAGTCATCTGTTCTATGAATTTCCAATTAATCAACAAATATTTACTAAGTGTCTACTATAGGCTTGGAACTGGATGTCTACTCCTGAAATCCTATCAAGGTAGCATTGTATTTAAGAAATAAGAAACTCAGATAGACTTCTTAATCATGGAGCTCCCATAAAACTCTAAACATCATTTCATTATGCCCTGCAAAAATGTATAAATATGTGATCTCCACCCCCCACATAAAGACTGTATATTCAATGTTTATCTTGTATTGTCTGTGGTCTTGGCGAATAAATTTGTATCAAGGCTGTCAAACTGTATTTCTACACACACACACACACACACACACACACACACACACACACACACACACAGCTTCTTACTAGGTAAGATGTGGATGTGGCAGTACACTCCAGACCAACATTCCTGCTTCCAGCTCTCATAGCCATCATCCTAGGAAGCAATTTCTATGCAGAAATGGCTAGACATCCCAAAAAATGCCAATCAACTGACCCACAGAGTAGGCAGGCCAGCTTAGCTGAAGTGGCAGAACACCTGAAGGGAGAAAGGAGGCCACACATATCAGATAGGTCAACCTCCACCACCACCATTACCTTGCCCATTATTTTCTCTCAGGCTCCTCTGAGCCAGCCCAGAACCTTGAATGCAAGAGCCCTGGGAATAACAATGCTTCCATCATAGCATCCATAGTCATCACTTTGGGAAACAATCCCTGTGAAGATGTTGCCTGTCAACTGCTCATGCAGGTATTGCATACACAGTTATGGATAACCCAGGAAAGAAAGTTCTTGACACCAAAGTCCTTTGCTCAGTTAAATGGTTCACCATGAGAAAATATGATTTTATCAGTGGAAATGATATTAATAAATCAGACTTGTAACTGAACATGTCCATATATCTTGTTTCTTCTGGTCCTTGAAAACAGAGACTATTTTACTTTGTATTTATATTACTAGTCCTTAGAAAAGTCTTTTTCTCATAGTAAGGATTTAATAAATGTTATTTTCATCCATCTGTATACCCACTCATCCATTCACTGTTTTGTTCATTCATTGTCACCAGTAACTTAAACTTTATACTTAGTATGCCTAAAACAGATATCATTGTCTTACTTGTAAAGTTAACTTGTTGTTCAGTCATGTCCAATTGTTCATGACTCCATGGATGATAACTGTCTATGCAGTTTTCTTGACAAAGACACTGGAATGGTTTGCCATTTCCTTCCTCAGTGGATACTTTTTTTTGTCAGGTAGATAGAGGTTAAGTGACTTGCCCAGGGTCACACAGCTAGAAGTGTCTGAGGATGGATTTGAACTCAGGTTTTCCTGACTGTGGGCTCAGTGCTCTATCCACTGAGCCACTAGATGTCTCATCATAAAATCAGCACTACCACTAATTTCCTTATTTCCATGTTTTTCCCCTTCACTAAGATTTAGAACACTGGAGATATCCTCAATTCCATATCTATCTTATCCCCTAATCCTGCCTCACCTCCCCATATCCATTCAATGAGACTTCAGTAAGTGCTGTTGATTTTTCCTTCAAAATTTCTCTTGTATTTCTTCATTCCTCTCCATTCCCACCACCTGATTCTTGGTGCTCTTTGAGTCATGCTTATTATACTATAGATATATCTGAGCCAGTTCCCCTCTTTATTATTATTATTATTGTTATTTTGGCCTTAACTGTGGTCTTACCAGGTGAAAACCTCCCAGTGAGCTACTTCCTCCACCAATGCAGATTGGCTCCTACTAGTCTTAGAGAGTTACTGGAGCACCAGGGGAGTTAAGTGACTTGCCAGTATGTGTCAGAGGTTGAACTTGAACTCCAACAATTCTCACACCAACACCAGATTAAAGTGCACTATGCCTCTCCTATCCCTTATACAATTTGTTACATAAGCCCTCTCCTGATTATCATGCTTCTTGTGACTGGGGTCTCTTTCCAAGTATTTGAAGACCATTGTGATGACAAAGGTGTTGAGGATTGTGCCCTAGAGTTCTTTTTGAACTCCTATAATCCACTGTAGACTCCCCCAATCATCCATAGAATGCTGAATATTGACATTGAGGGAACAAAGCCAGCTATGTGAGAGGAAATTTTAAACCTAGATGGACCCTCCATCTACAACTGGATAGAGCCAATAAACCCAAGTTGCTCTCAATGAAAAGCTAACTGTTAAATCAGCTGTTGTCACTCACATCTCTGTTGTTACAATAGGCCCCAGAGAGCTTTATTATATTATTAACCCTTTGACTACAGGCTTGATTAAGTACTGGGTACTCCCCAGACACTGTCTCAGATCCTCAGACTAAGACTTTTTCACCTCTGTACTGTTTTACTTCACACTAATTCTACCTGTCAACCAAGGTTTTGCTACACTCTTAAAGCTTAATGCCTAGTGAACTACAGTAGGAGCCATGAGACTGTTAACCTCAGCTAGAACCAATGGTTGACCCAAATACAACATCAATCTCTCTAAAGTATCTTATTGTCAGTCTTACACTCAAGAGACTCAATCAATCAATAAACATTTATTAAGTGCCTTCTATGTGCCAGGCACTGTGCTGAGCACTGAAGATACAAAAAGAGACAAAAGAATGCCTCTACCTTCAAGGAGCTTACAATCTAACATATGAAGCAAGGTATCTATAGGATAAATAGGAAATAATTAAAAGAAGGAAGGCATAGAAAATAGCCTCAGCCTGGTTTTCAAGTCCTTCCACAGACTGCTCCTACTCTATTGATCCAACTTTATTTCCCATCACTATCTAACAAATAATAAAAAAGCTGCCTTTCCAGGCAGGCTAGTATCCTCACTGCCTTCTGAATATCAAGGTCATTGTTGTATCTGAGACTTTTCTTAGGTAATTTATTCCACCTAGAGAGCCTTATTTTCCCCTACTACATACAAGCCCCAGTTCATGCTTCACTTCTACCATAGAGCTGAACTCTTAAGGATCACATTGCTCTCTCCTTTCTCTGATGGGTTGAAGTGATCACTGGATTTGAAGTGAGAGAAACTTGATTTGAAACTCAGCTCTGTTGCTTCCTGTCTGCCAGGAGCACTGATTGTCAATGGGCCATCAAAAGCCAGAAAACCCAGAAAAAGGAAAGTCCTAAATGTTTGTTTAATTGGGCATTGTGAAAAGATGACAAAAAATTGCTGGCTAGAAGAGGTGATAAGAGGTCATATCATCCATTCTTCTCTTTTATGTTGAACCAAAGCATTAATGTGACCTCTATCATGTAACTGTAATTTCAAGCAGTCAACATAGAAGTTGATGATGTTTGCATTTTTCCCTACTAACAATTCCTAATTGTAATTTAATGTAGCAATCATAGCTTTTGTTGGGTATTCTACTATGTTGTTTTAAAAGTGTGGTCAATATTAGAAGAAATGGTTTGTCACTGCCCATGTTCAATAGCTGTCAGCCATTAAAATTCTTCTGATAAAATTCTCCTTTGGTGTATAGGGTAATACATTTGTTAGACTGACAGATATAGATATAATTTATAGATTTCCAAGGAAGCAAACAAGGAATGTGCATAAATATAGATCTCCACAGGAAGAAGACTATACAGGAACCAATGAGCAGATACATTTTCAATATACTGCTGTAATATTCTGATGTCTTCTTTGCCACATTTAATTTGACAAAGGTTTTTAGCTTTTACAGTTAATGTTTCTCATTGACTTCTAAAATTAACAGCATCTTGGAGAAAGCACAGACAATGATAAACAGCATCTGTTTTCCTAAGCTGCTTGGTGGATGAAAATTTTGAAAAAGAAACATATAAGAATGAACTAGAAATACATCTATCAACACACACATACACACGTTTAAGGCTGATTAATCACACAAGTCTGTTCCAACCCAGACACTATTCCTGGGGGAAAGGGGCAGAGGAGGGGGAGGAAGATTTCATATTTGTCTTTTGACAAAGTTTATTTTAGTACATGATAATTGGCTAAGTGTATATATGTAGATATAGGTATGAGAGAGTACCAAGTAAGTCTTCTGGAAAACTCTAACCTGAAAATGGAGGAAGAAGCTGAAGGCAATCAGACTATATGTGTATAAAATAAAATGCAGAGGAGGTAATTATCCAACTAATTCAGATCCCAAACATTTTCTCTTTAATTATCTGTAATCATGGGTGAAAATGTTAAATTTAAACATCTGTCATCCTTACTACTTCTACTCTCCACATTGTTTCTTTGTGTATAGATCTAGCCTTGGAGATCTAAAGCTTTTGCTTATATTAAGAATTGATGCAAGTGGAGAAAGGGATCTGAAATGACAAGCTTGGGTGTTTGAATGCCAGGTTCGCCTGACTTGGACCAAATGAAAATTATCTCTCTCTACCATCCACTCAAAAATCTTCATTGATTCCCTACTGCCAACCAAAAGTTGCTCAAAGAAGACAGTGTGGTGTAGTTCCTAGTTTGCTGGATTTGTAGAAAGGCAGACCTGGCTCTGACATTTCTTTTTTTTTTCTTTTTTGGTAAGGCAATTGGGGTTAAGTGACTTGCCCAGAGTCACACAACTAGTAACTGTTGTGTGTCTGAGGTCAGATTTGAACTCAGGTCCTCCTGACTTCAGGGCCAGTACTCTATCCACTGCACCACCCAGCTGCCTCGCTGACATTCCCTAACTATGTGACCAATAAACTTCTATTTGTATGTCTACAAAATGGGAACATAAATGCTCACATTACCTACTCGAAAGTTATGAGGAAAGTGCTTTGTAGAGGCCAAAGTGCAATATGAATATAAGCTATTATTATTATTATTAATTATTGGTGGTCCTCCTCCTCCTCCTCCTCCTACCACTACTACTCACTATTGTCTTTTTCTTGACACTTAAAGACCACTCAAATCTGGTGCCATCCTACTTAAATTTTTTGAGAGTTTTTTGGTGGGCTTCAAGATGACTCAAAAGTATGATTCAACATTAAAATAAATTTGAAATGCTCTTAAGCAAGACTAAGAAAGGTACAGTATTACAAATAAGGGAGATAAAAGTTTCCCTTGTGCTCTGTACTGGTCAGACTAATTTGTATTATTGTGGTCCATTCAAGGCTTCATGTTTTAGGGGAGAAATAATGATAACATCAATAATAATAATAACAAAATTTATATAATACTTGAAATTTTCTACAGTATTTTACACATTCCATTTTAATTTATCCTTACCACATGTTTGGGAGGTAGGTACTATTATTATTCCCATTTTATAGATGAGGAAACTTAGGCAAAGAGAATTTAAGTGACTTGCCAAGGTCCACACAGTTAATAAGTGTGATATCAACAAGCTGTTATGAATCTCAAGGACCAGAGATGGTGAGTAGCATATAGCTCATGACATACAACATCAGTTAATACCTGTTTAGCTTGGAGAAAGGAAAAATCAGGCATTATAGTAGATATAGATAGATAGATAGATAGATAGATAGATAGATAGATAGATAGATAGATAGATGGGTGGAAGAGAAAGGGTAACAGAGAGAAACTACGCATTTCAAAAATACAACTTTATTCCAACATAATTGCTATTCTAGTGGACATTTTGTGTTTACTTTGAAGAGGAAAGTGAGACATTCAAAAAACACTGTACCACTTCACAATAACTCATAAGCTACAGTCCTTCCACAACCCACTTTCAAAATCAAACTTCAGGTTTTGTCAAGGTAAAATGTCATATTTATGCCTTCTAGTACAGTAAGAACTTTAGGCAGAGGAGGGCTAGCATCTCTCCCTCCCCCACCTCACATACACCTCTCCATGGCTTTGAGAGCTGTGGTTTCCCAAACCTCCTCCTGTAGCTCAAAGCTACAGACAAGTATACTCTTTATGTATCTCTTAACCATTTAATATATATCTATAAAACTGTGTTGCCACTTTAATTAGGTTCTTATCTTTTTTTATGTGTCACTGAAAGAGTTTTTGAACACTGTCCCTAATCCAGTTTTCCTCATTATCTCTGTGGTTTTTATTGCCTGCTTTTGTATTAGTGCCATGCTTTTTGTGGAACACATATCTCATTATTGTAGAACTGACTGTACAAGCAAAAACAAAGACAGTCCCTGCCCTTAAGGAGCTTACTTCTAAAGAGAAAAGACAAACATAGTAAAGAACAGAAAAGGGAGTGGAGATGGGAAAATAAAGTAGGTGAAGTAGTTTGGGAAATCATAGGTTAGTCTGGATTTGAATAGAACACTGCTAATGTAGAGGAGATGTTGCCAGCATGAGAAAAATGCCGCTAGAGTAGAGGAGGCTTTCAAATTCATTGGTTTTGGAAATCAGTGGTAGTAGGTTCTGTGTGTGTGTGTGTGTGTGTGTGTGTGTGTGTGTGTGTGTGTATGTGTGTCTGGGGTGGCAAGTGGTAAGGTGGTGTTGAAGTAGAGGTGGGCAGGGCATGACATCTTTATTCAAGTGCTTAAAGGTGAAGGATTGTCATATGAAAAAAAAGGATCAAAAGTGTTCTTGATAGTTCTAGAAGACAGAACTTCAAACAATAAATGGAGGTTGCAATGAAAGAAATTTAAGTGTGATGTGGGAGGGAGAGGAGGAAAATAAACTTTCTAGCAATTAGAACTATCCAAAAGTGAAATGGGCTGCCTCAGACTGGACGGGTTCCCCCTCATTGACGGTCTTTAAATAGAAGTTGGATAATCGCTAGTTGGAGGTATTATAGAAATGCTTGCTCTTACTCTTGATTTCCATAATTCAGTTGGATCTTGGTCCTGGTTCAGGCAAAGACAGAGATCCTGAGATAATATTACATTCTCTGGGATGCATAGAAACACATCTGTATATCACAGAGAAAGTAAAATATACAGGTCTATCTAGTGAAAAACACAATACAGCCTTTTGCACAAATTAGCAAGGGATTCAACCATCAATTTAACTGTACTCTATTGAACTACAAAAAATCCATTGTGCATTAACAAAAGATATGTTTTGTTATTAATAAGATTATACATATATATTTTATGTATGTGTAATATGTGTATATATACATATATACATACACATATATTTGTTTTGGTGACTTCAATACTGGACAAAATATTTACAATATAAGTGACAGACTTTCTTGTAGAAGGAAATAACTGGGCTGAAACACCCCCCCCCAAAAAAAATTATTACATTTTATATCTTATCAGGAAGTTAGGAGTTATATAGACAGCAATTAGCATGCCCTACTTCAAATGTATATTGTAGTCTGCCTTTCAAAATCCTGAGGCGTTTTGAGAGCTGCTACTTAGAGGAAACTTTTCATTGGTGCAAAGGATGATACCTCGGTACTGGGGTTCTGTGTGAGGCACAGAGTTGGAATGAGAGCTTCTGAAAAGATACATCTGATCCTTTCTGTTTCCAGACACTTTCTTTTGCAACACCTATTCTGCCCTTCACATAGGCCAGCAGCATGGGATTAGTATCCTCTCCATCAAAGATGAGTAATTAGCTGAAATAATAGTTTGCAAAATGCCTCAGGTTTTGGAAACTAGGAATCCAGTTGTTGTCTTCAAATGAGACAAATATTATTTGGTGGATACTGTATTTAGGGAGGGCCTCAAAGTCTCATTTCTATTAAACTGTTACTAAGGAATATTATAGAAGCAGTAATAGGTTAGTACTCTTCAAGATTCTACAAGAAATACAAAAGTATCTTAAGAGGGGGAACCTTCAAAGACCTTACAAATTAATTAATACATGAATAAATCATACATAAAAGCATGTATTGTTCTGCACACTAGACAGGCAATGTGAAGTAGTCAGACTTGGTGTCAAGAAGCTTTGAGTTCAAGTCCAGCCTCTGTTACATACTATCTGAGTGACTCTAGACAAGACACTTAACCCCTTATTGCTCCCAGACAAGAATCTAAAACTGAATTATACATGAAATGACAGGTTCTCTTCCCAGTGGAATGAATTTTCTTTGAACTAAATATATAT
Source organism: Phascolarctos cinereus (assembly GCF_003287225.1). Taxonomy (NCBI): domain Eukaryota; kingdom Metazoa; phylum Chordata; class Mammalia; order Diprotodontia; family Phascolarctidae; genus Phascolarctos; species Phascolarctos cinereus. The sequence goes on from NW_027555514.1 coordinate 164,459,244, forward strand.
ATAGACAGATTTGTGTGTGAACTTTGTGCAGAAGTACTACACAAATTCATTGATCACTGTTTTCAAAATTGCGAAGCTATATGTTTGCAAAATATCTGTGCAGATATACAACCTTGCAAATTTCATGATACGTACACACATATATGTGTAATTGTGATAGTGATTTATCGCTTTTCTGATAATCTATGACTATGTGTGTGTGTGTGTGTATACACACATATCCATACATAAATTTGTAATTATAATAAAGTGATTTATAAGTTTTCTGACCATCTGTGTTCATACTAAACTCAGATGTTACTTATACTGTCTTGTACTATATTTATTTGTGTACATGCCTTATATCCCCATATGATGATAGATGATTGAATCACAGGTCATAGATTCAGAGATGAAAGTGATCTGAAAGACCATCTAGGGCCAACCCCTTCATTTTCTCATTTTACGGGTAAGGAAACTAAGGCTCATGGAAGTGATTTGGTCAAGGTTACCATGTTTAATATTCCTTTGTATCCCATATAGTGCATAGTGAAATAGCTTGCTCAAGAAATATTTCACAGAGCCATAGACTATTAGTGCTAGAAGGCATCTTAGAGATGATAGGAACCATATAAATTATTATCAGTATTATCACCACCACTACCATTATCATCACCTTAGACCTACCCTCTAATTCTAGAGATCAGGAACCTAAAGGGATGATTAAATAATAGGTAATATGAATTTAGTATAGAATAAGAACATAATTATAAATTTTAGGCACTGAAGTAATAGAAAAATAAATCCTTAACAGTTTTTAGTCCTGCTGAGTTTTCCAAGGTTTGTGATGGCTCAACAGTCACTCAAATCTCCCAGCAGTTTGAAGGTGAATCTATGTCATCTCAGGGGCTAGTCCCAGGTCCACTCTGCACCACGTTATAAGCTTTTATGACTCCTTTCTTCAGAGAAGGGAAAATGGAAGAATTTTCTGATTCAGTTATACCTGGGTCAAACTGACCAAATAAATTAAAGGGAGGGGGATTGTACATTATAACTGCAAAATATTTTCCTAAATTTTCTTCAGAAATTCCTCTATAAACACCTTGTCTTTACTTCTTTGTATTCACATTACATTGTCCTGGTAGATTTAAGCCCTTTGAGGGTAAAAACTGTGCATTGTTTTTTTTCTATGCATAGTGCTTAGCACACTGTACTGCACATAGTAGGTGTTTAGTAAATGTTTTTTTTAAATTCAATTGAAGAATAAATTAATCTCTAACTTCCCTCCTCAGAGATTACCTCTTCCCCTTCAAGAGTGACAAGTGAACTCTAGCTACCCAAAGCTCCACAACTCTAACCTGAATATTATGTGAACGTGTTTCCAAACTTCTGTCACCCTTTACAGACTCCCTATTTAAAAGAGTTTAAGATAGAGAAGTCAATATCACTGCAAAGTCCAACATGCATTGCAACCATTTAAAGAAAATTCTCCACCCTTTCAAACACACATAAAAAATTAATCATGCAAACTAACTGAAGTTTGCAATATTTGTAACACAAAGATTTCTGTCAAAAAACAGTTGGAAATAACATGCTGTTTGCAATGTAATTGTTACTATTCAGTAAAGCAGAAAAGGCAAATGCAGAGAACTAAAGAGCTGACAGCCTAGTCATTTAAAACTACAGGTTGTCTCCAGAATGACAATGGTTTTGAAATTCAGCTCAACCCATGCCGAGAAGTTGCTTGCTCTAGATATTGGAGAATATTTAACACTTTAGTTGAATAGTCCTTTCATGGTTTTTCCCAAATACATAAGGAAATACAAATACATAAGGAAATTTTAATCATTTCAATAAAATATGTAAGACATTTAAATGGCTTATATTCCGTGATAGTCTTTCATGCACGGGACTTCTGGGATCTGAATTCTTAGTGAAGGAGCTTATTTTAATCTTTATCATCTCTATCTACCATTAGCATGTTTTCTATTTCATGTTCCACAAAGCAAATGGAAAAAAAGAACCCCACAAAATAGATACTTTATATGCACGAATGTGAATCAATAAACATATATTTAACTTAACATTTCTTCATTATTAACTTCATCTTCATTTATCCATTATTCTAAACTTAGGACAATCTGGGCAGAAATCATCCTTTCTTTTTACCTTCCCCTTTATTTTCCTTCCTTCCTTCTTTCCTTCCTTCCTTCCTTCCTTCCTTCCTTCCTTCCTTCCTTCCTTCCTTCCCTCAGATGTTTAATCTTCCTATTATAGGCAGCTAAAAATACACAAGTATCATTTTCCTTCACCACATTTTTTTAAAAGTTATTTAAAAAATTTACTTATTTATTTTTAGTTTTCAACATTCAGTTCCATAAGATTTTGAGTTTTAATTTTCTCCCTCTCCCTTCTCTCTCCCCTCTCCAATATGGCATGCAATGTGACATAAGCTCTACATATACATTGTTATTAAATGTATTTTCACATTAGTCATGTCACAAAGAAGAATTAGAATGAATGGGAGGAACCAGGAGAAAGAAGAAACAAAACAAGATAACAACAAAAAAGAGGGCAAATGCTATGCTTCCATCTGTATTCAGACTCCAAAGTTTTTTCTTTGGATCTGGATAGCCTTTTCCATCACGAGTCTTTTGGAATTGTCTTAGATCCTTGCATTGTTGAAAAGAGCTAAGTCTATCAAAGTTAGTCATTGCACAATGGGGCTGTTACTGTGTTCAACGTTCTGGTTCTGTTCACTTCATTCAGGATAAGTTCATATAAAGTTCTTCCAGGTACTTCTGAAATATGACTGCTCATCCTTTCTTGTGGAACAATAGTATTCCATTACATTGATATACCACAACTTGTTTAGCCATTCCCCAACTGATGGACATCCCCTCAATTTCCAATTCTTTGCCACCACAAAAAGAGCTGCTATGAACATTTTTGAACCTGTGGGTCCTTTTCCCATTTGCATGATCTCTTTGGGATACAGTCTTCGAAGTGCTTTTGCTGGGTCAAAGGGTTATGCCCTTTAGGCATAGTTTCAAATTGTCTTCCAGAATGGTTGGATCATTTCACAACTCCACCAACAATGCATTAGTGTTCCAATTTTCCCAGATCTTCTCCAGCATTTATCATTGTCCTGTTTTGTCATATTAGTCAATATGACAGGTGTGATGTGTGGTTTTGATTTGCATTTCTCCAATAGTGATTTAGAACACTTTTTCATATGACTATAGATAGCTTTAATTTCGTCATCTGAATATGGCCTGTTCATCTTCTTTGACCATTTATTAATTGGGGAATGACTTATAGTCTCATAAATTTGATTCAGTTCTCTATATATTTTAGAAATGAGGCCTTTATTAGAGACACTAGCTATAAAAATTATTTTTGAGCTTTCTCCTTCCCTTCTAATCTTTGTTGCACTGGCTTTGTGCAAACCCTTTTCAATTTAAAGTAATCAAAATCATTCATTTTGCATTTCATAATGTTTTCTATCTCTTGTTTGGTCATAAATCTTTCCCTTCTCCATAAATCTGATAGGTAAGCTATTTCTTGTTCTCCTAGTTTGCTTACAGTATCAGCCTTTATATCTAAATCATGTGCCCATTTTGACTTTATCTTGGTATACAGTGTAAGATGTTGGTGTATACCTAGTTTCTGTCATACTATTTTCTGGTTTTCCCAGCAGTTTTTGTTAAATAGTGAGTTCTTATCCCAGAAGCTGAAGTCTTTGGGTTTATTAAACACTAGATTACTATAGTCTTTGACTATTGTGCTGGACCATATTTCTAACGCAAACAGGTGCTACGTGTGGGCTAACTTATAAGTAGTTTTGAACTGAAATGATCAAGGCTAGAGATGAATGGGCTAGGAATGAATACTAATCTTTATTCAGATTATAAACAATAACTTATGTCAACTAAAAAGAATAAATTTCTTTTGTTGAGAAATCCAAAGGCCAAGAGAAGCTATTAAAGGACATAAAATCATGCATGCTAAAATGTTTTTTAATATAAATTTATTTGGTTTTAGTTTTCAACATTCACTTCAGCAAGTTTTTGAGTTCCAAATTTTTGCCCCATCTCACCCCTCCCACCCAAGATCATGCATTTGAATATCCCTTCCCCTAGTCTGTCCTCTTCTATCTCTCCCCCTTCTCTTATCCCCTTCCCCTTCTATTTTCCTGTAGACAGGATAGACTGTACCCCATTTCCTGTATTTCTTATTTCCCAGTGCATGTGAAAATTTTTTAAAACATGTTTTTAAAACTTTAGGTTTCAAATTTTCTCTCTTCCTCCCTCCCCACCCACCCTCATTGAAAAGGCAAACAGTTCAATATAGGTTGTACGTGTGCAGTTATGCAAAACACTTCCATAGTAGACATGTTGTGAAAAACTAACTCTATTTCCCTTAATCCTATCCTGACCTCCCATTTATTCTATTCTTTCTTTTGACCCTGTCCCTCCTCAGAAGTATTTACTTCTCATTACCCTCTTTCTGAATCTTCCCTCCTCTCTTTCATCCCTGCTCTCTTGTCCCCTTCTCCCCCTTTTGTCCTGTAGGGTAAGACCGATTTCCATACCCAATTAAATGTGTATGTTATTCCCTCCTTAAGCCAAATCCTATGAGAATAAGATTCATTCATTCCCTCTCACCTTCCCCTGTTTCCCCTCCACTGTGAGAGACTTTTCTTTTGTTTTTTTTGTGAGATAATTTACCCCATTCTACCTTTCCCTTTCTTCTTCTCCAAGCAATCATCCTCTCTCATCCCTTAATTTTATTCTCCAGATATGATCCTTAATCTTCAACTCACCCTGTGCCCTCTATCTATCTATCTATCTATCTATCTATCTATCTATCTATATCTATACATAATTTTTTCCTTCAACTACCCTAATACTGACAAAGTTCTCATGAGTTACACATATCATCTTTCCATGCAGGAATGTAAACAGTTCAATCTTAATAAGTCTCTTATGATTTCTCTTTCCTGTTTACCTCTTCATGTTCCACTGGAGTCCTGTATTTGAAAGTCAAATTTTCTATTCAGCTCTGGTCTTTTCATCAAGAATGCTTGAAAGTCCTCTATTTCACTGAATATTCCATTTTCTCCTGAAGGATTATACTCAGTTTTTCTGGGCAGGTGATTCTTGGTTGTAATCCTATCTCCTTTGCCCTCCGGGATATTATATTCCATGCCCTGCGGTCCTTTAATGAAGAAGCTGCTAAATCTTGTGTTATCCTGATTGTATTTCCACAGTACTTGAATTGTTTCCTTCTGGCAGCTTGTAATATTTTCTCCTTGACCTGGGAACTCTGGAATTTAGCTACAATATTCCTAGGAGTTTTCCTGTTGTTTTTCCAATGAGATAGTTCATATTGTTTTCTAATTTTTCATTCTTTTGGATTTGTTTTACAGTGTCTTGATTTCTCATAAAGTCACTATCTTCCAATTGCTCTATTCTAATTTTTAAGGAAGTATTTTCTTCAGTAGTCTTTTGGACTTCCTTTCCATTTGACCAATTTTTCTTTTTAGGGCATTTTTCTCCTTATTGGCTTTTTGGACCTCTTTTGCCATTTGGGTTAGGCTATTTTTTAAGGTATTATTTTCTTCAGTATTTTTTGGGGTCTCCTTTAGCAAGCTGTTGACTTGTTTTTCTTGATTTTCTTGCATCACTCTCATTTCTCTTCCCAGTTTTTCATCTACTTCCCCTTACTTGCTTCTCAAAATCCCTTTTGAGCTCTTCCAAGGCCTGGGACTGATTCATATTTTACTTGGAGGCTTTGGATGTAGGAGCTTTGACTTTGTTGTCTTCTTCTGGTTGTATATTTTGATTTTCTTTTTCACCAAATTAAGATAATATATTATGATTCTTTTTGCACTGCTTGCTCATGATCCTGGCCAGTTACTTGAGTTTTAACCTCTGTTAAGGTAAGAGTCTGCTTCCAATGTGGAGAGTATACTGTCCCAAGCTTCAGGGGTTTGTGTAGCTGTTTTCAGAGATACTTGTAGGGCCCTGTAAATTTTCTGTTCTTCCAAGGTGGTATGATAAGGGGCAAAGCGTATACTCCTTTCCTGACCTGTGACCACAAGTACTCTTTTCTTTCCTGTACCTGTGAGGAGGGGTTCCTATCCACAGCCACTACAAGCTCCACCACACCAGCATTCCTCCTCACCCCAGCACCGCTGCCCAGAACTGTGACCCAGATCCAAACACGGGCAAAGCAAGAGATTTCTGCCTCAGCACTGGCAAAGAGATTCCTACAATCCCTCAATGATCAGCCACTGGATTTCCCCTCAGTCTGTGGGCTGGAAGTTCGGGAAGCAGCTGCCTCCCCTTCCCCCCCACCACCCCGGGCCATGCTCTTGGAGAATGGAGCTTAAACCCACCTTCCTCTCTGAGCACCGCAGAAACAGACTTTTCCCACTGGCCTTCTAAGTTGTCTTTGGCATTGGTTGATCGAGGAGTCTGGAAAGCTCCACAGCTGCCCTTGATTGAGTCTTCTGAGGCCTGCTCCAGCTTCGCTGTGGCCTGCGTTACAACACAGCGCTGCGCTGCACTCCCAGCCCGGCATGATACACCTTTGTGATTAATCATCCTGGTTGTCTTGGGCTGGAAATTTGTTTCACTCTGTCTTTTTTGTGGGTTCTGCTGCTTCAGAATTTGTTTAGAGCCATTTTTTATGAGTATTTGGAGGGGTTTGAGGGAAAGCTCAAGTAAGTCACTGCTTTCACTCTGCCATCTTGGCTCCACCCCACATGCATGCTAAACATTAAAAACAAATGGCTGATTACAAATATTTTGACTACATCCTGTAGCATTAGTATTAGAATCCCAAATAAGTAAGTGTTTTGACCATACATGGCAAAGTAACCGCTGGAGAAAATGGCAGGAGACAATGCCTCTTGAAGACAACTCTAGGAAATGTACTCCTAGCAGCCAAGTATACATATTCTTTGAGAAGGTTAGGGGCTGGAGGCTCTATCCTAAGGCCCTAGAAGTAAAAGAGAAAGATAGAAGCCTGTGGGAAGAGGAAGCCTTATTGGGAATTGCAAAGGGTTTCACTTGGGTCAGGATACTGGCATGAGCAAGCCACTAGGGCATTAGCGAAGGAAGGAGTGAGGTTCAGATGGTAAAAGAGTCATTCTAGAGTAACTTTGTTATGTGCTAGAGACCAAAGTTTTAATATGTTCTATTGAGCTGCCAGGGTGTTTTGCTATTAAATGTAACTGATCTCCTTTCCTATTTTTTTTTCATTTTAGAGTGATTGTACAACAGCATAGATCATTGTGACATAATGGATTGTAAATTTGTAGAACTCATTATCTTAAGAATTGACCTAGGTTGGAAGTATGAATGGCATTCAAATGTATTAAGATTAGCTAAACTGATCAACATTCACGAACTTAAATATAATGTATAAATGTAATTATCAAGGATAATAAATCATCACTATAATAAGCTATTTTTACATGTGGTAGTTTTCAGAATTATAATATCAGCACATATTTCAGTTGAAATTCTAGGATCAATAGTTTAACAGGTACATGTTTAAATTCAATAACAATATGTGGGACAAAAGTTAAATGTCTGATAAATATGTATTGCCTGCATATTCACAGGCAAAAATAGGTCATGTAATAAGAATACGAGTATATACTTGCTATGTTTTTTGCTGGAAAAAGATGTAGCAAAAGTTCCTCTTGACTTTAAGCAGGATTTACAGGTTTCTAGGTTTACAAAGTTGACAGAACTGAGGACTGATGTATTTTATAAAAGAAAAAAAAGTATGTTAAACAGTTCTTAGCAATGGTCAACAGTTCCAAGGATCTGTCTTGGACCTCTTCTGTTCCAGTTAAAACTTAATGAGTCTGTTAAAGTCACAAATGGCATAGTGATCAAATTTACAGGCGATAAAACTGGAAAGGACAACTAACATATTAGACAATAAATTAAAAATTAAAAAAAGAGTTACATAACATTTGAAAATGATCAGGGGATTTTAGTGGACTAAAAGCTCAATGAGCTGACAATACATTACAGCAAAACAAGCTAATGGAATCTGCTGCATTGAGAGGTAGAGTATATAGGAATAGGGATGGAACAGATAAGCTCTGTCTTGATCAGAACATACCTAGTAGACTATTATGTTCAGTTTTTAGCTCAATATTTTAGGGAAAATATTGATTAGCTGGAAAGCAGAGGAAGGCAGACAGGTTGATGACAGACATTGATTTTAGCCTAGAGGAAAAACAAACAAACAAACAAACAAAAAACCCAAAACAAAACACTTAGTGGGGAAACGACATTCCTTCAAACATCTGAGGGACTGTGTTGGGGAATAGGGATTATGATACAAACTGCTAGAGAGCCATATTAGGTCAGGGTGACTGGGGTCTTGCCCAAAGGTGCAGAAATTTAGAAAGTGCTGACTCCTTCAAGAGCATAGAAACAACCGAAATTCACACAATAGCTAGCAAGAAAAATTAATTAAAATAGGAAGCAACCATTTCCACTTAGGTCCTTGGGTCTCACCACCTCCCCACCTCCCTTCTACAACTGAGTTTGCTGTATAAATTAAATTCGAAGGCATGTTTCAAGTTGCTCACTCCAAGATTGTTTTGTGAAGCTAACTTTAAATACTAAAATTGTTATTTATATTTGTTAGTTAATATTAAAATCTATAGTTTTGCAGGCTCACAACCTAGGTATCGTTCTGACTCTCACTTCCCCACACCCAATCAGTGATCAAATTTTGTCATTTTTATCGTTCTAACATCTTTCCTATTGCTCACTTATCTTCTCTGACTTTGCAACCCCCGTGGTTTAAGGCCTTATCATTTCTGCCTGAAATACTGCAATAGCCTGTTGGTTGGCCTCAGGTCTCTCTCAACTCTGATCATCTTCCATTCAGCTATCATACTGATCTTACTAAAGTGCAAGTCCGACCATATTACCCCCACACCCCTCGGGGCTCCCTATTACCTCCAGGATCCAATATAAAATCCTCTTTCAAAACCCTTTATAACCTGGTCCCCATCATCTTTTCACCTTCTTAGACTTTATTCCCCTTTACATACTGAATTTAAGAATTCAGTGACACTAGCCTCCTTGCTATTCCTCAAACAATACACTCCATCTCCCAACTCGGATCATTTTCACTTGCTGTCTCCCATGCCTGGCACTCTACCCCTCCTCGTCTCTGCCTCTCAGCTTCCCTGATTTCTTTCAAACATTAACTAAATTCCCTGTTTCAAGAGGCCTCTACCAATATCTCCTTAATATTTGTGCCTTCCCTCTAAGATTACCTCTAATTTATCCTGCATATATTATGCTTCTACTTACTTGTTTGCATGTTGACTCCCTTATTAGAACATGAATCCTTGAGAGCAGAGAATACACACACACACACACACACACACACACACAGAGACACACACACCCCCCTTCCTTTTTTTCCACAGAATTTGCATAGTGTTTGGCACGTAATAAGCACTTAGCAATTGCAAGTTGATTGGCTTACTGGTTGTGTGAATGACCTCTCATTAGATATATTTTATAGCTGGGGCTCTTGTGTAGGCCCAAGTTGTATTAAATGGTCTTTGATGTCCTTTCCAGCTCTGATATCCTGTGATTCTTTGAAAACAAGTATAATGCGAATTGCATTTTGTCCCCTCATCTCTGTCTCTTGAAATATTTCCATTTAGAAGTAAATTTATTTCTATTTAGAACTGAACATATATTTTCTTTGCATTTTTGTAATGACAAATGAAGAACTTACTGTCTACCATTCATTTTCCTAAGAAACACTGGTCCTTAAGCAACACTCAAAGTGATTGACATTGTTTTACAACTTACAAACGAATAACCCCTATCCATTGGAATTCATTTGGAAACTAAAGTTTGTCTTTTCCTTGTAAGCACCATCATTTATCCCTTGCTTTTTTCTTATATATTTTTGTGCCTTCAGCTAGTAATCCTTCTTTGAAATACCATGGAAACAAGCAAATATGCCTCATTAAACTTCCCTTGCAGGGGGAAAAAAATGAAAGAATTTTAAAATTGTAGAGTAGATAAAAATAAAATGCATTTGCTCTAGGGGTGATTAGATCGTCCTTTTTAATTCTACTAGGCAAAGTAGGAGACGTGGCAAGAAAAGAACCATGTGGGTTCATATTTGTGGACTGTTTGACAGAATAAAAAAAAGACTAGAGCTTATTGGGCTTACAGAAGAATGCTCAAAATAAACGTTTTCGGTTACATTTCACATTTTCACTAACAATTAAGGTACATTATGAACATGAAATAATTGTTCACTATGATGCATAAAAATAATTATGAGCAGTATTAAGGATTTCTGTTATAGTAAATCATATTTACATAATGCTGTTCCCCTAGCAGCTCAAGTGCTTTATAGAAAAGGGCTTATTAAATCTTCCTTCACAAAACCCCCGGTACAGTAGACTAGAAACAGGCATTTTACTTTGTAGCCTAGCCCTAGAAAGACAAAGGGTCTTAGTCACGGTCATTCTGACCCAAAAGTTACTGGTGGAACAGGGGCTACAAAGCCTTGTATCTGGGTACATCACAGAAGTTATCTGGTTCTAGCCCAATCATGAAAGCCCTTGCTTCTGAGAGATTTCACAGTGAGTTCTATAAAGCTAAAAATTGACAAGTATGTTCCCTATTAAAGGTTGATACTTTAGCATGGCTTCATACTTGAGGGGAAAAAAGAAAATGTTAGCTTTCAGAAGTGGTCTTCATTTATTCCTTCACTTGTCAGAATAACCTTAATGAATAGGAACCTGAGGATGCCCACACGTTACAGTTAGTTAGAATCTCCTCACACTATTCACCCACCATATATTGTGTATCCTTAACTATGGCAGCTGCTATTCAGAACATGTCTTGAAATTAAACTCTCAATCCTTTGAAAACCTATATAATTGTGTAGGCAAATAGCATTATGAAGGGTGCTTCGATTTAGTTATCTTAATATTTTATGTCTTGAAATCCTGTTTAACAAATAAAGATCAATAAAAGACTATTCAGTCTTTATAAAACAAAAAATATACCAAAAAGAAAAAACCATCAGTTGATGAATGCAATTGATTTACCAATGTGTTCATTTCTAGTCATTTTGGGTGAAATTTCATAGAGATACTCCTTTAAATATAGAGGGACACAACCCCCCCACCCCCCCACCCACTATCTCTCTGCCAGCCACCAACACTGAAAGCATCAAGGACAGCAGACAACTTCCCCTGGACTTTTACTGCAGTACAGCAAATCTAAATGCTTAGATTCAGCTATATGTATGACAGGTCCAAACTGGACATCAAATTTGTATATTTATAATTCAACAGCTAAATGCTATATTCATCAATTAACCAACCAATCTACAAGTATTTATTAAGCATCTACACCCTGTTAGAGAGTTTGAATATAAATTAAAAAAATTAAAAAATTCCTTGCCCTGAAAAATTTTATTTTCAGTAGGTCCTAAGAATTCCTGATAAGATCTAGACATTACACTATTTAAAACAAACAAACAAACAAAATGACTGGCAAGTGCATTATGGTATAAAGTGTTCAGAATCACTACAATCAGAAAATGTTCATTATTTCAGATATAGAACATCTGAACCCCTAAAGTAACTTGCTATGGGTCATATTATTAGGAAGCATTGGAGCTGGGATTGAATCCGGGTCTTCTCCACGTGACAGTTAAAAAAGTTGGTACTCAGTATTTAAATCATATCCTTTAGGATTCAATACAGCTCCTTCTTGTTATTTTCTCCAATATTTAACTTGAGTCCTAAACTCTTCTTGTTTGAAAGAGGAAAAAAAATCTTTATTAACTATATTAAATATAATACATATAAAATTGTATATGTTTGATGTTTTCTGCCATTAATTTTAGTCATTTATACTTGGGTCTATACAAAGACAATAAATATTCAAAGATTTTTTCAATTTAGTCTTTGCTCTATGGGGATAGGACAGCTACCTTCAAATTCAAAGGGTACTCCAGGTATTCACGTTCCTAAAACAATGGCTCATGAGTGCCCACTCGTGGGCTGACCTTTAAAAGGCAGCCAGTAGACACAATTATCTCAAGAGAAAGGCTTATTTAACTGAGATGGTATTGTTAAGAACAGTAGTTACAAAACAGTCCTTCCATAAATCTGGAGTATGCTGTCCCACAAATACATTGTTGGTGGAGTAGCGGGTACATGTATAGAGTATACAATCAATAAGGTGCACACAAAACATATATCCTTAGGCAACTCACATTTCTAGAACTTTAGGGACCTGATGTGTTTTTTTTTTTTAATTGATGTAGTCATGCTGCTTGCCCCCTGAGCAAGTTTCTCCTGGGCAGGTTATTCAGCTAGGAGCCCAGAGCCTGCTCCTCTCCACAGATCAACTTCTGACAGCCAGGGCTAATCATGTTTTGATTTTATTGCTGGCTTAAATCTCCACTGTTGGAAATCATGCTGGTTAGGTTTCCTCCACTGACTCTTCTTGACTCCCTGCTGAGTGCAGTGTGTGTGTGTGTGTGTGTGTGTGTGTGTGTGTGTGTGTGTGTGTGTGTGTGTTGGTGATGAGGGGCACACTTCCACTGTTTTCTGGTTTAGGTGAAAGGGGAAAGGCAAAGAGGAATTCCTCTTGAAAGCTTAGTTCTTCCTTCATAACTGGCTCTCTTCTTTGACTTTGAAGGGCCACACTCCATAGACTCTTGTGTTGTCTGTGAGTGTCCAAGGATGGTGGCAAGCTAGCTGGTGGCCAGCTAGCTTTTTTTTTCCCCCCAAACTCATTTGAAATTTAATCATTTCAAATTCGTTAAAATACCATCTTAAGGACTTTATACAAAGATTTCCTTCTCCATTCAACACAAGAAAGAAGGCCTGTTTATGGGAATGACTTTCCCAGTCTCTCAGACAAGAGGATGGAGCCTCAACCACATCTGAATAAAAACAAAAAATAATTGGGGTAGGGGAAATGAGAAGGGGAAATGAGAGAGTGTTTTTTTTTTTTCCCATCCAAAACCAACTTATACTTCTGGACATACACCCTACCTCCTCCTTCCCCCAGGGATAACTGCTGGAGGGGGGCAGTCACCAGACCCGGGAGCGGAGGTGGATTTCACAGGAACTGAAGATCCTCCAGGAGGGGAAGCTTTGGCTGCAGTGGTTCCTGGCCTCCCATGGAAAGCTTCAGGAAGAAGGCAAGGTCGTGTGATATCGGCCCAGGAAGGCCCGTCTCTGACCGTGGCACTTCTGGTTACCGGCCGGGCCTAGGCCCGTGGGGTTCTGGGGCGCCCAGTCTCGGGGGGCGCCTGGAGCCGCAGCCGCCGGTTCAGATTCCATTCCGGATAAGGCCAGGATTAGGCCCAAAGGCCGCCGGCTTAGGGTCCGAGAGAGCACCCCGGGCTCTCGGGTCCTGGAGGTCCCTGGTGGGAGCCCCGACGGTGAGCCTCGGCTCCAGCGGGCTTGGCGGTGGGGGAGGCCAGAAACTTGAGCGCCGGCCCAAGTCGGAGGAGTCGGGGAGGAGAGAGGACTGAGCGGTGGCTGCTGAGGCAGGAACTCAGCGTCATGGCTGGCCCTTGGCCGCAGCCGAACTTGGATCTTTGGAGGCCGTGGGCCACGGCCACGGCCACGGCCACGGAGCTCTTGGCGGTCTGGCAGGGGGCTCCCGGACCCTGGCCACGAGGCCCCCGTGGTGCTGGGGATTAAGGTCACGTCTAGAGCCCAGAGCTTCTATTCGTGGCGGGGTGTGCAGCCTCCTCGTGTACGGGTGTGTGCGAAAATCCTTTGTTCTTTCTTTAATAATTGAACTCCTTATTATTGTTTGTTACTTGCCCCTTCGACATTTTCATCAGTTGGGCTTGGGATAGAAGGTGTGAAAGTGAGGAATTAGTTGATCTAGACAGGGGTGGAGAACCTTGGGCTTCCAGGCCACATGTGGCCTTCTAGGCCCTTAAGTGCTGCCCTTTGACCGAATCCAAACTTTATTGGTTCTGTAAAGTTTGGCTTCAGTCAAAGGGCTGCACTTGAGGATGTAGAGAGCCACATGTGTCCTCAAGTTGGCAGGTCTTTCACCCTGATCTAGGATCTTCTGACTAATTACTCTACCTTCCCAATTATTTTAGTAACTTGAACTTTCTAATTGTTACTTGTGTGACATACTCAGTTCTATAATGTGTGTATGTGTGTGTATGTGTGTATGTAAACACATATATATATACACACACAAATATATAATATATATATGTATACACACACAAACTCATATATATTTCCCAAGGAGGATTACACTAAGATTTAAATATCTCTGCTTGGTATTACATCTCCCCCAAATATTGCTCTTAATTGTTTTCAATTCTAGAGAACCAGAAAGATGGAATCTCTGAAATTTTCCAGAAAAGATAAAAGTTTCAGAGTTATATATCCCACTCTGCTTAAAAGACATTTGCAAAAATTAAAGTTAAATTTGTGATATTTAACTACATCTAGGACTGTGCCCCCCCTCCCATCCCCAAGGGGGTTTTAGCTCATCCCTTTGCTCTTGCCACAAATATAATAGTCACCAATTTCACCATGAACATATATTTGTCAGAACTTTTCCATAAAATTTCTTAGGGATTTGCCCCTTTCAAATATACCAGTCAGTTCAAGAGTCACATTCTTCATAAAATACACACTTCAAGAACTTAATGGAGTTAATTTGTAAAGTAGTAGTGCTTTTCTGGCAGCTGCAAAAACTGCAGCTCAGCATTGTACCAAATAATCCATGAAGACTGAGGTTTGCCAGTTATTAACAGCAACAACAAAAATCCTTCCCCCACCTCCAACTTGAATGCAATGGTCTCCAGTACCACTCAATTGCTTTGAAAGGGAAGGTGAAAAAACTCTGAGCCTGTAAGGCAGCAAGCTCAGTGACCTTTTTTATTCAATATACTGAGGATCCTAACTCAACCAAGATGCTAATATGATAGATTCTGGGTGGACATCCAGAAGAAACACACTTTGTGCCTTAAGCCTTCTTTTTAAAGCAGGGAGGGGAAAACTCAGTTTAACACACTTGTCTCCCAAGCTAATCGGTCCACAGAATAGTTAGCCACTTTGACATTTTTCCATAGTGAATAGAGAGACAGTCTCAGTCTGCAAGACCTGGTGTTCATATCTTACCTCTGATATGTACTGGCTGGTAAGTTGCTTAACCTCTCATTCACCCGAGTAGATTCTTTTGAACTGTAAGTTATAGGGGACTGCTGATGCACATCAGTGGAAAGAGTGTCAATGCTGAAGAAATAATAGCATCTATCCTACTGCCCCCTCCCCTCCCCCACTAGTAGCTGCCATTTATATAACATATTAAGATTTGCAAAACACTTTACCCACATTATCTTTTTTTAATCCTATTTTATAGATGTGCTTTAAAGAAAAAGAAAAATCATATCAAGATTAGAGAGTCTGGTAAAAGGCTTTGAACATTCCCTTAGCTTTTTTTATCCTGCTCCTTCTTAGCCACTGATGCAGGAAACATTCACAAAGAGGACATTCTTTAACTCTCTCTGTTGGTATGGGTATGACTAAAAACTAATCTACTCTTTTGATTCTGGGAAGGAAGGAGTTAGGGAATAGTAACATTAGCTCACATTTTATGGGATGTGAGGTTTACAAATTACTTTACATACATTAATCTCCTTTCACCCTCTTGGCAACCCTGTGAGGTAGGGACTATTTACAGATGTTTATAATTTCCTTACAGTGTTCACAGATGAAGAAACAATTGACTTGCCCAGAGTCAAACCTCTAGTAAATATATGAAGTAGAATTTGAATCCATTTCTTAAAGAAACCAAGATCATTTGTGGAGCCATAATAAAAGCTATTCTTCCTTTATTGTCAATCTGCTCACTCCCCTATGACAGTCAAACTCACAATCTCTATAGCTTCTTTCTGGCTGTCACTTCCCTATTTAAGTTACTTTCTCCAATTTGAATAAAAGCTCCCTGTGGGCGAGGACTGTTTTCGCTTATATATTTGTGTTCATAATGTTTAGCACAGTGTTTGACGTGTTGTGAATACTTAATAAATATCATTCATCTGTCGGTCCATCCATTCATATTACTCACTGCATGATGTTGCTTCTTAGGGACATACTACTTCGAATTATAGCACCTTAGAACTGGAAAGGATCTCTTGTATCATCTGATTTAAGCTTATAATTTTATGTACGTAAGAACTGATAATCAGAAAAATGAAAGAACTTTTTCAAAGTTGCACAGATAGGAGAATATTATGCCTTCTCTGTCCTAAAGATGTTGACCGTATTCTTCTTATTATCAGATGTATTTGAGACGGACAGCAATTTCCATGTTGAAGGGTAATTGATTACAAATGTGTTTTACAATTCAACATAAGAAGGAAAACTAGAATGGCCACTGTTTATTCTAAGACTGAGTTATGAAAATGTCTCTGCATCTAGAATCAAACTAGACATTTGTTCACACAGTTTACTAAACCAGAAATGACAGGGAAGTTGAATTTGTTGATATGATCCAAGCTACCATTTGAATTTTAATTCTCTTTTGCAACATCATGCTATCTGAAGTTTCTGGGAAGGATTCATTTTAACATTTGGAAGTCAAACTGAAGAAAAAAATGTATGTGTCTGTGTGGGGGGATGAGGGAGAATGTGAATTTTGTAAGAACCTGCTAGGCAAGAGGATGGCATGCAGTCAATGGGAGCTGAATGGAACGATTCTATTTTACAAGAAATACTCTTTCACCCTTTGGGGAAGGGAGTGATCCTTTCTCTGAGACAAATGTGGGATAACAGACCAGTACCCTAGCTAGCAAAGGGTGGAAATGATTGAACTTGCAGCAGTAAAAGAAGGGGCTGTTTCCAAAGAACTTCAGAAATTTCATTTCACGGTCTGGGGTGCTGAAAAGCAAATATCCAATATTAAGAGACATAGTGCAATGAGTGCCTTGCCCCACGAGGACCTAGGGCATCTTTTTTAACCTACTGGGTACCACACCGTCTGAATAGGTGACAACCTCCGTTCAGCAAGGGCAGCAATCTGCTGGCAGGAGCCTGCACTCTGTCTTAAATTGCTTGAGAACTCATTTCTGGGAAGCGAGCTGTAAGCTAAGATCTTTTAGATAGAATTTGACTTTAGGATTCTCTCAGGAAAATGAACTGCTTGACCGGAAATAAAAGATAAGTAGCTTAGCTGTACAGCTGCCTACTTAACTCTGGGAAACAGTATGGCTTCTATCAGTGGCACAGATTTGACTATTGGAGGGTGCCCTGAGCCAAGATTTCAGAGAGGGTTTCCTTTTCTTGTGCTTTGTTAATGGAAAAATAAGTGGGTCTTCTGTGGAGGGTGGGGTCTCCATCTACCATGATGTGGAGGCTTTGTTTGCAGGACTTCTTTTACCGTTACCACCTTCTCCTGTTTGGAAATGTTAAGGATAACACTTTTCAGTTCAGTTCAAGAAACATTTGTTAGTGACTACCATATGGAAGATGTGCTGAGTGCTGGGAATTCAATGACAAAGCAGATTCTATCCTCCAACAGCTTGTGTTCTGTGGGGATATAACATGTATAGAAATAATTGTAACCCCTCAGTTTCAGGACTGATGCCTGAAAAGTGTTGTCATAGAGGTGTTAGACGCTGGAAACGGCTGAATAGGCCCTGTTCCAGAGTTCACCAGTTTGATGACTTTTTGTTTTTTGAACTGTGCACTGGGACTTGTGGGGAGAGAAAGAAGATTTTCCAACTTTGGTGTCCAGCAGGGAAAAGGGAGGTAGACAGGAGTGAGGAGATACAGGTTTGTCAGATCTCTGGATGACAGTCCTCAGCCCTACCTTCCTTTGAGCCTGGCACAGTAAGACTTCAACAAAATGGCATTCAGAACATCCTTCCTACTCCTTGCTTAGTCAAAGAGGAAGTGGGGAGGGGGAAAGGAGGTCACATCCTCATGGTTGCTATCCAGAACAAAAGGGCCAGTGCTTATTTCCATTTTTTTTTATCTTTAGTTTAGGTCTACTCTGAATTATTGTATGTGTTTGTATACCTAGTTATGATTAAAAGCATTGTAGCTAGAGTTTTGAGGTTTTTTTTTTTTTTTTTTTTTTTAGGAGATGGGAAGAATTATCCCTTAGGCACTTAGTTATAGGGGAATAGGTAGATACCTACCTTGTTAGAATTTCCCACAATCAAGAGAGTTCATCTCTCCTAGGAATATGCAAGTTTCCCCAAATTAGAAAAGTATATAAACATAAGCCATGATTTGTACACTCCTTGAATTGCCACAGGTAAGCCCTTGAGGCAAATAAGAGCTTGGAAAGAATAATTTTCATGATGGGAGGATCCTGAAAAAGCCTCCCCTTGACCAACTCCACATGGGGTGAGGCAGAATCTTGGTACTACCTCATCTGTGGCATATCCCCCCTATCACATGAATACAAATGTAAGATTTTATATATATACATGCATACATGCACACACATATGTGTATGTATATATGTATCTAGAGGTAGCTAAGTGGAGCAGTGGATAGTGACAGGCCTGGAGTTAGGAAAACTCATCTTCCTGAGTTCAAATCTGGCCTCAGATACTTATTAGCTGTGTGGTCCTGGGCAAGTTATTTAACCCTTTTTGCCTCAATTTCCTCATCTGGAAAATAAACTGGATTAGGAAATGGCAAGCCACTCCAGTATCTTTGCCAAGAAAACCCCATGTGGGGTCACAGAGAGTTGGATATGACTGAAAAAAAAACCTGAACAACATATATGTTTGTGTGTGTATACATATACATGCCTGTATAAGATATATACATACATACATATATATTATATATACACATACATACACACAAATATATACATACATGCACACACACACACACACACATATATATATATATATATCTCCATCCAGATTAGTGTGAACAATGAATTCCATAAAGTGGTCACATTATATGAATTTGCATTATTTAGAGTTATAATTATGTGTGAAAATTGGTTCTTGCCCAAATGAAATATGCAGTGGCAATGTGAAAACGTAACCACTTCATGGGATTCATTATTCACATTAATTGGGACCTAGATGTATATCTGCATAAGTAATCCAAATGTTTAGTCTAAATGAGTCTTACTAGAAGCATGAATAGATATCTATGGAATCTGCTCCATCTCTACAGAGAGGAACAGAACTAGGGGCCATACCTATATTGCTAGCAAGTTGGTGGTTAGATGAAGAAGAGGAAGATAGGCACCAGGATTGCTATGAGGTTGGACTCTCTTTTTTCTATCTGGAGAGAATGTATAATAGGATAGGAATTATATCTATGTGCCCATCCCCAAAACATTGCTGATCAAGGAGTATAATAGATTCAGAACAAAACCTGTTCACTCTTTGAAGGGAGGGTGGACCTGAGCTTATATTTGCCAGCTTTGCTATTTTCACTCAAAATACTGGTTAGAAAAAAGACCATTGCAAATAGCCATTTATCCAGGAAAACAACAACAAAAAAAATGAAGCCATGCAGATTAGAACATATTAGAAAATACATGAGAGGATGATCTCTTTAACTGAGAGTGGACAAAATTGCAGCTCAGAACAAGAGAGAGGGTCTAATATCACCCAAGAATTTCTGTCTTCAGAGTCTCTAGGAGGCAAGCTGAAAATCAGAGACATGTTAAAAAGCTGGCTTTCCCTAAGATCTTCAGCTTCCAATGTCTTTTCCTCTTCACTTACTAGAGTGTCCTCTGTTTGGATGCCTCTCTCCTTAAGAGTCTTTAGAACCACGTATTTGTGTCTCTCTCAAAAATCTCTGGCCCTAACACTACCCTTTACAAAAGTAGCTAGCATTTCTTCAGCCTTTTCTCCAACAATATAGAGTCATGTCTCTTTTTGAGTACCAGCCTTACGCAAAACACACCCCAGGCTTGGTGGAAGCCAAGTTATATAATATTTATCGTTATTATTGTGAATGTGAACAAACTGAAAGAGGGAGCAAGAGAATTACAACCAGGGAGCTCAAAATAGGGCTCATGTACTAGTGACACTATAGTTGTGTCTTGAAGACATCTAGGAAGTCTAAAAGTTGGAAATGTGAAGGAAGTGCAATACATATATGGGGTGGGGGGGTGCACTTGTGCACGAAGAAAGATGTAGGATATCTCCTATACTTTGTGACATTGGACAATGCTTTGAAAACTTACAAGCCAGAACTCTGGAACCTAACTGGCATGTTTCCTTCCTTCCTTGCAGTTCTTCTCCACTTCCACCATGTCTTAGCCTTTCTTCTAGAGTATGGGAATATCCAGGGCAGACTGAAGACAGATCAGGCTAAGTGATGGGTGGATGAGGTGCTGATATTGAATCATCACTTAATGGTAGGGCAGCTTCACACTTTCCTTTTTTTTTAACGTGATAATTTTTTTATTGTTTTTATTTTACAGCTATTTTTGCCATGAATTCATAGGGGATCGATTCCAGCAGCTCAGCTTCCTTGCCATTGGTTCTCACAAAGTGTGCTTCTCTGGGTGGAGCAGGCTGGCACTTCAGTTGAACCCAAACACTTTTTTCTTTGGCTTCCTTCTTCTTCTGATCATTTTCCTTTACCTGCTTCAGGAAGCTATCTCTGCTCTTAGAATGCTTAATATGCTCAATACACACATTAATTCTCTTGGCTAGAATCTTGCCTTTAACCTGTTTATTTACAATGCCTACGGCATGTTGAGTAACATTATAGACCTGTCCAGTCTTGCCATAGTAACATTTCTGGGGCATTCCTTGCTGAACTGTACCCTTGATATCTACAATATTGCCTTTCTTGTATATTTGCATATGGGTAGCCAGAGGGACAACACCATGTTTTTGAAATATGTATCACGTTCCTCTCCTTTGTCCTTTTGTGTTCATCATTTTGGTGACTCATTGGAATATGGTGGAGCTGGCAGAAAGCCACACTTTCCTTCATCCTTGTGCTTGAGTTCCCAGCATGATGCCCCTGGGTGCAGAGGTTTAAAGATTTAGACATCTCTCTGTGTTCCTATCCACTTTGGCTTGAGTGATCCTATAAGAAAAATAACTTCCTGCCTTTGCTTCCTGAGATGCTAATGGAAGGGTGATTTTGGCTCAGTGGAACTAAACTTTTTTTGGCAATTTTATACCTTTCACCATTACCTTACTGTGTGTAGGTCCCATAGGTAAAAGCAATGGAGGCAGCTGACATTTGATTTGAACTATGTTGGGTGGTGCCGGCCTGGCTATAGTTTTGGTGATAGCTTTTCGAACATTTGAAAATAACTATGATATTTCCTATAATTCTTTTAATCTTTTGATTAAACATACCCAGTTAATTCAATAGGTCCCACATTATGAATTCAAGGTCCTTCATTATCCTAATTGCTCTTCTCTAGATCCAATATCCTCCTTAAAATGTGGCACCCCAAAATATGTACAGTCTTTCTATAGGTATACATAAAGGTTGGACCATGTGTGTTTGCACACCTAGCCTAAAATCTCTGTATGTCTATGAACACTTCATATATGGTAATCATGAAAAAGTACAATAAGATCCTAACTGTCTTATTCTTAGAAACTGTCTCTTTATTCAGTGATAACATGTATGGCATATATGGTGTAAGATTGATTCCCCAGGCCTATCACAGAGAGACCTCTCATAGATTGTTAGAATTGTCACAAATGCGGTCCAATTTCTTATTTTAAGGATGAGGAAATGGAGTCTGTAGAGATTAAGTGAGTTTCTTAGAGCTTCAGTGATGGAAAGTTTGATTTAATGAAAGGAAAAACTTTTTATTTAATTAGCATAGGCAATTCCCAATGTGGAAATGCCTTCAGTGATAGCAACTTCTTTCTAACTGTTAATCTTAGGGAGCTGTATAGTACTGAGAGATTAAGTGATTTGTTCATGCCAACACTTGAACCTGGTCTGATTCGAATAACAACCCTCTACCCACTATGACACAATATCTCTTGGTCAATAAATAGGTTTTAATAATTATACACACACACACACACACACACACACACACGTATATATAATATTTGTGGTGTTGTTCAGTAATTTCAGTTATGTTCCACTTATCATGACCCTATTTGGAGTTTTCTTGGCAAAGATACTGGAGTGGTTTGCCATTTCCTTCTCCAGCTCATTTTATAGATGAGGAAACTGAAGCAAACAGAGTTAAGTGACTTACCAAGGGTGACCCAGCTTTTAAGTATCTGAGACCAGATTTGAACTCAGGTAGATGTATTCCTGGGTCTGTTCCTTTATACATGTGTATGTGTGTGTATATTTGTGTGTGTGTATGTACATATATATATATATATATATATATATATATATATATATATATATATGTGTGTGTGTGTGTGTGTATGTGTGTATGTATATACACACATATATGTATATATGAATATATATGTACATACATACATATATATATATGTGTGTGTATGTATATACACACATATATGTATATATGAATATACACACATATGTGCATATACACACATATACAACACACATGTATGCACAATACACAAGACATATATATATAAACATACATATATATGCATATGTGTGTGTATGTGTATGCACATACACATGTTCATATCCACATACACACATATGTAGGGAAGCTAGGTGGCACACTGGATAGAGTGCCAGGCCTGGAGTCAGAAAAAAACTCATATTTGTGTATCAAAAAAAATTAAAAAAATATATGTATATATACACACACAGAGACACACAAATATAAATAATTATGGAGATGCATATTTATAGCTATGGCAAACATTAATAGCAATTGGCATTTGTATATCACTTGATCTTCACACCAACTTCATGAAGTAGTCTAGAATCACTACTTTCATTTTACAGATGAAGAAACTAAGGTGTAGATAGTTGAAGGGACTTGGCAAGGTTACCTGACTAGTAAGTCGAAGATCCCATAATGGAACAGAAAAGTTCCAGACCTAGGCTTTTTCCAACTTACCAGGCTGTCTCTTGAGCAGGTTATCCTTGCTTTTAGAAGTAGTACATTTTTTCAAAATGTTTGCTACAGTGGATGACCATATGGTGGAATCCAATATGCCATGTCCTAGTGTTTTCATCAGTTCTGATGATGTTAAAAACCATTAAATGCATGGGTAAAAGTCAATGAAGTATAGGGCTTCATTAGGTGGTACTAAATTAATGGAGTAACAAATTCCTAAGCTGCGAAAAGGAGGAACTGCATAGAGAGTAACCTAATAAAGTTAGTGTTGTGTTTGAAATGAAATTGACACTTTCTTTGGCCCACTAGGCAAATAGGAGGCCTCTCAATCTATTCTCCATAACAGGCTCTCCAATTCATCCACCTCCTTTAATTATGAAACAAAACTTCATTCTCACTATTTTACTAACAAAACAAGCCCATAACTCTTCATAGGAGAATCTGACATGCATTTGTTCATTATGACTTCAAAGGTAGCAGATAGTCTGGAAAAGAAGAATCATTTAAAAAATTTAAAAATACTGTGTTTTGAAAAAAAATAGCAGAAAGGCTGCTTCAGGATATAGCTGTACCTTCAGGATCATTACTTTAGTACAGAATGCATTTTTCATAACATATATTATGGTTTTGATTTTTGTCTACTCCTGGATTAACAGTTGGTGAACTATATGAGTTATATAATACAATAGGCATATTACATGCTAATATTAAAGTGCATGGTATTGTGCAACACTTAAATTTAATCAAAATCTAACAAGTTGTTCTTTAATAAAAGTGGAGAAAGCAAAGGAAAAAACATGTAGGGCAAAATAGATATAGGAAGAAGTAGAGGACTGGAGCAAAGAAGTATATTCAATTTATTAAACAGAGAAAGGGATTTTTTTCCTCTATTAATTTCCACTTTATTTTTTATTCCTACAAGTTAATGCTCTTTCTATATCCTTTCATTAGAAATACCTATGAATAGAGAGCTAGGAGAACTGGCCAGGGCTAAAGAAGAATGTAAAATATGGTAGAGGTAATGAGTAAGGACCATAATTAAGACCTAGACAGTATACTAAAAAGGATAATTTGAAGGAGAGATTGAAACATATATACATAGAAAGATAGGCAGAATATATACAAAAAGGGGAGCAGATAGAAGGGGAGAATAAGAGAAGCACACTTACAAGGGATAGATTTGGGGGGGTATTATAAAATTATCAACCACCATTCAAAGATTCTTGAATCAGTCTTATTTTAGGAAGAATGGTAAAAAGGATAAGTAACTATAGAAATGGAAAGGTATATAGTATGTTAAAAATGGTCACTTTTGTGGGTGATTACATTGTGTCAATCACACTTTAAATATGTGCTATTTAAAATGTCCATGCCAAAATGAGGAATCTTAGCATCTTCTAAGAGTGCCAATGCCTAACAATGAGTTTAAAATTATCTTGTAATTAGAGAGCGCTGATTATTTGTTGTTTTTTCTTAATAGTATTTTTTCCCAACTACATGTCAAGAAATTTTTTAGCATTAATTTTACAAGATTTTGAGTTCCAATTTTTTAGATGAAAATATAAATTACGCCACTGGTAAAACAATTGACCTGGAAAATAGATCCAGGAGACACAATTTAAAAGTTATTGGTCTACCTGAAAACCATGATGAAAAAAAGAGCCTGGACAGAATCTTTCAGGAAATCATCAAGGAAAAACTGCTCTGAAGTCCTAGAACCAGAAGGTAAAATAATCCTCGAAAGAATCCATCAATCTCCTCCTGAAAGAAATCCAAAATTGAAAACAACAAGGAATATAGTAGCCAAATTCCAAAATTACCAGGTCAAAGAGAACATACTGGCAAGCAGCCATAAAGAAACAATTTAAATATCATGGAACTACAGTCAGGATTACACAGGACCTTACAGCTTCTACATTACAAGGTCATAGGGTGTGGAATACAATATTCTGTAAGGATCAACTACCCAATGAAAATGAACATAATCTTTCAGGGAGGAGATGGACATTCAGTGAAGTAGGGGACTTTCAAACCTTCCTGATGAAAAAACCAGAGCTCAACAGAAAATTTGATCTTCAAATAAACGACTTAAAAGACTTACTTGTATAGTCTTAGCTCTTCTTAGCAATGCAAGGATGTAAGACCTCTCCAAAAGTCTCATGATGGAAAATGATGTCCACATCCAGAGAAAGAACTATGGAGTTTGAATGCTGATTTGCTCTTTTTCTTTTTTTCTGTTTTGCTTTGTTTCTTCTTTCTTGTGGCTCCTCTTACTGATTCTAATTCTTCTTTACAACATGACTAATATGAAAATATGTTTAATAGGAATGTATATATAAAGTCTATATCAGATTGCATGCAGTCTTGGAGAGGGAGGCAGTGGGGGGGAGAAAATTTAAAACTCAAAAACTTATGGAAGTGATTGTTGAAAATTAAAAATAAATAAATTAATTTAAAAAATGGTTGAATCAGCATGCAACTTCACCAACAGTGCATTAGTGTCTCAATTTTACCACATCCACTGCAACATTTTCATTTTCCTTTTCTATTATATTAGCCAATCTGATAGGTATACCTCAGAGTTCTTTTAATTTGCTTTTCTCTAATCAATAGTAATTTAGAACATTTTTATATGAATGTAGATAGCTTTGATTACTTTGTCTGAAAACTGCCTGTTCATCTCCTTTGACCATTTATCATCTGAGGAAAGGATTTTACTTTTACAAATTTGACTGAGTTCTCTGCATATTTAAGAAATGATGTCTTTAGGGGCAGCTAGGTGGTGTAGTGGATAGAGCTCCAGCCTTGAAGTTAGGAGGACCTGAGTTCAAATCCAGTTTCAGACACACAATACGTACTAGCTGTGTGAACCTGGGCAAGTCACTTAACCCCAATTGCCTAGCAAAAAGCAAAAACAAAAATATGTCTTTATCAGAAAAACTTGTAATTTTTTTCGCAGTTATGATTACTGTGTAGTTCCAGAAGGAACTCTTTTTCTCCCATTTATCCTACCCTCTATCTCCTTTCACCCTGTTCATCCTCAAAAGTGTTTTGCTTATGTCTTTAACCTACCCCAATGCACTCTCCCTCCTTTCACTGCTTTTAGTCCCCATTCTCTTATACTCTTCCCCTCCTACTTTCATGTAGGGCAGGTGTGCAGATTGTGCAGGCCTGATGTAAGCTAAGTAGATTTCTGAACCCAACTGAGTGTTTATGTCATTCCCTTTTTGAGCCAATTCTGATGATAATAAATTTCATTCTCTCCTCACCACCTCCACCATCTTCTCTTCCTCTGTAAAATCTCTTTTGTGTCTCTTTTATGTGAGTCAGTTTACCCTATTCTACCTTGCCCTTTCCACTTCTCAGAGTGCATTCCTTTCTCATCCTTTAATTTTATCTTTTAGATAATCTTCTCATTCTATTCAACTCACATCTGTGCTCTCTGTCTATGTATACTACTTCTGACTGTCCTGGTAATGGGAAAGCTTTTAGGACTTACAAGTGTCAGTTTCTCATGTAGCAAAGTAATTGGTTTAACCTTACTGAAATCTACTTTACTTTAAAAAAAAACAACTTAATTTATGTATAGTTTTCAACATTCACTTCCATAAGTTTTTTTTTTTTGGCCAGGCGATGGGGTTAAGTGACTTGCCCAGGGTCACACAGCTAGTAAGTGTCAAGTGTCTAAGGCCAGATTTTTACTGAGGTCCTCCTGCCTCCAGGGCTGGTGCTTTATCCACTGCACCACCTAGCTGCCCCTTTCCATAAGCTTTGGAGTTTTAAATTTTCTCCCCCTCCCTCCCCACCTTCTTCCCCAAGACAGCATTCATTCTGATATAGGCTCTACATATACATTCCTATTAAACATATTTTCACATTAGTCATGTTGTAGAGAAGAATTAGAAACAACAGGAAGAAGCACCAGAAAGAAGAAACAAAACAAGAAAGAAAAAAGAGCAAATAGTATGCTTTGATCTACATTCGGACTCCATAGATTTTTCTCTGGACTGAATAGCATTTTCCATCACGAGACTTTTGGAGATGTCTTAGATCCTTTCATTGCTGAGAAAAGCTAAGTCTATCAAAGTTAGTCATTGCACAATGTACACATAGAGGGGGTGGATATAAGTAGACTATGATGTAATAAAAAAACTAATTAAGTGGGATAAATGGGTCCAAGTAAGTAGATTAATCTGATCTAACTAGGAAAATGTACTGGGAGAAAAGGAAAGGAGGAGGCAGACAAGGGTAAGTTACGTTACAGGAAAAGGCATAAAAACCTTTTACAGCAGTGAGAGGGAGATGAGCATTGTTTGAACCTTATTCTCATCAGATTTGGCTCAAGAAGGGAATGATATAATTAGTTAGGGACAGAAGTCTAACTTACCCTTTAGGAAGTAGGAGGGAAAAGGAGAAGTAAAAGGGAGGGGGATAGAAGGGAGGGAAGAAGTAGTAAGGATAAAGAGAAAGAAAAGGGAAGGGGTTAATAAAAGGGAGAGGGGCCAATGGAAGGGAGGTGGGACTGAAGAAGGTGGTGGTCAAAAGCAAATCACTAGTGAGGAGGGAAAATGAGAAAGGAGAAAGAAAAGCATAAATGGTTTGGGAGAGGGAGAAAGGATGGAGAGAAAGACACAGATGGTAATCATAATTGTGAATGTGAATGGGATGAACTCTCCCATAAAATGGAAACAGCAGAATAGATTAAAAACAATAATCCTACAATATGTTGTTTACAGGAAGCACATTTGAAACAGAGCCATACAGAGGGTAAAGGTAAAAAGCTGGAGCAGAATTATGTTTCAACTAAAGTAAAAAAAAGGGGGGAGGTAACAATCCTGATCTCAGACAAAGTGAAAGCAAAAATAGAACTTATCAAAAGAGATAAAGAAAGAAACTACATCCTGCTAAAAGGCACCATAGACAATGAAGTAATATCATTACTAAACATATATACACCAAATGTTATAGCATCCAGATCCTTAGAGGAAAAGTTTAGTGAGTTACAGGAAGAAATAGACAGCAAAACTGTATTAGTGGGGGACCTCAACCTCCCCCTTTCTGAACTAGCTAAATCTAACCACAAAATAAACAAGAAAGAAATCAAGGAGGTGAATAGAATATTAGAAAATTTAGGTATGATAGACCTCTGGAGTAAATTGAATGGGGATAGAAAGGAGTATACTTTTTTTTGCTCAGTGATACATGGAACATACACAAAAATTGAGCATCTACTAGGGCATAAAACCCTCACTGTCCAATGCAGAAAGGCATAAATATTAAATGCATCCTTTCCAGATCATGATGCAATAAAAATTATTATGTAATAAAGGGCCATGGAAAGATAGACTAAAAAATAATTGGAAACTAAATAATTTAATCCTATGAAATGATTGGGTCAGACAACAAATGATAGAAACAATCAATAACTTCATTGAAGAGAATGACCATAATGAGACAACATACCAAAACTTATGGGATGCAGTGACAGCAGTTCTTAGAGGAAGTTTTGTATCTCTAAATGCTTGCATGAATAAAATAGAAAAAGAGCAGATCAATGGATTGTGCATACAACTAAAAAAAAACTTAGAAAAAGAACAAATTAAAAATCCTCAATTAAACACAAAATTAGAAATATTGAAAAACAAAGGAGAAAGTGATAAAATTGAAATTAAGAAAACTATTGAATTAATTAATAAAACCAAGAGTTGGTTTTATGAAAAAATAAACTTTTGGTTAATTTAATTTAAAAAAGAAAGAAGAAAACCAAATTATCAGTATGAAAAATGAAACAGGTGAATCCACCACCAAGGAAGAGGAAATTAAAAACAATAATTAGGAGCTATTTTTCCCAACAGTATGACAATAAATTTGACCATCTTAAGGAAATGGATAAATATTTACAAAAATATAAATCGCCTAGATTAACAGAAGAGGAATTAAAATACTTTAACTCCATTTCTGAAAAATAAATTGAACAAGCCATTGATGACCTCCCTAGGAAAAATCTCCAGGGCCAGATGGATTTACAAGCAAATTCTATCAAATATTTAAAGAACAATTTTTCCAATACTATATAGACTATTTGAGAAAATAGGTGAAGAAGAAGTCTTACCAAATTCTTTATATCATACAAATATGATGCTGATACCTAAACCAGGAAGTCAAAACAGAGAAAGAAAATTATAGACCACTTTTCCTAATGAATAGATGTAAAAATTTTAAATAAGATATTAGCAAATAAATTACAGCAACTTATCACAAGAATAATATACTAATGACCAGGTAGGATTTATAGCAGGAATGCAGGACTGGTTCAATATTAGGAAAACTATCAGTGCAATTGAAGATATCAACAATAAAACTAACAAAAACCACATGATCATCTCAATAGAGGCAGAAAACCTCAAAGGGAAATATGAATTTTTCCGAAGCCAAAAAGCCTTCTTGGAAGACCCCAAGAAGATTTTAAAATGTCAAATAAGAGAGTTAGAAAAAATTGGGGGAAGAAATGAAAGGTATGCAGCCTGGAAACAGAAAGACAAAAATTTACTGAAGAAACAACTCCTTAAAAAGTAGAATTGGCCAAATGAAAAATGAAGTACAAAAGCTAACTGAAGAA
Organism: Phascolarctos cinereus; assembly: GCF_003287225.1. NCBI lineage: Eukaryota > Metazoa > Chordata > Mammalia > Diprotodontia > Phascolarctidae > Phascolarctos > Phascolarctos cinereus. The sequence goes on from NW_027555514.1 coordinate 164,488,908, forward strand.
AACAATTCCTAAAAAATTAAAATTGGGCAAATGTAAGCTAATGGCTGTATGAGACATCATGAAATCAGTGAAACAAAATTAAAAGAAAGAAAAAAATAGGATATGTAAAATACATTGTGGCACATGAGAGTGGATATAAAATACATTGGAAAAACAACTGACCCAGAAAATAGATTTAGGAGAGATAATTTAAGAATTCTTGGACTAGCTGAAAGCCATGATCATAAAAAGTGCTTGGACACCATCTTTCAAGAAATCAAGAAAAGCTGCCCTGATATACTAGAACCAGAGGGCAAAATTGTCATTGAAAGTATCAACTAATCAACTCCTGAAAGAAATTCCAAAACGAAAACTCCAAGGAATTTTGTAGACAAATTCTAGAATTATCAGGTGAAGCAGAAAACACTGGAAGCAGCCAGAAAGAAACAATGTAAATATTGTGTAATCATAGTCAGGATTATGCAAGATTAGTAGCTTCTTCATTAAAGGATCAAATGGCTGGGAATATGATATTACAAAAGCAAAGGAGCTTGGATTACAACCAAGAATCAACTACCCAGCAAAACTGAACACAATCATTCACAGGAAAAAGATAGATATTCAATGAAACAGGGACTTTCAATCATTCCTGATTGGAAAAATAAAAACAATAAGAAAACTGAACAGAAAATTCGGTCTTCAAATACAAGACTCAAGAAAAGAAAAGCATAAAATTTAAACAGAAATTAAAAAAAAACCAGGTTATTCAATAAGGTTAAAATGTTTACATTCTTACTCAGGAAGAGGATATGTGTAATTTTTTTTTTAGTCAAGCAATAGGGTTAAGTGACTTGCTCACAGTCACAGAGCTAGTAAGTGTTATGTGCTAAGGCCAGATTTGAACTCAGGTCCTCCTGAATCCAGGGTTGTTGCTCTATCCGCTGTGCCACCTAACTGCCCCGATACATGCAACTCTTGAGAACTGTATCTTTATTACAACATTTAGAAGGGGTAAAACATAGACAAAGGGTATGCATTGACTTTGATCTTATGACAAAACTAATCAATTAAGTGGTGACAAAAATTGTACTGATAGAAGAGGAAAGGGGGAGGCAGAATAGGATAAATTACATTACAAAAAGTGGCCCAAAGACTCTTTGCAATAGAGGGAAAGAAGGAAAGTAAGTGAGAATTGTTGGAACCTTACCATCATTGGATTTGCCTCAAAGAGGGAATAACATACACATTCCGTTGTTTATAGAAATCTATCTTACTCTGTGGGAATGTAAAAGGAGAAGAGGGAAAGAAAAGGAAGGTGATCAATAGAAGGGATGGCAGGGTGAGAGAGGCAGTCGTCAGAAGCAAAACACTGGTGAGGAGGGAAAGGGTGAAAGGACAGAGAGAAGTATAAATGTGGGGAAAATATGATGATGAGAAAGACAGAGTTAGTAATCATACCTATGAATATGAATTAGATGAACTCTCTCATAGAACTGAAATGGATAGCAGAGTGTATTAAAAACATAATCCTACAATATATTGTTTATCAGAAACAGATTTGAAGCAGAGGATTACACACAGAGTAAAAGGAAAAAACTGGAGCAGACTATATTATACTTCAGCTGAAGTAAAAACAAAACAAAACAAAAAACAAGGGTAGATCTTAGACAAAGCAAAAGCAAAAATAGATCTAACTACAAGAGATAAGGAAGTAAACTACATTTGCTACAAAAGTACCATAGACAATGAAACAATATCCATACTAAACATATATGCATCAAGAGGTATAGCATCCAAATTCTTAGAGGACAAGTTAAGTGAGTTACAGGAAGAAATAGACAGCAAAGCTATACTAATGGGAAGACCTTCATGTCCCCTCTCAGAATTAGATAAACATAACCACAAAATAAAAAAGAAATCAAGGAGGTGAATAGAATTTTAGAAAAGTCATATATGGTAGAATTTTGGAGAAAATTGAATGGGGATAGAAAGGAATATACCCTTTTCTCAGAAGTACATGGCCCTGCACAAAAACAGACCATACATTAGTGCATAAAAACCTCATAATCCAATGCAGAAAAGCAGAAATAGGGGTGGCTAGGTGACACAGTGTATAGAGCACTGGCCCTGAAGCCAAGAGGACATGAGTTCAAGTCTGGCCTCAGATCAAGCACTTGACATTAGCTGTGTGACCCTTTGCAAGTCACTTAACCCCAATTGCCTTAAAAAAGAGAGAGAGAGAAGAAAGGCAGAAATATTAAATGCATACTTTTCTGATGACAACGTAGTAAAAATTACATGGGAAAAAGGGCCATGGAAAGACAGACTAAAACTCAATTGAAAAATTAAATAATCTAATCCTAAAGAATGAGTGAGTCAAACAACAAACTATAGGAATTATCAATAACTTCATCCAAGAGAATGACAATAATGAAACAAAATTCCAACGCTTATGGGATGCAGCCAAAGCACTTTTTAGAGGAAATTTTATATATCTAAATACCTACATAAATAAAATAGAGAAAGAGAAGATCAGTGAATTAGGCATGCAACTAAAAAAATCTAGAAAAGAACAAATTAAAAAATCTCCAATAAAATACCAAATTAGAAATTCTGAAAGTCAAAGGAGAGATTGATAAAATTAAAAATAAGGAAAGTATTGATCTAATAAATAAAACTAAGAGTTGGTTTTATAAAAAAAAAACAATAAAATAGATAGATCTTTGGTTAATTTAATTTTTTAAAAAAAAGAAAAAATATTACCTGTATTAAAAAGTAAAAGAAAGTGAATTTACCACCAATGAAGAGGAAATTTAAAAAGTAACTAGGAACTACTTTGCTGAACTGTATGCCAATAAATCTGACAGTCTAAGTGAAACAGATGAATTTTCACAAAAATACAAATTTCCCAGAGCCACAGATGAGGAAATAAAATACTTAAACCCATTTCAGAAAAAGAAATCCAGTAAGCCATCAATGAACTTTATAAGAAAAAATATCTTCAGAGTCAGATGGATTTACAAGTGAATACTACCAAATATTTAAAGAACAATACATTTCAATACTGTATAAGCTATTTGGGAAAACAGGCAAAGAAGGGGGCCTACAAATTATTTTTATGATACAAACGTGGTGCTGCTACCTAAAATGGGATGAGCCAAAACAGAAAAAAAAAATTATAGACAAATTTCCTAATGAATATTGATGCAAAAATTAAAAAAATATATTAGCAAAACAATTGCAGGAACTTATCATGAGGGTAACATACTATGACCAGGTGGGATTCGTACCTCGAATGCAGAGTTGCTTCCATATTAGGAAAAAATTAGCAGAAATAATACAATCATCTCAATAGATGCAAAAAAGGTGGTGACAAAATACAGCACCCATTCCTGTTAAAACACTAGAGTGCCTTGGAATAAATGGAGTTTTTCTTAAAATGATAATTAGCATATATTTAAATCCATCAGCAGCATTATATGTAATGGGGATAAGCTAGAAACATTCCCATCAATATCAGGGGTGAAACAAAGATGCCCATTATCACAACTGTTATGCAATATTATGCTGGAGATGTTAGCTTTGCAATAAGAAAAATAAATTGAACAAATTAGTATAGGCAATGAAGATACAAAACTATCACTCTTTGAAGATATGATGTATACTTGGAGAATCACACAAAATCAATTAAAACACTACTTGAATAATTAACTACTTTGGCAGAGTTACAAGTTGTAAAATAAACCCACATAACTTATTGACATTTCTCTGTATTACTAACAAAACCCAGCAGCAAGAGACAGAAAGAGAAATTCCATTTTAAGTTACTGCACACAAAATAAAATACTTAGAGTCTACCTGGAACTATATGAACACAATTACAAAACACTTTTCATACAAATATAGGCAGATGTAAATAACTGGAAAATATTAGTAGCTCATGGCCAAGCTTAATATAATAAAAAGTGACAATTCTACCTAAATTAATATACTTATGTAGTGCCATACCAAAGTACCAAAAATTATTTTATGAAGCTAGAAAAAATAACAACAAAATTCATCTGGAAGAATAAAAGGTCCAGAATATCAAGGGAGTTAATGGAAAGAAATGCAAGGGAAGGTGACCTAGCAGTATCATATCTAAATCTGTATTATAAAGCAGCAACCACCAAAAACTATTTGGTTGGGACCAAATAGTGTAGAACAAATATAGTGGTAGATTAGTGAAATAGGTTAGGTACACAAAACACAGTAGTCAATGACTCTAGTAATCTACTGTTAGATAAACCCAAAAACTCCAGCTTCTGAGATAAAAACTCACTCTTTGACAAAAACTGTGGAGAACTGGAAAATAGTATGGCAGAATCTAGGCATACACCAATATCTTACACCATATACCAAGATGAGGTCAAAATGAGTAGATGATTTAGACATAAAGAGTGATACCATAAGCATATTAGGAGAGCAAGGAATAGTTTACCTGTAAATCTATGGAGAAGGGAAGAGCTTATGAACAAAGAAGAGATGGAGAACATTATGCAATGCAAAATGCATAATTTTGGTTATGTTAAATTAAAAAGGTTTTGCACAAAGCCAATACAAGATTAAAAGGGAAGCAGAAAGCTGAGAAACAATTTTTACAGCCAGTTTGTTTGATAAAGGCCTTATTTCTAAAATATGTAGAGAACTGTGTCAAATTTATAAAAATATAAGTCATTCCCCAATTGATAAATGGTCAAAGGATATGAACAAGCAGTTTTCAGATGAAGAAATTAAAGCTATCTGTAGTTATATGAAAAAAATGCTCCAAATCAGTATTGTTTAGAGAAATGCAAATTAAACAACTCTGAAGTACTACATCACACCCATCAGAATGGCTAACATGACAAAACAGGAAAGTGATAAATGTTGAAGAAGATGAGGGAAAATTAGAACACTAATGCATTGTTTGTGAGTTTTGAACTGATCCAACCATTCTGTAGAGCAATTTGGACTTATGCCCAAAGGGCTATAAAACTGTGGATACTCTTTCATCCAGCAGTAACACTTCTAGGGCTGTATCCCAAAGAGATCATAAAAATGGGAAAAGGACTCACATGTACAAACATATTTATAGCAGCTCCTTTTGTGGTTTCAAAGAATTGGAAACTGAGGGGATGCCCATCAATTGGGGAATGGCTAAGCAAGTTGTGATATATGAATGTAATGGAATTCTATTGTTCCATAAGAAATGATTAGCAAGCATGTTTCAGAAAAACCTGGAAAGACTTACATGAAACAATGCTGAGTGAAGTGAGCAGAACCAGGAGAACACTGTACACAGTATCAGCAACATTTTGCAATTATGAACTTCGATAGACTTAGTTCTTCTCAGCAATACAATTATCTAAGACATTTCAAAAGACTCATGATAAAAAATGCTACCCACATCCAGAGAAAGAACTGTGAAGTCTGAATGCAGATCAAAGCATACTATTTTTCTCTTTTTTTCTTTCTCATGTTTTTTTTTTTGTTGTTCTGATTCTTCTTTCACAACATGACCTGTGTGGAAATATGTCTAATAAGATTTTATATATAAAACCTATACCAGATTGCATGCCTTCTTGGGGATGGGGGAAAGCAGGGAGGAAGAAAAACATTTTGAACTCAGCATCTTATAAAGTGAATATTGAAAATTATCTTTAAATATAATTGAAAAATAAAATATTATTAAGTGGAATGAAACACAATACTTTGTGAGCTATTCCATGGCCTGAGACCAATTAATATTTGTCTTTGAGGCTTTGTATGTAACAATTTTGATTTTGTTTACTTCTTCTCAGTATCTGTTTTGATCTTCCCTGTCACCATAGTATCTTTCTATAGTCAGATTTTTTTTTGTTTGCTCATTTTCTAGTCTATTGCTTGACTTTCAACTCTATGCTAAGGTGCGGCTCTGCTTCCTGGCTAGACAGCACACTTTTCCAAACTTTTGTTCAGCTCTTTTCAGAGATGGTTCTGTGGGTGTATAAGCTTTCAGTTTTTCCAAGGTGGTAGGATCGAAGTAGAGGTGTGTTTGCTGCTCTCTTGGTATATGCTCTGCTCAATGAGTGACTACAGGTATTCTTTTCTACCCTGGAATTGTGACCAGGCATGAAAAGATGGAGGGACCACATTAGGGTAGTGGCAGTATTACAAGAAAGAAAGGGGCATAGTGAAGATATTTTTTTCTATTTAAGGAAAATAATTTGAAACGGTGAAAAAATAGATATTATTTGGATTGATACCCCTAAGAGATTACTGATAGAAAGAAAACATCTATCTTTTAAAATATATCTGTAGCACTATTATTTGATGTGTCAAAATATAGATACAAACTATATAACCAATTATTGGAGAATGAAAAAATTTTGATATGTGAATGGGATGAAATATTATTTATTGCATTGAAAGGGAAAGGGAATGAGATGTATTCAAAGAGATATAAAAAGTGATGTTGCATGGAAAAAGAAGAAGCATAAGAACAATATACACAATGGTTAAAACTACATACTGCATGGAAACTATAAATGTCAAAATTCAGATTTAAAAAATATAGACAGTATTGGCATTGACCCATTAATGTTAAAACACATATTCTTCCATTTTACAACAAATAACTAACACTTACAATTTCTGGTTGCATATATGTAACTGTTATTTCATGCTAATTTATTTAGTTGTTTTCAAGGATTTGTGTCTTGATGGGAATTTACTACAATTGTGAAGGGTTTTTTTGGGGGGGATGTCATGTGGTAAATCAGAACAAAATGTATGAAAAAATAAAGGAACTTATGATAACTAACTCATCCCATTTACTTCTTTTTTTTGACAAGGCAATTAGACTAGTCAATTTGGGGAATATTGTAGAGATATTTTACATAGGTTTTGACATAGAATCCCAGAAGGCCTTTAATGACATTGTTGTGGAGAAAACAGAAAGATGTGGGCTATGTGCCATTAGTTATATTTAGGAACTGGATGAATGATATAATCCCAAATGAATTCATTAGTGGCTCAATGTCAGCATGGAGGTGATGCCTCTAATGCATACCCTATGGATCTGTACTTGGCCCTGTGCTGTGTGACATATTTAATCAATAATTTAGATGAAGACATAGGGAGCATGCTTGTCAAATTATCAAATGACATGAAGTTAAGAAACACAGAAAACATGTTGGATAATACATCCAAAATGGTCCATAACCTAGAATAATGAGTTATATCTAACAGGATGTTATTTGATACAGATAAATTTAAGTTCTAGACTTAAAAAAAAGTGACTTCACATGTGTAGGATGGGCAAGGTCCAGTTAAACAACAATTATTGTAGCAGGTGGTTTTTCAATACTGTGCTTTCCCTCTGGCACAAATTTGGTTAGGAAAACAATGGCAAATTAAGCTATGTATAGAAGCAGATATTCAGAATCATGTGAGGAATGGAGACTATGTCATGTGAGATCTGAAGCTTCAGGATCAGTGGAGCTGACCTCAAGCCTCAATCACTGCCATAAAATCTTTCAGTTTGGTAATGAAATGATTATACAGGATTTAGTTTCTTGGAGTAGCCCTACCACACTAGCAAAGAACAATGGAGAATATGTCATTTGGAAGAACTGGCATGTTTAGCCTGGAGGGAAAATTTAAAAAAAAAAAGATTTTAAGTGGGACTTGTTAGCTCTCTTCCAGTATTTGAAAATACTGCTACGACCTGAAAGAGGGGCCTAAAGCTTGTTCTGTGGGGCTCCAGCTAGCCAAATTAAGAACAATAAGTGAAATTGGTAGAGGCATATTTAGGCATGATATGGGGAAATTTTTTTCTAAAGTTCAGTTATATTAAAGTGAAATGGATTGTCTCTGGAGCTACCAGATTCCTCCTTATTTAACATCTTTGAGCTATTTGACTTCTAGTTAAACATATTGTCCTCTATATCTGGAATGCATCCTCTAGGGTTACTGACCTCCCTGGCTTCCTTTAAGACCCAGCTAAAATCCTGGGAAGCCTTCCCTAGCCCTTTTTAGTTCCAATACTTTCCTTCTGTTAGTTATTTCTCATTTATGCTGTTTATAGTTTTTATTTTTATAGGCTTGTTTGCATATTACTTCCCCCATTAGATTGTAAACTCCTTTTGCTTCTTTTTGTATTCCCACAGTTTAATTAGGTATAGTAGTAGGCCCTTAATGTTTATCAATTGATTCTTATTGAAGAATGGATCACTTGAAGCTCCTAGATTCTGTGAAATACAATACAAAATAAAATTGGATGTGGAAAGATAATTTGACAAAATACTGTATCTGAGCAGGGAGAAAAGGAGAGAATCACTGAGTGTTACTTGCACAAAGTAACACTTGCATGGTTCTGGAAAGAAAAGGAAGATTTCAGTTGAAATTTTGCTTGCTCTTAGAATTTGTTGTTAAGACTTAAGATAATCAGCAAGTCTTCTTGGCTGTCTCCAAACTAGCATTGATATATACTGCCTTACCTCACAGATACAGTTTAAAGATAAGTGACCTGTCACTTGTAAAACACTCTAAGGTTCTTAGATAGAATTACTGTAGAAAGTGTTTAGTTTTTTTTTTAAAATGGAATGTGGTATTATATTTGATTTGTGTGAAGAACCTGTATATAAATTTGAATGACTTGCATTGATGGCAAGATATTAACCTATTATTAAGAAAACAAAAGAAAACCCATAAATGATTAAAAGATTAAAAAAAGTTGAATCTCTGGAGAAAGTTTAAAGGAAGTAAGATTAACTGTGATGAGAAAGAGAAGGTTGTGTTTCAAAATTTGAAGAGCTAATTTGTGAAGTATGCTAATGAACTAGCAGTTCTCTTAAATTAATGAAAAAGAGAGAAGAAACAGTTCAACCTCATCAGAGGTAATGTTGCTGAACTAGAAGAGACCATTACTTACTAGATCCTGGAGTGAGTTATCAAAGGGGTAAAAGGGAGGAGCATTGAGTAAACATATCACAGTCCTGCTTTGCTGTACTGTGAGAGACAGGACTTGGCTTAATCACCCAGTCTGGTAGTTCATGAGTACTTCAACCTCAATCCAGAAACTGAAGCTGATGTCATCAGCAAATAGATGAAAGCAATATAATAGCAACATTTTATAGATTAAGAGAATCTTAAATTAACACCTTAATAATTGAAAATAACAGTACATTAATAGTAAAGAGAGCCTCTAGAAAAAGAATAACCTGCCCACAAAGACTATAAGAGTGAGTTGAAGAACTGAGACAAGATGTAGAGAATGAAAGGATGATTAAAAAAGAGGAGATACCTTGGGGAAAAAAAAGTATAAACATAATACTATCATCTAATTAAACAACAAGGAATATTTGAACCAAGCAATATTTCAAAACCAGAGCTGTGCAGAATCATTGAAACACAAACAACAGACAAGAAAACCATAGGAACAATTACATTGGTTTTACTTTTTTAAGACAAATATAGAAGGAAATTGTTTAAATTTTAAAAATGCTTCATTTTTTTTGTCACAACAATATGCAGAAAGGTTTTAGTTAAAAGAAACACAACTTCCTGTAACAAGAAAAATCTCACTTCAAATTCTGAGTGATAACTTATTAAGTTTAAGATTCTTTTGTCTCATGAAAAAATGGGAGAATGTGCATCTCTCTTTATTTTATCCAGATTTTACTCTTATTTTAAAGGCTATCTGAATATCTCTCTTTAATAAAATTATGAACTTATGAAATGTTTTCTTAATAAACTTTGGCCCCTGTATAACTCTCTAATTGCAGGGGCAAAACGGAAATGAAATAAAACTGCTGAAACACATTATGATGAGCATTTTTGGACCAAGAAGCCTGTGTAGTCAACGTACCATTGAGACATTTTCTTCTTATTTTATGTGAACATTGTTGGAATAAAAATGTAACAAAAGGTACAGTGAAAAGATCAGAGTTATATAGTTTTAAGATAAAGTTTTTGTTATTATTATGGCAAATCTAGTTAGCATAAAATGATAATCTTATTAATATAAAAAGTCTACTTTCTAAGCTGAAGTTTGTGCATTGCTTATCTATACTACCTAAATTCGCCAGATTAGAGCACATTTTTGCAAAAATTTTAAAGTAGATTTATTTTCCTTGTTAATTTCTTTCATTTTTTCATTCCTCTCTTGTATTTTGTTCCTTTTACATCCCCAGATGGCCAATCTCTAAAGTTGTCTCTTAGAAGCTTGAAGTCTCTAGCATTAGCATCATCTTTCCATAAGTCTCTCATTCCTTAACGTAAATTGATGCTACAGATAGTACCCTTTCAGTTATAACTGAAAGGGTACTATCTGTAGCATCAATTTACGTTTTTGTTATTATTATGGCAAATCTAGTTAGCATAAAATGATAATGGACAGCTAGATGGCACAATGGGTAGCATACTGAGCTTGGAATCAAGAAGACATCTTCCTGAGTTCAAATCTGGCTTCAGACACTTACTAGCTGTGTGATCCTGGGCAAGTCACTTAACTTTATTTACTTCAGTTCATCATGTATAAAACGAGCTGGTGAATCAGGAAGTGACAAACCACTCCAGTATCTCTGCCAAGGAAACTTCAAATGGGGTCACAAAGAATCAGACAAGACTGAAAAACTACTGAACAACAAAAAACAGTCACATGACTGCTAATATCAGCAAAATGAAGGTATTGATTATTGAAAATTGTTTTTTATATTACTATTAGAACTTCATAACAAGAAACTCCTATAAACATGGTATTTTAACTTAAGGATATTAATCATTAATGATAAAAATTTCAAATATGATTGCAAACTAGCAGGGGATGTATTGGGAGGGCAGAAAATTGGTTAGTAGCATTCAAAAGTTATTTACATAAATGTTTGACACTGTCCAATGTTATTTATTCAATACTAATTCATTTTTAACCACTGATACACATTTTGGAAAGCCCCTTATTGAGATTGTTAAGCTTTATTTTTTTTTATTTGCCTGTGAGTAGAATCATGAGGAAGACATTTAAAATACTTAACAGTCTTGAGAACATTCATTATTTGGGGAAGAACTCTGTATTTGGCAAGAACTGGTAGGAAAACTAGAAATCAGTTTTGCAGAAATTGCATTTATACAAAATATCTTATAACATATACCACAATAAAATCAAAACTGATAAGCAACTTGGATTTTAAATAAAAGCTAATATTCATATAGTGCTTCACAGTTTTCAATGTGCTTTTCACCCATTCTTTTAGCATTGATTTTGTTTGTGAAAACATTTTTCAAATTCATGGAATTATAATTATTCATTTGATGTTTTATAGTTTTTCTACCCAGAAGAGACAATGTAAAAATCATTGGACTACCTGAAAACCATAATCAAAAGAAGGACCTGGCCATCATCTTTCAAGAAATTAGCAAGGAAAACTGCCTTGATTTACTGGAAACAGAAGGCAAAATAGGAATTGAAAGAATCTACCGATCACCTCAGGAAAGAGATCCTAGAATAAAAACTCCAACGAATATTATAGCCAAGTTTCCCATCAGGGAACCCATCAGGGTTCAGGAAAGTGGACACAAAAAGAAACAATTCAACCAGTGGGGAGCCACAATTAGACTTCACAGGACTTAGCATTTGTGGCATTAAAAGATCAGAGGTCATGGAACATGATATTCCAGAAGGCAAAGGCACTAGGACTGCAACCAAGAATCTGGCAAAATTAAGCATAATACCTCAAGGGAAAAATGTTCAAATAGAAAGATTTCAAACTTTGATGAAGAAAAGACCAGAATTAAGCTAAAAATTTGGTCTCCAATATTAAGACCCAAGAGAAGCATAAACAGGTAAAAAGGAGAAAGAAAACATAAGTGAGTCAATAGAACTAAACAGTTTACATCCCTGCATGGGAAGATGATACTTGTAATTCTGAAAAATTGTATAAATAGGGGTAGCTAGGTGGCACAGCAAATACAGCACAAACCCTAGAGTCAAGAGGACCTGAGTTCAAATCCAGCCTGACACTTGACACTTACTAGCTCTGTGACCCTGGACAAGTCACTTAACCCCATTGCCTAGCCAAAAACAAAACAAAACAAACAAACAAACAAAAAACAAAAAAAGTTATCACTAATAGTACAGTTAGAAAGAATATACATAGACAAAAGGTGTAAGTGTAAGATGTATTTGAGGGAATTACATAAAAATAATTAAGAGGCTCAGATTCTTGTAATCTAGCCAATAGCTCATTAATGTTCAGATTCCTTAAGTCTTGCCAATATGGTGGGTGACCTAATAAACCTTACCTTTGGTGAAAGAAGGCTTAGGTTGAATTCTTTTTTGGGCAGGATCCATGTGTTGTTACTTTGGGGTCCCAGCACCCCTAAACCTCAACAACTTTAATAGGTAAAGTACAGTACTGTGTTACAGTCAGTGAAGAAGCATTTGTTAAGTGCCTATTGTGTGACAGACACTTACTACATGCTGGCAATACAAAGAAGGACCAAAAAAAAAAAAAACCAAAAGGAGCCTCTGCTGTCTGGAAGCTCACTTTCTAATGTGGAAAACAACATGCAAACAGCTCTGTATATACAAAACATATACTGTGTAAATGAGAAGTCTACTCAGAGGAAAGACCTCCTAGAGAAAGTAGGATTTTATCTGAGTCTTGAAAGAAACCAAAGGACGGAGGTGAGGATGGAAAGCATTCCAGGAACTGGCATTGAAAAGGCACAGAAAGGGGGGATTAAACACCTACTATGTGCAAGACACTTTTACAAATGTCTTACAACAATCCTGTTTGGTAGGTGCTGTTATTAAACCCATTTTACAGTTGAGGAAACTGATATTAACTGACTTTCCCAGGGCCACAAAACTAAGCATCTGGGGCTGAATTTGAACTTCCTGGCTCCAGGATCATAACTATGAGAATATCAAGAGCTGCTTTTAAGAAGCAATGTCTTCATTTGCCCCTAGACCTCTACCACCTCCTGGCTCTGCCATTTAATAGCTATGTGACCTTATTGAACTAAATGATCTAGCATCACTTCTAGTTCTAAATCTGTGATTCTATGACTATAAGAACCCTTTTTGATGCTAAAGGTCTTCCTTCTGTCATGATTTTATGTAAAATCATAGATGTGAATATTGTTTCAAGAATGAAAAATAAAATGTCTTTTCTCAGAATCTAAAAAGAACCACCGAAATAATTTAACAATAATAACTAACATGTAAATATAACTTTAAGGGTTTTACCATATTTCTTCTTACACACAAATATGGTCTTGATACCTAAAACCAGGAAGAGTCAAAACAAAGAACACTACAGACCCATAAAACAACAATTAAGAGATGAGTAAGAGTAATACACTGGATACAGAAAGAAGGAAGAAGTGGGTTGGGGTAAATTATTTCACATGAAGAGGCACAAAAGACCTATTACAATAGAAGGGAAGATTGGAGGATGGGGCAATGGGCCTCATTTAAAACTTACTCTTATCAGTATTGACTCAAAAAAGAAGTAATATATATAATAAGTTGAGTATAGGAATCTATCTTACCTGACATGGGAGTAGGAGAGGAGGAGACTAAATGAAGGGAGGAAGTTGAGAGAAGGGAGGGCAGATTGGGGGAACTGGTAGATGCAAAATACTGATGAGGAGAGAAAGGGTGAAAGGAGAGGACAAACAGGAGGAAAAATAGGATGGAGGGAAATACAGAGTTAATAATTGTAACTGTGAATGTGAATGGGATGAACTCTTCCACAAAATGATATCAATTCTACATATGAAGTAGTGAAAAACAATTCCAAATTATCCATGTTGGAAAAAAAAAAAAAGACATAATCAAAAGCAAGAAGCATAAAGTGAAAAACAGTATGCTTCAATCTGCACTGAGTTCATCAGTTCTGTTTCTGAAGGTGGATAGTACTTTTCATCATGGGCCTTTTTGAATTGTCTCAGATCACTGTATTAACCAGAGTAGCTAAGTTTTCCAGAGCTATCATTACAATATTTTTCTTACTGTATACAATGTTTTCCTAATTCTGCTCACTTTACTTTCCATCAGTTTATGTATGTTTTTATATAGGTTATATAGGTTTTTCTAAAACTATCCTGTCTCAATTTGTTTTTTAAATTTTTTTCCAGATTTTATTACTTTATTTATTTTTAGTTTTCAGCATTCATTCCACAAGATTTTGAGTTCCAAATTTTTAGCAGCTTCTACATTAAAGGACCACAGGGCATGGAATATAATATTGAAGAGGGCAAAGGAGATAGGATTACAACCAATAATCACCTACCCAACAAAACTGAGTATATTCCTTCAGGGGGAAAAATGGTCATTCAGTGAAATAGAGGACTTTCAAGCATTCTTGATGAAAAGACCAGAGTTAAATAGAAAATTTGACTTTCAAATCCAAGACTCAAGTGGAACATGAAGAGATAAACAGGAAAGATAAATCATAAGACACTTATTAAGGTTGAACTGTTTATGTTCCTTCGTGAAAAGATATTTATAATTCATGAGACCTTTGTCAGTATTAGGGTAGTTGGAGGGAAAAAAGAAAACTACATGTATGTATATATATATATATGTAAATATATAGATAGATAGATAGATAGATAGATAGATAGATAGATACATAGATACATAGATACATAGATGATAGATAAATAGATAGATAGATAAATAGAGGGCACAAGGTGAGTTGAACTTTAAGGGGTCGTATCTGGAGAATACAATTAAGGGATGAGAGAGGATTATACTAGGAGAAGAAGAAAGGGAGAGGTAGAACAGGGTAAATTATCTCACAAAAAACAACAGAAAAGAAAAAGCTCTTAAAGTAGAGGGGTAATGGGGGAAGGTGAGAGGGAAGGAGTGAATCTTATTCTCATCAGATTTGACTTAAGGAGGGAATAACATACACATTCAATTGGGTATGGAAATCTGTCTTACCATAAGGGAAAATAGGGGGAGAAGGGGACAAGAGAGCAAGGGGATGATAGAGAGGAGGGAAGATTGGGAAAGGCGGTAATCAGAAGCAAATACTTCTAAGGAGGGACAGGGTCAAAAGAAAGAACAGAATAAATGGGGGGGCAGGATAGGATTAAGGGAAATAGAGTTAGTTTTTCACATGCCTACTATGGAAGTGTTTTGCGTACATGCACACGTGTAACCTATATTGAGTTGCTTGCCTTTTCAATGATGGTGGGTGGGGAGGGAGTAAGGGAGAAAATTTGGAACCCAAAGTTTTAAAAACACATGTTAAAAAAATGTTTTCAAATGCAACTGCGAAATAAGAAATACAGGAAATTGGGTACAGAAGTCTATTCTGCCCTACAGGAAAATAGAAGGGGAAGGGGATAAGAGAAGGGGGGGAGAGATAGAAGAGAGGGCAGACTGGGGAAGGGGTGTTTAGAATGCATGCCATCATGTGTTAGAGGGAGGAACGAGATGGGGAGGAAATTTGGAACTCAAAATCTTGTGGAAGTAAATGTTGAAACTAAAAATAAATAAATTTATATAAATTTTTTTTTCAGATTGTATTAGTTTATTTATTTTTAGTTTTCAGCATTCACTTCCGCAAGATTTTGAGTTCCAAATTTTTTCCCTATCATGCCCCTCCCCCCACCCCAAGATGGCATGCATTCTGAACACTCTTTCCTCTAATCTGCCCTCCCTTCTATCTCCTACCCCCTTCTCTTATCCCCTTCCCCTTCAATTTTCCTGTAGGGCACGATAGATTTCTATACCCCATTGCCTGTATATCTTATTTCCCAGTTGCACGTTGAAACAATTTTTAACATTTGTTTTTAAAACTTTGTGTTCCAAATTTTCTCCCTTTGTTCCTCTTCACCCACCCTCACTAAGAAGGCAAGCGACTCAATACAGGTTATACATGTGTAGTCATGAACAACGTGCCCATAGTGGTCATGTTGTGGAAAAAAACTAAGTATATTTCCCTTCATTCTATCCCCCCCATTTATTCTATTCTTTCTTTTGATCCTGTCTCTCCTTAGAAATGTTTGCTTCTGATTACTCCCTCCTCCAATCTGCCCTCCTTTCTATCATCCCCATGCCTCCTATTTTCCTGTAGGGTAAGATAGATTTCCATACCCAAATGAGTGTGTATGTTATTCCCTCCTTAAGCCATATCTAATGAGAATAAGATTCACTAATTCCCTCTACCTTTTCTCACTTCCCCTCCACTGTAAAAGCCTTTTCTTTTCTGTGTTATGTGAGGTAATTTACCCCATTCTGGCTCTCCCTTTCTACTTCTCTCAGTATAATCTCCTCTCACCCCTTAATTTTATTCTCCAGATACCACCCGTTCACCTTCAACTCATCCTGTGCCATCTATCTATCAATCAATCTATCTATCTACCTATCTATCTATCTATCTATCTATCTATCTATCTATCTATCGAACTATCTATCTATACATACATATAATTTTTCCCTCCAACTACCTTAATACTGACAAAAGTCTTATGAGTTACAAGTATCATCTTTCCATTTAGGAATATAAACAGTTCAACCTTAATAAGTCCCTTGTGATTTTTCTTTCCTGTTAACCTCTTCATGTTTCTCTTGAGTCTTGTATTCAAAAGTCACCATTTCTGTTAAGCTCTGGTCTTTTCAGTGAGAATTTTTGAAAGTCCTCTATTTCACTGAATGTCCATTTTTCCCCCTGAAAGATTGTATTCAGTTTTGCTGGGTAAGTGATTCTTGGTTGCGATCCTACCTCCTTTGACCTCCAGAATATTATATTCCAAGCCCTCTGGCCCCTTAATGTAGAAGCTGCTAAATCTTGTTATCCTGATTGTGTTTCCACAATACTTGAACTGTTTCTTTCTGGCTGCTTGCAATATTTTCTCCTTGACCTGTGAACTCTGGAATTTGGCTACAATTTTTCCTAGGAGTTTTCTTTTTGGGATCTCTTTCAGGTGGTGATTGGTGGATTCTTTCAATGTCTATTTTATCCTCTGGTTCTAGAATATCAGGGCAGTTTTCCTTGATGACTTCTTAAGAGATGATGTCTAGGCTCTTTTTGTGATCATGGCTTTCAGATAGTTCAATAATTTTTAAATTATCTGTCCTGGATGTATTTTCTAGGTCAGTTGTTTTTTCGAATGATATAGTTGACATTATTTTCTATTTTTTTCATTCTTTTGGATTTGTTTTACAATGTCTTGATTTCTCATACAGTCACTAGCTTCCAATTGCTCCATTCTAAATTTTAAGTAAGTATTTTATTCAGTGAGCTTTTGGACTTCCTTTTCCATTTGGCTAATTCTGCTTTTGAAAGCATTCTCCTCATTGACATTTTGGACCTTTTTTGCCACTCGAGTTAGGTTATTTTTAAGGTGTTTTCCTCAGTACTTTTTTTTTTTTGGTCTCCTTTAGCATGCTGTTGACTTGTTTTTCATGATTTTCTTCCATCGGTCTCATTTCTCTTCCCAGTTTTTCTTCTACTTCTCTTACTTGCTTCTCAAAATCCTTTTTTAGCTTTTCTTTGGCCTGGGACCAATTCATATTTTTCTTGAAGGCTTTGTATGTAGGAGTTTCAACTTTGCTGTCTTCTGGTTGTATGCTTTGATCTTCTTTGTTATCCAAGAAAGAGTCTATCATCTGACATTTTTTGCACTGTTGGTTCATGATCCCAGCCAATTACTTGAGTTATAAATTCTTTGTTAAGGTAGGTGTCTGCTTCCATTGTGGAGAATGTACTGTGCCAAGCTTTGGGGGTTTTGTTCAGCTGTTTTCAGAGATAATTCTAGGGACCTGTAAATTTTCAGTTCTTTCAAGGTGGTATGATCAAGGGCAAGTTGTTTGCTCCTATCCTGGCCTGCACTCTGCTCTATGAGTGACCATAAGCACTCTTTTCTGCCTTGGAATTGTGAGGAGGATTCCCTGTCTACCACCCCTAATTCGTTTATCCATTCCCCAATTGATGAGCATCTCTTCAATTTTCAATTCTTGGCTACCCCAAAAGATGTTGTAAATATTATCATACATGTAAATATTTTCCCTTTTCTTTCATCTCTCTGGGATACTTTTGGATATTAGTGGTATAGTATGTGCAGTTATATAGACCTTTGGGCATAGTTCCAAATTATACTTCACAATGGTCAGACCAGTTTACAATTCCAGCAGCAGTGCATTAATGTCCTTATTTTTCCTCTTCTCCAGCATTTCTTTGTCCAAAACATTTTTAATCTCATGTAATCAGAATTATCCATTTTACTTATTGTGATCATCTTTATCTCATTTTCTCATAAACTTTCACCTTATCCATATATCTGACAGGTAAAATTTCCAATTTCCTGTAATTTCCTTATGATATCACTCTTTATGTTTAAATTGTATACCCATTTTGATCATATCTTAATATGTAATATGGATGTGGAACTATGCCTCATTTCTACCAAATTGCTTTCTAGGTTTTCCAGAAATTCTTTGTCAGTTGTTGAGTTTTTACCTGAAAAGCCTGGATCCTTGGGTTTAATCAAACCTATTTCTAAGCAGGTACCAGATTGTTTTGATGATTATTGCTTTGTAACATACCTTGAAATTTGGAACTGCTAGGCCACCATCCTTTACATTTTTTTTCCATCAATTCCCTTGAAATTCTTGGCCTTTTTTTCTCCCAGATACGTTTTGGTATCATTTTTTCTACCTCCGTAAAATAATTTTTGGTAGTTTGATTGGTATGGCACTAAATAAGTAAATTAGTTTAGGCAGAATTTTTATTTTTTTTTATATTGATTCAGCCTATCCATGAACAATTAATGTTTCTCCAGTTGTTTTGCTCTATTTATTTTTTTATTTATTTTGCAAAAAGTTCTGTGTTATTGAGTTCATACAATCCTTCGGTTTGCCTTGGTAGCTGGACTTCAAAGTATTTTATATTGTTTGCATTTATTTTAAATGGAATTTTCTTTCTGTCTCTTGCTTCTGAACTTGGTGATTAATACAAATGGCATGATTTACATGGGTTTATTTTATATTCTGCAACTTTGCTAAAGTTGCTGCCTGTTTCAACCATTTTTTTCCCTTTTTGTTTGTTCTTTAGGGTTCTGCAAAGAGTGATAATTTTGATTCCTCATTGCCTATTCTAATTCCTTCAATTTTATTTTCTTGCCTTATTTCTACAGCTAGCATTTCTAGTACAATATTACATAAGAGTGGTGATAATAGAATGCTTTCTTAATTTCTGATTTTTTGGGGAAGACTTCAAGACTGTAAATTTATCCCATTGTAGATATATTTTTTCTTGGTTTTATATAGATACTACTTATCATTTTAAAAGGTTTCATTCATTTCTATGCTTCTTAGTTTTTTTTTTAATAAGAATGGGTGTTGTATTTTATCAGTCTTTTTCTGCATCTATTGCTGTGATCACATGATTTTTCTTATTTTTTTTTTTACTGATATGGTTAAGTATACTGATAAAGATCCTAGTATTGAACCAGTTCTGCTTTCTGGTATAAATCCCACCTGTTCATAGTGTATTATCCTGGTGATAAACTGCTGTAATCTCCTAATATTTTATTAAACATTTTTGCATCAATATTCATTAAAAAATTGGTCTATAATTTTTTTTCTGAATTTTGACTCTTCCTGGTTTAGGTATGTGTACCATATTTGTGTTAGGACTCTTTTGCTTATTTTTTAATATAGTTTATGTAGTATTGGAATTAAGTGTTCTTTAAACGTTTGGTAAAATTCACTTGTAAATCCATCTGGCCCTGGAGGTTTTTCCTTAGGGAGTCCATTGATGACTTATTCAATTTCTTTTTCTAATATTTTTAAGCATTTAATTTTCTCTTCTGTTAATCTGGGCAATTTATATATTGTCACATTTACTGGCATACATTTGGACAAAATATTTCCTAGTGATCGCTTTGATTTTTTCTTC
Organism: Phascolarctos cinereus; assembly: GCF_003287225.1. Lineage (NCBI taxonomy): Eukaryota > Metazoa > Chordata > Mammalia > Diprotodontia > Phascolarctidae > Phascolarctos > Phascolarctos cinereus. Next base: position 164,508,809 of record NW_027555514.1, read on the forward strand.
ATTGATAGAAAATTCACCTTTTTTCATTTTTGATAAAGCTTTCTCCCTTTTTTAAATCAAATTAACCACAAATTTATCTATTTTTTTATAAAACCAGCTCTTAGTTTTATTTATTAGTTCAATAGTTTTCTTGCTTTCTTTTTTGTTAATCTCTCCTTTGACTTTCAGAATTTCTAATTTGATACTTTATTGGTGATTTTTAATTTGTTCCTTTTCTAGCTTTTTTAGTTGCATGCCTAATTCATTGATCTCCTCTTTCTCTGTTTTATTCATGTAAGTTTTTAAAGATATAAAAATTTCCCTAGGAACTGCTTTGGATGCATCCCATAAGCTTTGGTACGTTGTCTCATTATTGTTCTCTTGTATAAAGGTATTGATTGTTTCTATGATTTGTTGTTTGACCCACTCATTCTTTAGGATTAGGCTATTTAGTTTCCAATCAGTTTTTAGTCCTTCTTTCCAAGGTCCTTTTTTACATATAATTTTTATTGCTTCATCATCTGAAAAGGATGCATTTAATATTTCTTCCTTTTTGCATTTGATTATGAGGTTTTTATGCCCTAATGCATGATCTATTTTTGTGTACCTTCCATGTTCCGCTGAGAAAAGGGTATATTCCTTTCTATCCACATTCAATTTTCTCCAGAGGTCTATCATATCTCACTTTTCTAAAATTCTATTCACCTACTTAACTTCTTTCTTTTTTATTTTGTGGTAAGATTTGTGGTTATGAGAGGAGGAGGTTGAGGAACCCCACAAGTATAGTTTTCCTGTCTATCTCTTTCTGTAACTCACTTTTCTTTTTCTTTCTTTTTCTTTGTACAAGATCAGGATTTCTACTCCTGTTTTTCTTTTTATGTCATCTGAAGCATAGCATATTCTGCTCCAGCCTTTTACCTTTACTCAGTGGTTTTTACTCTGCTTCAAATGTGTTTGCACATTTCTTATTTATAAGGAATAATTTTCTTTAGTTAACTCTTGTACCTCCTTTTCCATTTTGTCAATTCTATTTTTTAAGAATTTGTTTTCTTCAGTCAATTTTTGTCCTTTCTTTTTCAAGCTGTTGACTTTTTCTTGCATATCTCTCATTTTTTTTCCCAATTTTCCTTCTACATCTTTTATTTAACTTTTCAAATCTTTTTTGAACTCTTACAAGAAGTCTTTTTGGATTTGTGACCACTTTTTATTGCCCTTTGGGGTTTTTATGTAGCCCTTCTGACAATGTTTTCATCTTCTGACTTTGTGTTTTGATCTTTCTTGTTACTATAGTGGCTTTCTATAATCAAATTTTTTTCTTTGCTTTTTGCTATTTTTTTTTTTTGCTTTTTTCATGACTTTCAGTGCTGAGCTCTGCTTCTGGGGCACAAGGGGCTCTGCCCTTAGTTTCTTTTGCTTGGAGCCAGGGACCCAGTCCCTGGATTTTTGCACTGGGGCCTCTTCTGGTGGCTTGCTCACTGGCGGGGTGGCCTAGATTAGTCATGCCTGTTGTTGCCTGATTTCTGGGACTGGTAATTTTCCTTCTGTTCTGGGGCTGGATGTCCCACAGCTGACTTGCTGTGCCATTGGCTTGTTGAATCAAGACTGAGGGGTATTGGTTGCTAATCTGTGCTGTGGCTAAGAGCCTGCCACAGGCTTGACAGGACACTATCTGCACTGGACTGTGCTCCCATTTTCCCCAAGTAAGACAGACCTTTGCTGAAGTCCTTCTAAGTTACATTAAGTTGGAAAATTGTTTCACTCAGTCCTCTTGTAGGTCCTCTTGTTCCAGAATCCATTTAGTGGCTTAATTTAACATTGTCTGAGGGAAACTGGGTAGAGCTCAGGCAATTTTCTGGCTTCTCTCCATAATCTTGGCTCTCTGCCACCATTTTTTTCCCATAAATTAATTAGTTTATTTTTTGATTCTTGCTGATTTATTTATTTTTAGTTTTCAACCATTATTTCCATAAGATTTTGAGTTCCAAATTTTCTCCCCATCTCACCCCTCTCCCCACCCCAAGATGGCATACATTCTGAATACCCCTTTCCCTAATCTGTCCTCCTTTGTATCTCCCCCCCTCCACCCGCTCCTGTCTTATCCCCTTCTCCTTCTATTTTCATATAAGGCAGGATAGACTTCTATACCCCATTGCCTGTATATCTTATTTCCCAGTTGCATGTGAAAATAACTTTTAACATTTGTTTTGAAAACTTTGGGTTCAAAATTTTCTCCTTTCCTCCCTCCCCACCCATCCTCATTGAGAAGTTAAGTAACTTGATACTGATTATACATGTATAATCATGCAAAAGACTTCCATTTCACGTTGTTTTCTATTTTTTTCATTCTTTGGGTTTTGTTTTACAATGTCTTGATTTCCTCATAAAGTCACTAGCTTCCATTTGCTCCATTCTAATACTAAGGAAGCATTTTCTTCAGTGAGCTTTTGAACTTCCTTTTCCATTTGGCCAGTTCTGCTTTTGAAGGCATTTTTCTCCTCATTGGCTTTTTGGACCTCTTTTGCCATTTGGGTTAGCCTATTTTTAAGGTGTTATTTTCTTCAGTATTTTTTTTTTTTTGGTCTCCTTTAGCAAGCTGTTGACTTGTTTTTCATGATTTTCTTGCATCACTCTCATTTCTCTTCCCAGTTTTTCCTCTACTTCTCTTCCTTGCTTCTCAAAATCTTTTGAGCTCTTCTATGGCCTGAGACCATTTCATATTTTTCTTGGAGGCTTTGGATGTAGGAGCTTTGACTTTGTTGTTTTCTTCTTTTTGTATGTTTTGATCTTCTTTGTCACCAAAGGAAGATTGTATGGTCTGACTTTTTTTGCACTGTTTTCTCATGTTCCCAGCCAATTATTTGAGTTATAAACTCTTTGTTAAGTTAAAGGTCTGCTTCCAGTTTGGAGAATGTACTGTGCCAAGCTTTGGGGGTTTTGTTCAGCTGTTTTCAGAGATACTTCTATAAATTTTCAGTTCTTCCAAAGTGGTATGATCAAAGGCAAGATATCTACATTTTTCCTGGCCTGTCTTCTGGTCTTTGAGTGACTACAAGCATTCTTTTCTACCTTGGAACTGTGAGGAAAATTCCCTCTCCACCACCACCACAAGCTCCACCAAGCCAATGCTCTTCCTCACCCCAGGACTGCCACCCAGAACTGTGACCCAGATCCAAGCACAGGCAAAGCAAGACAATCCTGCCTCAGCACCAGAAAAGATATCCCTGCAATCTCCCTCTGATCAGCCACTGGTTTACCCCTCAATATGTGGGCCTAGAGCTCTGGAAGCAGCCACCGCTGTAGGGCTATGCTGGGGACTGGGGATGGGACCAAGCTTCTCTCTCACTGGGTTAAAAGACTTTTCCTACTGACCTTCTAAGTTATCTGTGGTGTTCATGGGTTGAGAAGTCTGGAAACCACCACAGCTGCCTGTGATTCAGGCCTGCTACAGGTTCAATCAGGCGTAGTCTTTGCCTGGGCAAGTGCCCACATTGAATTCTGTTCCTTTCCCAACCTGGCAAATAGACCCTTCTCATTAACCATCCTGATTGTTTTGGGCTGGAAATTTGTTTCATTCTAGCTTTTTTGGGCTCTGCTGCTCTAGAATTTGTTTGGAGCCATTTTTTACAAGTATTTGGAGGGATTTGGGGGAGAGCTCAAGAAAGTCACTGCTTTTACTCCACTATCTTGGCTCCAACCCCCCAAATAATTTATATACTATTGGATTGTTTCTTACATGTTTGGTAGAATCCATGTGTCCCTGGAAATTTTTTTTTGGGTTGCTCATTGATGGCTTATTCAGTTTCTCTAAGATAGGATTATTTAACTATTCTATTTCCTTTTTTTCTTCTTGTTAATCTGGGCAGTTTATATTTTTGTAAATATTCATCCATTCCATTTTGATTTTCTGTTTTCCTGACATATAATTGGACAAAATAACTTGTAATAATTACTTTAATTACATCTTCTTTCTGGTGCTGTCACCTGTTTTATTTTTTATTCTAATAATATTTTTTTTGCTTTGAAAAATTATAATAAACAGTGGTTTATCTATTTTATTATTTTTTCCTAAACCAGCTCCTAGTTTTTTTTATTAATTAAATTTTTTTCTTTCAGTTTTATTAATCTGTTGTTTGATTTTCAGGATTTCCTATTTGATGTTTTACTGGGGATTTTTTATTTGCTCTTTTTCTATTTTTTTTTGTTTCATGCCTAGTTTGTTGATCTGCTCTTTCTTTATTGATGTATGCATTTAGTTATATAAATTTAATGATATAAAATTTACTAATTTGGCTGCACCCCCCAAATTTTGGAATATTGTCTCATTGTTATTCTCTTTAATGAAATTTTGATTGTTTCCATCATTTGATTCTCTAACTCATTCTTTAGGATTAGATCTTTCAGTTTTCATTTAGCTTTTAATCTTTACTTCCATGGCTCTTTATTAACTGAATTTTTTTTGGCATTATGGTCTGAAAAGGGTGACTTTTTGTTTGTTTTGTTTGTTTGCCATTGGTTGTAAGATTTTTATACCCTATACTTCCTTAATTTTTGTGAAAGTGCTATCTATAGTTGAGAAAAATATATACTCTTTTCTACTTCTAATAAGTTTTCTCCAGAGGTCTATCACATTTAACTTTTCAAAAATTCTAGCCATCTCCTCAATTTCTTTCTTATTTATTTCATGGTAAGATTTATCTAGCTCTGAGAGGGGAAAGGTTGAGATCTCCTACTAGTGTAGTTTTACTGTCTATTTCCTCCCATAATTCATTTAACTTTTCCTTTGAGAATTTGGATATTATGTTATTTGGTACATATATGTTTAGTTCTGATATTGAGTGCTTATTAAATAAGTGCTTCTACCTTCCTTCCTTCCTTCCTTCCTTCCTTCCTTCCTTCCTTCCTTCCTTCCTTCCTTCCTTCCTTCCTTCCTTCTTTCCAGGCCATTAAACTTGATGTTCAGTCAAAAACTTCCATATGTCTTGTCTTCCCCTTAGAATGTGACCTCCTTGAGCACAAGGACTATCTTTTTTAATTGTATCCCCAGTGCATAGCAGTGTTTTACACATTTATTCCTTCATTCAACAACCCTGTGACATGATTACTATGAGTGTCCTCATTTTACATGTGAGTAAACTGGGGCTAGAAAGACTCAGTGACTTATTCATGGTGACGTAGCTAGTAAGTGTCTGAGATGGATTTTGAATCTGGGTAATCACAACTTCAAGCTCAACACCTTATCCCCTCTTCCAAGTTCATGTTGTTACCCTTAAGGAGTTTTCTCTCAAAGATAAAATGCTGTCATATATACAAATGCATAAGGCAGTCATTGTCCATAAAATTAAATCTTACACAGGGTATGATGGAATATTAAGAGACAGGATGAATCTTGGACCTGTATAGAAAATATGAAGCTTCCTGAGAGAGGTTAAAAAATACTTAAAATTTATATGATAGGGAAAAAAATCAATTTAGGATTTTAGATTTCAATATAATGAATAACAAAAAAGTAGCTGTCATGCAGTAAGGTATGCAGAAATCCTCAAACAAATTCCACAGTATGAAGAAGAACTGCTTCTGGATCAATGCACAGTCATTTAGTGGGCCTATCAAGCTGACAGTGAGAGTACCAGGGCTGATACACATGACTGCCCAAGAAGAGTGTCTCTGGATGTCAGCCTTATGCACGTCAACGGAACAAGAGTACAGCAGAATCAAAACAAGCTAACAAACCAGTGGCAAGCTTGTTTCTGTTGCAATAATAGAACCAAAGGCTAACTGTAACCTCACTGTTTAAAACTCATGCCACAGTATCCATGACTTCCAAGTCACTGACCCACAAATGCTGGGTATAGTAAGCATTTGGGTTCTGAGAATTTGGATGTCACTTGAATTCTACTTTAAAAAAAAAGTAAATTCACTGGCTATTGTTCTCATTTGGATAGCCATGAAAACCTCTTTTCTTGGCTTGTTTAGTTTAATCTCCTCTATCTGTCAGCTCTAATGAATAGCTTGTAATAGTCATTCAGAACTTTATAATGGCCCACAGTAGCTCTGAGTGTTTGGTGAGATAATTAACTATTTCATGGATTGACTTGCCACATTGCAAGCAAAGATTTATACTCAAGAAATGATGTAAATGATACAATCAAAGAAAGGTATTATTAAAATAGAATATGAGGCCAGTCAAATATCAATATAGAAGGATAACTCATGCTCCATTGGTATCCTTGAAATTTCAAGAGAACATGAAGAAGGCCCTAAGCATGGTGGGTTGACACTCTGGGGTAAAATACATATAGGTGGAGATAGAAATGAGTCACACAAGATGGGCAGGCATGGATGACTTGTGATCTGCTTTAGTAGAGGGGAAAACTACATTAATGAAATCATGGATCCATTAAAGTATTAAAGTATTCATAATGGAATTATCATGAGGAAAATATTCTGTAAATTCATACCATAAGAATGAATTGTTAAGAAAGGTTTCAGTTACCCCCAACACCAATTTTTATAAGTGAAATAGAGGTTCTGTAATTTCAGTGATTTACAATATAATTGCTAACAGTTACTTTACTGAAATACCTTACTTAAGGAAGATAAAATATCATTATATACCTGGACTATGGAATATTATTAGGTGATATGAACAATGATATTAAGAAAATTTTCATTTCATTTCAAAGTAGGTGATCTCACATAGATCTTAGTGAATTAGAGACTTCACAATAATATGTCTATATAAATTATAATGTGGCATGGTGTAGAGGACAGTAGCCTCCGAGTCAGAAGAAATGGTTCAAGATCTAGTTCTAATAATCATTAGCCATTTGACTGAGGGAAGTCATTTAACCCCTCTGAGCCTTAGGTTCCTCACCCAAAGAATGGGCATAGCAACACTTTCATCATCTTTATTATGGTGATGTTGTGATGAAAGCATTTTTTATAATGATCACAAAATAGCTTTCATCAACGTAGCTCAAATCAAAGCTCTTTATATCCTTACCTCAAGTCCCATTGACTTTGTTGAGTCAGATTTCCTAAATTAAAGCTGCATCTTCCCTCAGGGAGGTGGAATATCTCTGAGGGGTCAAGTTTATTTTTTTTCTAATTATATTGACTTCATCCTTCATTCAAGTTTGTTTTCCCCCACTAGTAATAATCCATGATAGTGTTTTCTCTATATCATGCAGCATCATTTAACCTATTAACATTAATTAGCTTTGGTAGAGGAATATTTATTAATATGATATAACAAGAAGGGAAATGCAAATATTTTCCCAAAGGCTAGGAACAAACTCGTCTCTATACCTCAGACCCTGGAGAGCTCAAACTTAAGCAATTTCTACAAAGCATTTTCCTCACTAAATTCACGCAAGTAGATGCCACAACTACCACTGGGCTCAGCTCCCATTCTTTGGTACTGTGCTGATACCTCAGTTGGAAGCAAATTCTCACCCAGGTCCTCTTCACTGGACTTATGGTGACTCAATTTCCATATATTTTGTAGCTCACAAAATTATAACTTGACCTGAAGTCAAGAACACCTTAGTTCAAAACTTACTTCATGCATTTTTTAGCTGTGTGACCCTCAATAGGTCACAACATCTGCCTGACTCAGATTCCTCAGGTATAAAATGGGGATAATAGTAGCACCTAACCCCCAGGGTTGTTAAGAAGATGAAATAATATTTGAAAAGTGTTTAGCAAACTTAAAATGCTTTATAAATGCTATCTATGATAGTGATGGTTAGATTATATTGTGAACCCATTAGATAGATTGTGAGCTCCTTGAGGGGAGGCACTTTCTTTTGCCTCTTTTTGTATTTGCAGAGCTTAGCATAGTGCATGGTATGTAGTAGGCATTTAATACATGTTGAATGATTGATGCTGATGATGATATTTTCAGTACCACCTCTCTTAAAAGCAGGGGAAAAAAACAACTAAAAGAGGTTAAGAATTAAAGTCCATATTCACAGATCTTTCATAAGCCCTGAGTGGAAAGGATGTGAGGCTTCTCCCCACCCATAGTTATATAGTGCATCTCTGTCACTCAAATGCAACCAGGTTTTGAGAATGAGAAAATCTTAGCCATTTAGTATGTTGTGTAAGTATTCTCAGTTCCAATTCAGAAGTCAATTGAATGGCTCCTCTTCACAAGGTTAAGGGACCAGAAACAGAATACCCAGGCATGCTCCAAATTAGAGAGAAGAGCCCTTCCAAAATACCTCATTACACTTTCCAGAATTGGCCTCTGTGGACTCTTCCACATGATCTGGCAGCAGGTAAAGCCTGCTGCAAACGCTATAAAGAAGAGGGGCTCTGTTGGCTAGTTCCTTATTATATTAAAAATAATAGTGCTGATTTTAGTGAGAATAAGCTCTTGTATAACAAAAGAAGTAGCAAATCAAATGACCTAGCTTCTCTGTATCTCAGTTTCTTCGTGAAGATTAGTTAGTCTCTAGGGCCTATTTTAAGTCTAATATCTTATTAATTACCTTGATTTTGAAATCATTTTGTAAAAGAATTTAAACATAAAATTCCACAGAACCTTAGATCATAGAATATTATGACCAGAAAAGATGTTAGATTGATGAGTGCATTCACCAATGCAAATTGCAATATATCCCTGACTTAGCTAAGTTCTAGGGAATTACATGAGGCATGTAGAAGTTTAATAAACTGCTCCAGGTGACACAGCTAATCAGTGTCAGAAGCAATATTTAAACTTATGTCATTATGACTCTAAACTCAATACTTATGCGTCTGACCCACTTTTCCTTTTTTTTATACATGTCTAATGCCACCAAATATAAAACAGCTTGCCCAAAGTCACACAATGAATGAGTAGGAAAGCTGACACTATAACTCAGGTATCTTGCTACCAATTCCCCAACTATCTCATCAATGACAGATCAAAAGATTCCCTGGGGGCCATAACCCCCTTGCCTTGTAAGCAATCTCTTGTTGTTAGCCAATTTTTTCTTGATTAACCAACCCAAATGTAAAGGATTGTTGATGAAGATAATTACCAAATGACGTATTTGTTTTTGGAGCAAATTAAGGCATTTAGTCCATCCTCAGATATACACACCTATTCTGGCAATGTCTCTATCATTTACAACTTGGATCTGTCCAGATGGAGAAAGTTATTTTTTTTTAATCAGAAGAAAAGTGTATGTACATGTAACCAAAGGCCCACCACTAAAGCTCAGGGGTGCCACAAACCAATTTTATCTTTGAGGCTTCTCAATAATAACTACATGCCTTATTTTGTTTTACTCGAGGATTCACCTGGCCACGTCAGAATTTGACCCTCATTTCCCATGTAAACATTCAAGCTAATAAGACATTGGATATAATACAGGTTTAATTGATTCAGTAAAACAACACAGAAAGTGCTCATTCCCAAGCCCATAAATTGTTCTACCCTCCTGTTAAGACTCCCTTCTCCATCAAGGGAGTTGCTGCAAAAGTAAGTTTATTGTTTGTTAAAGAGTTCACTTTGTCCAGGCAATTTCACTCCAGTGGAAGACTTACCTAAGTCACAGTAAAACAAAAACAAAAACAAACAAACAAAAAGAAACAACAGACAAGTAAAAAAAGTTATGTCTACTAGACATATAACTTATTGCATCCCATTTCTTGTCTTTGTTTTCTTTTGATATCAAGAGAAAAATTTTAAAGTGTTATTTTCTTTAAACACTTTTTGAAGAATAAGTGCAGGCTTAGATTTTGTCAAAATGATGTATTTACACTCAAAGAAAATTTGAGAGAGTACAAATGAAATCATATTCTAATAGTGTGATTTATCTAAAATTTAAGTCTAATGTATCAGATAAACAAATTTTATTGAAATTCAGCTTCTACGTAAAATTCTTTAAACAAGATAAGTACTGTGTAAGATAACAACAGATAAGTCTCCTTGTAAGATAATGATCAGAGACCAGGCCTAAAGTTTTCTGATTCATTTGAGATAATGCTGATGATGCATGGTTGGTGAGACTGGTAATAGTTAGTTTCCAAGATACTTTTTCTTCATTTTGGAATGAATAGGTTAATCACTTTTAGTTTTTCAGTGCTCGTAGAGACAGCCATTAGTTATGTTTATACTCTGTCAAATGAGTGATGATCTGGCAATTATCTAATGAATATAATCACTATAGACAACCAAACTGAATAATTCAAATTTCAAAGATCAACTTTGGGGGCTGAATCAAACTGCTTATCTACCTCTACTGATAGCATTCATTTACTAAAACTTACTAAAATTTTACTTCATTGCATTTTAAACAGATATAGTCTTTGAAAATAATTTCATAAAGTTATTTTGCTTTTGGAAATCCATAACAAAAAAAATAAAATAGTGGGAAATGTGCTGAGTTTAAAGTAAAAACATCAGTGTTTAAACCTCAGTTCTGCTTTTTACTGTATGTGTGACCTTCAGTGAATCACTAAACCTCTCTGGGTCTCAGTTTTCTTATCTGTAAAATGAGGCAGTAGAATTATATTGCTTCTAATGTCCCTAAATCTGTGATCCTTTTTCTCCAAAGCCAGGCTTTCCACAGTATCAGGACAGGAGAGGAATTACATAGAGGACTGCTGCAGACAAATTTTTCTTGAATTGAATTGAAGTCATATTACTTTAAATGTATTTCATTTTTTTTTATTTTTGGTATGGTGGTATAAGGTTTAAGAAGAGAGGGAAAAGTCATTCATCTCATAGATGACTGCCAGGCTAAGAAACTTCCTAGGAAACTATTTCATCATATTAATCTTAATACATAAGTAATTATAATGGGTTCCCATTGTCAGTTCTATATTCATTTCTAAAGTTCTCAAGATCCTGTAGTATCTAGCTATATTCTACCTAGTTAAACATTTCCCTTTGCTTCACAAAATGAATGCTTTGTTCTATTCACACTTCTATCCATTTCATGCTAGTTCTCTCCTCAATGTTTCTGCTGGTAATATTCAGACTAGAATAGCATAATTTATTGTAGCACATCAGAATTAATGAAATCATAGATCTCTTAGAGTATATTTGGGAATCATGATGTTACTGGTGTCCGATATGTTCCTTCCATATCTAAGGTTGTATGATTATAACCCACTATGCATGCAGCATGTCTAAGTAGAATTCAAGATGTTTGAGTCATAAGCCATATCTAACCTACATCCAAGTGTGGTAGTATAAACAAACTTGATATAAACTTGGTCCATTTTTATTGAATGATCTGAATTTTTCCACATCTATTTGCTCAAATTTACATGGATACTAATATTTTCTTTCTACCCACTCTATCTTCAAATCTATGCAATCTGGTTTCTACCCAATTCTTCCATGTCAAAACTGACCTCTCAATTGGTCTAATGACTTCTTAATCACCATATGCAAAAGACCTTTTCTAGTTCTCATCTTCCTTGACAACCTGAAACATTGGACACTATTGATCACACCTTCCTAATGAATAGTGATGACTCCCTTGATTTAAAAACAAAAACATATTTCCGTAGTTTTACTTCCACCTCTCTAAAGCTATCTTCTCAGTTGGCCCTTAAGTGTTTTCTTGATAGCATAAAGAGAACTTTACTTACAATTGTTTCCTCAGCCTGCTTTTCTTCCCTTTTTACAATATTTTGTTGCTGAACTCGTTATTCAGTTAGTTATTGTTTTATTGATTATCTAGATTTAGGGAAATGATGGTCAAAATGCTAATAATACAGGAATCCTAGGTGAGGCAGCATAAGAAATTGTTGATTGATGGTTTTGGAAGTAGAATATGAAAGTGGCAATTGTAGAATAAAGAGCATTTTAACTCTCCCACTAGGACTACTGAGCTTAGGGATAAGAAAGAATGTAAATCAGTCTAGGCAAGAATGGCCTGTGAGGCAGTATCTGGGAAGAACCAAATTTCAAGGAGAGCCTGATGATGGAAAGAGGATAAAAATTCAAAATTAAGGGAATTGATAAGGTAAAAATGGGTACATGATTTTGACATAAAAGATAATATCATAAACAAATTAAAAGAGCAAGGCATACTTTGCCTGTCAGATGTATAGTGAAGGGAAGAATTTATGATAAAAGTTAGAGAGCATTACAAAATGTACAATGGATAATTCTGATTATATTAAATTAAAGGAGTTTTGCCTAAACAAAACCAATGCAACCAAAATTAGAAGGGAAGCAGAAAACTGGAGATTTTTTTTTACGGTGTCTCTGATAAAGACTTTATTTATCAAATATGTAGAGGAACAAGCCAAAATTTTAAGAATACAAGTCATTTCCTTGTTGATAAGTGGTCAAAGGATACAAACAGGCCGTTTTCAGATGAAGAAATCAAAACTGTCTATAGTCATATGAAAAAATGTGGTAAATCACTATTGGTTAGAGAAATATAAATTGATACAACTCTGAGACACCACCTCACATCTATCAGATTGGCTACTGTCACAAAACAGGAAAAATGATAGATATTGGTGAGGATGTGGGAAAATTGGGAAACTAATGCCCTGTTGCTGGAGGTGTGAACTGAGCCAACCATTCTGGAGAGCAATTTGGGACTATGCCAAAAGGAAAATGAAATCATGTATATCCTGTGATCAAGCAGTACCACTACCAGGTCTGTATTCCAAAGAGATCAATAAAAGGAAAAAGAATCTTGTCATACAATATATTTATTGCAGCTCTTTTTGTGGTGGCAAAGAATTACAAATTGTGGAGATGCCCATCAATTGGGGAATGGCATAACAAATTCTGGTATATGATTGTAATAGAAAATTACTGTCCTATAAGAAATGATGAGTGGGGTGATAAAAAAAAAAAGAAACCTGGAAAGAATGAACTGATGCAAAGTGAAGTGAGAAGAAGCAGAACAGTATACATAGTAATTGTGATAATATATAAAGATCAACTGTGAATGACAGGTATTCCCAATAATACAATTATCCAAGACATTTCCAAAGAACTCATGACAAAAAATGCCATCCACCTCCAGAGAAAGAATTTATGGAGTCTGACTGCAATCCAAGCATGCTATTTTTTTAACTTGTGTATGTATGTATGTGTGTGTGTGTGTGTGTGTGTGTGTGTGTGTGTGTGTGTGTGTGTGGTGTGTGTTTTGGTCTCTGTTTTCATTCACAACATGACTACTATTGAAATACATTTTGCATGGTTGAACATGTATAATCTATGTCAAATTGCTTACCATTGCAGGGAGGGGCAAAAGGAGGGAGCAAATAAGAGAATTTGGAACACAAAATGTAAAAAAAAGTTAAGACATAATTGGGAAAAATATTCAAAAAATAAAGAAGTAAAATTAAGGAAATTTTCTTAATTAAAGAATGGGAACCCCAGAAGGCTCAGTGGAAAGGATTGACAGATATAGAGTGATACATCAGAGTAGAGGTTTAAGGTGGATGAAAGGGAGAGAGAGGGCAGCTTATACTTTTGACTGTATCATTTTCCTATTTTTTTAAAATCAGGAAACTATTTGCCCATATCTAGTCTACTAACACATTTTCCATTCTCCATAGCCACTTAGAGACCATTGATATTTCCTAAGCAATTACATCTTCTACTTCTTTTAGTACATAGGATGCAATTCATCCAGGCTTAGTGACTTGAGTATCTTCATTGGAAGAGAAAACAGAAGTGAAACCAAAATTGATTAATTCAGTATCCTAATCCTTTGTTCTATTTCATCATTCAATTCTTATTGAGGAGTGCACCAGTTCTTTTTTTGATTCCTCTCTAGGATCCAACATAGCTTTTAAAAAGTCTTATTTTGCTCTTCTTTGCCTTCAATTAGGTGTCATTTTGAGCAATAATGTTCTTAACAAAGTGTTTTTCTAACTCCTTTTGTAATTCTCCCCATTAAATAGCCTTATTTCTATCATCTATTTATTTCTTTAAAAAAATGAGTTCACCAACATGTTGTCTCTGCAGTCTCACTGGTCTTAAATTCCTCCTGATCATAAGTTCTGTCTGTACCTTTATAATTGCATACTTGGGAGTTTACATTCCCTCTTGAGGCAACTTTTTGAAAATATTTGAACCCAAGCTCCTAACAACTTATTTTTAAAACTCTTTTAGCTAGTTTCCTAATGTCTAGCTGGTTCCATTTGAGATTGTACCCATCTTTCCTGTTCTCTGTTGCAAAAATTTTCTGTTGTTTTTCTGTCTACCACCAATTCTTCCCAAGTCAGAATCAATAATATTTTAGTTTAGTTGAGTTAAAAATTTAGTAGTTGCAGAGGGAAAACTAGCAGATGTTAGAATAATTGAAGATCCCCATTACAGTACTATGCCTGCATAACAAGCCTGTGGTCTATTTCATGGTCTCTTTGTCTACTTCCTCCTTTTATACAGTCATATTTGTCCAAAAGTTCTAATTATCCTTGAGGTGTTCTAAAAGGAAATAAGATCAGGTATTCTGTGACAGAATATTTATTGTTCCCTCTAGATATAGAACTGACACTGTCACCTTCTTTATTTGACTCTCCATGGAGAAACTAGAAATTGTGTTTAAGAAGAAAGGAGAGAGAGAGAGAGAGAGAGAGAGAGAGAGAGAGAGAGAGAGAGAGAGAGAGAGAGAGAGATTCATCAACTGGGTGATAGGCAGTGGCTAAAGGAAGAGAAGTCATGTTGATGATGATGAGCAAGTTCAATAGGTATGGGAGAAATAGACAAGAGATTACAGTTAATGAAGGGAATTTGAATCAAGTATTGAAGAAGTGGAACTATTCTCAAGAACTGATATCTAAGATTTGGCTAAAGCAGAATGAATTTGAAAGTTAATGGGAATGAAAAATTGAAAGAACTATGAAGATAGGACATTAGAGGGATCATCAGCAATCATGAGGATGATGGGAATGGGATAGAAAAAAAATTTGTGATGTCACTAAGGGCATCAAATAAGAAATGGCAAGGAGAGTTAGAGGATAAATACCATGAACTTAAAATGATTGGATACCAGTGAACATTCATAATTGATTATTATTGCCATCATCTTCACCATTTATATTTCATTCTTTATACTAGAAAAACTGCTTATAAAGTTCAAATGTGACAAATAGATGAGCAACTTACCTTAGAAATTTAAGCAATGCAGATGGTTATTTTACATATTTAAGGCTAGAATGTAGTCATTCTGCTTTGTTTGTCTGACAATTGTTAAATAATTACTTTGTTCTATGCTTGGCTTTGCCTATTTAGATCTGATTTCTTTTGATAAAGTTAGACATTTGTATCTTATGTGCATTATGCAAAGAGAAAGAATCTCTTTCATTGTGAAGACTTCAATACTACAGTGAAATTGTGATTTGATTAATGTATTTGCCAAATGTTGCATTAGGACTAGTAAAAGTAAAGCTGCTATTTTCCCTGTGCCCACCTTCATTTCACATTGATGTCACTAAGTGTCCAACTATGTATTAAATTTCTTTGTAGGATCCTACCTAGGTCTTCCTAGAATTTCTCTACCTCCTATCCTCTGCAAACAATGTTGGCAATAAACTGCAAATACTACTACAATGGTCATCACAGGTATTTATCATGAGTACTGAAATGTGAGATCACCAATGCTCTAGGAATTTATGTTCTTTTTGCCTTTGTCTACATGATAAAAAACTAATTCCTCCAACAATTCCTTTTTGTCTCTCCAAGAAGAATTGGAAAACATCTTTTCATTTAGATGCAACTTCTTGTCTTTTAGGAAGTTGCATGCTATTTTAACATCACAGATAGAGAAAAGAACTTGGAGTCTAGAAGATCTAGGTTAGAAACCATTGATTCATTCTTTGGCCAGTCTGCTGGCATTATGATATTCTTTCTACTTAGTTGGGTGTTTCTCAGAGGTGGAGAGTAGGGATAAAGTATAGTCTTAAAAGCTGGTTAAAGCACCAGCCCTGAAGTCAGGAGAACCTGAGTTCAAATCTGGCCTCAGATACATAGCACTTACTACCTGTGTGACTCTGGGCAAGTCACTTAACCCCAATTGCCTCACAAAAAAAAGAAGCTGGTTAAGCACAAGACTAAGAATGCTTCAGAGTTTAAGCTGTTTTCAAAGACACTACTAAATCACCACATCTGTTCTATCCTTTCAATTGCATCAAGTCACATTTCCCAATGAATTTAATTAACTTTAAGAATAAACCAAATTAGTTTAAAATGCAATTAACATGCAAGACTATAAATTGTAATTAAAACTGCATGCTGTTGGTATAAATTTTTCAAAATATTTAAAGAGGGCACATTTCAAAATGATACACATATTTCATGGGATGGTGATTAATGAAGCCAAAATCATTTGAAGTGTGGGTCTTAAAAATGATTTAATTTTTTTTTTTCATTCTAGCCATAATGATTTAGAATTATAGATCAGACAACACTAGCTGCTCATGAAATTATCCATTAAAGTAAAATTCAAGGAATGAAAAAGATTTCATTTTAAAATAATGATGTGGCCCATTGATTAATAAATAATAAGATGCAAATTCATGTAGTGAATGGAAAAAAAAAACATACAGTTTAAGTATTGAAATCTGAATTTGAATCTCTGATTTACCACTTGTCTCTGTGACCCTTTGAAAGTCATTTAATTTCACTGGGCCTCAGTTCTTCATCTGCAAAATGTAGGTAGTGGACTAGATGACCTTTAAGGTCCATTGTAACTCTAAATTTCTGTTTCTATGATCTAAATTAGTCAAGAATCTTTAGACTGCTTTAAAAAAGTTTTGGTGAGAAAGGGAATCTAGTTATATAACTGTAGCATCATTCTAATACTAGAACTTATTATTAATAATTAACATGGTAAATTCTAAAACATATATTTTCCCCATACCTTCTGAGCATATTATAAAGGAACAGAAGCATATTTTTCTGTATTCATCAACTGGGACTTTAAAAAGTAGCTTCATTTTTGCAAGTCCTTAGTTACCATTTAAAAAATCATATTAGCCAAATTGATCCTTACTTATACTCTGCAAATGCAGGCTTTTTTTGAGCATAAGGAAAATCAGTGTCTTAAAAATTATTTAGATTTAAGACTGTTAGAGAGAGGATGGACTTCATGAGTCCCTTTCAGCACTATGACTTCATGGTTAGTAGTTTCTTTGTGAACAACCTGCATAGTGTCTAAGTTATGCAGTTCATGAGCACCATGGCAGCTTTATAGTATCAAAGTCTCTAAAGATCATTGAGCTTTTTAGTCTGAAGGGACTATAGAGATCATCCAGTCTAATCCTCTAATTTTACAAAGAAAAAAAAAAAGCAATGAGATCCAGAGAGATTCTTTGACTTGCCCTAGGTTACAGGGTCAAAGCTGGATTTCCAATTTAAATTTTCTGATCTCAAATCCATTTCTCTTTCCACTATTCCACAGAGCTTTCTGGCACATAGTGAACACTTTAAAAATATTAAAATAATAAAAAGTTGTTCCTTTTCCTTAATTGAAACCTCTCATTTTTTCTAGCCCTCTTTAAAAATGGTGAGTACTTTTTATAATCTTCATTACAATTCAATATTCTTATGCTTATTCTTATTCCTCAGATATCTCTTCTCCAGACTAAATAAATTTAATTTTTTTTAACAAACACAAATTCCTGTAAAGAAGTTTATTGAAACTAGTTTTAAACTCTTGAATAACTCTTTTGTTCAATTTGTCCTTTAAATTCCATCCCAAAGATACTTTAGGTTTTAAATTAGTAGGGACATTTCTTAGAATTATGGATTTGGAGTTGCAAGGGAAACCAGAAGTAATTGAGTTCCATCCTCTCACTTCATAGAAAAGAAAAATGGGGCACAAAGGCATTAAGTGACTGACCCAGGGTGACACAGCTAGCTAGAACACATTTTAGGAAAGATGTGAACTGAAGTCTTCCTAACTCTAATTCCAGTGCCCTACTGTATGCTGTATTGTTACTATTTAATTAAAAAAATTATAAAATATCTGGGATGGTTAGATTTGCATATGTTGCTAAATGCAAGATGTGAATATATAAGAAATGCAACAATTATTTATGTATGTGTGTATGCATATATATATATACACATATGTATATGTGCATATATATATATATATATGTTCATTTAGTTATTCATTTATGTACCACCTACTTCCATAAATGATCTCAATTGATATCTATTATATGAAAATTGTTATCCATACTTGCTTTAAAGAAAATAAATTACACCTAGAGAGTGTGATTTTACAAAAAGGAGAAAAACAAAGTAAAAATAAAAGCATAAGATAAGACGAAAAGGTCACTTAGGGACCCATGATGGCCTTGTCATTTGAATTTATATGTGAAAGGAAGACGAGAATTCTTTTAACTTTGATCAAAGACTTCTAGGAAATAAAGCTGAAGATAAAGCTATAAGCAAAGAAAACATATAATAGAAACATCTACAAAAAGGAATGAAGGAAAAAAATCATACTGATTTCAAAATTACTCTTCAAACTATGTTTTTTTTTTGGGGGGGGAGGATTCTGTGTTATAGTCTCTTGATTCCAAGAGGAAGGGCCAATGCATAGCTATTACAGATATTACTAATAGTTAGAATTTGCTTCAATACACTCCAATAGACTTTTTTTCCCCTTCTTCTAGGCTTCTCACATTGCAAAGACCTATTCCAGGATCCTTTCTGCCCAGAATTCAGGTTTTGTTTAGCTATCTTAAATCTGAACACTATGCTACCTTTCTCACCCCAAACCTACCTTCCAGTTATTGTCTTTTTCTCTCTATTAAATAACCTATTCTTAATTAAATTTATTTAAATTCATTTTTATTTTAAAAATCTATTTTATTAACATTTTGTCTTTGCATGCCCTAGATTTTCCTCTATATTAGTTCCCCTTTATCCTTCCAGGAGAGCCACCCAGTATAACAAAGAATTAAAAAAAAAAAAGGAAAATGTGAGAAACAAGAGAAGCACAATTCCTTGCACAAAGTACTTAATAAGTGATTTTTGACTTGTTGACTTGACTATCAAAACCAGTCATTAAATAGGCACACTAATGCCACTACAGAATTGTGAATTGGTCCAGGTATTAAGAAAAACAACTTGTAACTATGCCCTAACAGTTACTAAAATGTCCATACCCTTTCATCTAGTAATACCTCTATTGCCTTATGCCCCAAAGAGGTCAAAGGAAGAGGAAAATGACCTATATACAATCAAAAATATTTAGAGCAGCTGTTTTTATAGTTACTACAAACTAGAAATTAAATAAATGTCTGTCTATTATGCAATGGCTAAACAAATTATGGGATATAAACATAATAGAATATTGCACCATAATTAATGTCAAAATGCACAGTTTCAGAGGAAACTGGGAAAAACTCCATGAAATGACGCAGAGTGAAGAAGCACAACTAGGAGAACAATTTACACAATGAAAACAACATCATAAAGAAACATAGCTTTACTTCTGCTTCTGGGAGCCAAGATGGCTGAGTAAAAAGGTAGTCAGTCTCACTGTCTCCTATCAACCTCTGAAAACGCAGAAAATATCACCCCAGGAAAGAAAAACAAACAAACAAACCCTGGAACAGCTGAACTAGAAGAAAGATGGGGAACAACAGTGCAGCAGCCCAGCAAATGGTCTCCCCATGCCTTAGCAAAAATAAGGGAAGCAGCACTACAAAGGGCCCCAGGCAGATAAGCATCCTGCATCATTCATCTGAAAGGAGCTGAAGAACGCAACCTAGAGTCTTCCTAAAGCTCCAGCCTTGCTGATTCCAACCCAACACCAGGCAAGCTGTCGAAACCCTACACCCTCCAACTGTCAACCAGAGGAAATCCTGAAGCCCAGGTGGTAGAGCAGGCAAAGACCAACACCTGGACATATGAGTGCCTCATTGAGGATGGAGGGAACCAGTGGAAACCAGCTCAGAAAAACACCAGGTGCCTCGGCACTCTATCACAAAGGAGAAACAAAGGAGGTAGCATTGCAAGGGGCCCCAGGAAGATTAACACCCTGCAGTACCCATCTAAAAGGAGCTGAAGAAAGCTAAAGGAAAGGAAAAGCAGGCAGCCTAGAATTAAATGAAATTTCCAGTCTTGCTGATTGCAGCCCAATGTGAGGTAAGCTACCAGAAACCTACAGCCTCCAATTGCCAACATAAGAGTCCCCAGCACAGAAAGCCAGTGACTAAGACCTAGGCTCCCAACAGAAGAAGTTTGGGTCAGTGCCCTCTGTTCCCCAGCAGGAGAGCTCAATCTCTTTAAAGGAGAGGGGAATAAAGAAACACCATGAGTAAAAAGAAACATACCATAGACTCATATTATGGGAAGAGTGAAGATCAAGATAGAAATTCTGAAGGGGACAAGATTGTCAACAAACCCATATCTGCTACATCAAAAGGGAATACGAACTGGTCTGAAGCTCAATAAGCCTTCTTAGAAGAGCTCAAGAAGGATTTTAAAAGTCTAATGAGAGAGGTAGAAGAGTCCTTAAAAATACAATTGGCCAATTGCAAAAAAGTACACTGAAGAAAACAAGTCCCTAAAAAACACAATTGGCCAACTGGAAAAAAAGTACACTGAAGAAAACAAATCCCTTAAAAATACAATTGGCCAATTGGAGAAGGAAGTACAAAAACTAACAGAGCAAAACAATCTGTTACAAACCAGAATTGGACAAATGGAAACTAATGTCTCTATGAGAGAGCAAGAATCAGTCAAACGGAAACAAAAAAAATGAAAAAATTGATGAAAATGTAAAATACCTCATTGTTAAAACAACTGACCTGGAAAATCGATCCAGAAGAGACAATTTAAAAATCATTGGACTACCTGAAAATAATGATGAAAATAAGAGCCTGGACAGTATCTTTCAGGAAATCATAAAGGAAAACTTTCCTGAAGTCCTACAATCAGAAGGTAAAATAGTCATAGAAAGAATACACTATCTGAAAGAGATCCCAAATTGACAATGCTAAGGAATATAATAGCAAAATTCCAAAATTGCCAGATGAAAGAGAAAGTGCTGCAGGCAGCCAGAAAGAAATCATTTAAATATCATGGAACCACAGTCAGGATTTTCACAGGACCTTGCAGCTTCTACATTAAAAGACCACAGGGCATGGAACATGATATTCTGTAAGGCAAAGGAGCTTGGATTGCAGCCAACGATCAACTACCCTGCAAAAATGAGCATGATTTTTCAAGGGAGAAGATGGATATTCAATGAAATAGGGGACTTCCAAACCTTCCTGATAAAAAGACCAGAGCTCAACAAAAAAACTGATCTTCAAGTGCAAGATTCAAGAAAGACATAAAAAGGTAAATGGGACAGAAAGATACAATGTATTGTTAATAAGGGCAGACTGTTTACATCCCTACAAGGGAAGATGACACTTGCAACTCTTGAGAACTATATTATTATTACACCATGTTAAAGAAGTATGCATGAAGGGGGTGGATATTAGTTGACTTTGATGTAATGATAAAAAAAATAATCAAATGGATTAAAGGGATCCAAGTAAGTGGATTAGTCTGATCTTAGAAAATGTTCTCAGAAAGGAGGAGGCAGACAAGGGTAAATTACATTACAGGAAAAGACAGAAAATCCTATTATAGTAGAGGGAAAGAAGGGAGGGGGTGAACATTGTTTGAACCTTGCTCTCATCAGATTTGGCTGGGGAAGGGAATAACATAATCAGTTAGGTATAGAAATCTGACTTGTCCTAGAGGCAGTAGGAGGGAAAAGGGGAAATAAAAGGGAGGGGGGATAGAAGGGAGGGAAGAAGCAGCAAGGGCAAAGGGGAAGAAAAGGGAAAGGGATAATAGAAGGGAAGAGAGACTGAAGGAAGCAGTGGTCAAAAAATATGTTTAATAGGAATGTTAATGTATAGCTTATATCAGATTGTGTGCCCTTTTGGGGAGGGTGGTGGGGAGGAAGGGGGAGAAAAATTTTAAACTGAAAAGCATATGGAAGTGATTGTTGATAAATCAAAAGAAATTAATAAAAGAAATTAAAAAAAGAAACATGGCTTTGAAAGATTTTAAAAATCTGATCAATGCAATTACTAATAATAATGTCAGAGCACTTAAAATGAAGTAAACCGCTTCCTCCTTCTAGGGACATAAATGCTGTTTTGATACTCATTGTATAGATGAGAAAACTAAGGCTGAGAGAAGTTAAATAACTTCACTAGATTCACACAAGTGTATGAAACAGGACTTGAACACATGTCTTTGGTCTCCAAACACCAGTGGGGCCAGTATAATGAAACAAAGAATCTATGAGGCTTCCCCCAAAAAACAACAATTTCCCCAAATGAACAAAAACAAAAGCAAACCTAGAACCTAAATGATATGAGAGTAAGGACATGGTACAATTATCAAATCTCTTATGTACAGATAATAGTATTATTTTTCACAGTATATACTGTACCAGCTTATACACTCATTGAAAAATTCTGTTCTGTTCAGTCAAACTGACCTTTCAGTTTTTCATATATAGCATTCCATCTCCCACCTCAGTGATTTTGTACATGCTCTCCATACTTCTCAGAATGCAATTGCTTTTCATTTCTGTCTTATATTCATGCTTTTCTTCAGAGTTCAACTCAAATGCTATCTTCTGCATGCAGCCTTTCCTGATTGCCCCAGCTTCTAATATTTCCCCTTCCCAAATTTGTTTTAATTTGTTATGTATGTGTTGTTTTGAAGTCCTTATATTGATGGCTATGCTGGTAGATGTTTAACAGCTAGCTCTTTGAGGGAAAATGTATATGCAACACATTTTTAAGTTTAATCTGCATTATTATAATTTTCTGTACCACTTCTTAAGTCCAGACAAAATCAACAAGAACAACAACAAAATAAGCTTTTATTTGTGGCATTTAATGATTTTCAAGGTAAATGCTTACACTTAAAATTTAACAGTTATCATGAACTGTTTCAAAATGGCTCCAGTATACCCCTGCTTATATGTATTTGTATTGTCACCCCAATAAAATAACTGCTTCTTTAGGAAAAATAAAACTGTCTCTTGTTTTTTTAATTCTCAAGACTTAATATAATGTTTTATATGCAATAGACACTTATAATAAATGTTTAATGATCAATTAATTTCATTGTTATAGCCCAGATGCTTTGTGAATTGTCTTCCTGAGATACACACACATACCTACATACACACACCTATCTTTGACTTCATGGTCACATCACATTTTTGACTGCACTTTGATAACCGTCCTCATTCAACAGATTTGATTCTGAATGCTTAGTGCCAATTCTTTAAAACAATCTAATTTGCACCCCCTCCTCCAGGAAGATTTTTCTCCTTTGATTCTACTTCAAAGAATATATCAGGAACTCTGAAGATACATCCAAAAGAGTCCTTTTAAAACTGTTTTGAGCAAAGGAAGCATTATTGAAATTTTTGTACAGTTTAACCAAGGTCACAACAATCATTTGGATATATAAGCAACTGGGAAATTTGTTCTAACAAAATTGCATCTTATTACCCTGTAGTCACACAATGCATTGGCTGTATCATCAGTGGCTGAACTAGGTAGCTTTTAGCCCAAAAAGTTAAAGAAAAGGGAGTTGAGCAAGAAATTGGGAAGAGGTAGGATGGTTTCCATTGAGAGGGAGGATGGTGTGGAGAGAGAAAACTGCGTTTAGAGTCAGGATTACTGTAACTCAGACTCTTAGAACTTCATTTATAAAACAAGATGCTTGGACTGAATGGCATGAAAGCTCTGAGTTCTATCATTGGACTAAGTGCAGTATTAGAATGGTTTCACAGAAGCTAAGATGGAGATTCTGTAAAATGTTAATATTGTGGAATGACATTGGAGAAGCTTTGTGTAGGATTTTCCTACATATTCAATTATTTTTTCTTATTTTTATACCCTGTTTTCCCAAATACAATGAATTTTTTTAGAAAGGAATCATGTCTTAGGTCAGATTTAGACCTAGAAGGGAACTCAGTAGTCAGCCAGTCTAGCTCCTATATTTTATAAATGAAGAAACTGAGGTTCATAAAGGATATGTTTTTCAATTTTATACATCTAGTAACTAGAGGGGGTTTTAAACCCAGATCTTTGGACTCCAAATTCAGCATTACTTGTCCCATAAAACATTCTATTCTTTGTATGTCCCTGTACTTTCTAGTCAGTCAGTCACTAAACAGTCATTGTGTCTATTATGTGCCAGAAACTGTGTGCTAAGGGCTGGTGATACAAAGGCAAAAGATAGTGCCTACTTTCAAAGAGCTCAAAGTATACTGGGGGGAGACAACTTGTAGTTGCGGGTATATCTAGCATAAAATAACTGGCCATCTGCATGGCATAGAGAGGTATGTATTTGATCTGAGATCTGGAAAGCTGCATTTTATATCACCAAAGGGGAAAAATACTTTCCACTTTTGTGGAGCACAGGCAGAGGAATTTAGCTGCAGGAATGAGCCAGGACCAAAATATATGTGACGGAGTGATCATTCCTTCCCGTTCTTCTGTCACAGAGTTAGAATTGTCATTATTATTTACCACCTTCTCAAATATTGGTAGTATAGGGAAACAATGTTCTAGGAGTTCAGAAGAAAGGTCACTTTTCATGGTCCCCATAAAGAGAGTAATAGGTGGTTTACTCTTGCCAACTTTTTTAAAAAAAATAATTTATTTATTTTTAGTTTTCAACTATCACTTTCATAAGCTTTTGAGTTTTAAATTTTCTCCCCCTCTTTCTCCACTTCTCTCCCCAAGAAGGCCCAAAATCAGATATAAGCTCTACATGTATACTCCTATTAAACATATTTTCACATTAGTCATAAAGAAGAATTAGAACATATAAGAGGAACCACAAGAAAGAAGAAACAAAACAGAAGAAAAAAAGAGCAAATACTATGCTTCCATCTGCATTCATACTCCATAGTTCTTTCGCTGGATGTGGATAGAATTTTCCAGCATAAGACTTTTGAAGATGTCTTAGATCCTTGTATTACTGAGGAGAATTAAGTCTATCAAAGTTAGTCATCACATACTGAGGCTGTTACTGTGTATAGTGTTCTCCTGGTTCTTCTCACTTCACTCAGTATCAATCCATACAAGACTTTCCAGGTTTTTCTGAAGTCTGTTTGCTCATCATTTCTTATAGCACAATAGTATTCCATTACATTCATATACCACAACATGTTCAGCCATTCTGCAGTTGATGGGCATCCTCTTAATTTCCAGTTCTTTGCCACCACAGAAAAATGTGCTATAAATATTTTTGTACATGTGGATCCATTTCTGATTTTTATGGTCTCTTTGAGATATAGCCCTAGAAGTGCTATAGCTGGGTTAAAGGGTATGCACATTTTTAGAGCCCTTTAGACATAGTTCAAAATTGCTCTCCAAAATGATTGGATTACTTCACAACTCCACCAACAATGCATTAGTGTTCCTCGTTTCCCACATCTTCTCCAACATTTCTCAGTTTCCTGTTTTGTCATGTTAGCCATTTTGATAGGTGTGATGTGGTACCTATGGGTTGTTTTGATTTCTGTTCCTCTAATTAGTAGTGATAAAGAGCATTTTTTTTATATGGCTATAGATAGTTTTAATTTCTTCATCTGAAAACTGCCTGTTCATATCACTGACCATGTATCAACTGGGGATTGACTTGTATTCTTATGAATTTGACTTAGTTTTTTCTATATTTTAGAAATAAAGCCCTTATCAGAGACACTGGTTGTAAATATTCTTTCCCAGTTTTCTGCTGCCCTGCTAATCTTGGTTGCATTGGTTTTGTTTGTGCAAAAACTTTTCAACTTAATTTAATCAAAATTATCCTTTTTGTATTTCATAATGTTTTCTAACTCACGTTTGGTCATAAATTCTTCTGCTGTCCATAAATCTGACAGGTAAACTGTTCCTTGCTCTCCCAGTTTATAGTATCAGCCTCTATATCAAAATAATGTACCCATTTTGACTTTATTTTCATATATGGTGTAAGATGTTGGTCTATGCCTAGTTTCTGCCATACTTTTTTCCAGTTTTCCCAGCAGTTTTTGTCAAATAGTGAGTTCTTATCTGAGAAGCTGGAGTCTTTGGGTTTATCAAACAGTAGATTACTATATTCATTGACTACTATGTCTGCATACCTAACCTATTCCACTTATCCACCACTCTATTCCTTAGCCAGTATCAAGTACTTTTGATGATTACTACTTTATAATACAATTTAAGACATGGAATCGCTATGTCATCTTCCCCAGCATTTCTTTTCATTAGTTCCCTTGACATTCTGGACCTTTTGTTCTTCCAAATGAATCTTATTGTTATTTTTTCTAGCTGTATAAAATACTTTTTTGGTAGTTTGATTGGTATGGCACTGAATAAGTAAATTAGCTTAGGTAGAATTGTTATTTTTATTATATTAGTTTGGCCTACTCATAAGCAACTGATGGTTTTCCAATTATTTATATTGACTTTATTTGTGTGAAAAGTAATTTTGTAATTGTGTTCATATAGTTCCTGGGGGGTTTTTTGGCAGGTAGACTCCTAAATATTTTATAATGTCTACAGTAACTTTAAGTGGAATTTCTCTTTCTATCTCTTGCTGTTGGGCTTTGTTGGTAATACATAGAAACGCTGATGATATATGTAGGTTGATTTTACATCCTGCAACTTTGCTAGAATTGTTTGTTATTTCAAGTAGTTTTTAAAAGTGATTCTCTAAGTATATCATCATATCATTTGCAAAGAGTGATAGCTGTGTTTCTTCTTTGTCTATTCTTTACCTTCAATTTCTTTTTCTTCTCTTATTTCTAGTACTATATTGAACAACAGTAGTGATAGTGGACATTCTTGTTTCAAATCTGATCTTATTGGAAATGCTTCTAGCTTATCCCCATTACATATAATGCTTGCTGAAAGTTTTAGGTAGATGCTATTTATCCTTTTAAGGAAGATTCCATTTATTACTATGCTCTCTACTGTTTTTAATAGGAATGAATGTTGCTTTTTGTCAAAAGCTTCTTTTTACATCTATTGAGATTATCATATGGTTTCTTTTAGTTTTGTTGTTGGTATGATCAGTTATGTTGATAGTTTTCCAAATATTGAACCAGTGCTACATTCCTGGTATAAATCCTATCTGGTCATATTGCATTATTCTTGTGATAAGTTGCTGTAATCTTTTTCTACTAATTTATTTAAAATTTTTGCATTTATATTCATTAGAGAAGTTGGTCTATAATTTTCTTTCTCTGTTTTGACTCTTCCTCGTTTAAGTATCAGCACCACTTCCGGTATTAGGAGTATAGGGAAACAACATTTCTAGGGGTTCAGAAGAAAGATCACTTTTCATGGTCCATACAAAGGTAGTTTACTCTTGCCAACTTGAAAAAATATATTTATCTAAACAAACAGTAACTAGAATTTGGGGAAGTTATAGTAATTAGAGTATGCAACAGAATATATGAGAGTAGAAGGGCTTGGATTCAACATAAAATCTCAGCCCAAGGCAAGGATACAGTGATCTTACTGAAAAAGGGAAAAAGCCTTAACATTCTGTGCATGTGGTGGGAATGAAGGGACAATCAAAGGCCAGCTTCTTGAAATTTGAGGTCTGGGGTTCCCATTTCAAAAATGTACACGTTCTCTTTAATTAATTTCACTCAAAATTACTTTCCTTCTCTCCTCCAACATTCCTTTGAATGCAAAGTCTCTTCTCTACTTTTGTAGGTACAGCGTTGAGGGCTTAGTGGTCTCCTTGTGCTTGTGTAGCACTCATCATTGCAGGGATGGCCTTCGGGGAATTGCCAAATCTCCCTGGGGCAGGCATGGGTCTGTGCTTTCAAACAGGGGATATTTTACAAATACTTTATGATTTTGGCTTGTTATCTTCATGGCCAAGACTTGAGTGGAAAATATTGTTTCTTGCAGTGTTAGCCAGCTTGTCCAAAATTGGGATAGAGAAATATCAGCTAGTTCCTCTCTATAGTCAAGTATCACTTAGTTGGAGAGTGAAAAATACTGATGTGAATCCTATGAAATCTAAATTGTTTGAGCACATATATGTTTCAGGTGAAGTAACAACAGATATGATGGGCATGTTATATGAACTTTTATGTATTTCAGGATTCCTGATAAAATGCACTGGGGTAACACTTCCTGAATGTTGTGAGGCTTTAAATTCCACAGCCTGAGGCCGAAAGACTCCTGGAGCCATCAAATATATTGCAAGCTGGAAGAAATGAAATTAGCCATCTGGTTCAGATTACAAAGTAATCCCATCTTCTAATTCCCTGAAAGATAGAATGTCTTAATTTCTCCAACCTGCCTGGTCTCTTTGCAAACAGAATGCTTTCATTTTAGTTTCTTGATTTCATTTTAGGCCACATTTACAGCAACAACTTCACAGTGTTTGAAAAAGCTTAAATAAATTTGGGGATTTTTTTTCTTCTAGTATCAGTAAGTACAACAAAATCACTCTACATTTTGCTTACTATGCCTTTCCATAACAAATACACATGATTATATTTTAACTACTATGTCTGAAATCCTAAAACAGAGCTGTTTACGTTATCTTTCAGGATTTAGATAAAATTCCACCTGCTCTACAATATCCTTGCCTATTATTCAAGCCCTTATAGACTTCCTCTACTTCTGAATGATGACATTTCTTGTCTATCCCTGTCATTTTGACACTTAACAAAAAACTCTTCTGCACCTAGCATAATGCATTACATAGAGAGTATGTAAAGAATATTGAATGAATGAATGGGTAAATGAATGCATTTAACTAATTCATATACATCTATCTTGTCTCCATAACAGGTTTAATAATTCCTTTAGCATGGAGACCATCTGTTTTATTTCTTTTTTATCCCCAATAGTGCTCTACATGAAATAAGTATTTGGTAAATCCCTGTTGAATTGCACAGAATTGAAATTTATAGTGAGTGCCTGGTTTCAGAAGTTAAGTGAGTCACATTAGGGAAATATTATAATTAGATAAAAATATATAAAGCATTTATTAAGATATAACTATGTTCCAGGCACTGTGTAGAGTATATAGAAAGTATATACTACACCTATAAATATATATATATGTATATATATATATATATATATATATATATATATATATATATATATATAAAATAAATGGACAAAGTTTTCATGCCATTAATGTGGTGGTTAGTGAATATCTAGTAAAATAATCTGACCTCACCAATATTTAGCATAGCTTCTTCAAGATAAGTCATACTAGATAAACTTCATTTCCTTTTTGGCAGGATTGCTATACTGGTACATTAGGAGAGTGTTATAGATTTAGTTTATCTAGATTTTTAGCAAAACTTTTTGACTCAGGCTTCTGCTGTTTTGGGAGCAGAGACAGAGACAGAGAGATAAAAATATAATTAGGCAAAATCAGACCTTGTTGAGTGGCTGAATCCAAAGATACCAAAATTAGTAACTTGGAAAGAGGTTTCTAATACAAAATTTGTAGGAATCTTTCCTTTGTCCCATGTTGTTTAATATTTTTAATGAATGTTTCAGAAAAAAACATGTATGATAGATTGTCAAATTTGTACCTGGCCCAAAACTTGAAGGGATAGCTTAAATTTCAGGTGAAATATTCAGTATCTATGAAAATTAGAATGTTGGGTCAAAACTATTAAGTCAGAGTC
Source organism: Phascolarctos cinereus (assembly GCF_003287225.1). NCBI lineage: Eukaryota > Metazoa > Chordata > Mammalia > Diprotodontia > Phascolarctidae > Phascolarctos > Phascolarctos cinereus. The sequence continues at coordinate 164,538,427 of NW_027555514.1, forward strand.
CCATAAGGACACATGTAAAGCTTCTCACTTGTTTTAAAAATTCAACAGTGAAGTACAAAATGGTGAAGACATAGCTTGATATTGGTGAATATGAAGGGGAAAAAAAAGGACCTAGAGGTTTCAGTGTACACCAAGCTCAACATGTATCAAGTAATTTGACAACATAGACAAATAATCTAATGGCATTTTAAACTTCATTAAGAAAAGCACAGAATAGATAAATCTTTGATTAATTTAATTAATAAAAAGAAAGAAGAAAACTCAATTACCAGTATCAAAAATGAAAAGAGTGAATTCACTATGAAGAGGAAATTAAAACAATAATTAAGAACTATTTTTTTCAACTGTGTGCCAAAAAATTTTATAGTCTTTGTGAAATGGATGAATATTTACAAAAATACAAATTGCCCAGATTAACAGAAGAGGAAGTAAAATACTTAAAGAACCACATTTCAGAAAAAAAAGAAATTGAACAAGTCAGCAATGAATTTCCTAGGAAAAAAATTCCAGGGCTAGGTGGATTTACAAGCAAATTCTATCAATGATTTAAAGAACAATTAATTCCAATACTATATAGATTATTTGGGAAAATAAATGAAGGAATCTTAATGATTTTTTTTACAATGGAAATATGGTGCTGATTCCTAAACCAGAAAGAGCCAAAAAAGAGAAAGAAATTTATAGACCAATTTCCCTAATGAATATAGATATAAAAATTTCAAATAAAATATTAGCAAAAAGATTACAGCAACTTATCACAAGAATAATACACTATGACCAGGTAAGATTTATACCAGGAATGCAGGGCTGATCCAATATTAGGAAAACTATGAGCATAATTGATGATATGAACAACAAAACTAACAGAAACCACATTATTATCTCAATAGTTGCAGAAACAGCTTTTGACAAAATGCAACACTCAATCCTATTTAAAAACACTAGGAGGAAATGGAGTCTTCATTAAAATGGTAAGTAGCATCTACCTAAAACCTTCAGCAAGCAATATATGTAATGGTGATAAGCTAGAAGCATTTCCAGAAAGATTATGGGTGAAACAAGGATGCTTATTATCACCACTATTGTTCAATATAGTGCTAGATATGTTAGCTTTATGAATAAGAGAAGAAAAATAAATTGAAGGTATTAGAATAGGCAAAGAAACAAAGCTATCACTATTTGCAGATGATATGACAATATACTTAGAAAATCCTAGAGAATCAAGTAAAAAAAAAACTGCTTGAAATAATAAACAACTTTAGCAAAGTTGCAGGATATAAAATAAACTCAAATAAGTCATCAGCATTTCTATATATTACCAATGAAGCCAGTCAATGACAAAAATAGTCAGTGACTATTGTAGTCTCCTGTTTGATAAACCCCCAAACCCCAACTTCTGGGATAAGAACTCACTATTTGACAAAAACTGTTGGGAAAACTGAAAAAGAGTATGGTAGAAACTAGGTATAGACCAACATTTTATACCACATACCAATATAAAGACAAACTGAGTACATTATTAGATATAAAGACTGATACTATAAGCAAACTGGGAGAGCAAGGAATAGTTTATCTGCCAGATTTATAAAGAATAGAAGAATTTATGACCAAAGAGTTAGAAAACATTATGAAATGCAAAATGGATAATTTGGTTACATTAAATTGAAAAGTTTTTGCACAAAGAAAGTGAATGCAACCAAGATTAAGAGGGCAGCAGACATCTGGGAAAGAATTTTTACAACCAGTGTCTCTGATAAGGGCTTTATTTCTAAAATATAGAAAAAACTAAGTCAAATTCATAAGAATACAAGTCATTCCCCAATTGATAATGGTCAAGGGGTGTGAACAGGTAGTTTTCAGTTGATGAAATTAAAATTATCTATAGCCATATGAAAAAAAAAATGCTTGAAGTCATTACTGCTTAGGGAAATGCAAATCAAAACAACTCTGAGGTACCACATCACACCTATCAGATTTGTTAACATGACAAAACAGGAAATTGATAAATGTTGGAGAAGATGTGGGAAAATTGGAACACTAAATGCATTGTTGTTGGAGTAGTGAACTAATTGAACCATTTTGGAAAGCAGTTTTGAACTATGCCCAAAGGGTTTTAAAAATGTGCATATCCTTTGACCCAGCTATAGCATTTATAGGACTATATCCCAAAGAGAGCATAAAATTGGGAAAATGAGCTACATTTACAAAATATTTATAGCAACTCTTTCTTTGTTCAAAAAGATTTGGAAATTGAGGGCATGCCCATCAATTGGGGAATGGCTGAACAAGTTGTGTATAGGAATGTGATGATTAACTTTGATAGACTTAGCTCTTCTCAGCAATGCAAGGATCTAAAAGATCTCCAAAAACCTCATGATGGAAAATGCTATCCACATCCAGAGAAAGAACTATGGAGTTTGAATGCAGATTGAAGCATATTATTTGCTCTTTTTTCTTCTGTTTTGTTTCTTCTTTCTTGTGATTCCTTCTATTAGTTCTAATTCTTCTTTACAATATGACTAATGTGAAAATGTTTAATAGGAATGTATGTGTAGAGCTTATATCAGATTGAATACTATCTTGGGGAGGGGGGAGGAGAAAATGTAAAACTCAAAAGCTTATGGAAATGAATGATGAAAACTAAAAATAAATAAATTAATTTAAAAAAGAAATATAAGGGTGGATCAGTGGGATAGGTTAGGTATATAAGACACCATAGTCAAAGTCTATAGTAATCTACTTTTTGATAAGCCCAAGGACTCCATCTTCTGTGATAAGAAATCAGTATTTGACAAAAACTACTGGGAAAACTGGAAAATAGTATGTCAAAAACTAGATGTAGAGGAACATCTTACACTGTTTACCAAGACAAAGTCAAAATGGGTACATAATTTAGACATAAAGGGTGATACCATAAGCAAATTAAGACAGCAAGGAATAGCTTAACTGTCAGATCTGTGTATAAGGGAAGAATTTATGATCAAACATGAGATAGAGGATATTATGAAATGTGAAATGGATAATTTTGATTACATTAAATTGAAAAGTTTTTGCACAAATGAAGCCAATGTAACCAAGATTAGAATGGAAGCAGAAAGGTGGGAAACAAACTTTATAGCCAGTGTCTCTGATAAAGGCCTCATTTCTAAATAAATATAGAGAACAGAATCGAATTTATAAGAATACATGTCATTCCCCTATTGATAAATGGTCAAAGGATATAAATGGGCAGTTTTTATATGAAGGAATTTAAGAGATCTATAGTCATGAAAAAAATGCTCTAAATCACTATTGATTAAAGAAATGCAAGTCAAAATAACTCTAAGGTAGCACATCACACCTATCAGATTGACTAACATGACAAAACAGGAAAATCATAGATGTTGGAGAAGATGTAGGAAAATTACAATGCCAATTCACTGTTGGTAGAGTTGTGAACTGATCCAAGCATTCTGGAGTTGTGTATAGGAATGTTTTGGAATGCTCTTTTTCTGTAAGAAGTGATAAGCAGGTAGATTTCACAAAAACTTGGAAATATTTATATAAACTAATGCAGAGTGGAATGGGCAGAAGTAGGAGAACATTGTGCACAGCAACAGCAACATTGTGTGATGATTTACTGTGATAGACTTAGTTCTCAGCAATACAATTATCTAAGATCCAGAAGACTTGTGATGGAAAATGTTAACCACATCCAAAGAAAGAACTTTTGAATCTGAATGCAGATCTAAACATAATATTTTCCCTGTTTTTTTTTCTTTCCTGTGTTTTTCCCCCCCTATTTGTTCTGATTCTCGTTTCAGAACATGACTAATATGGAAATATGTTAAACATGATTGTACATGTATCAGATCACTTGCTGTCTTGGGGAATGGGGAAGGAAGGGAGTAAGGGGAAAAATTTGGAACTCAAATTTTTTTCAAAATTGAATGTTGAAATCTTTACATGTAATTGGGAAAATGCTATTAAGAGAAAAAAAGAAAAAATATAATTTCCCTTTTTTGTCATATTAACCAATCTAATAGGGGTAAAGTGGTACCTCAGAGATGTTTTAATTTGCATTTCTCTAATCAACAGTGATTTCGAACATTTTTTGATGTGACAAAAATGGCTTTAATTCCTTCATCTGAAAACTATGTGTTCATATCCTTTGACAACTTATCAATTGGGGAATGACTTGCATTCTTATAAAGTTGATTCAGTTCTCTATATATTTGAGAAACGAGGCCTTCATCAGAAATAGTTGTTGCAAAATTTTCCCCCAGTTTTCCATTTTTCTTCTAATATTGTTTGCATTGCTTTTATTTGTACAAAACTTTAAATTGTATATAATAAAAATAATCTATTTTACAGTCTGTAATGCTCTCTGTATCTTTCTTGGTCTTAAACTATTTTCTTATCTATGAATTTGATAGGTGAACTATTCCATGCTCTCCTAATTTGCTTATGGAGTCCTCTCTATGTGTAAATCTGGTATCCATTTTTGACCTTATCATGTTATATGTTGTGCTATACCTAGTTTCTGCCATATGGTTTTCCAATTTTCCCAGCTATTTTTTTAAATAAAATAATGAGTTTTTGTTTCAAGAGCTTGGATCTTTCGATTTTATCAAATACTATTATAATTTACTATAACATATTTTGTGTACTCAATCTATTTCACTGACCCGCCACTTTATTTCTTAGCTGGTACTGACTTCTTTTGATAAATAGTGCTTTATAATACAGTTTGGGATCTGCTATAGCTAGACCACCTTCATTCACATTTTTTTTTTCATTGATTCCTTTGATGTTTTTGACCTTTTTCCTTCCAGATGAATTTTGTAATTTTTTTCTAGCTATCATGATGGGTATGACACTGAATAAATAGATTAGCTCAATTAGAATTATTTTTTTTATTATATTAGCTCAGCCTAACCATGGGTAATTGATATGTTTTTCCAATTGTTTAGATTGGACTTTGTTTTGGTGAAAAATGTCTTCTAAGTGTGTTTACATAGTTCCTTGCCACATATTTTATATTGCTTACAGTTATTTTAAATTGAATTTATCTTTCTTTATCTTGCTGCTGGAATTTGTTGGTAATATATAGATATGATGATTTCTATGTATTTGTATCCTTCAACTTTGCTAAATTGTTAGTTATTTCTACTAGTTTTTTAGTTGATTCTCTAAATATACTATCATATCATGTGCAAAGTATGATATTTTGTTTTATCATTATCTATTATAATTCCTTCCACTTTTCTTCTCTCATTGCTATAGCTAGCATTTCCAGCACAATATTGAATAATAGTGGTGATAATGGACATCATTACTTTACCCCTGATCATATTGTGAAAGCTTCTGGCTTTTTCCTTATTACAGGTAATGCTTGCTGATGGTTTTTGATAAATATGACTCATCATTTTGAGGAATGTCCCCTTTATTCCTATGCTCTCTAGTGTTTTTAATAGGAATGAGTGTTGTATCTCATTGCTAGTATTTTATTTATTTGTTTATTTTTGCATCTGTATTCATTCAAGAAATTTGTCTATAATTTTCTTTCTCTGTTTTGCCTCTTTCTGATTTAGGTATCTATACCATATTTTGGTCATAAAAGGAATTTGGTAGGACTCCTTCTTTGCCTATTTTTCCAAATAGTTTATATAGTATTGGGATTAATTGTTCTCTAAATGTTTGGTAGAATTCACTTGTAAATCCTCTTGACCCTGGGGATTTTTTCTTAGAAAGTTTGTTCATGGCATGCTCAGTTTCCTTTATATTTTTTATTTGAGGCTTTGGATGTAGCAGTTTCAATTTTCTTTCTTTCTTTCTTTCTTCTTTCTTTCTTTCTTTCTTTCTTTCTTTCTTTCTTTCTTTCTTTCTTTGTTTTGAGTTTGTGTTTTGATCTTCCCTGTCACTGTGGTAACTTTCTATAGTAAAGTTCTTTTCATGTTGTTTGCTCATTTTTCCAGGCTATTTCTTGACTTTCAACTTTATGCTTAAGTTAACTTCTGCTCCCAGGTTGGAGCTGGCACTGTCCCAAGTTTCAGAGTTTAGTTTTTGCAGTGTTGTTTTTTTTTTTCAGAGCTAGTTCTGGGGATTTGTATGTTTTCAGTTCTTCCAAGGTGGTATGAGCTAAGGAGAAGTGTGTTTACTGTTATGCTGGCCTGTGCTCCTATCTGTGAGTGACCCCAAGCACTTTCTTCCACCTAGAACTGTGACCAGTGTCCCTGCTCTTTTGTGGCTGAAGTGGTGTTAGTGTTTCTCCTCACCCTGGGACTGCAACCCAGGTCTATTACTCTGATCTATGTCTGGTCAATGCAACAGAGTCCTATACCCAATGAGAGCAAATGGACCTCTGTAATATCTTTCTGACCAGTTTTCCTAACCATCTGTGGTCTGAGAGCTCTGAAAGCCACCAATTAAGTTACTGTCAAGGCCTGAGCTAGACTGTGCTACATTCTCCCCCTTGTATGAAACACCTTTTCTGCCAACCTTCTAAGTTATCTTAGGCTAGAAAATTGTTTTACACCATCCTTTTGTCCATTTTGCTGCTCCAGAATTTGTTTTGAAGCATAATTTTAATGTTGTTTGGAGGGCAATTTGGGAGAGCCTAGGCAATTTCCTGCCTTTTCTCTGCTACCTTGGATCCACCCCATTCAGTGATAATTTCTTGAAATACAGTGTGTGGGCTCTTTTTGTTGATGGATTTCCCATAGTTCAGTTATTTTTAAATTATCTCTCCTCAATCTGTGTTCCATATCAGTTTTTTTAAGAGAGTATTTCACTTCCATTTCTCTCCATTCTTTTGATTTTGTTTTGTTTCTTGATGTCTCATGGAATCATTAACTTCCATTTTCCCAATTATAATTTTTAAGAAATTATTTTCTTTAGTGAACTTTTGTGCCTCTTTTTTCCATTTAGTCAGTTCTCCTTTTTAAAGAGTTCTCTTCAGTGGATTTTTGTGACCCTTTTTATCATTGGGCCTACATTGTTTTTTTAAAGTCTTACTTTCTTCAGTATTTTTCTATCTTTATTTCAACAATTTGTTGATTCTTTTTTCATGATATTCTTTCATCACTCTAATTTCTTTTTCTCAATGTTTCCTCTGCTTCTCTTATTTGATTTAAAAATCCTTTATGAACTCTTCTAGGAATTCATTTTGGGGCCTGAGGCTAATTCACATTTTTCTTTGAGGCTTTGCATGTAGCTTTGATTAATTAACTAATTTGTTTTCTGTTTTGATCTTACTTGTCACAGTAGTAACTTTCTATGATTAGGTGCTTTTTTGAGTTTTACTCGTTGTCCAGCCAATTTCTTGACTGTTAACTTCATATTAAAATTTGACTCTGCTCCCAGTGTGGAGGGGGCACTGTTGCAAGCTTTAGATTTTTTTTCTTTGTGCTGCTATTTTCAGAGTGAATTTTGAGGGTCTGTAAGGTTTCAGATATTCTGTGATGCTATGATCTAAGGAAAGGTGTGTTTACTTATCTCCTGTGACTATAGGGGGGCTGTGACCCAAAACCTTCTACACTGATTAGTAGCAAAGCATCCCCTGTGATCTGTTTCTACCAGTTGTTCAAACCCCTTGCTATTTGTATGTTCAGAGCTCCAGAAACTTGCTACAGATTCAGTCACCCCCAACACCTGCTGCTGGCTTGCAATGAACTGTGATCCACTTTCACTCCAGTGAGACAGACTTTTCTTGCCAATCTTCATGGTTGTCTTGGGCTGGAAATTTGTTTCTACCTTTCCTTTTGTTGGTTCTGCCACTCTAGAATTCTTCTTGAGACATTATTTTATAGTTGTTTGGGGGAGAATTTGGGAGAGCTCAAGTCAATCCCTGACTTTCCTCCATTATCTTGGCATCCTCTAACAATGTTATCAATGCCGTTTGGAGTTTAATCTCCATGTTTTTGTGAAAAGGCAGGGGTATTGTTGTAGATTTCAGCCTCATTACAAACCCAGTTACGTGTTTTTCCCCTTTCCCTCTCCTTCAGCCTCTTAAATATTTTTCTTGTAGCACACAACACTTCCTCAGTGCCATCTGAAGTATAGCAAATTTCTGTGTTTTGGAGCTGAGATATCCACATCACTAGATAGGAAAAGGCTTCAAGGTATAATGTTATGTTCTGCTGCATGGTGGGCAATGGGCAAGAGGCTGCTGAGTTAACACACATTAGGCATATATTCATGGAATTGTTGCATTATTTGGGTTCTTGGTGTTCTAGATCACAGTGACAGGTGAAATTGCTCTCCAAAAGGTGCATAATTTATGCTTTTGAGAGATTTGAGAGGTCATGAGGATAAGAGAAAATGTCCAGTCCTCCATCTTATTGGTCACCTAATCGACCACCTTATGGGTCCCTTAACATATTTGAAGCTCAAACAAGAATTCAGCTCATTTATATTTTTCATTGAGGAGTTCATGACATAAGCAGAAGAAAGCAGTGCTTCTTTGGGGACATATTAATTTAATTTGTGTTCACCGCAACCTTCTCTTCCCCACTTGCCTTTCTCCTCAAGTTCCTGAATTAGTATGAGAAAGAAACATTGCCTGAGCAAGATCACTTCATAGTGATATTACTAATATGCAAACAAACAAAATACAAATCCAGCTTTTAATATCTGGGAAACCTCTCAGTAATATAATTTGAATGATCACTCATTTTTAACATTTTTAGTAAATGACTTCTCCACTTAATGAATTTGCCTCTAGAAAGGCAATGTGGTTTAGTAAGATGAGCTCTGAGGAATTGACTTTTGTTTAGCTCCTAGCTCTTCTAATTATTAGCTATGTGACTTTGGTCAAATAATAACTTCTCTGACCCTCTGTTTCTACACATGTATAGTGGAGATAATAATGCATAGATTGCCTGCCTTACGTTGTTATTATAAGGAAAGCACTTTATAAACCTTAAATTGTTATACAAATGTCTAGAGTCCATGCCTTCAATTTCTTATCTTTTACGCTTCCACTAAGCTGCCAAAATCAAATTCTGTGAACACAGATCTGAAAATATCATCCACATGCTCAAAATTTTTCAGTGGCTTCACATTGACTGTAATATCTTTGGTAGTCTGCCTCCCATCCTCCTTTTCAGTCTTTTATTTATTTATTTTCTTTTTTAAATTTGTAATTAATTGATTTATTTTTAGTTTTCAAAGTTCACTTCCACAAGATTTTGAGTTCTAAATTTTCTCCCCATCTTGTCCCTCCCCCCACCCCAAGACAACGTGCATTCTCAGTATGCCTTCCCATAATTTGCCCCTTCTCTTATCCCCTTCCCCTTCTATTTTCTATACCCCATTGCCTATATATCTTATTTCCCAGTTGTATGTGAAGCCAATTTTTAACATTAGTTTTTAAAACTTTAGGTTCCAAATTTTCTCCCTTCCTCCCTCCCCACCCACTCTCATCAAGAAGGCAAGCAACTCAATACAGGTTATATATGTGTAGTCATGCAAAACAGTTCCATAGTAGTCATATTGTGAAAAACTAACTATATTCCCCTTCATCCTATCTTGCCTCCTGTTTATTCTATTCTCTCTTTTGATCCTGTCCCTCCTCAGAAGTATTTGCTTCTGAATACCTCCTCTCCCAATCCGCTGTCCCCTCTATCATCCCCCCACTCTCTTGTCCTCTTACCCTATATTTTCCTGTAGAGTAAAATAGATTTCCACACCCAATTGACTGTGCATGTTATACCCTTCTTAAGCCAAATCTGATGAGAATAAGATTTACTCATTCCCTCTCATCTTCCCCCACTTACCCTCCACTACTTTTAATATCTGTTTTATTTGATATAATTTACCTCACTGTACCTCTCCCTTTCTCCTTCCCCCAGTATAATACTCTCTCACCCCTTAATTTTATTCTCCACATATCACCCCTTCATCTTCAACTCACCCTGTACCCTCTATCTATCTCTCCATCTATCTGTCTATCTATATACATACATATAATTTTTTTCCCTCCAACTACCCTAATACTGACAAAGGTCTCATGAGTTACAAATATTTTCTTTGCATGCAGGAATGTAAACAGTTCAACCTTAATAAGTCTCTTATGGTTTCTCTTTCTTGTTTGCCTCTTCATGTTTCACTTGAGTCTTGTATTTGAAAGTCAAAATTTCTATTTAGCTCTGATCTTTTCATCAAGAATGCTTGAAAGTCCTCTATTTTACTGAATGTCCCTAAAGGATTATGCTCAGTTTTTCTAGGTAGGTGATTCTTGGTTGTAATCCTATCTCCTTTGACCTCCAGAATATTATATTGCAAGCCCTCTGATCCCTTAATGTAGAAGCTGCTAAATCTTGTGTTACCCTGATTGTGCTTCCACAATACTAGAATTGTTTCTTTCTGGCTGCTTGCAGTATTTTCTCCTTGACCTGGGGACTCTGGAATTTGGCTAAAATATTCCTAGGAGTTTTCCTTTGAGGATCTCTCTCAGGAGGTGATCAGTGGATTCTTTCCATTTCTATTTTACCTTCTAGTTCTAGAATATCAGGACAGTTTTACCTTCATAATTTTGTGAAAGATGATGTCTAGGCTCCTTTTTTGATCATGGCTTTCAGATAGTCCAATAATTTTTAAATTATTTCTCCTGGACCTATTTTCCAGGTCAGGTGTTTTTCCAATGAGATATTTCACACTGTCTTCTACTTTCTCATTGTTTTCATGTTGTTTTACAATGTCTTGATTTGTCATAAAGTCACTAGCTTTCAATTGTGCCATTCTAATTTTTAAGGAAGTGTTTTCGTCATTCAGCTTTTTTCAGTTCTTCCAAGGTAGTATGGTAAGGGGCAAGGTGTCTGCTACTTTCCTGGCCTATGCTCTGGTTTATGAGTGATCACAAGCACTCTTTTCTGCCTTGCAACTGTGAGGAGGATTTTCTCTGTACCACTATTGCAAGCTTCACCATGCCAGTGTTCCTCCTCACCCCAGCACCATCACCCGAAACTCTGACCCAGGTGCAAGCACAGGCAAAGCAAGAGAATCCTGCCTCAGCACCAGCAAACAAGTCCCTGTAATCCCCATCTGATAAGCCACTTGATTTCCTCTCAGTCTATGCACTGAGAGGCCTGGAAGTAGCCTCCACCCCAGGGTTGTGCCAGGACTGGGGCTTGGACCAAGCCTCTTTCTCTCCACAGTCACAGACTTTTCCTACTGATCTTCTGAGTTTTCTTTGGCATTTGTGGGTTGAGAAGTCTTGAAACCAACACAGCTGCCCATGTTTAAGTCTGCTGAGGCCTGCTTCAGGTTTGCTGAGGCCTAGTCTTTGCCTCTGCGTGTAACCGCACTGAACTGTGCTCCTCTCCCAGCCCAGCATGATAGACCTTTCCAATTATCCATCTAGGTTATCTTAGGTTGAAAATTTGTTTCACTCTGTCTTTTTTGGGTTCTGCTGCTCTAGAAGTTTGTTAGAGCCATTTTTTATAGGTATTTGGAGGGATTTGGGAAAGAGCTCAAGCAAATTACTGCTTTTACTCTGCCATCATGGCTCTGCCCTTTTCAGTCTTTTAAATATTTCATATAATAATAGGTAACATTTATATAGTGGCTATTATATAGCTAACATATTATATAGTGCCAGGAGTTGTGCTAAGTGCCTTATGATTGTTGTCTCATTCAATCCTTACAATAATTCTGAGAAGTAGATGCTATCATTATCCCCATTTTACAGATGAGGAAACTGAGGCAGACTGGTTTAATAATTCTTCCAGGGTCACACAGCTAGTAAGTATTTGAGGCAGGATTTAAAATTAAGTCCTAGTGCCTCCAGGCTGGGTACTCTGTTCACTGCCACCTGGTTGCCTATATATTATCTATATCATTCCACTTTCTGACTTCTCCTTTAAATCCAAACTTACCTGTTAACTATTCATTGTGTACTCTTACATCTCCCACCTCCATTCATTTGTGCAGCTTTACCATGCCTCAAATGGACTTCTTCACCTCCACATTCCAGAATCCCTAGCTTCATTCAAAGCTCTGCTCAGCAATTAAATAAGACATTTCATGAATCCTACTCCCCCAACACAAACATATCCCTGCACACAAATGATTACCATTCTCTTCCTTTTGAAATATTTCAAAAAATTTTTTGATATGATTTTTTTGAGCTTGCAATTTCATTTCTGTAAGGAACTCCCAGCAAAGAAATTTTCTCTAATAATGCAGATTGATTATTGTTCTGCATCTTATGCTAGGTTCCCTAGAGATAATGAGAAGTTTGGTGACTTTAGTGACTTGTTTTCACAGATAGCATATATAAAAATCAGGACTTGAGCTAAGATTGTCTTAATTCTGAAACTGGTAATTTTCTTACTGCCTCTGGTTATCTTACAGGGACTCAAGGTATCATTTCAGACTCATTGAGGCAAGAGCTAGTCTCCCAAGACAAGATTGCTACTGGTATAGTAATGGGGAAAAGGAGGTTATATCCCCACCTTCTCCCCAACCCACTTGAAGTCCAAGAGAGAAAAATTCCTGGAAAAATACTAAAAAAAGGAAAATGACAGCAGCTTCTACTCAATCCTTTTATACGCTATGGAGGAGACACTACCTTCTGAGAAATCTTTCTTCCTATCAGCGGGAAATATTCTTGGCACTTTCCTAGGCAGTAGGGATCAATTGGGAATTCTCTTTGTTATCCCAGTAAGGGGCAAGTCACTTGTCAAGAAACTGGAGAACATGTCCAGCTTCAGGAAAGGCACTACATTCCAGCTAATCAAGGTTTCCTTCATCATTCTTACTACATACATTATATATGTTAACTTAATGATGTATCCTCATTCTTCAAGTGAAAGGAGATTTCATTTACTTGCTTGTTTTTTTTTTTCCTTTCTTTTTTTCATGTATCTGTATAGCTTAAACACAGTGACTGGAACTTAAACATTTATAAATAAATAAAACATTAATTAAATGTCTGTATTCCAGGCACTGTATTAAGCAAGCAAGATAAAAACCTTCCTTCAAGATTTTTACATTCTAACATGTGGAGACCACACATATATGACAGCTAGAGGGGTATAGAGCTTTGCATTCCATGGCTTGGTGTGCAGATGGTTAAAAGTTATGTAGAGACCTAGGTCCAGAGAAGATAAAATGAAAACTAATCTATCAAAGCCTTGTGGTGCAATGAAGAGTCCACAATTCTGGTGAAAGAGGAGGGGTTAGGATGATGTCTGGAGTGCCAGAAGTATGATATGATAATGAAATACTTGGGTTTTTTTTTGGTTGAATTGCTGAATTTAAATGGAAAAAAGTGTTATTTTACACTTTTTTTTCCAAATTCAATTAGCACAATTAGGGATTGCTGCTAATTAGCAAAGAAATATTCTTGTAATGGAAATGCTGTATGTTAGAGCACTTGAATTTTCTTAAAAGTTTGCTTTACTGTCCAGGAAGGAATCTACTGTGTAAATGGGTTAGACATTCCAGGGGTGTCTTCTGCTCTTTCTGTTAACACCAGTGATACTGAAAATCAGTACCACATGAGTGGTTTCCTCATTTTTGATAGCAGAACATTCAGAAGACTGCCCCTCCTGTTTCTGAGAACAACATTCACCTTTTCAGATCTGATGCTATAAAAGGAAAATGAAATTCTTTCATATTCTGGTTTATTTCAAGAGGTAGCATTTACATTCTCATAGTGGCAGGTCTGTAAAATCATGGTACAAATACCTTTCTTCTGGTGTATCTATTGAATACACTTTTAGTCGCAATTTTCTTTTCCTTCTTTTTTCTATAAGAACAAAGTACCCACCCCCCAAAAAAAAAATTAGAGATTTGAACTCTATATTTCTGAAAAGTTTCTTTAACTCTCATTGTTTTTTCTACTTTAATCAATTTAGAAGCTACAAAAAAAATGAAAGCTTTCATTTTTAGAGTGTTTTCTTCAAAAGCCAATTTCTGACATCAAATGGAAATTTTGTCCAGCATAATGGCTATCTTAATATATCCTATTTTTTTTTATAGAAACCTTGCTTTTTATTTCAGTAGTTTGTTCCAGTTCTGTTGTTGCTGAAATTCCATACAACATTGGGGATGATTTTTAAATCTTACTTATTAAATCTTAAAGCAAAAGTGGTGATTCTACATTTGGCATTTTACATATGTTTGGATGTGTAAATATACTTTTGAATCTATTTTGACTATTTAGAAGTTGGCTCAACAGAGCCCCTCTTTGTTTGATAATGTATCCAAGAATCACTTACCCAGCAAAACCGAGTATAATCCTGCAGGGGGAAAAATGGATGTTCAATGAAATATTGGACTTTGAAGCATTCCTGATGAAAAGATGAGAAATGAATAGAAAATCTGACTCTCAAATGCAAGACTCAAGAGAAACATAAAAAGGTAAACTGGAAAGAGAAGCCATAAGGTATTCTATAAAGTTAAATTGTTTATATTCCTATATAGAGAAATGATATTTTAACTCCCAAGAACTTTATCATTATTAGGAGAGTTAGAAGGTGTGCACGTAGATAGAGGGCATGGGTGTGACTTGAATATTATGAGATGATATCTTTAGAAAGTAAATTAAGGGATGAGAAAGAGGAATACACTGGTAGAAGAGGGAAAAGAGACTTACAATGGGGTAAATTAACTCACATAAAAGAGGCATGAAAGACCTTTTATAGTGGAAAAGATGTTGGGGAGGAGAGGGAGAGCAGATGAATCTTACCCTTAACAAAATTGGCTCAAATAGGGAACAACATATACCCTCACTTTGGTATATAAATCTACCCTACCCTGCAGAAAAGGAAGAGGGAAGAGGAGAAGAGAAAGGAGAACTGATAGAAGGGAGGGTGGATTAGGCAGGTATTAGAAGCAAAACACTTTTGATGAGGGATAGAATGAAAAGAAAGAGTAGTTTAAATGAGGGAAAATACAATGGAGGGAAATACAGTGATCATCATCATAATAAAAATTACAGCAAGTTTCTCTTAGAAAGACCTCATTTCTCAAATATGTAGAGAACTCAGTCAAATTTATAAGAATACAAATCATTCCCCAATTGATACATGGTAAAGGGATATATACATGTAGTTTTCAGATGAAGTAATCAAAGCTATCTATAGTCATATGAAATTAGAGAAATGCATATTAAGGCCACTCTGAAGTACTACCCCACACCTTTCATATTGGATAATATGACAGAAAAGGAAAATGATAAATATTGGAGGGGCTTGTGAAAATTTAAACATTAATGGACTTTTAGTGAGCTATGAACTGATTCAGTCATTTTGGAGAGCATTTTTGAACTCTGCCTAAAGGGATATAAACCATATATACCCTTTGACCCACCAATAGCACTACTAGGTCTGTATCCCAGAGAGATAAAAATAATGGAAAAGGACCTGTATGCATAAAAACAGAATAGCTCATTTTTCTGGTGGCAAAAAAATTTGAAATCAAGGGGATGCCTGTCAGTTGGGAAATAGCTAATTAATTTTGATACGTTATTGTGATGAAATACTATTGTGCTATAAGAAATGACTAGCAGGGTGCTTTCAGAAATACCTGGAAAGATTTATACAAACTGATACAAAATAAAATGAGCAGAACCTGGAGAACAGAGTACACAGTAACAATATTGTAAAATGATCAACTGCAAATAACCTAGCTATTCTTAGCAGTACAATGGGGAAAAATAATTCTGAAGAATTTATGATGGAAAATTCTATCTACCTCCAGAGAAAAAACTGATGGAGATTGAATGCTGATTGAAGCATACTATTTAAAACTTTTTTTTGTCTGTGCTTTCTTTCGGAACAAGACTAATCTGAAAGTCTTTTACATGACTGCACATCATGTATAAACTGTGTCAAACTGCTCTTCTCAATGAGGGGTAAGGGTAAAGAGTGTGACAGAGTATTTGGAACTCAAAGCTTTGAAAATATATGTTAAAATTGTATATAATTTACATATAATTAGAAAATTGAAAATATTTTAAAAATAAAAATATTATTAGAAAGAAAACCAATCTTAAGATGCTATTTGCTTTTCAAAATACCCAGATAAAAGAAATACTGTGTGAATGAATGAATACAACAACCAAGGATAACAATAGCAACTGAGTGATAGCAGAGAGACCAGTAAGAGACTTCTTTCTATATGTACGCAAGGAGACAGGGTTGAATGTGGAAGTGAGGTAGAGATGATGGTAGAGTGGTATATCAGCAGGATTATGGACTGAACCTTAGGGAACCCTACCTAGAGGTTAATCAGCATTTTTGTGGAAGTAAATTGCAGAATGTGAGGGTTCATGGAGGGAGGGAGAGCAGGAGGATAGAGGGGACTGTGTGATGTGCCCTTCTCAAGTTGAGGGCTGGTAATGAAAAGGAGGTGTTTCCTGTAGTCTCTCAGGAAGAGGAATGAGTCAAGAGACCAAAAAAGAGAAATGATTGAAAAGTGGAGAGGGCTTGTTTTGGTTGAGTGAGGGGGTGCTATTGATAATGCTCTTATGAGTGAAGAAATACATTCTGTGAAGGGTCTTGTTTGTTAGGGATTTGGTGCTTGATGAGACCATTAATCCTGCCTCAGAAGGGAGGAGAAATGTCAGAGCTTCTGGAGGTAACTGGTGCCTGGGAGAATGGGGGACATGAACCCAGGGAGATTTTGAGGCAAATAGAGAAGTGATCTGGGTGAGAGTTTAAGTCAGTGGTAGACTGAATAATCAATGAGGCACACTGAAAAAGAGAGAAGGGGAAAGGTGAGCTCTATAATGCAGTAACAGAGACTTTTTACAGGAGATATCCTGGAATGGGCATTTAAGAAGTTTGAATTCTATGAGGAATACAGAGAATAGAGAGGAACTAGATAAGTATGTATAGGTGATAGAAACTAGAGAAAGAGGATTTATATTAGATAGAAAGGGAGCATGGATAGTAAAGTGAAGAAGGAGAGACATCCTCTCTGGAAGGGGCCATAAAAATGAAGCTAAATTTGATTAATATAATAAGCATGAATGATGAAATTAAAATTAGGAGATAAATAGTAAACCAGAAAACAGAGAAGTAAATAAAAGTAAAATCTGGTTCTTTGGAAAATTAATTAAATTAATAAACTTTTACTTAGTCTAATTAAAGAGAAGAGTGTGGAAAATAATATTAATAAACTAAAAAATGAATAAGGTGAAATCACAACAAAAACAGGATAAATTCTTAAAAATTAGAACCTATTATGCATTGTTATATGCTAACAAAACAGAGAGAACATAGAAAATAGAATAATACCTTCAAAAATACAAATATCCAAACTGACAGAAGACTATGTAGAGGTTTTAAATAAGAATTTCAGAAATGGAAACAAAAGTAGCTATAAAAGCGCTACTAATGAAGAAAAATTCCAATCCTACAAGATAATTTAAGCAAACTTTTAAAGAATGATTAGTATCCACACTACACAAACTATTTTCAAAAAATAAGAAAGTATCCAATCAAAATCTGTTTATAAGACAAATATAATCCTAATATCTAAATCAGGAAAGGAAAAACAGAATGAAAACTAGTATAGACCAATATCATTAATGAATAAAGTTTCAAATATGTTGAACATAATCCTGTCAAACTGACTACTGTTAATTAATCAATAAATTATTGGTTATGATGAAGGATAAATACTAAGTATGCAAGGATGACTCAATGTTAAAAAAACAAACAAAAAACCTTATAATTAATCATTAAAAACCAAAATATCCAAACCATATGATTAGCTCAAGTTATGCAGAAAAAGCCTTGACAAAATGCAATATTCATTTATGCTAAAAAACCCTACAAAAGTGTAGAACAAATTGAACATATCTTTGCTAATTTTAAAAACTATCAGCTCTTCATAGGCAAAAACATAAATCTGGATGGCATAACGGCTCTCTTGGACTTCCACTAGTATGGTGTGAACCCATGTATGATTTTCTTTAAGGATGGCTTAGAAATAGAGAAATATTAACAAATTCACCTGATTACTTTGAGTAACATGTCATCATAACTGGCTACTGCTTTTTGTCATCTACACAACACCAAGACTTGAACAAACTTAGACTTATGTCACCTTGAGCTTTATTAATTTATTTTTTACCTTGATTTATATGGAGTGGAGTCATTATTTAAAAACAAAACAAAACAAAAAGTCATGTAGGTTGTCTAAAACAAAACACATTTGCTGCCACCTTCAAAGGAAAAAAAAAACAACCTTACAGGATATGAGTAGACTGAGATTCCAGTATAGCATGGCTATAGCCATGGCATAGCACCCTACCCCCAAATCTTTATTTTTTCTAGGCTTCCTCCTTAATCTTAATCTATACCCACAATGACAAAAAGAGTGCAGTTTACCAAATGGGGTGGCCACATGGCTGCAATTTACCTTCAGTCTTGGAGTTCACCATGTGTGGGGAAGCTATATGTCTACCATTGACAACTGTAGTTCCTGACTCCCTTAAATGTTCTTCTTATTTAAACAAATTGGCCAATGTGACTTCATTAACTCAATCATATAATATTTACCAAACAGAATGAAAAATAAGAATTATTGTAATATAACAATTCACTTAGAAGACTATGTCATACTCTCCCACCAATGCACACAATGTTCATGAGGAAAAGTAGGCACACAATTATAGAAACCTAGTAGGGACATAAAAGTGGGGGGAATTCACACATCTAAGAGAACTCGTGACATTATTAATCTGTAAGCCTTGATATTGCTTGTCTCCTTAGGGTATAGTCTTCACCACAAGTGACTTGGTAGGTACAACCGCTTCCCTTTTGGCTCTTCTTAAATGGCTTCTCAGCAGGGCTATATACAGTTTTGTTATGCGCTCTTAGCCAAAGAGATCTCCCTAAGCCTGTGATATGGACAGTTATTTATTCTGGTCTTTTGGCTCAACACTGTTGAATTTCCTTTCTCAAGCTATAGATGGGGAAGACAGACAAGCCTCTGAGGGTTTTTTTCCTTCTCTACAACAGTAGTTGGCAGTGAAAGTCTCAGTAAAAAGACTTCTCTCATCCCCAGCCAACTCAGTTAATAGCAGAGGATTCTTCATGTCATCAGATCCTTAGAATAACACTTTTGCCTCAATTATCTGAGCTCTGAGAAACACATACAAAACTGTCTTTCTCCAGTTAACACAGCTGGGGAGGCAATGTAAGTTCTAAGTTCTTCTTTCAGCAATCAGATTGACTTGGCTCCTTTTAAAAAGTGTGTATTTGGGGGGGCAGGGCAGGAATCTCAATTTTGAAGCTTCTGCACAGTTGGACTCCACTCTCTTCTGTTGTTTCCTTTGTTTATATTTGATGTTTTTTTTATCTTCTTCTAACACTTTGCCCTTATTTCCTTATGTTACTACTCTTGCTTCTTTCTTGAACTGACTCTTGCTTCAAAGCAGAGTCTCCTTGTTTGAAGTGACTCACTTTATCTCATGGTAAAAAAGAAAAAAAATCAAATTACATTTCTGTGACATATACTACTAACAGGCAACATACAATTGTCTCACAGTTACCAAAGTATTCTTGTTATTAGATTTTCCTAGCTGGTAACCTCAAAGTGCTCACAATGGTCACATATAATTTATTTACTGGAGAACAACATACTTTGGCTTTCTTTGCTTTCAGTACTTATTTCCTCCCAGTCTCCAAGAGATGCTTCCCCTCAGGTACTCTCAGAAATGTCCATTTCCTCTCAAGTTCATTTTTCTAAGGGGCAGCTTTATTAGAGGATCTCTCAGAATTGTCTGTGTTTCTGTTGCCCCCCTCCAAAAAAAACCAAACACCCTTACAAGATCAAAATGGAAGATGAGTTCAGACATGCAAGACTAAATAGGCAGTACTTTAAATAGGCAGAAAAATAGTTTCCCTGATCTTTGTTTTCTTCCCTACTAATCAACTCTTGGTTTGTCAAAGCCCTGGGTGGATTCTAATCCCTTTCTCTCCTCAGTGGTCGGGAAAGAAGAGACTTTTGGTCCTGTTCTCCTTAGGGTACTTAGTCTTCCATTCTGGAGGATAGAGCAGTAGGGAACATAATGGTTCTTCAACTTTTATTTGGGGAAAGATGTCGCAAAATAACAAAATTTTAGAGTTGAAAGGGGCTTCATTGACTTTGGTGTACAATCCATCCTTTAAAAAAAATTCTTATTAAAACACATACATTGAGTACTCATTGAATATTTGCTTGAAGAGTTCCAATATGAGAGAACCCAGTATGTTTGAGACAGTCCATTCCAATTTGGGACAGCATCAAGAGTTAGAGAGTTTATTTGTTTGTTTTCTACCTTCCTTTCATAAATAATTAAGGACCTTATATTTTAGGATTATTGGTAAAAATTCTGTTATAGAGGGCAGAGCCAAGATAGTAGAGGGAATAGAACATTTTTGCTGAGCTCTTTCAAACTAACCCTATAAACAATTTTTAAAAAATATTTTTTTTCTCAATTACATGTCAAGACAGTTTTTAGCACTCATTTTTACAATATTCTGAGTTCCAAATTTGTCTCCCTCTTTCCTTTCCCTCCCCTCTTCTGAAAATGATAGGAAACTTGATATAGGTTATACATGTATTATCCTGTAAAACATATTTGTATGTTAGAGTTATGAAAGAAGAAACAGATCAAAAGGAAACAAAAACATGAAAAATACTAAAGTAAGTGAAAAGGTATAGGCTTTGATCTTCATTCAGAGCCCATCAGTTCTTTATCTGGATGTAGATATCATTGCCATTCCTTTGTGAGTTCCTTGTACTTATCTTGGATGATTGTGTTGCTGAGAAGAGCTGAGTCATCACACAGTGTTGCTATTGCTATGTACAAAGTTCTTCTAGTTCTGCTCATTTTATTTTGCATCAGTTTATAAAAGCCTTTCTAGGTTTTTTTCTGAAATCTGCCTGTTCATTTCTTATGGCACAATAGTATCCCATTACATTCAGGTACCACAACTTGTTTAACCATTCCCCCAGTTCATAGGGATCCTCCTAATTTCCAATATTTTACCACCAGGAAAAGAGCTGCTATAAATATTTTAGCACTCCTTTTCCCTTTTGTATGATCTTTTTGGAATACAGACCTAGTAGTAGTATTGCTGGATCAGAGGGTATGCACAGTTTGGTTGGCCTTTGGTCATAATTCCAAATTGCTCTCCAAAATGGCTGGATCATTTCACAACTCCACCAACAATGCATTATTGTACCAATTTTCCCGCATCCTCTTCAACATTTATTATTTTCCTTAGCCAATTTGATAGATATGAGGTGGCACCTCAGTTACTTTAATTTGCACTTCTCTAATCAAAAGTGAGTTAGAGCATTTCTTCATATGCCTATAGATAGCTTTGATTTCTTCATTTGAAAATTGCTTGTGAAGATCCTTTGAGTATTTATCAGTTGGGGAATGGCTTGTATTCTTATAAATTTGCTTAAATTCTCTATACATTTAAGAAATAAGGACTTTATCAGAGACGCTGTAAAGATGGTTTCCCAGCTTTCTGCTTTCTTCTAATCTTGGTCACATTGGTTTTGTTTATATAAAATCTTTTTAATTTAATATAATCAAAATTATCTATTTTACATTTTATAATGCTCTCTGTCTGTTGTTTGTTCATGAATATTTCCCTTCTTCATAGATCTGACAGGTAGACTATTCTTTGCTCTTCTAATTGGCTTATGGTGTCACCCTTTGTGTCTTAATCACGTGCCCATTTTGACTCTATCTTTGTATATGGTGTGATATGTTGGTCTGTACCTACTTTGTGTCCTATTGTTTTCCAGCTTTTGTCAACTAGTGAGTTCTTATCCCAGAAGTTGGAGTCTTTGGGCTTATCAAACAGTAGATTGCTATAGCCATTGACTACTGGGTCTTGTGTACCTAACCTACTCCAGTGATCCACGGCTCTATTTCTTAGCCAATACCAGATAGTTGTGATGATTACTGCTTTTTCTCTTTTTTTAATCAATTTAACCAATAGTTTATTGAACTTATTGTTTGTTTGTTTGTTTGTTTTCACAAAAGCAGCTCCAAGATTTATTTATTAGCTTTTTTTTCAGTCTTTTTAATCTTACCTTTGATTTTCAGGATTTCCAATTTGGTACTCAATTGGGGATTTTTTATTTTGGGGTTAGGCAATTGGGGTTAAGTGACTTGCCCAGGGTCACACAGCTAGTAAGTGTCAAGTGTTTGGTCTGAGGCTGGATTTGAACTGAGGTCTTCCAACTCCAGGGCTGGTGCTCTATCAATTGGGGATTTTTCTTTTTGTTCTTTTTCTATTTTCTTAGTTGCATTCTCATATCATTGATCTGTTATTTTTCCATTTTGTTGAGATAAGAATTTAGAGAAATAAATCTTCCTCTAATTACTGCTTTGGCTGCAGCCCCTGAATTTTGATATGTTGTCTCATGGCTGTCATTTTCTTTAATAAATTATTGATTGTTTTTACAATTTTTTTCATTGACCCATTTATATGTTAGGGATTAGAGTGTTTAGTTTCTAATTAAATTTTAATTTATCTTTCCACTTCCCTTTATTGAATGCAATTTTTATTGCATTAGAATCCAAAAATAATACATTTAATATTTCTTCCTTTCTGTATCTGATTTTGAGGATTTTAAACCCTATTACATTGTCAGGTTTTTTTTGTAGGTGCCATCTGCTACTGAGAAAAATGTATATTCTTTTCTTTTCAAATTCAGTTTTCTCCAAAGGTCTATCATCTCTATCTTTTCTAATATTCTATTTACACCCTTTCTTTCTTGTTTATTCTTTGGTTGGATTTCTTGAGTTCTGAGAGAGTACAGTTGAGGTCCCCTACTAGTATTGTTTTGTCTAGTTCTTCCCATAACTCACTTAACTTCTTTTTTAAGAACATGGGTGCTGTACTTATTGGTTCCTATATATTTAGAATTGATATTGCTTCATTTCCTGTGGTACCTTTTAGCAAGATCCAGTTTCCTTCCTTATCTCAACGAGGTATTTTGCATTTTTATCTATTTTCTCATTTTTTAAATTTCTGTTTGACTGATTCTTGCTCTCTTATAGAGTTATTAGTTTCCATTTGTACAATTCTAGGTATTTTTTTAACAAATTGTTTTCTTCTGTTAGTTTTTGTACTTCCTTCTTCAAATGGCCAATTGTGATTTTTAGGGACTTGTTTTCTTCAGTGTACTTTTTTTTTCCCAATTGGCCAATAGTATTTTTTAAGGACTCTTCTACCTCTCTCATTTGACTTTTAAAATCCTTCTTGAGCTCTTCTAAGAAGGCTTTTTGGGCTTCTGACCACTTCATATTTCCTTTTTTTATTCTATTAATGTATTTTTATTTATCAACAATCACTTACATAATATGCTTTTGAGTTGAAAAATTTTCTCCCCTTCCTCCCCCCACCCTCCAGAAGATGGTGCATAATTTGATATAGGCTTTACATTTATATTTCTATTAAACATATTTTCACATTAGTGAAGTCATAGGTAAAAATTAAAACTATGCCTATGGTGCCTTATAGCAGGATGTAGTTTCCTTTATCTATTTTAATAAGATCTATTTAATTCTTTTGTTTTGTCTGAGATCAGGATTGCTACACCTGCTTTTTTGACTTCACCCAAAGCATAATATAGTCTACTCCAGCCTTTTACATTTACCTTGTGTGATTCCCTCTGTTACAAATGTTCCTTTTATTTTTTAAATTTTTTCCCTTTAATGTTTTATTTTCATTTTTAAAATTTTTATTAACGTATTTTGACTTATCAACAATCACTTCCATATGCTTTTGAGGTGAAAAGTTTTCTCCCCCTTCCTCCCCACCAACCTCCCCAATCTGATATAGGCTTTACATTTACATAGCCATTAAACATATTTTCACATTAGTGAAGTTGTAAGTAAAAATTAAAACCAATAGGAGGAACCATCAGAAAGTTGAAACAAAACTCAACAGAAGGTAAAAATAAGTGATAGCAATTCGACTTCCATAGTTCTTTCTTTGGATGTGGACAGCATTTTCCATCGAGGCCTCTGGAGATGTCTTAGATCCTTGTAATGCTGAGAAGGGTTCAGTTTAACAATATTAGTCATTGCATAACGTGGCTGTTATTGTGTACAAAGTCCTCTGGGTTCTGCTAACTTCACTCAACATCAGATCATATAAGTCTTTCCAGGTTTTTCTGAAGTCAGCCTGTTCATCATTTTTTATAGCACAATAGTATTCCATTACATTCATATACCACAACTTGCTCAGCCATTCCCCAATTGATGGGCATCCTCTCAATTTCCAATTCTTTGCCACCACAAAAAAGCTGCTATGAATATTTTTGTACATGTGGGTCCTTTTCCCATTTGTTTGATCTCTTTGGGATATAGCCCTAGAAGTGCTATTGCTGGATCAAAGGGTATGCACATTTTTGTAGCCCTTTGGGCATAGTTCCAAATTGTTCTCCAAAATGGTTGGATCATTTCACAACTCCACCAACAATGTATTAGTTTCCAATTTTCCCACATCTTCTCCAACATTTATCATTTTCCTGTTTTGTCATGTTGGCCAATCTGATAGGTGTGATGTGGTACCTCAGAGTTGTTTTGATTTGCATTTCTCTAATCAATAATGATTTAGAGCATTTTTTCATATGACTATAGATGGCTTTAATTTCTTCATCTGAGAACTGTCTGTTCATATCCTTTGACCATTTATCAATTGGGGAATGGCTTGTGTTCTTATAAATTTGTCTTAATTCTCTATATATTTTAGAAATGAGGCCTTTATCAGAGAGACTGGTTGTAAAAATTCTTTCCCAATTTTCTACCTTCCTTCTAATCTTAGTTGCATTGGCTTTGTTTGTGCAAAAACTTTTCAATTTAATGTAATCAAAATTATCCATTTTGCTTTTCATAATGTTCTCTATCTCCTGTTTGGTCATGAATTCTTCTGTTCTCCATAGATCTGATAGGTAAACTATTCCTTGTTCTCCCAGTTTACTTATGGTATCAGCCTTTATATCTAAGTCATGAACCCATTTTGACTTTATTTTGGTATATGGTGTGAGATTTGGGTCTATGCCTAGTTTCTGCCATACTCTTTTCCAGTTTTCCCAGCAGTTTTTTTCAAAGAGTGGGTTCTTATCCCAGAAGCTGGGGTCTTTGTGTTTATCAAATAATAGATTACTATAGTCATTGATTACTGTGTCTTGCAGATTTAACCTATTCCACTGATCCATCTCCCTATTTCTTAGCCAGCACCAAGCAGTTTTGATGACTGCTGCTTTATAATACAATTTAAGATCTGGAATTGCTAGGCCACCTTCCCCTGCATTTCTTTTCATTAGTTCCTTTGATATTCTGGACCTTTTGTTTTTCCAAATGAATCTTGTTATTATTTTTTCTAACTCTATAAAATAATTTTTTGGTAGTTTGATTGGTATGGCACTGAATAAGTAAATTAGCTTAGGTAGGATTGTCATTTTTATTATATTAGCTCGGCCTACCCATGAGCAACTGATGTTTTTCCAATTATTCTAGATTGATTTTATCATTTTAAAAATGTTTTGTAATTGTGTTCATAGAGTTCCTGGTTTGTTTGGAGGTAGACTCCTAAATATTTTATAATGTCTACAGTAAGTTTAAATGGGATTTCTCTTTCTTTCTCTCACTGTTGGGCTTTGTTGGTAATATATAGAAATGCTGATGATTTATGTGGGTTTATTTTATAGCCTGCAACTTTGCTAAAGTTGTTTATTATTTCAAGTAGTTTTTTACTTGATTCTCTAGGATTCTCTAAGTATATCATCATGTCTTCTGCAAAGAGTGATAGCTTTGTTTCTTCTTTGCCTATTCTAATGCCTTCAATTTCTTTTTCTTCTCTTATTGCTAAAGCTAAGTTTCCAGTACAATATTGAATAACAGTGGTGATAATGGACATCCTTGTTTCACCCCGATCTTATTGGAAATGCTTCTAGCCTGTCCCCATTACATATAATGCTTGCTGAAGGTTTTAGATTATGCTATTTATTATTTTAAGGAAGACTCCATTTATACCTATGCTTTCTAGTGTTTTTAATAGGAATGAATGGGTGTTGTATTTTATCAAAAGCTTTTTCTGCATCTATTGAGATGATCATATGGTTTCTGTTGGTTTTGTTGTTGATATGCTCAATGATGCTGATAGTTTTCCTAATATTGAACCAACCCTGCATTCCTGGTATAAATCCTACCTGGTCATAGTGTATTATTCTTGTGATAAGTTGCTGCAATCTATTTGCTAGTATTTTTGTTTAAAATTTTTGCATCTATATTCATTAGAGAAATTGGTCTATAATTTTCTTTCTCTATTTTGACTCTTCCTGGTTTAGGTATCAACACCATATTTGTATCATAAAAAGAATTTGGTAAGACTCCTTCTTCACCTATTTTCCCAAAAGTCTATATAGTATTGGAATTAATTGTTCTTTAAATGTTTGATAGAATTGCATGTAAATCCATCTGGCCCTGGAGATTTTTTCCTAGGGAGTTCATCAATGGCTTGTTCAATTTCTTTTTCTGAGATGGGGTTATTTAAGTATTTTACTTCCTCTTCGGTTAATCTGGGCAATTTATATTTTTGTAAATATGTATCCATTTCACTAAGATTGTCAAATTTGTTGGCATATAGTTGGGCAAAATAATTCCTAATTATTGTTTTAATTTCCTCTTCCTTGGTGGTAGCTTCACCCTTTTCATTCTTGATACTAGTAATTTTCTTCTTTCTTTTTTTTAATTAAATTAACCAAAGGTTTATCTATTTTATTGTTTTTTCATAAAACCAGCTCTTAGTTTTATTTATTAGTTCAATAGTTTTCTTAATTTCAATTTTATTAATTTTTCCTTTGGTTTTCAATATTTCTAATTTGGTGTTTAGTTGAGGATTTTTAATTTGTTCTTTTTCTAGTTTTTTTAGTTGTATGCCCAATTCATTAATCTCCTCTTTTTCTATTTTATTTATGTAAGCATTTAGAGATATAAAACTTCCCCTAAGAACTGCTTTCGCTGCATCCCTTAAGTTTTGGTATGTTGTCTCATTATTGTCATTCTCTTGAATGAAATTATTGATTGTTTCTATGATTTGTTGTTTGACCCAATCATTTTTTAGGATTAGATTATTTAGTTTCCAATTTTTTTTAGTCTATCTTTCCATGGCCCTTTATTACATATAATTTTTATTGCATCATGATCTGAAAAGGATGCATTTAATATTTCTGCCTTTCTGCATTGGATTATGAGGTTTTTATGCCCTAGTACATGTTCAATTTTTGTGTATGTGCCATGTACTGCGAAAAAAGTATATTCCTTTCTATCCCCATTCAGTTTTCTCCAGAGGTCTATCATACCTAACTTTTCTAATGTTTATTCACCTCCTTAACTTCTTTCTTGTTTATTTTGTGGTTAGATTTATCTAGTGCGAGAGGGGAGGTTCAGGTCCCCCACTAGTATAATTTTGCTGTCTATTTCTTCCTGTAACTCCCTGAACTTCTCCTGTAAGAATTTGGATGCTATACCATTTGGTGCATATATGTTTAGTAATGATATTACTTCATTGTCTATGGTGCCTTTTAGCAGGATGTAGTTTCCTTCCTTATCTCTTTTGATTAGATCTATTTTTGCTTTTGCTTTGTCTGAGATCAGGATTGCTACCCTGCTTTTTTTACTTCAGCTGAAGCATAATATATTCTGCTCCAGCCTTTTACCTTTACCCTGTATGTGTCACTCTTTTTCAAATGTGTTTCCTGTAAACAACATATTGTAGGATTATGGTTTTTAATCCATTCTGCAATCCATTTCCTTTTATGGGAGAGTTCATCCCATTCACATTCACAGTTATGATTACTATCTGTGTCTTTTTCTCCATCCTTTCCCCCCCATTTATGCTTTTCTTTCTCCTTTTTCCTTTCCCCCTTCACTAGTGTTTTGCTTTTGACCACAGCCTCCTTCAGTCTCCCCCCTTTTATTATCCCTTTCCCTTTTCTTCCCCTTTACTCTTACTGCTTCTTCCCTCCCTTCTTTCCCCCTCCCTTTTCTTTCCCCCTCCCTTTTCTTTCCCCTTTTCCCTCCTACTGCCTATAGGGCAAGTTAGATTTCTATACCTAACTGATTATGTTATGCCCTTCTTGAGCCAAATCTGATGAGAGTAAGGTTCAAACAATGCTTCCCCCCTTCTTTCCCTCTGCTGTAATAGGATTTTATATCTCTTCCTGTAATGTAATTTACCCTTGTCTGCCTCCTCCTTTCTCAGTACATTTTCTAAGATCAGACAAATCCATTTACTTGGATCCATTTAACCCACTTGATTAGTTTTTTTTTATCATTACATCAAAGTCAACTAATATCCACCCTCTTTATGTATACTCCTTTAACATGGTGTAATAACAATACAGTTCTCAAGGGTTGCAAGTGTCATATTCCCTTGTAGGGGTTTAAACAGCCCCCCCCCCTTATTAACATATTGTATCTTTCTGTCCCATTTACCTTTTTAAGTCCTTCTTGAGTCCTATACTTGAAGATCAAATTTTTTGTTGCGCTCTGGTCTTTTTATCA
This sequence comes from Phascolarctos cinereus, assembly GCF_003287225.1. Taxonomy (NCBI): domain Eukaryota; kingdom Metazoa; phylum Chordata; class Mammalia; order Diprotodontia; family Phascolarctidae; genus Phascolarctos; species Phascolarctos cinereus. The sequence continues at coordinate 164,566,955 of NW_027555514.1, forward strand.
AAAGTTTGGAAGTCCTATTTTTGAATATCCATCCTCCCTTGAAAAATGATGCTCATTTTTGCTGGGTAATTGATCCTTGGCTGCATTCCAAGCTCCTTTGCCTTATGGAATATCATGTTCCACCCTGTGGTCTTTTAATGTAGAAGCTGCAAGGTCCTGTGTAATCCTGACTGTGGTTCCATGATATTTAAATTGTTTCTTTCTGGCTGCTTGCAGCACCTTCTCTTTCATCTGGTAGTTTTGGAATTTTGCTATTATATTCCTTGGTGTTGTCAATTTGGGATCTCTTTCAGGTGGTGTTGGTGGATTCTTTCTATGGTTATTTTCCCTTCTGGTTCTTGGACTTCTGGCAGTTTTCCTTTGTGATTTCCTGAAAGATACTGTCCAGGCTTTTTTTTCATCATGATTTTCAGGTAGTCCAATAATTTTTAAATTGTTCTCCTGAGTCGATTTTCCAGGTCGGTTGTTTTACTGATGAGGTATTTTACTTTCATCTTTTTTTCATTTTTTTTGTTTCTGTTTGACTGATTCTTGCTCTCTCATAGAGACATTAGTTTCCATTTGTCCAATTCTAGTTTTTAACAGATTGTTTTCTTCTGTTAGTTTTTGTACTTCCTTCTTCAATTGGCCAATTGTGTTTTTTAAGGACTTTCTTTCTTCAGTGTATTTTTTTTTCCAATTGGCCAATTGTATTTTTGAAGGACTCTTCTACCTCTCTCATTTGACTATTAAAATCCTTCTTGAGCTCTTCTAAGAAGGCTTTTTGGGCTTCAGACCAGTTTATATTCCCTTTTATTGTTGCAGATGTGGGTTTGTTGACAATGTTGTCTTGATCTTCACTCTTCTCATGATATGAATCTATGCTACATTTCTGTTTACTCATGATGTTTCTTTATTCCCTGGTCTTTAAAGAGATTGAGCTCTCCTGCTGTGGAACAGAGGGTACTGACCCAAGCTTCTTGTGTTGGGAGCCTAGGTCTTGGTCACTGGCTTTGTGTGCTGGGGCCTCTTATGCTGGCAATTGGAGGCTGTAGGTTTCTGGAAGCTTACCTCATGTTGGGCTGGAATCAGCAAGGCTGGAACTTTCAGGCAATTCTAGGTTGCCCACTTTTCCTTTCCTTTAGCTTTCTTCAGCTTCTTTTAGATGGGTACTGCAGGGTGTTAATCTTCCTGGGGACCCCCGCAGTGTTGTCTCCCTCATTTCTGCTAAAGCACTGGGAGATTCCTTTGTGGTAGAGTGCCAAGACAACCTGGTGATTTTCTGAGCTAGTTTCCACTGGTTCCCCGGCCCACACTGAGGCACTTGGAGGTCTAGGTGTTGGTGTTTGCCCATTTTACCACCTGGGCTTCAGGATTTCTTCACAATTGGAGGCTGCAGGGCTCAGTCAGCTCACCTGGTGTTTGGTTGGAATCAGCAAGGCTGGGGCTTTCAGAAGCCTTTAGGTTGTGTTCTTTACCTCCTTTCAGATGAATGCCACAGGGTACTTATCTGCCTGGGGCTCCTTGTAGTTCTGCCTCTCTTATTTTTGCTGAGGTACTGGGAGACCTGTTTGCTGGGCTGCTGTCCTGCTGTTCCCTGTCTTTCTTGTAGTTCATGTGTTCCAGGGTTTTTTTTTTCTGGGGTGATATTTTCTGGGTTTTCAGAGATTGATAGGGGAGAGTGAGAGTGACTACCTTTTCACTTGGCCATCTTGGCTCCCCCAAATATGTTTCTTTTTTCTTTCCTTTTTTTTTTTGGTTAGGCAATGGGGTTAAGTGACTTGCCCAGGGTCACGCAGCTAGTAAGTGTTTTGTGTCTTAGACTGAATTTGAACTCAGGTCTTCCTGAATCCAGGGCCAGTGCTCTATCCACTGCCCCACCTAGCTTCCCCAAAAGGTTTTTTTTTCTTTCTTTTTTTTTAGGCAATTGGGGTTAAGTGACTTGCCGAGGGTCACACAACTAGTAAGCATCAAGTGTTTGGTCTGAGGCTAGATTTGAACTCAGGTCCTCCTCACTTCAGGGCTGGCATTCTATCCACTGCGCCATCTAGCTGCCCCCCAAATATGTTTCTTTTAAGCAACATATTTGTAGGATTATGGTTTTTAATCTGTTCTGCTGTTTCCATTTTATGGGAGAATTTATCCCTTTCACATTCACAGCTATGATTATTATTTGTGTCTTTCTCTACATCCTATTCTCCTCTCTTCTGTTTATGTTTGTCTTTCTTCATTTTTCTTTTTCCTTCTTCCCTAGAGTTTTGCTTTTGACCAATGCCTCCCTCAATCTGCACTCCCTTGTATCAGCCCCCTCTCTTTTCCTTCCCTTTTCCCATACTACTTCTTCCCTTCATTCTATCCCCCCTAACCTTTTCTTTCCCCTTTCCTATCCTATTACCTATATGGGAAGTAAAAATTCTATACCTAATTGAGTATGTTATTCCCTCCTTGAACCAAATCCAATGAGAGTAAAGTTCAAAGAATGCTCATCTTCCTCCCTTCTTTCCCTCTACTGTAATGTGTCCTTGTGCCTCTTCATGTCATGTAATTTACCCTTTTCTGACTCCTCCTTTCCTCTTCTCCCATTATAGTTCCTTTTCACCACTTCATTAGGTTATTTATCATCACAGCAAAGTCAACTTAATCACATCCCCTCTGTCTAAGTACATCCTTTCCAATTGCTGTAATAAAGATACAGTTCCCAATGTTCTAAGTATTATCTTCCCATTTGGGGAAGTAAACAATTTAACCTTATTGAATAACATGTTTATTTTTTCTTTCCTGTTTACTTTTTTATGCCTCTCTTGCTCCCTTGAGTCTTGTATTTGAAGATCAAATTTTCCATTGAGCTCTGGTTTTTTCATCAGGAAAGTCTGGATGTTTCCTATTTCGTTGAATGATCATCTCCTCCCCTGAAAGATTTTCTCAGTTTTGCTGGCTAGTAGATCCTTGGTTGTAATTCAAGCTCCTTTGTCTTCCATTATATCATATTCCAAGCTCTCAGATCTTTTAATATAGAAGCTGTAAGGTCTTGTGTATTCCTGACTGTGATTTCATGGTATTCAAATGGTTTCTTCCTAGCTGCTTGCAGTATTTTCTTCTTGACCTGATAATTCTGGAATTGGCTATAGTATTCCTTTGCCCATTCAATTTGGGATCTCTTTCAGGAGATGATAGGTGGATTCTTTCGATGACCATTTTACTCTCTGTTTTAGGCCCTCAGGGAAGTTTTCCTTGATGATCTCCTGAAAGATGCTTTCCAGGCTCTTCTTTTTTCATCATGGCTTTCAGGTAGACCAATAATGATTAAGTTATCTCTCCTGGGTGTGTTTTCCAGGTCAGTTGTTTTTTTCCAATGAAGTATTTTACGTTTTTTTTTTCAATTTTTTCATTCTTTTAATTTTGTTTGACCGATTCTTGATGTCTTAAAGAGTCATTAGCTTCCAATTGCCCAATACTAATTTTCAATGAGTTTTTTCTTCAGTTAGCTTTTGTACCTCCTTTTCTATTTGCCAATTCTACTTTTGAAGGACTTGTTTCCCACAGTTAATTCTTTTCCTTCCTTTTCCAAGCTATTGACTCTCTCTTCCATACTTCTCATTTATTTTCCCAATTTTTCTTTGATTTTTAAAATCAAATAAGAGAGGTAGGAGAAAAATTGGGAAAATAAATGAGAAGTATGCAAGAGAGAGTCAATAGCTTGGAAAAGGAAGGAAAAGAAGGCTTTTTGGCCTCGAGACCTGTTCATATTCCCTTTTGAGGTTTCATATGTGAGTATATTGACAATGTTATCCTCTCTTGAATATGTGTTTTGATCTTCCCTGTCATGAAGATACTTTTCTATTGTCATTGTTTTTCTATGTTGCTTCTTGCTCATGTTGTTTGCCTTTTTTCTGGCTTTTAAAGTTGATCTCTGCTTCTGGGACACAGGGGGCACTGTCCCAGCCTTCTTGTACTGGTGGCTAGGGGCCTGGTTATTGGTTTGCTAAGGTGGGGCTTGCTGGGATGCCTCCCTTCCTGCACTGGTCCCCTTCAGCCACAGCAAGAGGGACCTTTCTCATTAATTTCTCTACCCTCAGGAGCTAAAAGACTGTGTATCTAATCTTTATGTTGACTCTACTATTTCAGGACTTTTCCTGGGGCAGTATTCTCTGGGTTTTTCAAGGTCAATAAGGGATGGTGAGAGCTACTTACCTCTTATTCTACCCTCTTGGCTCCAAGAAGTCAAAATAGTTGCTTTTCAAACATTCAGTGTGTGGACTAATAGCTTCAGAAGCAATGCTGCTGCTGCTACCATAGCTGCCACCACCACTGCTGCTGATTCAGTCACTCCCAAAGCTTGTTCCTGGTTTGCTGGTGGGGCTCTATTGTACTCCCTGCAGCCCTGTGTTGAACTTTGCTTCTCTCTCACTCAGTTCTGACAGTTCCATTCTGCTGACCTTCTAAGTAGTCTCTGATGTCTGTGGAATGAGAAGACTGGAACATGCCACTGCTGCTGGTGATTCACTCCCTGAAACCTTCCCCTGGCTTTGCTCAGGACAGCTCTGCACTGTGTCCTACATGCTGGATGCTCCTCTCTCAGGCTGGAGCAACAGACCTGTCCAGTTGAAATTTCATGTTGTCTTGGCCTGGAAATCTGCCTCATTCTGTCTTTTTGTGGGTTCTGCCACTCCAGAATTTGTTCAGTCACTTTTTAAAGGTATTTGAAGAGACTTGGGGGAGAGCTTAGGGGAGACTCTCCTTTCATTCCACCATCTTGGCTCTGCCCATCTTCAAGGCTCTTTAGCAAATTTTTTTTTATCTCTTTTTCCATTTGGTCAGTTTTGCTTTTCAAGGCATTTTTCTCCTTACTGGATTTTGGCTTATCCTGTTTTTTAAGGTGTTATTTTCTTCAGGATTTATGTGTGTGTGTGTGTGTGTGTGTGTGTGTGTGTGTGTGTGTGTGTTGTGTGTGTGTGTGTGTGTGTGTGTGTGCATACTTTACCAAACTGCTAACTCTTTTTTCATGATTTTCTTGCATCATTCCCATTTCTCTTCCCAATTTTTCCTCTAGTTCTCTTATTTGATTTTTGAAGTCCTTTTTGAAGTCTTCGATGGCCTGAGACCAATTTTCATTTTCTTGGAGGCTTTGAATGTAGGAGCTTTGACTTTGTTGTCCTCTTCTGAGTTTGTTTTAATTTTCCCTGTTATCATAGTAACTTTGTGTAGTCAGAATTTTTTTCTGTAGTTCCCTCATTTTTCAAGCCTATTTCTTGATTTTTAAGGCTTTTTTTTTTGGGGGGGGCTAGGCAGTGGGGTTAAGTGACTTGCCCAGGGTCACATAGCTAGTAAGTGATATGTGTCTGAAGCCACATTTGAACTCAGGTCCTCCTCAATACAGAGCCAATGCTCTATCCACTGCACCACCTAGCTGCCTAGATTTTTAACTGTTTGCTAAAGTGCTTCTTGGGTAGAGGGTACACTATCCCAAGCTTCAGGGTTTTTCTGCATCTCTTTTTAGAACTAGTTCTAGGGACCTATAAGTTTTCAGTTCTTCCAAAGTTGTTCGATCTAAGGAGAGGAATGTGTATTATTCTCCTGCCCTGTGCTCTGTTCTATGAGCAACCGCAAGTGTTTTTTTCAGCTCTGGAACTGTGAGGAGGGTCCCTGCTCCTGAGGCCACAAGCTCTGGTGTGCTACTAGTCCTCCTTGCCCTGGGACTGCTACCTAGGACTGTGACCTAGATCTAAGTGTGAACAAAAATACAGTCTTGCCCCTAGTGCCAGCAAAGAGATCTCTGTAATTTCCCTCTGACCAATTGTTTGACCCCTTTGCAATCTGTGGGCTGAAAGCTCTGGAATTAGTCACTGCCACTGGTGAATTGGTGGTTCCCAAGGCCTGCTCCTGGTTCATTTGGGCCTGGTCTGCCCTGGAGCAGACTGCCCTGGACTGCCCTCCATTCTCACCTTAGTTTGACAAACCTTTCCTACTCACTTTCTGAATTGTCTCTTGGGATGGAAAATTGTTTCACCTTGTCCTTTTGTGGATTCTGCTGCTCCAGAATTTGTTTTAGGTCATTATTTTTAAGATGTTCAGGTCTTGGGGGGTTCAGAAAAACTCAGGAATCCCTCCCTGCCTTTTCTCTACCATCTTGACTCTGCCCTCCCAGTCTCATAAATTGAAAGGGTGAATATATAAACAATGAAGATGAAATTAAAGAAAATTGTTATGAGTTATTTTGCCCAAATGTATGCCAATAAAATAGACAATATAAACTAAATTGATTAATATTTATAAAAATATTAATTACCTGCATTAATAAAAGAAGATATGAAATACTTAAATAACCCTGTCTTAGAGAAATTGAACCAATCATAAGAGAACTCCCTAAGAAAAAATCCCCAGAGCAAGATGGATTTGAAAGTGAATTCTACCCAACATTTAAAGAGCAATTAATTCCAATATTACACAAAATGTTGGGGGAAACAGGTAAAGAAAGAATACTACCAAATTCATTTAATGACACAGATATGATTTTGATAATTAAACCAGGGAAAACAAAAATTGAAAAAGACAACTACAGACCAATTTGCCTAATTGATATTTATCCAAACATTTAAAATAAATTGCATCAATATATCAAAAAAAGCATACTATATGACCAGTCTAGATTTTTCCAGGGAAATTAAGATGGGCTCCATATTAGGAAATGTATAAGTAAAATTAGCCATATCAATAACAAAAACAACAAAATCATATACCAATACACAGAAAAAAAGTTTTTAACTAAACAGAACAAATTCCTATTAAAAATCACAAGAAAGCTTAGAAGAAATGGAGCCTTTCTTAAAAAGATCGCAAATATGTATGTAAAACCAGGAGCACAATTAGCGCATTATTCATAACAGAGATAAACTGCAAACTTTCCCAATATGATCGTAGGTGAAGCAATGATGCCTATTATCACAGTTATTCAATCTTGTACTAAAAAAGTTAGCTAGAACAATCACAAAAAATGAAATGAGCATTAAGAATAGGCAATAGGGAAATAAAACTCTCACCCTGTGCAGATAATATGATGATATCCTTAGACAATCCTAGAGAATCAACTAAAAAAACAGTTAAAACAATTAACATCTCCAGGAAAGTTCTAGGATATTAAATAAACCTACATAAATCATCATATTTTTTATATATTGTCAAAAAACCCAGCAGGATGACGTAGAAATATATATTCTATTAAAAATAACTGCAGATAGTTTAAGTACTTGGGAATCTACCTGCCAAGATACACAGTAGAACTCTTTGAACACAATTACAAAACACTTGTCGCACAAATAAAGACAGATCTGAACAATTGGAGAAATGTTTATTTGTCATGCATAGACTAAACCAATTTAATAAAAATGACAGTTCTACCTAAATTAATGTACTTGTTCATTGCCATACTAATCAAACTACCAAAATTACTTTATAGAGCTAGGTAATAATAATAGAATTCATGTGGGAGAACAAAAGGTTAAGAATATCAAGGGAATCAATAAAAAAAAATTTGGAAGGCAGCCTTGCAGTTCCAATTTTCAAACTATTTTACCAAATGGTAATCATCAAAACAATATGGTACTGAATAAAAAATAAATTAGCAGATTAGTGGAACAGATTAGGTACACAATAGAGAGTAGAAACTGAAGATAGCAATCTAGTTTTTGATAAACTCAAATCTTTTGAGAGTAATAACTCATTATTTGACAAAAATTATTGGGAAGCTGGAAAACAGTTTGGCAGTACCTAGACATTGATGAACATCTCCACAACATACAAAGATAGGGTCAAAATGTGTACATGATTTAGGCACAAAGTTTGCCATCATCAACAAATTAGGGGAGCGTGGAAAAAGTCTGTCAGATCTATGGATAAGAGAAGAGTTTATGACTAAACAAGATAGAACCACTGGAGGTAAAATGTATAATTTTAATTACATGAAAATTAAAAGTTTTGGGGCAAACAAAAACAATACAGTCAAAATTAGCAGGAAAGCATGAAATTGAGGGAAATTTTTATAGCAAGTTTCTCTGATAAATGTCTTATTTCTCAGATGTTTATAAGACTAAGCTAAGCAAACTTATAATAAGAACAAACGAACCCCAATTGATAAATGGTCACAGGACATGAACAGGCAGTTTTTAGAAGTCTTTGATAGCTATGTTAAAGATGTTCTAAATCACTAATGATTAGAGGTTTGCAAATTAAATCATCTCTCTGCTATTGCCTCATCCCTATCAGACTGTCTAATATAGAAAAGGAAAATGGCAACTGCTAGAGGGGATATGGAAAAATACATACACTCATGCAGTGGTGATGGAGTTGTGAACTGGTCCAACCATTCTTGAGAACAATTTGAACTATGCCTAATGGAGTAAAAAACAAAACAAAACATAACTGTGAATATCCTTTGACCTAGCAATTTCACATGGATTTAAATGTGATCACATGAGATAATTTTTGACTACTACTAAGTCTCTATCCCAAAGAGTTTTTTTTTTAAAAGGAAAAGGATCCAATAATTAAAATATATATATATATATATATATATATATATATATGTAACTTTTTGTGGTGTCATAGAATTGGAAACCAAGGGGATGCCCATCAACTGGGGAATTGCTAATCAAAGTGTAGTATATCATGGTAATGGAATACTACTGAACTGCAAGAAATGATGAAGTGGGTGGTTTAAAAAAACTTACAAAGATTCTGCTGTAAAGTGAAGTGGGCAGAATTGGGAGAACATTGTGTACATAACAGCAATATTGTAATGACAATTTATTTTGAAAGACTTAACTTTGACCAATACAATGATCTGAGACCATCCTAAAGGGCTCATGCTAAAAAATGCTGTCTACCTTTAGAGAAAGAACTGATGAACTCTGAGTGCAGATTGAAGCATATTTTCTTTCACTTTTTCTTGCTTTTTTTTTTCTTTTGTAACATTGCTTATTTGGAAAAAAAAATTAGCATGACTTCATTTGTATAATGGGTATTGTATTTATTCTCTTGTCAATTGAGGGGGGACAAAGGAGAGAGAATTCAGAAGCTAAAATAATTTTAAAAGAAATTAAAATTAAAAGTTAAAAAAGATTCTATTACACTTACATAGGAACAATTGCTTTAGAGCTACATGTTTGTATTTTCTCTGGTGTTTATAAGTTTAGACAGTAATCACTGAGCTAAGAATTGCACCTGTAGTCCATGGGCCAGATATGCCAATATCCCTATTAAATGTTTCTCTTTTTCCATCTCTCTCTCTCTCTCTCTCTCTCTCTCTCTGTGTCTCTCATCTCCTCTACTCCACTGATAACTCCTGTTTGTGTGACCTCTAGCCCTGTGAAATGGGACAAGTCACTTAGCTTCTGTGGCCTGAGTTGCTTCAATGTAAAATAACATCACCTACCTCACTAGGTTATTGTAAAGATCATAGGAGATGATCTTCACAATTTTTTAACATTTAGCATAATCTGTAGCATCTTATAGACCCTATGTAAATACTTATTCTCTCTGTCTCTCCGTGTGTCTCTTTGTTTCTGTCTCTCTGTTTCTCTGTCTTTCTCTCTGTCTCTGTCTCCCTCCCCTCTTTCTGTCTCCTCTCTCTACCTTCTGTAGCCAAACAGAATGTATGCACTTCCTTTTTCAAACGACAGTCCTTAAAATAATGTAAAAATCTGTCATTTCCTCTTCCTCTCCTACCTTCTCTTTAAACAAAATATGACATAGTTTTAAGGCCATTTATGAACTTGGTTACCCTTCTTTGGATGTGCTCTAGTTCATCAAGAAAAACCCAAGGCTTATATTTCCTAACCACTCTTCTCTGACTGTTCAGATGTAGTGGAACTCAGTCTTTATTTTGGAAAAAAACACATATGACTGGATAAATGATGAAAAGAGAGTGAAATGAAGTCATTTAGTCTTCCATTTTACAGATAAAGAAAACGAGTTTCAAAACAATTATGACTTTCCCAACATTACCCAGTTTGCTAGTGACCCAAAAGGAGGCACTCTTCTGACTCCTGTTTCACTGAACTTTCCACTCTGCCACAATGCCTCTTTAAAGGTGCCTCAAATACTGATGATAAGCTTCCTTTTATTGCTGGAGGAACTGAGTCTCCAATAAGGAGAAATACCTTGCCTATGATAATCAATGATAGGCATAAGAAACTATGTTTTCTTGCTTGCCAGAATAACTTATCTGTAGTTGAGTCTACATCACTGCCTCAGATTTAGCTTTAAATCACATTAAGAGATCTCTTTCTCATATGGAATTATCAATGTTGGTAATAAATCACACAAATGGTAAGTTACGTAAAAACAAGAAATATGGAAAATTCATTATTTTTAAGAGAAATATTTTATGAAATATGAAAATGTATTTAAAAAATCATTCAGATCAGTGGAACAAGACATAAATCATAGGAAACCTCAAGATATAATTACACACTGATAGTGAAATCTACCATGAAGGGAGAAGAGAATTTTTTTTCCCCACAGAATGAAAATGACAAGCTGAAATCATGAAGTACACTGTGCACGATTGAGTGTGAGGCTCTGTCAGCCTGTGAATCATTAGCATCCTCAGTCTCATGGACAAGACATTATCAGCTCTATGATTCTGAACAAAACAATTGTCAGCTGCCAACCTTCCTTAACAAGGCAATTAAACATTTTATGTTGTGTGAAGAAAAAAAAAAGAAGGAAGGTCAAAACACCCAGAAGAGGAAAAGATTGGACAGTAACTTTCCAATAGGAACTTCAAGGTACAAGAAATAACTCTGAAGCTCAGTCTGAGTTGTCTTCACAAGCATATGTCAATTTATTATGTGCATGCTAACTAAAATATGTGTACAAGAGAAAGAGAATGGCGTAGTGAGTAGAGTGGTTGATCTTCAGTTTTCAAGACAGGTTCAAATCCTGTCTGTAGCACATATTTACTGTGTCCCTGGGCAAGACTTTAAACTTCTCAGTGCGCTACAGAAGTTTTCTGAGACTATAATTTTTAGAGCATGGAAAAGGATTGAAAAATGGAGCCATAAGCCCATGCCATAAATGAATATAAGTTGTGAATTTATAGCAGAAAAGCAAGAATTGTTCATCATTAAACAATCAATTAGTCATATTAGTCATATTGAAAACATAAAAAAAACCTTACCACATGATTACATCAAGAGATTCATAAAGATATAACTCTTAATTGTGCTCTTTAAAAAAAGCCCTAAATGTGCATAGGCATAGGAAAATTTATTTTAATATGTTAAATAATATATTTAAAATCAAAAGCTAATATTAAATACAATAATCAAATACTAGAAGTTTTCCCAATAAATATATGAGTAAAGCAAGGATGTTCTTTCACTCTTTTATTTGCTATAAAGCTATCAATAGCAATAAAACCAGAGGAAGATATCAAATACATAAAGGTCAGTGAAAAGGAGGGAAAAAAAATATTTGTTCGTGATATGATGATTGCTTAGAAAATCAGCAAGAAGCTAATTGAGACAATTGAGGTTAGCTTGAAGGCTATAAAATAAATTCACAAAAAAGTTAATAACGTTTATATAATTATAGTAAATAAGAAAATTTTATAGTAAATAAGAAAATCCAGTAAAAGATAGGAAAATCCCATTTAAAATAATTGTAAAACATATTAAATAACTTGGACTCTGTCAAAGCAATTCAATACCTAGATACCTTTTTTAAAAAAGCCTCAAAGAAATAATGATCCACCTACACTAATTCAATGAATGTTCATTACTTAAGGCTTTGTTATGCTAATATAATACAAATGACAGTACTAGTGAAAGTAATTTACAATTTTAGTTTTAAAGCAATCAAACTATAAAAGAGATCCATTATAGAGATATAAAAATGAATAAGGAAGTACAAAATACCAAAAAATACTAGTGAAAATGATGAAAATTAAAAATGAGAATGAAGGACAAATAACAAATCCAGACTTCAAGCTATTTCATAAACTAGTAATGATCAAAACTATTTTTGTGGAGAGACACAGTAGATAGAGTGTTTACTTTCAGTTAGGAAGACCTGAGTTCAAATTCTGCATCAGCCACTTATTATCTGTTTGATTCCAGACATGTCCCTTAATTAGTCCTTCCTTGGTTTCTTCAACTGAAAAATGGGGATAATAATTATACTTAATTCCAAGATTAGTTTTGAGGATAAATTGAGATAAAATAGATCAACACTTTGCAAATACTAAAGTACAAAACAAATGCTAGCTATTATTATTAAGAAATAAGAAAGAAATCAGTGACGCGTTTTAGATGAAGGAGAAGTAGAATCAAACTCAATAACACTTTATTTGATAAAGGCAAAATGAAAAATTAGCTAGGAAAGAACTTCCTATTTGACAAGAATTGCTAGTAAAACTGAAAATCAAGCTGGAATAAATTTATTTTTTGTTAAATATATTATTCCATAAACTATAATATCTTTAAAATGGACATAATTATATAGAAAACTAAATCATAAAAAAGAGAAAAATGATAATATATCTTCCACAGCTATGGATTTCAGGCAAATCCTTAAGGAAACCAATGGTAGAAGCTATTACAGAGGATTAAAAGAGATAATTTCTATTCCCTGAAATTGAAACGCAAGACAAAAAGAAGCTGTTGATTAGAAAAATAATCTTTTTATCACATTATCTCTGATAAAAGTCTGATATCTAAAATATATAGACAACTAACAGAAATATACAAACACAAATGCCATTCCTAAATAAAGGATATAAATAAATTATTCTCAAAAAAAATTCCTAATCATATAAAAGAAAGCTTTAAATCACTAAAATAAGAATAATGAAATCAAACAACTCTCAGCTATCACCTCATTATCTATCAAATTTTCAAAGACAAAATACCTGAATAGTTATTGTTAAGAAGAACATGGAAAGATTAGCACTCTAATAGATTTTCAGTGGAATTTTGAATTGGTCCATCCATTCTGGAAAGCAATTTGGAATTATTTAAAGAGTGAATACAATGTTCATAACCTTTAACCCAGGCATTTGGCTTCTAGGTAGATATTCCATGGAGGACAATGACAAAGAAACAAACAAATAAGTAAAATATATTAAACAAGAGTATTTCTAGCATTATTTTTTGTGGTAGTAAAAATCTGGAAACAAAGTAGATATCCATTGATTAGGGAATAGATAAATTGTGGGTCAGGAATGTAATAAAATAGTACTGTGTTGTAAGAAATGATGAGTGTAATGAATACAGAGAAGCGTGGAAAGATTTATATGCATTGAAGAAACATGAAAAAAATAGAACCAGGAAAGCAATATGCAAAATTATTCAAACAATATAATTGGGATGAACAAAATAATTAAAATTGAATACTGTACAATTTTACTATCCAATCTAGGCCCTAAAGAAGAGATGCGAGAATACTTTTTTCCTGTGCTTTTTTCAGAAGTGGAATATAGCATATATCAGCAGACTTTCCCAATATGTTGGTTAGTTTTGTTTAACTTCCTTCCCTCCTTCTGCTTTTTGCTTTGTTTTGTTTTTGTTAATATGGCTCTGTGGAAGAAGGTAGGGGAAAATGTGCAGTGGTAAGTGTAGGTGATGTAAAAACAAATATTCCTAGCAATCTATCTAGCTATCTATAGTAATAAATCTTTAAGGTCATATTCTTAGAAGGCAAAGTTACATTTTTAGGGACACAAATTAACAAACATTCTGAACATAGAAACAAAGCTGCCACAAATATTTTAATAACATCCCTCAAAATGTGAATAGTGTTTTCAGTGATAAGTATTTGGTGTTACCTTCCATTAGTAGAGTTGCCTATGTTGGAAGATCTGTTCCCAAGCCAAAGGCTTCTCTATTTAGTATTAATGGTTTGTGATTTTTCTCCTCCTCCCCCCTAGTGCTTCACTAGGAAATGAAAATTATGCTTATTGAAACTATCAAAGCACTGATTATCAATTGAAATTAGTCGGTTATTACAGTTTAGCCATAATGCGACACATGGGAATCCAAGTTTTCCAAGTGGTTGTAGCTGGGGGAAATAATGACAAGAATACTTCACAGCATTTCTTCTTCTCCCTCCCTCCAATTCAGGGGGTCCCATTTCTTATTTTAAAAGTTCCTTATATATCTTTTGTCAGTTCATGAATTTTTCCAGTTTAAATCTTAAATGAATTTTTGATAATTGGAAAACATCTTTAATACCTTTGATGCATTTAATGTTTCAGAAACAATAAAGAGAAATATGCAGATTCTCAATGAGTTTGAAATTATTTACATTCTTATATTGTTGATGATAAGCTCTTGGCTTTAATAAAATCCCTGAGAAGACTTCATTTTGGAATATTTGAGTCCTAACAGCATTAGTTGTTGACTGAGTGGTTAAAATGCATTATGTAAATTGATTTTATGCAATAATGATATAGTTCTTTTTTCTTTTTTATTAATTTGTTTGGATTTATCAACAATCACTTCCATAAGCTTTTGAGTTCTAAAATTTTTCCACTTCCCTCTCTCCCCCCTCCAAGACAGCATACAATCTGATAGAGACTATACATATACATTCCTATTAAACATATTTCCACATAAGTGGTGTTGTAAGAAAGAATTAAAACCAATAGGAGGAACCACCAGAAAGAGGAAACAGTAATGATATGTTTCTGAGAGGATTATGTACACACTAAACTTAAGAAACCAGTTAAGATCATTAATAGGAAGGAGTTCGGTCATGGTGGTCAAATACTACATTTTTACTTGAGGTCAAATCAAATTGGACTGAAATTGCAATTAAGATTTTTTTAAAGCCAAAAATTAAAGTAAGCAGTTTCTTAGAAAAAAGCTGTTTTGAAGGGGAAAAATATTCTGAGATATTAAATTTTGATATAGTTGAAAGAATATTGGACCTAGTGTTCAGAGACCCAGAATTCAGTCACACATATAACATTTGTGAGCTGTGTGGCATTCCAGAATTCACTTTGCATCTCTGGACTAAGGGAGTTTACTAGGTAATGGCTAAGGTTGCTTCAAATTCTAAAATGGTGACAGTCTAAGGATATATGTGGTCTATTTAAAAAAAAAAATTAAATTCATGTAGCCTCCACATGCCACCCCATTCTTGTAGATAATAACTTATAACATTAAACATTCAAATTATAAAATTCCAATTTGATTCTTTTAGGAATTTGGCCAAATAGTCAATGAAACAAGATGTGCTTGTCTACCTCAGTTTTATTGTACTAAGATTCTTTATGCTTTGCTATTGAGGAAAGTTGTTTAAATTTGTAGGATTTCATTTTTTAAAGAAGTAAAAGCACACTGACATGAACAATTTCCCTTTTTCAATAATCTTTAGAAGGTCAGATTATATGAAGCAACCCCACGGTGTTTATATTCCTTCATACTAGAAATAAATAACACATTTTAGCTCTCATCCAAGGACTATTAGGATTGTGTTGTTGTCCAAAGAGGCAAAAGATTTTTTGAGATAACTTGACACACTAGAATATTCCCTTCAATGATAACGTGTTAGTGGCTGAAAAGGTGAGACTGTTTACCTAATTAGTGGGAGAAAGAGGAGTGTTAGATAGAAGCTCCAAAAGTGTTGAAAGCCTGAGAAAACACATCAGTTTCAGAGAAAATCAAAGCCTGAAAAAGCTGTGTATAAAGGAGCTGTAAAGAAAATGGAAAAACACTAGAACCAGAGGAAAATAGAAAAGAAAGTGAGAAAAAAAAATCCAAGATGCTACAGAGAATCTGACCCCAATTTCCTCTCAAATTACTGAATTGTATCATTCCTGTAGCTCTGGATGACATACTTATTAGGGTGCTAAGGGAATTAGCTGACGAACTTAGTGAAACACTGGCAATTATTTTTGAAAAGTCTCCTAAAATTGGGGAGGTGCCATGTAGGAAGACTAGAAAAAAGAATTCATTGTGATTCTGGTATAGGGGGGTGGGTGGAGGAAAAGTAAAAGGAATAATCTGCAAGTTAATTATTACAATTTTATATACCAGTAGAGAGGAACAAACACCGTACAAACACCTGTGCTCATGTGCAAAATTAACAGAACTTCAAGCAATAAGTGTGTTCCCATTCAGTGCTGAAAGTGTGTGGTGTGTGTGTGTGTGTGTGTGTGTGTGTGTGTGTGTGTGTGTGTGTGATTGTGTGCTAGTGGTTTGTGGAGGAGTGTTCCTATTTCCCTAATGAATCTATAAGAAAAAAAAACATACTCTGGAAACATAATTGAGCTTTCAGGAAGTCATTTAAGACTATAATGACAACATACATGCTTGCATATATATATATATATATATATATATATATATATATATACACATGTATATATATATGTGTGTGTATCTATCTATCTATCTATATATATGTTAATAAATGATCCTTATAAAATTAACTCATCTTGGTTTAAATATGAAAATTGTCTTCTAGGCTGAAAGGCAAGGGATTCCAAGCAAAGAATGATGGTGAATGGCACTATTTCAAGTAGGAAGGGTATGTCCAGTGAGGACTGCAAAGCTGGTGTGAAGTCTGGTCAAAAGTGACATCTCTATGCATGTTCCCCAAATGAGCATAAACAGCATATTAATGACCTTTGTAAGTGATATGTGAAGAAATTGTGTTACAGGGAGAAATCAGCATTGAGTCATCACAATAACAATATGTTTTAAGCTGAAAAAAAAAGGAAACATGGGGATGGTATCCAATCTGGAAACAAAGAAATGACATATCAGGGGAAAATATTCTGAAAATATATCAAGAGGGAGAAAAATCTAAAAGGTTCTATAACCAGATTCTTGTTTTTCCCTTTTGTTTAAAGCTAAAAACATTCTTAGATTTCAAAGTTAGCTTCCTAGTAGTCTGGCTTCAATGGACAATCAATCAACCTTTTATTAAGTACCTAGTGTGTGCCAAGAACCATGCTACTTCTAGGTTACCTTACTCTCAACTTGTTAGTGTTGTCTTCATCCATTTTATTATCTACATACCAAATTTATTTTTTAATTTTTATTTGTTTACTTTTTTTATTAGGCAATTCGGATTAAATGACTTGCCCAGAGTCACACAGCTAGTAAGTGTCAAATGTTTGGTCTGAGGTCGGATTTGAATTCAGGTCCTCCTGACTTCAGGGCCATTGCTTTATCCACTGTGCTACCTAGCTGCCCCTCCACACCAAATTAAAAAAAATATGTTAATTACACTGGATATAGGTAGGTAGGTGATCCTTCCTTCCTCCCTCTTCCTTTACCCTCTCTCCCTTCCCCTCCTCACCTCTCTCTCTCTCTGTCTCCCTGTCTTTTCCTGTCTCTGTTTGACTTTTTTAAGCACAGGGCAGTTGCTGAGGGTAAAAAGATAAAAAATGACAAAGTACTTGTTCTCCACTCAAGGTCGGGAAGATAATAATATCTGCTCAAACATATAAATACAAAATATGTACTACAGTGATACAAAGTAATAGGCAGGAGGAGTGATGAAGATAAGAGAAATGAATATGCTTCCAGTTGAAAGTAGATTTTGAGCTGAACTTTGACAAAAAAAAGAAAGAATTTTATTAGGAAAAAGTGAAGAGGGAATTCATTCCAGACATAGAGAAATGTTTTTGCCAAGGAAGGGAAGTGGGAGATGGACTATCATGTATGGGGAGTAAAAAATTGGCCTGTTTGGCTGGAACATGGATCGTGTGAAAGAGAAAATATGCAGCAAGCATGGAAAAGAAGGTTAGAGCCAAATTGTTAAAGGCTTTATATCAAACAGAGGAGTTTGTCTTTTATCCCACAGGGAAGAGAAAGTCATTGAAGGCTCCTGAACAGAGGAGTGTCATGGTCAGACCAGTCTTTTAGAAATAGCAATTTCCTTGCTTTATGAAGAATGGATAGGAAAGTTGACAAATTAGAGGAAAGGAGACAAATAAGGTTATTGCAGTGGTGCAGGTAGGAAATGATGTGGTCCTGAGGTAGGATGATGAATTTGAGAGTGGATAGAAGGATCTAGATGATGATAAGACAGCTTGTGGTGGAAGAATCAGCAAGGAGTAACAACTAATTTGATATAGAAATGAAGGCTTACGATGTCTTCAGAAGAAACAGGAAAGTTAGGAAGAGAGGAAAAGTTGGGAGAAAAGATAATGCGTTCTCTTTTGAACATATTGAATTGTAGATGTCCAGAGGACATTGGGATGGAGATATCTAATAGGCAGGTAGTGATGCAGAACCAGACTTTGAGAAACTGAGGCTGGATCCATAGATTTAAGAGACCTCTGCATAAATATTTTACCTGAGTCCATGGAAGGAAGTCCATTATCAAGAAATAATAGAGAAAGAAGAGAAGATCCAGTATAGAACCTTGGGTTACACTCATGAATAGGAGCTGGGATATTCATGATTTTCCAACAAAAGAAACTAAAGAGTGGCCATAGAGGAAGGACAACCAGAGAAGAGCAGTGTCATGAAAATTCAAGTAAGACAATATCTAGTGGAATTTGGTAGTCAGAACTATTTAAGAGGAACTTTTAAACTGATAGATTCAATGTTTTCACTGTAATACATATTTTAAAAATATTTCCTGGTGGTACTGTGTTGTGTAGTGTCATAAGTGTCTTCATGAGGTAGGGCAAGAATTAGAAAATATGCTTAGGGGAAGGAAGCTAATCAAGGAAGAGTAAAAGGATTGACGTGTAGCAATGAGGATACACTTGATACTATGTATCATGGTTGTATAGTGGGCCCAATCAGCATAATTGTGTGGTTTCCTGCAAGGGCCTTCAGCAGCATGAGCAGAAGATTGGAACAGGTAGATAGTGGCAGTAATCCAGGTTTAGGATTTGGAAGAGGGTTGAGCAATAATAAGGTAAAGGGGAAAGGAATATAAAATTGAGGATCAAGATTTTGTAGGGTGGAATTTAAGGTCAGAATAAAGTTTTATGAGAGAGCTCATCTCATTCACTTTCACAGTTATGATTATTATCTGTTTCTTTCTCTCCATCCTATTTCCCCATTTATGATTTTCTTTCTCCTTTCTTCCTTTCCCTCCTCACTAGCGTTTTGCTTTTCACCACCGCCTCCCTCAATACTGCCTCCCTTTATTAGCCCCCTCCCTTTTCTCCCCCTTTACCTTCACTACGTCTTCCCTACCTTTTATCTCCCCTACCTTTCCTTTCCTCTTTTCCCTCTCATTGCCTATAAGTCAAGTTAGATTTCTATACCTAACTGATTATGTTTTTCCCTTCTGGAGCCTAATCTGATGAAGGTAAGGTTCAAACAATACTCATTTCCCTCCCTTTTTTCCCCGATCAAAATCTCACATCATATACCAAAATAAAGTCAGAATGGGTTCATGATTTAGAGATAAAGGCTGATACTGTAAGCAAACTGGGAGAGCAAGGAAAAGTTTACCTGTCAAATTTATGGAGAACAGAATAATTTATGAGTAAACAAGAAATAGAGAACATTACCAAATGCAAAATGGATAATTTTCATTACATTAAGTTGAAAAGTTTTTGCACAAACAGAGCCAATGCAAACAAGATTAGAAGGCAAGTAGAAAATAGGAAAGAATTTTTACAACCAGTGTCTCTGACAAGGGCCTCATTTCTGAAATATATAGAGAATTAAGTCAAATTTATAAGAATACAAATCATTCCCCAATTGATAAATGGTCAAAGGATATGAACAGGTAGTTCTCAGATGAAGAAATTAAAGCCATCTACAGTCATATAAAAAATGCTCTAAATCAGTATTGATAGGAGAAATGCAAATCAAAACAGCTCTGAGGTACCATATCACACCTGTCTGATTGGCCAACATGACAAAACAGGAAACTAATAAATGTTGGAGAAGATGTGGGAAAATCAGAACACTAATGCATTGTTGGTGGAGTTGTGAAATGATCCAAAAATTTTGGAGAGCAATTTGGAATTATGCCCAAAGGGCTATAAAAATGTGCATACCCTTTGACCCAGCAATATCATTTCTAGAACTATATCTCAAAGAGATCATACAAATAGAAAAGGACCCACTTGTACAAAAATATTTATAACAGATCTTTTTGTGGTGGCAAAGAATTGGAAATTGAGAGGATGCTCATCAATTGGGAAATGGCTGATCAAGTTGTGCTATATGAATGTAATGGAATACTATTATGCTATAAGAAATGATTAACAGGCTGACTTCTGAAAAACCTGGAAAGACTTGTATGGTCTGATGCTGAGTGAAGTGAGCAGAACCAGAAGAACATTGTACACAGTGACAGCCATGTTGTGCAATGACTAATATTGATAGACTTAGTCCTTCTCAGAAATTCAAGGATCTAAGGATTTCCAAAGGCCTCATGATGGAAAATACTATCCACATATGAAGAAAGAACTATGGAGTTTGAATGCACATTGAAGCATACTATTTGCTATTTTTTTCCTTCTGTTGTGTTTTGTTTACTGTTTCTGGTGGTTCCTCCTACTGGTTCTAATTCTTACAACATCACTAATGTGAAATAGCCTATAACAGAATGTGTGCCATCTTGGGGAAGGAGGTAGAGAGGGAGGGGAAGAAAAATTAAAACTCAAAAGCTTATGGAAGTGATTGTTGATAAATCAAAACAAATTAATGAATTTAAAAAAAAGAAAATATGTTCATACAATACTTGTCAACTTTCACTTCTTCAGGGTTTAAGAGAAGTGCTCTTTTCTTTGTTTTCATCTCTATCTTTTTCTTGTAATATTTGGAAAGTAGATAAATGGTTAACATTATGGTATCTGCTTTAGAAATAGAGTAACCCAGGTAAGGAGAAACAAAAAAGTAGCTATAGTTGTACATGATTTAGTAAGAAAATCCAGTAGTCTGGGTCCCATTCAACATTTTGGTCATGGAAACATTGGCTGAGTCTCATGTACGGTTCAATAGCACTGACAGGGTGTTTAAAAAGGGAGATCTTAGATTTCATAGGGGCTTTATTAGGTTGAAATATCTAGCTTAATAACTTAAGTGCTGAAACGACTTTGAGGTCTCTTCCACATTGAAGTGATTTAATTTACACTTTTCCTGTTGCCTTTTATTTTAATGTTGTCTTAACTGAGCTACACTGGGGTCTCTTTGTGTAGAAGTTATTGAAGTTTAGAAATAGAAAGGGCCAGAAAATTTATGTTTACGGTAAAAACAAAAAACAAAACAAAACAAAAAAACTAACACAGTGGGTAATCTTCTCATGCCTCTGGATTCTGATATATGGTCAGATACTCAAATAAAAGTCCTCGAAATAGGATTCTGCCTCACATCTTTAAAGATCACAGAGGCAGGATTATGATTAACTCTTGTTTCTTTTGGAAATTATTTGTTTATTTTAACTTTTTTTTAAATTTTGAGTTCTAAATTCTCAGCCTCACTTCCTTCCTCTCTGCTATTCAATGAGAAAACAAGCAATACAGCAATTATACTTGTGAAATCATGCAAAATGTATTTCCATATTAGGTATATTTCAGAAAAAAGAATGAGAAATAAAGTGAAAAAACTACACTTTAGTTTGTATGAAGAGTTCATCAGTATGTTCTCTGAGGTAGATAGCATTTTTCATCACAAGTCCTTTGTAATTATCTTGGATCATTGTATTAATCAGAGTAACTGAGTCTGATAACAAAGTATAAAATGATCTCTTGGTTTTGCTCACTCTACCCTGCTTGTAGGTCTTCCAAAATTTTTCTGAAACCATCCCACTTGTAAATTTTTAAATTTTGTTTTTAATTTCTGGAATAAAACATTTCCATAACAGTATAATAAAAAGATGATTGAATATGAAACTGCATGTCTGTTATGTACAATTTGCCTTTCCTTTTAAATATATGCTAAAGTTATCATATAAATTTCTTTTTATTGTCTTTCATCCCCCCCAGATGGCTACCATTAAACACAAACATAGGTGTGTGTGTGTGTGTGTATGTGTACACACATATACATACACATATAGATATGTATGTAAAGTTATTCTATATATACTTCTATTTATCAGTTTTCTCTGGATACAGATATCATATTTTTTCATATGTCCTTTATAGTTAATTTGGGTATTTATAATAGTCAAAATGACTTATTTGCTCACTCTTAAAAAATTATTGTTATTACTGCATACAGTGTTCTCTCAGTTTTGCTCATTTTGCTCTTCATTATTTTGTGCAAGTCTTTCCATGCTTTTTCTAAGATCATTGAGCTCATCGTTTCTCATAACACAGTGGTTAGTATTCCATCATGATCATATACTGTAACTTATTTAGCCACTCCTCGATTGATGGGCAAGTCTGCAAATTTCAGTTGAGGGAATTCTGGGAAGATAATGGAGTAGGTCAGAAATTTCTAGGTTCTCCAGACTTCCTCCACAAATAGACAGAAAATCACCATGAAATGAATGCAGAACAGCAAAAATAGAGGGGTGAAGCAGTTGTCCTCTTAACTAACTTAAGAGGACCTTAGAAATGACAGAATCTCCAGGAGCTGAAATTTGGCCTGAGTGAAGTGCAGATACCTCCAGGCTGATTCCACTGAATCAACAAAAAGCAGGCCCTTTAGCAGCTCCATCAGGAAGCAAACAGGACCTCAAAACATTTCACTTCAACTTTCATCTCACACAAGGTCTCAAGAAATTTCACCACATGAAATTTAACCTCACAGCCTCAGTGACTTTCACCTCATGAACGTTTACCTTACAAACTTTCATCTGAGGAGCAGCAGATGGCTGAGTTGGGGAAGACTGAAGGAATCCCATTGTTTCTGAAAGTGAGGCCTAACAGTACTGACCAGACTGAACCTGGGCTGTGGCTATGGGCTAGAAGGAATAAGCACATTCCTGGTGAGTGCGATCCTACAGGGAGCAAGAACATTTGGGGACAGCATGTCTGGGGGCCCTAACTGAGGCTTAGGGGAGGAAAGAAGCCCCTGAAATTGAGCCCCTTGACAAATTCATAAAATAACAGTAAGGAGGACTTGAGGCCTAGTTCAGCATTACCCCTAATTCAAGATTAAAATTTGATTATAATAATAAGCTGCTTAAAACAAAATAAAATAAAGTATTGGAGAGTATGGGGGAAAAATAGGTACATTAATGAACTGCTAATTGAATGGTGAACTGGTCCAACATTTGTCATTTCTGAGAGGTGTGAGGCAGAACCTCAGAATTGTTTTAATTTGCCTTTCTCTAATCAATACTGATTTAGAGCATTTTTTTAATATGACTATAGATAGCTCTGATTTCTTCTTATGAAAACTGCCTGTTTATATCCTTTAGAGAGTTCTCTTTTGTGGAATGGCTTTTATTATATTTGAGAAATGAGGCTTTTATCAGAAGACCTTACTGAACTTTTAAAAATGTAACTTCCTTGTCTATTATACCTTTCAGCAAAATGTAGTTTCTCTGATTATCTTTTAATTAGGTCTATTTTTGTTTTTGCTTTGTCTGAGATCATGATTGCCACCTTTGCCTTTAGTTCAGCTAAAACATATTTTTCTGCTCTAGTCCTTTATTTTAACTCTGTGTGTGTTTTTAATAACAACATGTATTGTTGGATTGTGGCTTCTAATCCATTCTCCTGACTTCTTCTATTTTATGGGTGAGCTCATCCCATTAACATTCACAGTTAGGATTGCTATTTCCTTCCATCCCATTTTCTTCTGTTTCTCTCTCTCTCTCTCTCTCTCTCTCTCTCTCTCTCTCTCTCTCTCTCTCTCTCTCGTATCCTTCCACAATAGTCTATTTTGCTTCTAATTAATGCCTCCCTTAACCTCTTCTTTTATCTTTAATCCATGCCCTCAACTTTTTCTTATCCTTTTCCCTTTATATTTCTCTATTAGGTAAGTTACTTTTCTATACATAACTGATTGTGTATATACACACATATTATATATGTGTATGCATGTTTATAAGTGTGTATATATTCCCTCTTTGAACCAATTCCAATGAGAGTGAGGTTTGAATATTGCTGACCCATGTTCCCCTCCACTGTAAAAGCTCTTTGTGTGACTCTTTTATGTGAGAAAATTTTCCCCATTCTACCTCACCCTTACCCCTTCTTCCACTGCAGCCCTCTTTCTCACCCTTTTACATTTTTTAATCATTCCAACATAATTGATTCACATCCATGTCCTTTTTTCTGTATAAACTCCTTTTAACTGCCCAGATAACAATAACATTCTTAGGAATTATATGTATGTATGTAAACAGCTTAACTTTATTAAGACCTTTATGATTACTCTTTTATGTTTATCTTGCATAAACTCCTTTGACTTTCAGAAAATTGTATTCCAAACCCTCTGGTCCCTTAATGTAGAATCTGCTAAATCTTGTGTTATTCTGATTGTATTTCCACAATGCTTGAATTGTTTCTTTCCAACTGCTTGCAATATTTTCTCCTTGACCTGGAAAATATAGAATTTGGCTCTAATATTCCTAGGAGTTTTCCTTTGGGGATCTCTTTCAGGAGGTGATCCATGGATCATTTTGATTTCCATTTTACCCTCTGGTTCTAGAAGATCAGGGCAATTTTCCTTGATAATTTCTTGAAAGATGATGTCTAGACTCTTTTTTCGATCATGGCTTTCAGATAGTCCAAAAATTTTTAAATAATCTCTCCTGGATCAATTTTCCAAGTCAGTTGTTTTCCCAGTGAGATATTTCACATTGTCTTCTATTTTTTCATTGTTTTCATTTTGTTTTACGATGTCTTCATTTCTCATAAAGTCACTAGCTTCCATTTGCTACATTCTAATTTTTAAGGAAGTATTTTCTTCAGTGAGCTTTTGGGCTTTCTTTTCCATTTGGCCAATTCTTCTTTTGAAGGCATTCTTCTCCTCATTGGCTTTTTAGACCTCTTTTGCAGTTTGAGTTAGATTATTTTTAGGTATTATTTTCTTCAGTATTTTTGGGGTCTCCTTTAGCAAGCTGTTGAATTGTTTTTCATGATTTTCTTGCATCACTCTCATTTATCTTCCCAGTTTTTCCTCTGCTTATCTTACTTGCTTCTCAAAATCTTTTTTAAGGTCTTCCATGGCCTGATTCAGATTCAAATTTTTTCTTGGAGGCTTTGGATGTAGGAGTTTTGACTTTGTTTTCTTCTGGTTGTATGTTTTGACCCTATTACCAAAGAAAGATTCTATGGTCTGACTTTTCCTGCACAGTTTTCTCAAGTTCCCAGCCAATTACTTGAGTTTTAAAATCTTTGTTAAGGTAGAGGTCTTCTTCCAGAGTGGAGAATGTGCAGTCCCAAGCTTTGGGGCTTTTGTGCAGCTTTTTTCAGAGATACTTCTAGGGACCTGTAAATTTTCAGTTCTTCCAAGGTGGTATGATCAAGGGTGAGATGTTTCCTCCTTTCCTGTCCTGTGCTCTGGTCTATGAGGGAGCACAAGCATTCTTTTCTGCCTTGGAACTGTGAGGAAGATTCCCTCTGTACCACCACCACAAGCTCCACCATGCCAGAACTCTTTCATGCCCAAGGACCACCACCTAGAACTGTGACCCAAATCCAAACACAGGCAAAGCAAGAGATTCTGGCCTCAGCACCAGTAAAGAGATCCTTGCAATTACCTTCTGATCAGCCACTGGATTCCCCCTCCATCTGTGGGCTGAGAGTTCTGGAAGCAGTTGCCACACCAAGGCTATGCTGGGACTGGGGATGGGACTGAGCTTCTTTCTCACTGTGGTCACAGACCTTTCCTACTGACCTTCTAAGGTTTTTTTTTGGCATTTATGGGTTGAGAAGTCTGGAAACTGTGACAGCTGACTGAGATTCCGTCCTCTGAGGCCTGCTCCAGGTTCGCTGAGCCCTGGTCTTTGCCTATGTACCCATGCTGAAATGTGCTCCTCTCTTGTCTTGGGCTGGAAATTTGTTTCATTCTGTTTTTTTGTGCATTCTGCCGCTATAGAATTTATTCAGAGCCATTTTAACAGATGTTTGGAGGAGTTTGGGAAAGAGCTCAAGCAAGTCACTGCTTTTACTCTACCATCTTGGCTCCCTACAGAAACTTTTTTCATTTAATGTAATCAAAATTATCAATTTTATACATCACAATGCTGTCAGCCTCTTGTTTATTCATAAATTGCTCACCTACCCATAGTCTGATAACTAAAATGTTCTATGTTCTCGAATTATTTTGTAATATCTCTATACCTGGGTTATGTATCCATTTTGACCTTTTCTTGATGTTTTAAGATATTTATCTTTACCAATTTTCTACCAGACTGCTTTCTAGTTTTCCAAACTTTTTTTATAAATAGAATATTCTTGTTCCAAGTGCTTAAATCTTTACATTTGTCCAACATAAGGTTTTATAATCATTTACTACTGTGTATTGTATGTCTACTCTGTTCCACTGATTCACTTATTAGGCAGTACTAGATAATTTTAATAATTACCACCTAAAATAGTGTTTAAGATCTGACACTGCTAAAACTCCTTTTCCTTTTTTTCATTAATTCCTTTGGTATTCTTGACCTTTTGTTCTTCCAAATGAATTTTGTTATTTTTTTTTTGGCTCAATAAATAATTCTTTGCCAATTTAACTGAGATGTCATTGAATAAATAGATTAGTTTAGGTATTATTGTCATTTTTATTATATTGGCTCTGTCCACCTGTGAACAATTAACATTTCTCCAGTTATTTAAATCTAACTCTGTATAAAAAGTGTTTTATGATTATGTTCCTATTGTTCCTGGGTTAGTCTTGGCAGGTATACTTCCAGGTATCTTGTGTTGTCTACAGTTACTTTAAATAGGGTACCTTTTACTATCCTTGCAGTTTTTTGTTGACAATATATAGAAATGCTGATGATTTTATATGGATTTATTCACCTATCACTGTTATTTATTGCTACTTTGCTGAAATCATTAATTATTTCAATTCACTTTTTAGTTGAATCTCTAGGATTTTCCAAGTACACCATCAGATGTCTGCAAAAAAATTTATTACATCATTTCCTAGTCTAATTCCTTCAATTTATTTTTCATCTTTCATCACTATTGTTACCATTTCTGATACAATACTGAATAGCATTGGTGATAATGAACAGTCTTGATTCAGTCAATCTTATTGGGAAGATATTTAGCTTATCTTTGTTACAGATAGTGTTTACTGATAGCTTTGGTTTTAGGTAGATATTTCTTATCATTTTAAAGAAAGTTCCATTTATTCCTATGCTTTCAAATGTTTTTTTTTAATAGGAATGAGTGTGATATTTTGTCAAAAGCTTTTTCTGGGTGGATAATATGAATATAATCATAAACTTTTGTTATTGATATAATGAATTATGATAGTGGTTTTCCTTAGGTGAAACCATCCCTGTATCCTGGAATAAATCCCTCTTGGTCACAATGTATTATATATGTGATATATTTATTACAATCTCCTAGCTCGTATTTTATTTAGGATGTTTGCATTAATATTGATTATTTAAATTGGTCTATAATTTTGTTTCCATGTTTTTGCTCTTGCTGGTTTAGGTATAAGCACCATATTTGTTTCATAGAAAGAGTTTGATAGAAATCCTCTTTTGCTTATTATTCCAGATAATTTATTTAATATTGGAATTACTTGATCTTTAAATGTTTGGTACAATTTACTTGTAAGTCTATCTTGTCTTGATGTCTTTTTCTTGGGAAGTTCATTTATAGCATCTTCATTTTCTTTTTCTGAAATAGTACTAGTTTCTTAAGGTTTTTTTGGGGGGGTCTCCTTTAGCAAGCTGTTGACTTGTTTTTCTTGATTTTCTTGCCTCACTCTCATTTCTCTTCCCAGTTTTTCCTCTACTTCTATTACTTGCTTCTCAAAATCCTTTTTGAGGTCTGGGACTGATTCATATTTTTCTTGGAGGCTTTGGATATAAGAGCTTTGACTTTGTTGTCTTCTTCTGGTTGTATGTTTTGATATTCTTTGTTACCAAAAAAAGATTCTGTGGTCTGACACTTCTTGTGGCATTTGCTTATGATCCCAGCCAATGACTTGAGTTATAAACTGTTTGTTAATGTAGAGCTCTGCTTCCAGTGTGGAGAATGTACCGTCCCAAGGTTCAGCGGTATGTACAGCTGTTTTCAAAGCTACTTCTAGGGATCTGTAAATTTTCAGTTCTTCCTAGGTGGTATGATAAGGGGTGGGGTGTTTACTGTCCACCTCCACTGCAAGTTCCACCATGCTAGTGCTCCTCCTCACCCCAGGACCGCCCCTCAGAACTGTGACCCAGATCCAAGCATGGGCAAAGCGAGAGATTCTTGCCTCAGCACTGGCAAAGAGATTGCTGCAATCCCCCTTGATCAGCCAACCAATTCCCTCTCAGTCTGTGGGCCAGAATCTCAAGAGGCAGCCTCTGCTCCAGAGCTGTGGTCAGGAACTGGGGCTGACACCTAACTTCTCTGTCACCGAAGAAATAGACTTTTCCCGCTGACTTTCTAAGTTGTCTTTAGAGTACATGGGTTGTGAAGTCTGGAAACTGCCACAGCTGCCTGTGATTTAGTCCTCTGAGGCCTGCTTCAGGTTCGCTGTGGCCTGCATGCCCATGCCAAACTGCGCTCTTCTACCATA
Source organism: Phascolarctos cinereus (assembly GCF_003287225.1). Lineage (NCBI taxonomy): Eukaryota > Metazoa > Chordata > Mammalia > Diprotodontia > Phascolarctidae > Phascolarctos > Phascolarctos cinereus. The sequence goes on from NW_027555514.1 coordinate 164,595,511, forward strand.
CTTACACAATATATCTTTATGATCAACCATCCATTTTGCTTGGGTGGGAAATTTGTTTCACTTTGTTTTTTTGTGGGTTCTGATGCTTTGGAATTTGTTTAGAGCTATTTTTTGTAGGTATTTGGAAGGGTTTGGGGGAGAGCTCAAGCAAGTCACTGCTTTCACTCAGCCACCTTGGCTCCACCCTTCAATAGTACTATTTTCTAATATGTTAATCTAGGTAGTTTATATTTTTGTAAGCTTCTATTTCATTTATGTAGTTAAATTTGTTGGCATATAATTGGGCAAATTAACTTCTAATAATTACTTTTATTTCACCTTCATTAGTGGCCTTTAGCTCTTTTCCATTTTTGATAGGAGTGATATGATTTTTTCTGTCTTTTTAAAAATCATTAACCAATTTGTTATCCACTTTATTGTTTTTTTTTTCATAAAACCAACTCCTAGTTTTATTTATTACTTCAGTGGTTATCTGATACTCAGTTTTGTTAATAACACCTTTAATTTTTAGAATTTCCAAATTGCTGTTTGATTGGAATTTTTAATTTGTTCTTTTTCTAGGTTTAAAAAAATTCAGATCAAATTCATTGATTCATTGATCAGTTCTTTCTCTATTTCATTGATGTAAGTGTTTAGAGATATAACTTTTCCTCTGATTACTGCTTTATTATTTTCCTGTTTGTCACGTTAGCCAGTCTGATAGTTGTGATGTGTTACCTCAGAGTTATTTTGATTTGTATTTCTGTACTCAATAATGCTTTAGAGCATTTTTTTCATATGGCTATATATAGCTTTAATTTATCTGAAAACTGCCTGTTCATATCTTTTGACCATTTATAAGTTGGAGAATGATTTATATTCCTATAAGTTTGATTTAGTTCTCCATATATTTGAGAAAGGAGGCCTTTGTGAAGATTCCTTAAGCATCTGGCTTCCTTGGATTCCACTTCAGGAAGCCAAGATGGCAGAGTAAGGAGTAAGTTGCTGTCACTCTTCCTCATTGACCTCTGAAAGCCCAGAAAATATCAACCCAGGAAAAAAAAAAAAACATAACCTAGCAAAAAGACGGGGCAAAGTAGTCTTATACCCCAGGAAGCTTGGGGGATTAATGGGAAAGGAAGGTCCCTCTCACTTTGGGGGAGGGGGCCATTACAGGACTGGGGGATTCAGAGCAAACCAGCAGCAAGCCCAAGCCCAATCTCATGATATCAGGGGAAGATCCCAAGGCCCAGGTTGGTGGATCAGGCAAGTGCCAATACCAGGACCCCCTTGAGAGCCTCAATAAAGGCAAGAGAACTGGTAGACAACCTTGGAAAACTGTCATGAACAATGGTGTTCTCCAGCAGTGAAATCATCCAGTGCCTCAGCACAACTCGGGGAAGCACAACTCTATAACGCAAAGCTTCACCCTGACAGGCATCCAGCAGCATTGAAACATTCCTGTAAAAACCCCAGGTGAGCAGAAGCCAAACATTGAAGTGCAAGACTCTGGTGAGCAAGGGAAAAAAAGCTTCAGTACGTACCCTCTTCACTCCAGCAGGACAACTTAACATTTTTTAAAAAGTCATGAAATAGGCAAATTCCATGAACAAAAAGCAGAAATGGAAAATGACTATATATTTTTATTTTGGGGAAGGGGAAGATCAAGGCACAAATTCATAAGTGGACAACATTGTTAATATACCCACATACAAAACCTCAAAGGGGAATATGAACTGGTCTCAAGCCCAAAAAGCCTATTTGGAAGATCTTAAGAAAGATTTTAAAGGTCAAATAAGAGAGGTAGAAGAAAAATTGTGAAAAGAAATGAGAGGTATGCAAGGGAGAGTCAATAACTTGGAAAAGGAAGGACAAAAATCAACTGTAGAAAACAAGTCCTCAAAAAGAATTGGCTAAATGGAAAAGGTGAGACAAAAACTGACTGAAGAGAAGAACTTCTTAAAAAGTAAAATGGGCCAAATGGAAAAGGAAGTACAAAATCTAACAGAAAAAAACAACTCCTTAAAAATTAGAATGGGGCAAGTGGAAGCTAATGACTCTATGAGAGAGCAAAAATCAGTCAAACAGAAAGAAAAGAATGAAAAATTAGATGAAAATGTAAAACACCTCATTGGTAAAACAACTGACCAGAAAAATAGAGCAGGAGAGACAATTTAAAAATTATTGGTCTACCTAAAAGCCATGATAAAAAAAAAAAATGAGCCTGCACAGCATCTGTCAAGAAATCATCAAGGAAAACTGCCCTGAGTTCCAAGAACCAGAGGGTAAATTAGTCATTGAAAGAATTCATTGATCACCTCCTGAAAGAGATCTTAAATTGAAAATGCCAATTAATATTGTAGCCAAATTCCAAAATTATCAGATCAAAGAGAAAATGTTGCAAGCAGCCAGAAAGAAACAATTTAAATATCATGGAACCACAGTCAGGATTACACAGGACCTTGCAGCTTCTACATTAAAAGATTGGAGGTCATGGAATACAATGTTCCATAAGGCAAAGGAGCTTGGATTACAACAAAGGATCAACTACCCAGGGCAAATGGACATAATCTTTCAGGGGAGGAAATGAACATTCAATAAAATAAGTGACTTCCAAGCCTTCCTGATGAAAAGACCAGAGCTCAACAGAAAATTTGACCTTCAAATACAAGACTTAAGAGAGGCATGAAAAGGAGAGAAAAATAAAACATGTTATTAATAAGGGGAAAGTGTTTATGTCCCTACAAGAGACATAAATGACACTTGTAACTCTTGAGAGCTATAATGTTATTATGACATTTAAAAGGGGGTATACTTAGACAGATGGCATGGATTTAAGTTGACTTTGATGTCATAGTAAAAAACATGATTAAATGATGAAAAGGTATTGTGCTGGGAGAAGAGGAAAGGAGGAGACAGACAAGGATAAATTGCATCACATGAAAAGGCACAAAAACCAAATACAGTAGAGAGAAAAAGGGAGGGAGATGAGCATTGTTTGAACCCTACTCTCATCAAATTTGGTTCAAAGAGGGAATAACAATCAGTTAGGTATAGAAGTCTAACTTACTGTATGGGAAGTAGGTGGGGAAAGGGAAAGAAAAAAGAGGGGTGTATAGAAGAGAGGGAAGAAGTAGAAAGGATAACAGGTAATAAAGGGGGGGCTAATAGAAGGAAGGATGGACTGAGGGAGGTGGTGGTCTAAAGCAAAATTGTACTAAGGAGGGAAGAGGAGAAAGGGGAGAAAAAAGAGTAATTGGGGGAGGAGGAGAATAAGATGGAGAGGAAGACACAGATAGTAATCATAACTGTGAATGTGAATGGAATGAACTCTCCCATAAAATGGAAAGGAATAGAAGAGTGAATTAACAACCATAACTCTAAAATAGGCAGTTTACAAGAAACACATTTGAAGCAGAGGGCTACACACAGAGTAAAGGTAAAAGGCTAGAGAAGAATATATTATGCTTCAGCTGAAGTGAAAAAATCAGGGGTAGCAATCCCAATCTCAGACAAAACAAAAGCAAAAATAAATCTAATTAAAAGAGATAAGGAAGGAAACTACATCCTAATAAAAGTTACCATCGATAATGAAGAAATATCATTACTAAACATATATGCACGAAGAGGTATAGCAGCCACATTCTTAAAGGAGAAGTTAAGGGAGATAGAGGAAGACATATTCAACAGAACTTTACTAGTGGAGGAGCTCAACCTCCCCTTTCAGAACTAGGTAAATCTAATCACAAAATATACAAGAAAGAAATTAAGGAGGTCAATAGAATCTTAGGAAAGTTAAATACGGTCAACCTCTGTAGAAAACTGAATGAGGACAGAAAGGAATATACTTTTTCTCGGTGGTACATGGCACCTACACAAAAATTGACCATATACTAGGCCATAAAAACCTCACAATCCAATGCAGAAAGGCAGAAACATTAAATACATCTTTTCCAGATGATGATCAATACAAATTACATGCAATAAAAGGCCATGGAAAGATGGACTAAAAATTAATTGGAAACTAAACAATCTAATCCTAAAACATGAATGGGTCAAACAACAAATTGCAGAAACAATAGCTTCACCTAAGAGAATGACAATATTGAGACAGTATACAAAAACTTATGGAATGCAGTGAAAGCTATAATTAGGGAAAGTTTTATAGCTCTAAATGCTTACATGAATAAAATAGAGAAAGAAGGAATCAATGAATTAAGCATGCAACTATAAAACCTAGAAAAAGAACAAGTTGAAAATCCCTATTTAAATGCCAAATTAGAAATACTGAAAACCAAAGGAGAGATTAATAAAATTGAAATTAAGAAAACTACTTAACTAATAAATAAAACTAAGAGCTGGTTTTATGAGAAAAAAACAATAAAATAGATAAACCTTTGGTTAATTTGATTTAAAGAAAAGACAGAAGAAAACTAAATTAACAGCATCAAAAATGATTTGCTGTTTGCTATTGTAGCAAATTCACCACCAATGAAGAGGAAATCAAAACAATAATTAGGAGCTAAAACAACTGCCAATAAAAAATAAATTTGATAATCTTTTGAAATGGATGAATATTTATAAAAATATAAATTGCCCAGATTAACAGAAGAGGAAGTAAAATACTTAACCCCATTTCAGGAAAAAAAAAAGTTGAACAATTCATTAATGAACTTCCTAAGACAAAATCTCCAGGGCCAGATGGACTTACAAATGAATTCTATCAAACATTTATGGAACAACTAATTCTAATACTATATAAACTATTTGGGAAAATAGTTGAAGGAGTCCTACCAAATTATTTTTATGATACAAATATGGTGCAGAAACCTAAACCAGGAAGAGCCAAACCAGAGAAATAAAATTATAAACCAATTTCCGTAATGAATATGGATGAAAAAAATTAAATAAAATATTGGCAAAGAGACTACGACACCTTATCTCCAGGATAATACACTATGACAAGGTTGGATTTATACCAGGAATACAGGGATGGGTCAATATTACAAAAACTACCAGCATAATTGTCAATATCAACAACAAAACTAACAGAAATTGTATGATTTTCTCAAAAAATGCAGAAAAAGCTTTTGAAAAATACAACACTCATTCTTATTAAAAAACACTAGAGAGCATAGGAATAAATGGACTCTTCCTTAAAATACTCAGTAGCATTTAATTCAAATCATCAGCAAGCATTATATGTAATGAGGATAAGCTAGAAACATTTCCAATAGGATCAGGGGTGAAACCAGGACGTCCATTATCACCACTGTTATTCAATATTGTGCTAGAAATGTTACCTGTAGCAATTAGAGAAGAAAAAGAAATAGAAGGAATGAGAAATGAGGCCTTTATCAGAAACACTGTCTGTAAAAATTATTTCCCAGCTTTCTGCTTTCCTTCTAACCTTTGTTGCTTTGGCTTTGTGCAAAAACTTTTTAATTTAATTTAATCAAAATTATCCATTTTTCATTTTGTAATGTTCTTTATCTCATTTGCTTCCCATTTACTTTCAAAGTGATAATTACTAGTTTTATATTTTTCTCCATGTCTATTTTTCTTCACTTTTTATTCTTCTTTCCCTCCCTTTTTTACCTTGTCCCTCCTCAGACTTCTAATTTACTTCTGAGCACTGCCTCCCTAATTCACTTCCCTTCTGAATCCCTTCTGTCTCCTATTCCTTTGCCCTCCTATTTCTTAATCTAATCAGTATCCTCTACCTTGCCCTCTTATTTTTTAATCTGCACATCCTGAGTTTAAATCCTTTTCTTCTCTATTACCCTAGTGTTATCTATTGTAGCATTTTTTCACTTTTCTTAGTCATTGTTAATGGCTTGTTTCTTGGCTGTTAACTTTTTATTAGAGTCAGACTCTAGTCCCAAGGTGTGCAGGACAATGTCTCAGGCTTCAGCTTTTTCATGCCTTTTTTTTTTGAGCTCTATCAGAGACCTGATCTCATATAATCCTTTCCATGTCTGAGCTGAGAAGGCCCCCAGGGACTCTGTCACTGCAAATTCAAATGTTATTATTCTCTGTGATCCCTTGGCTGCTGCAACTTTAGCACCACCTCTGCACTGGAACCAAAATCAGGAGCTCCCCCCTTCTCTAAGTAATCACAGTCAACAGCACCTTGCCCCTCTCAGGACTGCCCTCACAGGCGTGTGCTTGCTCCCCCTTGCCCACAACCTCAGTCTGGGACCACATCTGGTCAGCATACTTAAGCCCTGACTCCAGTACCAGTGGAGGGCCCTGCAATCTTTCCTTCATCAGCTGTCCCAACACTGTCTCAGTGTCTGTGGAGCAAAAGTTTCTAAAGCTGAGGATGTTGCTGACACAGCTACCTCTGGGAATTGTTGTTTATTGATTCAGTTGTATCGTCACTGAGATATGTGCACTTCTATCAGTCAAGACTACCACCTCTGGAGGTCAGGGCTTTCCTAAGGCCTTCCAAAGTTGTCCTAGGCTGAACTGATTAACTCTAACTTTTAATTATTTTTTCTACTCTAAAGTTCACTCTGAAGCCTTATTTTAATTATTTGTGGAGGAATTTGGGAGAGCCAGGTAGTTTCCTGCCTTATTCTTCCATCTTCCCAGAATCTTCCCAGAAGTCAAATATTCCATTTTTTAGCCCTTTTTGAGAATCCTGAATCTTGTTAAACCTAAGTAGTCTACCATCATGAGATTTTTCTTTTACACTTAGTTTTATGAAATGTGAAATTAAGTGGGGCTTAAATATTTTCAGTGGAGATGTCTTATGTTAATAATGTTATTTTTCATGTGCGGGGTTGACTAAGCCTGAATTATTTTCTCTTTGTGGGGTTTTGACCCACTCCAATAGTTATAGCAAAGCAAAATGATTTCTATCTTCTATTTTCTAAGCATTTTTTCTTGAATATGGGTTTTATTATCATGTTTTAAATGTATTTTAATGTCATTTCATCATACCTGTGCACTAAGAATATTTTAATGTGTTGTAGCCATTTAGTCAATAAAACAGACATAAACTGTCTATTAAAACAGCAACAAGAGCATTGTTCTCTTTTTCTCTTTTTCCTTCTTTTTTGCAAATGAGATAAATATGTTGAACTTATATTATCCATGTACATCAGTGGCAGAGGTCCAGGATAAAAACCACACTTTCTACAGGCTTTATTTCCCATTACAGACTCATTTGGCTTGGGAGTCATTCCTGTCAGGTCAAAAATGCCACACCCCCTTCATCTTGCCAAGATTGGTTTCATAGGAAAAGACTTTCTGCAAATCAGTAAATATTTCTTCTCTGATTTAGCACTTTGAGAAAAGAACAAGAATGTTCTTTAAAAAAAAATCCACATCCCATGGTTGTGAAGTCATGATCTAATCTTTTACATATTTAGGGGAAATGTTATGTAAATTAATGTATTTTTTTTTTGGACAACAGGAAATAAACTAAAGGAAGTTATAGGAATGGGTGAAAAAAGCTGGAAGATGCAGAATTTGATGAGGCAAATTAATGATTTGCTTAAGGGCTGATAAAAAGATAGATTGTTTTTACAAACATACAGAGTATCATAATAACTTATTGCACAAGTTTAACTACAATACAGTTTGCCATGTCCTCTGAAATACTAAAAATGCATATGGTAAAAGTCTTATAGGTCACCTATAAAATAAATGCTGATCCAGTTTTCAGACTTCAACATTATAGTAATTGCATTACACTTAAAGAAGGAAAACTCAGAACACAAATATATTAAAAGTGTAAATAAAAATCACTTATGGCTCAAAAATGTGAATGAGATTTTAAAATATGCAAATATATAAATTGATGAGTAATTCTTTTGTGAAGTTTGCATATTCATGCACTCCTTCAAAAACTAATTCTGTTAGTTTTCCCTCTTAATCTTCTTTGATGTAATAAAATAAAATACAAGATGCATAAGATATATACAATATTGAGGAAGAGAAATTAGCTAAAAATGGCCCTTAAATAAGTTCTTAGTAAATTAGTACTTTTAAATCTGGAGAAATAGAAGAAAAAAGAAAGAGCAGAGATAGACTTAATATTAAGTGTACTTGGTTTCCCACAGTGGACAAGGAAGTTCTTTACTGAAGGATTTTACTCAACTTAATAATGTGGCTGGAACTCTGGGTTTTCAAAGGACGTGGCAGTGCAGGTTAGATCTTGAAGCATGCAAATATAAACTGACTATGGATGCTATTACCGATAGATGAGTATGGAAAGACAGAAGGAGAAAGAGAAAAGAGAAGCAAGAGGAGAAGAAGGGAAGGGAGAGCAGAGGAGGAGAGGCAAATATAAGGGAAAGTAAAAGTAGAAACAAAGGAAGGAGAGAAAAGAAAGTAATGGCATGTTTCATTGAAGGAGGTGTCACATTGCTGTATGACATCCTATCACAGGATCATGAGATTGTGATTTCATAGAAACCTCAAAAGTACTCTGCTTCTTTATTTACTGGTTTTTGTTGAGATGTGGAAAATGAAGCAGAAATAGGATATATATATATGTGTGTGTGTGTGTGTGTGTGTGTGTGTGTGTGTGTGTGTGTGTGTATGAAAGATAGGGAAAATGTTGCTGAAGATAATCCAAAAAGTAGGCATTCGAAAACTCAGACAGGATAAACTATTCAGATTTGGGGATGACTCAGAAGGAATGATGAAACAATAACAGGGCTTTAGAGTGGACAACACTTCCTGTCTCCTTCTTCCCTGTTGGCAGTGTTGCCTGTTGTCCTCTGCTAAAAGCTCCTCCTGTCCAGGCATTGGCTAGGAGATCTGGAAGTAATTCCTTTACAGCAGGGTCATTTGGGGTCACCAAAAAACAATCAAGTCCTCTCAACAGTCAGTTACCAAATCAAAACTTCTTTTTTATATACAATTATCTATTTTATTAGCCAACATATATCTAAAATACAATATTATTTTTTCCTTTAAGTTATGGTATATGTCCTTTGAATGGAAATGTAATTTGTTTTATAATTATAATAAAATGTATTTATAGATAATACTTAATTCAAAATTCACTAAAACATCATCCCTGTTTAAAGAGTACATGGCTACAAACATACGAAGTTTTTAAAAATTTATTTTTCAATATCTTAAATGTAATCTCTTGGAATTACTATTATTAATTCTGCCTTCTTACACTTTATATTGATGCAATTTAATCACTTATTCCAGGTTTGTCTTCAACTTTTCTGCTTTGCTGTATTTAAAAAAAAAACAGCTTTAGGGTTTATAGCTCTAGACATTCATGTACCCTATTACATGGGAAAGAAGGAGCAAATCTACTATTCCTTATCATTGGTTCTTTGTCACACAGAAAGTATTGCTATCACCAGAGCAGCAGGTCAATGTCATTTTGCTGTGCATTGCACATGGGTCTGTGATTGTAGGCTATTGAGTTCACACATTAAGAACATTTTAAGTTGGTCTCCAATTTTTTTACATTTTATGAGAAAGAATATCAGGTACATATACAAAAGGACTGAGATTAGTGGAGATGCTGCCAGTGCACAGAATAATTTATGCTTAGCTAGAGGATCCATTTCCCTCAGACATCAACAATTGAAAGATCTTCTAATTGTCCTGACAGAGAGTGGCTAACTGGGGTGCCAGTTGCACACCATGTGTTTTGAAGGACTTTCACCAGTAGAAGTGAAGTAAAGGCTGTAGAATTTTGCCATCTGTTCTTGACTAACACAGATGTACTCTTGTAAGACAATCCAGGTCACATATTCCAAGAAAGGAGGAGTGGTCAGTGAGGCTTGATAAGTATAAAATTCCAAGGACTCAGGAAGAAGACAAGGTTGGTCAAAGTCAGTGAAGACTGACTCTTTACCCTTTGTTTAAATTTTACTCAGAACATCAACAACTTTTTAAAGTCCTGGTTCCCATCTCTAAAAAAGATCCCAATGATAGCCAGTCCATCATCCTTGGTCACAGCAACATTGAAACTCTCATACTTTGTATTCCAATGAACAAAATGAAGCTCAGCTGCATATTGCTTTCCATCCAAAATATGATTAGAGTCCTGGTTCCCACTGGAGCCTCAGTGAAAATGAAATTGAATAAACCTGTAGTTCCCAATCAGGGGTTCTTCACTTAGCACTGATTTATCAGTGGAATCATCAAACTTGACTTTGAAAGAGTGACAATTATTGACAATCCTTTTAGCAGTAGAAGGGTCAGAGAACTTCAGAAGTTTCAGAGCACCATCATATTACATTTTAGAGGGCTCAATTTCCACACGAGACTGTTGTTTTCCACAGACGGTAAGAAAAGCCTTATGCCAGCAACCTGGCCCATTTAAGCCTGTCTCATATCCCCAGTGATATTGGGACATGGTCTTGCAAGCTATTGAGGGTTTAGTACTTAGCTCTTGGGTTGCACTTCTGCATTGGTCATAGTAAGACTGTCCCCAGCCCTTTCTGTGATGAGCTTTTATAGGTTTCCACCAACTCCAGGTCCCTTTGCAACCAGAGAGGTGGGAGCAGAAAGGGAGCCAAATCAAGACTGCTTAAAACTCTCTATTCCAAGGAATCCATATTATCAGACTATCATTGTATAATCAAAAGTACCCCAGTAAAAGTCGAACAAAAATTTCTTTTTTAACAAACACTGTGGAGAACCCTCAGGATTTTTTTCCCCTTCAGAGCTGGATTTTGAAAGTAATGAAATAAATATCCCAGAGAATATTTTACTTTGTTTTTGTATCTCCAGCACCTAGCACAGTTTCTGGAACATGGTCGGTACATAAAAATGTAATTTTCTTACTGGACCACAGATGCAGATTATAAGTTAGCTGTAACTTAGTAGATAGATCTTCTTTGTTGTTCAGTCATTTGAGTCATGTCAAATTCTTCCTGACTGCACTGGAATTTTCTTGGCAAAGGTAATGGAGGGGGTTTGCAAATTCCTTTTCCAGTCCCTTTTATAGATGAAGAAACTGAGGCAAACAGGGTTAAGTAACTTGCCCAGGGTCACATTGCTAGGAAATATCTAAGATCAGATTTGAACTTGTCTTCCTGATTCCAGGCCCAGTTCTCTGTCTGCTGGGTTGTCTGGCTGAAGCTTAGAGAGGCTTCCTGACTCCAAATCCAGTAATTCTATCAACTACACAATTCTACATCTACTGCTTAATTTTGTAATAATGTAATTAATAACTATGGTAAACTTTTAGGATGCTGGAACTTCAAATTAATATTTGAAGGTTCTATGATCATTTCTTTGATTTTACAACGCATAGTAATATTTTCTTTAACGGACATCCTCCTTAATGGCCTCAAAATAGATATGTTAAAAATCAAAAGTATAATGTTATCTAATGGTAAGAATAACAGGAACACTTGGCCTCCAAAATGCTTTGTTATTTGTCTCAGTTGCTGGGGCATGATACTAAAACCAATAGTGCTGCAGAATTTGTTCATCCAGATTTTACATTTTTAAATAGAGAAAAAATGAAATGTAGGCATCAAAAATAAAATAAATCAAGGTCTATAGGACAGTATTATAAAACTACCTCTGAGTATTCATGTGTGAAATTATCTCTACTCACTTCCAACTTCCAAAGTGGCTCTAAAATATTGTTCCACTGTTGTTATCCAAAGAAAAGAAGGATATATAATTTATGATGAAGTTGCCAAATAATCCTATTCAAAGGTGAAATCCATCTGTATAACCCATGCTTCAAAGTTCCCTGATAGCTCTGGAATGGGTCTTTGGAAAATTCTTAAGAAGTCAATATTTATTTGGTACCTTTTCTCCCTGCCCAGAATTTGCTTTGGGAATTCTACAAATGCAGATTTTTCCATATTCATGTCTAGGTTTCCAGAGGTGTAGAAATTTGGGTTCCCAAGTTTTATACAGGTGCTTAAGGTAAGATATTAATATTGGATAGAGCAAAGCCTTTAATTTTTTTTTCACCCCTGGGAAATAGTGATAGCTCAGGGAAACATTTGTGTGGCATTTCTGTATGACACATATAGAATATTCAAAAAGCATTTCTAGTAGGCAATAAATAGTGAAAATAATTCCTCTCACAAAGCAACTGGACTTCATGTTATAATGGACAGTGCTGACATCTTAATTATTCATTTGCTCTGTCACATGATCCTAGATAGTCCTACATAGACTTAGAGTGCCATACTATTGTGTGGATAATTTTCATCTTCACCATCCTTCACTTCCTTCTAGCAAACATACTTTGAGGATAATGAATGCAAATGAATTGGTAACTCAGACAGCATGTGGAAAGTAAAGTACAGGCTTCCTGTGCCTTCATATTATGACTGCATTGATATTTGGGCTGTATTGATCCACCAGGTGCAAAAGACAAAGGGGAAAATCCTTCCTCCAGTCTTTTCCACTCTCTCCCCCAAGCATGAAAATCAGCAATTCTGCTGTTCTCTATTGAAAGTCATCCTTCCAAACTCTTGAATTTATGGTGACTTTTGAGGTAACCTTATAGGCTATTGATGTCCAAGAAATTTTCCCTTTCTACTGTGAGGATAGATTTTAGGATGACATTGTCTGAAAAGTTTTCCTTCTTCTCTAAGTAGAAGTCAGGGGCTTTTCTTCTGAGAATATATGAGAGAGCATATTCATCTCTGGAATAGACCAACACTATTAGCTGCTGTCATCTCTTGGTCTCAGAAAGGACTCTTACAGAAATTTTACTCTCAAGCCTTATGGAAGAGAAAACTACAGGACAGAAAAATAGATCCCATTTGATTGAAGGGAAGGAAAAGAGTGGAGGAGTCTAAAGCTGTGATGCCTTTTTACCAGCCCTAGAATAAGAACCCCTCTAGGTTGTAGTAACTCAACTAACCCATGGCCCATTTGTATTCCTTATTCAAAAATCAGCTCATGTTTCCCCTGATCAGCCACGTGAAGGAAAGAAGAAAAACAGAGGAGGAATCAGGAAATGTGTCAGAACACAGAGCTGGCAAATAAATAATAAATAAATGGATAAATAAAGAGGTCATTAAAAACCAGTGAGGAACCCTACTATATATTCAGAAAAAGGGGCCAGGAATAGAAATCCTACATTCCCATAGGTAAGGAGACTAAGGGAGCCTTGAAGTCCAACTTCAGGGATCAATTCACCATTTAAGGGGGAGCTCTGTTTATATTTTTGTTGCTGTTATCCTTGGTTACTTGGTATATATAACTATAAATCTAAATATATATAACTATAAATATAACTACACATAACTGTAACTATATATGTTTTATATATATATATATAACTCTATATAACTCTAACTATATAACTATATATATATATATATATATATATATATATGTATATATATATATATATGTATATAAACATATCATCCTAATATTTCTGTTACCCGGGGAGTTTAAAAAGCAAATAATTTGTTCAGGTCTGACTTTCATTATGAAAATACATTGAACAGTTCTTTTTAAATCGAATATACAGTATATTTTTATTAATAGTTAGGCTCATGTTTATAGGGTATCTCATCTTCATTTGAATCTTGAGATACTTTACACTTTGAAGCCCATTATTCCATTCCCTCCTCCAGCTTCTACTGTATGTATAATAGTCTTGTGTTATTTCACTTTCATTTCCTTTATATTTGAAGGTCTTTCTCAGGTCACTTGCACAATTTATTGTTTGCCATTGGAATTGTTAAATTTAACCACTGTGTGTCTTGGAGGCCCATAGCATAGTCCCATTCTTTCCCTACCCCCAGGAGGCAATCTGTGGATTCTTTAAATTAGCACTTTGGTTTCTTACATTATTGTTTTTAGGCTTTTTGAACATTATCATATTTTTCTGGGAGATCTGTAGTCATTATACTATCTCTCTACATCCTTTCCAAAAGATCAATATGTTTTGTTTGTATGGATATCGTGTTTTCTTTAATGTTGTTTTTTGATTCTCTTCTCCTGAATTAATCTTCATTTATATATATTTGCATTCTGAGTGAGTTATACTCTTTGTTTCTTTGGTGAGATTGCTAACATGGATTCAAGTTATCCTATTCTAACATTTATTACTGTGAATGCTGTTAATTCTGCTTTCACAACTCTATTTTTTGTTTTAAACTATTAGGAACATTGTGTTGTTCCATGCCTTCTTGGGAATTAGAGTTCCTCTGCTTAATCAAGCGTTGATTCATCTTTTTCTTGTAATATTTTTCCATAGATATCTGTAATATTTTAGCTGATCTGGAGATCACATGCCTTCAGTTATGGATATCTTCTTTTTTGATTTATCTACTTATGTTCAACATTTTTATCTGAGTTTTCTTCCTCCTGAGATCTTTGGTAATTTTGGTCTTTTTTTCCTTATTTTCCCCTGCTGCTGACTCTCTGAATTATTTTATTTTGATTACAGTTTCCCAGGGACTGTACCTCAAAGATTACTAATCCTCCTTTCATGCTGGGAGATTCATATTTCACTAGGTTCACTTTCTTCCCCAAGTTATTTTGGAGGGTGAGGGTGCAGTTCCAGCTGGGTGCTGGGCTTGGTTGCTCAGGATTAATAAAGTATCACACAGTAACAAACATGTGACCTGCCCCACTTCACTCTGTTCCTCAGTTCTCTGAGCCAGCTTTGTTGCAACAAAGAGCTGCCATACCACTGTCCCAGTCAGAGCAAGCTTCTACCTTTTGGTTTTCCCTAGCACTGGTAGGAGGGAGTGGTAAAGTGGCATTATGCAACATAGTTGGCTCATGCAGTCCTGCCCTTTTGGAGGGAAGTGGGGGGATGCCAAGTAAGCACTCTTGGAGTTAGGGATTAGTCTTCTGTGTTGTTAGTTCACCGGATTATTGGCTCAGTAGGGTTCTTGGTGTCCTAACCTGTAGAGACAGAGGTAATGTTTTATCCTTTGCATAGGATTCCCATTTTGGTGGAGGTTTGAGAGGTTGTTAAGATTGGAAAAAATAAGGGGCAGCTAGGTGGTACAGTGGATAGAGCTCTGGCCTTGGAGTCAGAAGGACCTGAGTTCAAATGTGACTTCAGACACTTGACACTTACTAGCTGTGTGACCCTGGGCAAGGCACCTAACCTGGATTGCCTCAGCCAAAAACAAAAAAGATAGAAGAAAATATTTAGTCTCCCATCTTGCTTGTCACATGACCTTGAAGTAAAGAAAAAGTGTAAATAAAAGACTGTTAAAAAACAGATAAATTAACAAAGAGAATCCTAAATAATGAATTAGTAGTACTTCCACAATATTAAAAAAGCACTTTTGGTAAATATTATAATAGAAGAAAAATGAAGTAATGGTGTCTGATGAAAGGCAAAATTCTGGGGACTTCCCAGATCACTGTCCTCCAAAAAGCCAATAACAATGTAGGAAAGTTTTTAGATGTGAATGAAAAGGTGAATCCATATCTGGTGGATCTAATGTTTACAAAAAAGCATGAATCAAAATTGTCCAGAGATAATTATGAATTTGAGAGGGGAATGAACACTTAAGCTTGTCAGAAAAGTTTTAAACCAGGTTTTGAGGTTTTTTATGATTTTTTCCTATAAATAATACAAGAAGAAAATTATTAATGAGAAGCAGCCATGGCTTATATGAGGTTAAAGAATGTGAACTTGTAGTTAGACTCCAATTAGCACAGCCTTCAAAACATTTTTCTCCTAATTGCTCAGGTAAGGGGAGCAAAGAATGTATATGGAGGGATTAGTTAGGATTAGGACTGGAGAGGTGGGTGTGGGAGGAATAAAAGAATTCTAAAATGCTATAAAGAGGCCCATTCTATTAGCATGAGTCTGTGTGAGAAAGCAAGTGAAGCCAGAAAGATATTGATATATTGAGAAAAGAGAAAAGGTTGATGATGATGAAAAAGAACAAATTATCTAAATATGTAGGAAAGATAACAGAAGATATGAGTTCGTGGCCAGAAAAAGATAACTTTGGAATGTGACCTCTTAGAAGCCTGATGTAGAATCCATGTGAATGTATCAGGGATTGATAATTCCAAAAGTTTTTGGAAAAAATATAAAAAAGCGATCAAAATTGAGAGGCCTGTGAGAGAAATGGAATGGAGAACATCATTACTGTTGAAGAGGGTGAGGAACTGTGAAGTTATATATGAAAAGAGTCATTATTGTGAATTGTGAAGGGACCAAGAGAATAGCAGGAGATAAGGTGGATAATAGATCTACAATCCAGGAACTGAATCCAGTAAGATAGTGGAGAAGTATATTGAACAGACTTGTAAATTATTGTGACAGGATTGGGGAGAATGTGGAGTGAGTGAATGGGTTGTACACGAGGGAAAAAAGTTATTGAGTGATGGGAGTTTAGCTCATTAAAAGATTTGGTGGGTAGATTGGGCAAATAAGCAAACTATACAAAGAAAGAATACTGATTTAAAAATGACACATGTACCTCAATGGCTAAGGAGCAAGTTATGAATCATTGAAAATGCCTTAACTCCCCCAGGATATGGAGCTATCATTTAATAGATAAAATCAATTCTTTACTGTCCTGAAAGGATCAATACAGCTACTCATATAATTATCCTGAAGCAATTTAGAAATGGAATAGGGACAGAAACTCATGGAAGAAAGGTGGTCAGGGAAATTAATGGAGGATAAAGATAAGGTATCATTATCCACACACAAGTTTCTTTGCCCTCGTAAAGTTTACATGAATATTATTTACCAAGTACCTTAACATTCTTAAATTAAATATGTGTATATCCTCATTCATATATGTTAGAGGAAGCTCATATACTCATCTATGTAATATTTAAATTGCTCAGTTGTTAAAGTTATGGTTTTGTGGATGCCTTTGAAAAGCATGTGGTTGTAAACCTAAAATTCTTATGCAAAAATTATTTGATTGAAATAAATACTATCCCCTAGAGCTGTACTAGTTTGGGGAGAGGAAAAATAAACCAAAAACTTTAGACTCTTTTAATGGAGGGATTGCAGTAACTATGCTCCTAAGGGGAAATGAAAAAAAAATGACATATAAAAGGTTCTTATTTATCAGAGGATACAAGATAAGTTGCTAGACACAAGCATCTTTCTGATGACTTATCCTGCTGATCAGAGTGAAAAAGAGTTTATTTTCATAATTACAACAGATGGAAAAACAATAAAATTATACTTTAGGCTAATGCGCCCTAACCCTTATTATTCTTTGTGTGTGTGTGTGTGTGTGTGTGTGTGTGTGTGTGTGTGTGTGTGTGTGTGTGACTCCCCTGAAGCTATTTTATAACAACACAAAAATTGCAGAACTGTGGCACCCGCAAAAGCCTGACCAGATTTCCTAATTATCTGTCATCTGACTCGAGAATGCTATGAGAAATTAGCCCTCCTGGGGAAAAAAAATGACACATAACTTAAAGTAATAGAAATAGGCTTATACTGTCTCTCTCAACAAGTTGAGAGTGAAGTCTGCCCTATTTTAGCAGGTGATTCTGAAGTAACTTTTCAACATAATAGTGTAATGGGTAAAGGTAGATGTACAACAGAACAGTAGAATATATATGTGTACATATATGTATATATGTTATACACACATACACACGATGCATGTATATATGTATGCATATACATGTATGCATAAACACACACATACACATAGTCACACACACATATATAGCAAAATTATATGTACATATATGCATATAACAAAATAAAGTATGGCAGTAGAAATGTGTGCCAGGCCCAATGAAAGAAGTGACTGGCATCTATTCTGCAAAGAGGAAGTGCTAATAATCTTATGAAGGGAAGATTCCATCAATGAGAGGCTAATAAATTTCTATGCATCTTCATTTCTACCTTAGATATTCATGTCCAGCACAGCTCAAGAGTATAAAGATGCTGGATATTAATTTATAAATTTCTAGATTCTTCTGTTTTGAGTCTTTTATAATCTTTACTTTGTTTAGAAATTTTGGCTGTAATTTGTCAGATTATACCAATAGTATATTGCTGAGGTCATCTCTACATACTGAAATGAAATCAAGCTCTCAAATATCTTGACTACAAAAGTTGGGTATGTATCTTTCTGTCTTTCTGGCCTTCAGCTGCCACACACACCCTCATATTCTCAAGAACAAGGACAAAATTTTATTTTGGTGAGTGAATCCTTCAATCTAATGCAAAAATTAATGCCCTAATCACAGTGGATATAAATAAAACCACAGAAAATACCAGAGAGATGCTTAAACTTAAGAACTTGGTGTTGAATTCAAATTCTACGTTCACACAACCAGCAATTCCCTAGTAGCTGGCATGGCATTATGTAAAGAGAACTGAACTGGAGGTCCTGAGAAACTTGGGTTCAGTTTAAACATCTGACATTGACAAGTTCAAACATACATGGGAAAAATCATAAGAACATAAATTTTTGAGGTGGAACTAACCCTAGAATACATTTAGCCAAATTTAGATTCACTTTACATATGAGAATACTAAAGTATAGAGAGGTTAAATGGTCACAATCCTAGCTCTGACATTTCTATGTGACCTTGGACAAGTCACTTAAACTCCTTAAAACTCCATTTCTTTATCTGTAATATCTTTCCTTATACTTCTCTGTGGCTCAAATGAGATAAAACTTTTGGCAGATTTAAAAGTATTATATTAATATTAGCTCACATATTTGTATATAGCAATTTAAGGTTTGTAAATTATATAATGCACATGTGCTTTACATATATGCATGCACAGATTTACTTTATATGTATATTATATTCATAATATAGTAAACGAAATCATGATTGTGAGACTCCAGTAACACAAAGTTCTTCACAAACTTACAATCTAATAAGGGGGCTAAGATAAGTACACAAGACAGTACAATGCAATATGATTGGAGAAATGAAAGGCTCTAGACAAAGTGATATAGGACTTATGGTAAGGAAAGAAATGGTACTAAAGCTAGACTTGGACAGATATTGACAGGCTATGAACCAAATAATGAAAGTCAGACAGATTTTTCTATTGAAAGAGTGGAAATGGGTCTTCATGAAATCACAAAGATGGTGAAAGACAGGGTGAGACATGTGAACAACAGGTAGTAGGGTTTGACTGGAATGTAAAATGTTTGCAGAGGAAGAAAATGAAATGAAACTTCAAAAGGGAAGTTAGAGTCAGCCTGTAGATGCCCTTAAATAACAAATTAAGGAATTTGTGTTTTTTCCCACTGAAAAGGAGAGCTGTTTTTCTAGGGGCAAAGAATTAGAAATTGAGTGGATGTCGATCAATTGGGGAATGGTTGAACAAGTGACTCCAATTTTGTAAGTGCCAGCTAATGTAGCACTAACATTGTAAGTTTTCATTTCATTATTTAGACGTTTTACTTTTAGGCTAAAAGGCAACATGGCATAGTAGAAAAAAAACAAATCTGGAGTTAAAGGTCCCTGGTTCAAATCTCATCTCTGACACCACTTATATTATTTTTCAAACTCACTTATCCGTTCTGGTCTTCAGTTTCCTCATATGTAAAATGAGAGTTAGATTAAATGACCTCTGATGTAACTTGCCCTTGTAGAGCTAAAATAAAATGATGAATATTTGGATTAGGGTTCTGTTAATTTCTCTTTTGTATTTGTCTATAGGATAGAGAAGGCAATCAAAATACATTCTCTCTCTCTCCCTCCCTCTCTCCTTTCTTCCTTCCTTCCTTCCTTCCTTCCTTCCTTCCTTCCTTCCTTCCTTCCTTCCTTCTTTCCTTCCTTCTTTCCTTCCTTCCTTCCTCCCTTCCTTCTTTCCTTCCTTCCTTCTTTCCCTTTGTCTCTCTCTGTTGCTCTCTACTAGACCTGTGATATTCATTAGTATAGAGACCTGATGAGGAAATTCCCTCCACCAATGCAAATAAGTTAATTCTCTGCATCTTAAGATTTGAAGAGCCCTTTATATTGTAAATTATGTGATATAGGTACTACCTTTATACCCATTTTATGGATAAGTAAACTGAGCCTCAGAGGGATAAAGTGACTTCCCTAAGGTAATAGGGGATTCAATCTAACATCTTTCTTATTCAAAATCCCACTTTATCTACTACAACAAATAGTAGTCTCTGTTTCCAGGACTATATGAATAAATACCAGTGACCTATCTGTTGTCACCATTACTTGTAGATAACTAAAAATGGCTTGACTTTCTTTTTAAATTTATGGATCCTGTACTTGCACCAGTAATACTCTACTGGCCACGGCATTCCATTGGTAGAGGTCCATGCAGTCTTGCAGTAGAGGAGACGAAATCTTCTCTATGTGAGTCGTAGTACAGAAATGTAGATGGATCACGCACTATAGGTCCTATGTATTGTGCTTTTTTTAGTTTTTGATTGTACTAGCTATGTAACCTCAGGCAAATCACTTAACCTTTTTGAAACCAGCTATAAACTGGGGATCATAATAACGCCATCCTTATGGAGTTCTTAAGAGCTCAATTGAGAAATATATTAAAGTACTTTGGAAACCTTAAAATGCTGTATAAATGTCAGCTACCATCATTATCATTATCATCACTGTTATCTCATTCCAATCTTTTTTATGGGGTTCAAATAGAAATGAACTAAGGATAAGTTGCTACCCTACTCTTATATATTTAATATTCTGAGTGTTCCACTGGAGAATGAAATCACTATTTACTTGTAATTTAATGTATATTGGGAATGTAAGATTACTGTTGTTCCATTTGATAAAAGGTGATATATTGTAGTGGCTAGGTGGTTAAACTGGTTATAGAATTAAACTGCTTACTCACAACTAGAAGCTAGCTTGGGAGCAGGGATGCTTTGCTAATTTTATTCTTTTTAATATATTATTATGAGCACATTATCTCAAGGATACAGGAAAGATAGGATAGCTGTGATGAAACTATATCCTTGGGATGACCATCAATTGGGGAATGGCTGAGCAAGTTGTGGCATATGAATGTAATGGAATACTACTGTGCTATAAGAAATGACAAGCAGTATGATTTCAGAAAAACTTGGAAAGACTTATATGGTCTGATGCTGAGTGAAGTGAGCAGAACCAAGAGGACTTTGTACACAATAACAGCCATGTTATGCAATGACTAATATTGTTAAACTGAACCCTTCTCAGCATTACAAGGATCTAAGACATCTACAGAGGCCTAGGGATGGAAAATGCTGTCCACATGCAAAGAAAGATCTATGGAAGTCGAATCGCTGTCACTTATTTTTACCTTCTGTTGAGTTTTGTTTCATCTTTCTGATGGTTCCTCCTACTGACTTTAATTTTTACTTACAACTTCACTAATGTGAAAATACGTTTAATAGGAATGTAAATGTAAAGCCTATGTCAGATTGTGCACCGTCTTGGGGAGGGTGTGGGGGAGGAAGGAGGAGAAAAATTTTCAACTCAAAAGCACATGGAAGTGATTGTTGATACATCAAAATAAATTAATAAAGTTTTAAAAAAAAGTATATCCTTGGCCCTTGGGGCCTAATAACAAGAAGCCAATACGTCAATAAAATACTCATAAGAAGGCCACACAAATCAACAGAGGTCTTATGAAAGAGATTGAACCAAGTTACTGATTCTTTAGCACAATAAGATTGTTATTAAGACAACAGAAAGCCTCCACCCCCTTATGTCCTGTCTCCATTGCTATAACAATAGCCTTGAGATATGCCAAGAATGTGAGGACTTGGAAAGTTGATGAAAGTAACATTTATTGCATGATTATGTATGCCACATCCAGCAAACCTACTTCCCACTGCTTTTGTTCAGACGCATATGGGCATGGTATAATACTTAGAGAAATCCATGTTTCCTCCATGAAACTCTTTAAACCCTGTGTAGTATTGAAAGACAATTGGAGAGTCACAGCCTGAATCAACAGGCATCATATGTATCAAGTATATTATTACCATGGGGAAAGGATGGAGACTGTGCATTAAAAAGATTATTTTGACAGTTTTGTAAAGGATAGACTGGTGAGGTGGAGAAATTGGAGTCAGGGAGACCAATCAGGAGGTGTTTATAGTATTATAACGAAGACATGATGAAAAAGAGTTGGTGTACTCTACGTTTTTCTCTTTTCTTAAACTTGAAAAAAATTTGGTTTCTTTCCCATGCTTCACAGTCTTTAAAAATCAATGACATTTTGTTCTGTAATCACACTTAGCAGTTCTTCTTGGTAAGACTGGCAACTTGTAATTGTTGAGACAATCTTCTTATGTGTTGGATTTCAATTCTTAATTATCCATTTTTTGTTCCATTCTTCTCAGTTTAAATATTCTATTACATGGCAGAGAAAACAGATGCAAAGTACAAAATATGCGCTCTTGGCTTCTCTCTTTTTTAATATCAATATCTCACCCACCTTTAGAAGATATTCTATTCTTCATTGATCTTCTTTTTGCATGACTCTGCAATGTAGGTTTTTTTTAATTTTATTAATTTATTTTGATGTATCAACAATCACTTCCATGTGCTTTTGAGTTGAAAATTTTTCTCCCACTTCCTCCCCCACACCCTCCCCAAGAAGGCAAACATCTGATATAGGCTTTACATTTACATCCTTATTAAACATATTTTCACATTAGTGAAGTTGTAAGTAAAAATTAAAGTCAGTAGGAGGAACCATCAGAAAGATGAAACAAAACTCAACAGAAGGTAAAATTAAGTGATAGCGATTCGACTTTCATAGTTCTTTCTTTGCATGTGGAAAGCATTTTCCATCCCCAGGCCTCTGGAGATGTCTTAGATCCTTGTAATGCTGAGAAGGGTTCAGTTTAACAATATTAGTCATTGCATAATGTGACTGTTATTGTGTACAAAGTCCTCTTGGTTCTGCTCACTTCACTCAGCATCAGACCATATCAGTCTTTCCAGGTTTTTCTGAAGTCAGCCTTTTCATCACTTCTTATAGCACAATAGTATTCCATTACATTCATATGCCACAACTTGCTCAGCCATTCCCCAATTGATGGGAATCCTCTCAATTTTCAATTCTTTGCCACCACATAAAGAGCTGCTATGAATATTTTTGTACATGTGGGTCCTTTTCCCATTTGTTTGATCTCTTTGGGATACAGCCCTAGAAGGGCTATTGCTGGATGAAAGGGTATGCACATTTTTGTTGCCCTTTGGGCATAATTCCAAATTGTTTTCCAAAATGGTTGGATCATTTCACAACTCTACCAACAATGTATTAGAGTTCCAATTTCCCCACATCTTCTCCAACATTTATCATTTTCCTGTTTTGTCATGTTGGCCAATCTGATAGGTATGATGTGGTAACTCAGAGTTGTTTTCATTTGCTTTTCTCTAATCAACAATGATTTAGAGCATTTTTTTTATATGACAATAGACGGCTTTAATTTCTTCATCTGAGAACAGTCTGTTCATGTCCTTTGACCATTTATCAATTGGGGAATGGCTTGTGTTCTTCTAAATTTGTCTTAATTCTCTACATATTTTAGAAATGAGGCCTTTATCAGACAGACTGATTGTAAAAATTCTTTCCCAATTTTCTACCTTCCTTCTAATCTTAGTTGCATTGGCTTTGTTTGTGCAAAAACTTTTCAATTTAATGTAATCAAAATGACCCATTTTGCTTTTCATAATGTTCTCTATCTCCTGTTTGGTCATGAATTCTTCTGTTCTCCATAGATCTGATAGGTAAACTATTCCTTGTTCACCCTGTTTACTTATGGTATCAGCCTGTATACTAAGTCCTGAACCCATCTTAAATTTATTTTGGTATATGGTGTGAGATTTGGGTCTATGCCTAGTTTCTGCCATACTCTTTTCCAGTTTTCCCAGGAGGCTTTTTCAAGGAGTGGGTTCTTATCCCAGAAGCTGGAGTCTTTGGGTTTACCAAATAATAGATTACTACAGTCAATGACTACTGTGTCGTGTATATTTGACCTATTCCACTGATCCACCTCACTATTTCTCAGCCAGTACCAAGAAGTTTTGATGACTGCTGCTTTATAATACAATTTAAGGTGTGGAATTGCTAGGCCACCTTCCCCTGCATTTCTTTTCATTGGTTCCTTTAATATTCTGGACTTTTGTTTTTCCAAATGAAACTTGTTGTTATTTTTTCTAACTCTATAAAATAATTTCTTGGTAGTTTGATTGGCATGGCACTGAATAAGTAAATTAGCTTAGGTAGGATTGTCATTTTTATTATATTAGCTCAGCCTACCCATGAGCAACTGATAGTTTTCCAATTATTTAGATCTGATTTTATTTGTGTGAAAAGTGTTTTGTAATTGTGTTCATAGAGTTCCTGGGTTTGTTTCTGGAAGTAGATTCCTAAATATTTTAAAGTCTACATTAATTTTAAATGGGATTTCTCTTTCTTTCTCTCACTGTTGGGCTTTGTTAGTAATATATAGAAATGCTGATGATTTATGTGGGTTTATTTTATAGACTGCAAATTTGTTAAAGTTGTTTATTGTTTCAAGTAGTTTTTTACTTGATTCTCTAGGATTCTCTAAGTATATCATCATGTCATCTGTAAAGAGTGATAGCTTTGTTTCTTCTTTGCCTATTCTAATGCCTTCAATTTCTTTTTCTTCTCTTATTGCTAAAGCTAAGGTTTCCAGTACAATATTGAATAACAGTAGCGATAATAGAGTTCCTTGTTTCACCCCCAATCTTATTGGAAATGCTTCTAGCCTGTCCGCATTACATATAATGCGTGCTGAAGGTTTTAGATAGATGCTATTTTTTATTTTAAGGAAGACTCCATTTATACCTATGCTTTCTAGTGTTTTTAATAGGAATGGGTGCTGTATTTTATCAAAAGCTTTTTCTTCATCTATTGAGATGATCATGTGGTTCCTGTTGGTTTTGGTGCTGATATGCTCAATGATGCTGATAGTTTTCCTAATATTGAACCAACCCTACATTCCTGGTATAAATCCTACCTGGTAATGGTGTATTATTCTTTTTTTAAAAAAAATAAATTTATTTATTTTTAGTTTTCAATATTCACATCCACAAGCTTTTGAGTTCCAAATTTCTCACCCCTCCCTCCACCCCAAGATGGCATGCATTCTGAATACCCCTTCCCCTGGTCTGCCTTCTCTTCTACCTCTCCCCCCTCCCTTCTCTTAACCCTTTCCCCTTCTATTTTCCTGTAGAGCAGGATAAACTTCTGTACCCCATTTCCTGTATTTCGTAGTTCCCAGTTGCGTGTGAAAACATTTTTTTAAAACATGTGTTTTTAAAACTTTGAGTTCCAAATTTTCTTCCTTCCTTCCTACCCACCCACCCTCAATGAAAAGGCAAGCAACTCAATATAGCTTGTACATGTGCAGTTATGCAAAACACTTCCTTAGTAGACATGTTGTGAAAAACTAACTCTATTTCCCTTAATCCTATCCTGCCCTCCCATTTATTCTATTCTTTCTTTTGACCCTGTCCCTCCTCAAAAGTATTTGCTTCTGATTGACCTCTTTCCCAATCTGCCCTCCTCTCTATCACCCCCCTGCTCTCTTGTCCCCTTCTCCCCCTATTTTCCTGTAGGGTAAGGCAGATTTCCATACCCAATTGAATGTGTATGTTATTCTCTCCTTAAGCCAAATCCTATGAGAATAAGATTCCCTCATTCCCTCTCCCCCTTCCCCTGTTTCCCCTCCACTGTGAGAGACTTTTCTGTGTTTTTTTTTGTGAGATAATTTACCCCATTCTACCTCTCCCTTTCTTCTTCTCCAAATATAATCTTCTCTCATCCCTTAATTTTATTCTCCAGATATGACCCCTTAATCTTCAATTCACCCTGTGCCTTCTATCCATCTATCTATACATACATACAATATTTTTCCTTCAACTACCCTAATACTGACAAAGTTCTCATGAGTTACAAATATCATCTTTCTATACAGGAATGTAAACAGTTCAATTCTAATAAGTCTCTTATGATTTCACTTTCCTTTTTACCTCTTCCTGTTCCACTGGAGTCCTGTATTTGAAAGTCAAATTTTCTGTTTAGCTCTGGTCTTTTCATCAGGAATGCTTGAAAGTCCTTTATTTCACTGAATGACCATTTTTTCCCCTGAGGGATTATACTCAGTTTTGCTGGGTAGGTGATTCTTGGTTGTAATCCTATCTCCTTTGCCCTCCAGAATATTATTTTCCATGCCCTGTGGTCCTTTAATATAGAAGCTGCTAAATCTTGTGTTATCCTGATTGTGTTTCCACAGTACTTGAACTGTTTCTTTCTGGCGGCTTGTAATATTTTCTCCTTGACCTGGGAACTCTGGAATTTTGCTATAATATTCCTAGGAGTTTTCCTTTGGGGATCTCTTTCAGGAGGAGATCTGTGGATTCTTTCAATTTCTATTTTGCCCTCTGGTTCTAAAATATCAGGGCAGTTTTCCTTGATAATTTCTTGAAAGATGATATCTTTTTTTGATCATGGTTTTCAAATAGTCCAATAATTTTTAAATTCTCTCTCCTGGATCTATTTTCCAGGTAAGTTGTTATTCCAATGAGATATTTCACACTGATTCCTCATTTTTCATTCTTTTGGATTTGTTTTACGGTGTCTTGATTTCTCAAAAATTCACTGTCTTCCAATTGCTCTATTCTAATTTTTAAGGAAGTATTTTCTTCAGTAATCGTTTGGACCCTTTTCCATTTCGCCAATTTTTTCTTTTTAGGGCATTTTTCTCCTCATTGGCTTTTTTGGACCTCTTTTGCCATTTGGGTTAGTCTATTTTTAAAGTGTTATTTTCTTCAGTTTTTTTTTTTTTGTTTCTCCTTTAGCAAGATGTTGACTTGTTTTTCTTGATTTACTTGCATCACTCTCATTTCTCTTCCCAGTTTTTCCTCTACTTCCCTTACTTGCTTCTCAAAATCCCTTTTGAGCTCTTCCAAGGCCTGGGACTGATTCATATTTTTCTTGGAGGCTTTGGATGTAGGAGCTTTGATTTTGTTGTCTTCTTCTGGTTATATATTTTGATTTTCTTTTTCACAAAAGTAAGATAATACAGTCTGACTCTTTTTGCTCTGCTTGCTCATGATACCAGCCAATTACTTGAGTTTTAAACTCCTTGTTAAGGTAAGAGTATGCTTCCAATGTGGAGAGTGTACTATCCCAAGATTCAGGGGTTTGTGTAGCTATTTTCAGAGATACTTGTAGGGACCTATAAATTTTCAGTTCTTTCAAGTTGGTATGATAAGGGGCGAGGTGTTTACTCCTTTCCTGGCCTGTGACCACAAGTACTCCTTTCTGTCCTGTAAATGTGAGGAGGGTTTCCTGCCCACAGCCAGTACAAGCTCCACCATGCCAGTGCTCCTCCTGACCCCAGCACTGCCACCCAGAACTGTGACCCAGATCCACACATGGTCAAAGCAAGAGATTCCTGCCTCAGCACTGGCAGAGAGATCCCTGCAGTCCCTCTCTGATCAGCCACTGGATTCCCCCTCAGACTGTGGGCTGAAAGCTCAGGAAGCAGCAGACCCCCCCAGGGCCAGGCTCTTGGGGAATGGATCTGAGACTCTGCCTTCCTCTCTGACCACCAACAGAAACAGACTTTTCCAACTGACCTTCTAAGTTGTCTTAGGCATTCCTGGATTGAGGAGTCTGGAAACCTCCACAGCTACCTGCGATTCAGTCCTCTGAGGCCTGTTCCAGGTTTGCTGCAGCCTGCACACCCACGCTGTGCTCCCAGCCCGGCGCGCGATACACCTTTCTGATGAATCATCCAGGTTGTCTTTGGCTGAAAATTTGTTTCACTCTGTCTTTTTGTGGGTTCTGCTGTTTCAGAATTTGTTTAGAACCATTTTTTTATGAGTATTTGAAGGGGTTTGGGGGAGAGCTCAAGCAAGTCACTGCTTTCACTCTGCCATCTTGGCTCTGCCCCTGGCCATAGTGTATTATTCTTGTGATAACTTGCTGCAATCTATTTGCTAGTATTTTCTTTAAAATTTTTGCATCTACATTCATTAGAGAGATTGGTCTCTAATTTTCTTTGTCTATTTTGACTCTTCCTGGTTTACGTATGAACACCATATTTGTATCATAAAAAGAATTTTGTAAGACACCTTCTTTACCTACTTTCCCAAATAGTCTCTATAGTATTGGAATCAATTGTTCTTTAAATGTTTGATAGAATTGCATATAAATCCATCTGGCCCTGAAGATTTTTTCCTAGGGAGTTCATCAATGGCTTGTTCAATTTCTTTTTCTGAGATGGGGTTATTTAAGTATTTTACTTCCTCTTCAGTTAATCTTGGCAATATACATTTTTGTAAATATGTATCCATTTCACTAAGATTGTCAAATTTGTTGGCATATAGTTGGGTAAAAAAAATCCTAATTATTGTTTGAATTTCCTCTTCCTTGGTGGTAGCTTTACCCTTTTCATTCTTGATACTAGTAATTTGGTTTTCTTCTTTCTTTTTTTTAATTAAATTAACCAAAGGTTTATCTATTTTATTGTTTTTTTTCCATAAAACCAACTCTTAGTTTTATTAGTTCAATAGTTTTCTTAATTTCAATTTTTAAAATTTTTCCTTTTGTTTTCAATATTTCTAATTTTGTGTTTAGTTCAGGGTTTTTAATTTGTTCTTTTTCTAGTGTTTTTAGTTGTATGCCCAATTCATTAATCTCCTCTTTTTCTATTTTATTTATGTAAGCATTTAGAGATGTAAAACTTCCCCTAAGAACTGCTTTTGCTGTATCACATAGGTTTTGGTATGTCGTCTCATTATTGTCATTCTCTTGAATGAAATTATTGATTGTTTCTGTGATTTGTTGTTTGACCCAACCATTCGAACATAGTTTTGAAAGTACTCTTTTTATCCTTTACATTCATTGCCAGCCTCATCTTATTCTGAACTTTCTGACACTAAAACAAGTCCAATTGTTTGTATAAATGACAATTTCTTTGATTCTAGCTCCTATATATGTCTTCTAAACATCCAGTTTGGTTGAAGTGTTTCCCATGTATCTGTATCAGTCTCTTAAAACCCAAATTCCAAGACCCAATCTCTTCCCTTAAATCAAGTAAAGAGAATGGGAATTGCCATATAAGTTTTAAGAGAAATCTGTATTGAGATAAGAATTAAAGCCATTAGATAGCCAAGGAAAAAAGTTTACACAGAAGGGAAAAAAAACTAAGGAAAAAACCTAGGTGATCATCCATACTTGGGGGATGGGAGTGGGCAGATGAATCAATTAATGAGATTAAAGACATATTCAGATACGTAGAAAGATACCAAGAATAAAAAGTTGTATTAAAGCTGAGGAGGAGAACTTATCAAGAAGTTGTGAAGGACTAAAAATAGGCTTTGGATATGTACTTTAAGAGGACATTGATGGCTCTGGGAGGGTGGGGGTGGAGCCAAGATGGCAAAGTAGAGAAAACAATAAGCTGAGCTGTCCCAAAATTCTCTTGCAAACAACTTTGAAGTAACACCTCAAATTGAATTCTGGAGACATAGAGTCAACAAAAGGTCAGGGTGAGACATTTTTTCCAGGCCAAGACAACTAAGGATGTGTGAATGAAAGATATGTGACCCAGGGGTGGAGGCTGGCTTGGAGACTACATTTATGAAATAGCAGTGGTGAGACTAGGTGGTGGTGACAGAAGCACCAGGAAATTGGGAAGCTCTCAAGCCAGAGAAAGTAAAGGCACCTAGCAACTGATCAGAAGGAGATTACCTGGGACCCCTGTGCTAGTACTGGATGCAAGACCAGATGTTTGGCAAATCTAGTTCTGGGTCATAGTTAAAGGGTAGAAAGGAGCACTTTTGGTCAAGAGGAATGAGAACCCTCAAAGGTAGTATGGCTTTTGGTCAAAAAGGATCAGGGACCTTGAGAAATGATATCACTTCAGGTCCCAAGGGAGCAGGGGCCTTAATAGACAGTATCGATTGCAAACTCAAGGGATTAGAGGCACATCCAGGGCAAGGACTAGATTTCAAACAAGTAGAGCAGTGACCATACCTTTCCCCAGATCTTGGAAGCACTGAAAACTTCCCCACCTCTAGAAGTAACTCTGAAAACAACCAGGTGAAAAAAAAAGCCTGAAGTTTGAGACAATGCTCATTCCCCCCTCGCCCCCCATGTCAGAAACAGAGCCCAACATAACATAAAATTCAAAATAAAGAAAGCAAGGTACAAAAATGAGCGAACAACAAAAAAACCTGACCATAAAAATCTGTTACAGTGACAGGTAAAATCAGCATACAAAGTCAGAAAGAGACATTAAAGTCAAAACAACTACAATTAAAGTTCTCAAAGGAAAATGTGAATTGAGCACAAAGCCAACAAAAATTCAAGGAAGAGATTAAAAAAATATTTTGAAAATCAAATAAAAGTGATAAAGGAAAAATAAGTAAATAAATGAGAGCAAAGGAAGAAAATTATGTAGATAATTAATAACTTGGTAAAAGAGTTACAAAAAATTCTGAAGGAAATAACACCTTAAAAACAGAATTGGCCAAATGGAAAAAGAGGTACAAAATCTCACTGAAGAAATTAATTACTTAAAAATTAGAATTGGACAGTGGGAGCTAATGACTCCATGAGACATCAAGAACAAAGTGAAAAGAATGAAAAAAAATACCACTGATCTGGAAAATATATCAAGCAAAGATAATGTAATGATTATTGGACTTGGAGAATTATAGGAATTGGAAAACTGCAGATATCCTGGAGCCAGAGAGTAAAATAGATTTTGAAAGAATCCACTGATCACCACTTGAAAGAGGTCCCTAAAGGAAAACTACCAGGAATATTATAGCCAAAATTCAGAGCTCCCAATTCAAGGAGAAAATCTTACAAGCAGCCAGAAATAAACCATTCAAATACTGTGGATCCACAGTTAGGATCACACATGATTTATCAACTACCACATTAAAGGAGAAGAGGCTTTGGAATTTAATATTGCAGAAGGCAAAAGAACTAGAATTAAAAGTAAGAATAATTACACAGAATTTTGTTACTTTTAGGACAGTCAGAAGGATTTTACATAGAAAGAGGGTACATGGGGGCAGCTATGTGGCATAGCGGATAAAGCACAAGCCCTGGATTCAGGAGAACCTGAGTTCAAATCTGATCTCTGATACTTGACACTTACTAGCTGTGTGACTCTGGGCAAGTCACTTCACCCCACTGCTCTGCAAAAAAAGAAAAAAAGAAGAGAGTACATGAGTGAATCAAATCTTTTGGGATGATCTCAAAAAATGAAGGGAGTGAAAAAGAGGGATGCACTAGGGGAAGGGGGAAGGGAGAGAAGGAATGTGGAAAATTGTGGAAGAGCTTTTACAATGGATAGGAAAATGGTGGTAGGGCAGGCAAAGCTTGAACCTTACTCATATCTAAATTTCTAAAAAGAAGGAAAAAATGTATACATAGTCAATTGATAATAAGATTCTGTATTATCCAACAGGAAAAAAGGAGGAAGAGTAAAAGATAAGGAAAAGGGGGAAATAGTCAGATGCAAAATAGTCTTTAGAGTGACAGGATAAAAAAAAACAGCGAGAAGGATAAACAGAATATAAGATTGAAAGAAATGCACATTTAGTAAACATAACTGTGAATGTGAACAGAATATACTCACCTGTAAAATGGAAGTGGGTAGCAGAATGGATTAGAAACCAGAATCCAAAAATATGTCATTTACAAAAACAAAAACAAAAAACACTTGAAATAAAAACACCCAGAGCTAAAAATAAGGGGTTGGAACAGAATCTGTTATGCATCAGGTGAAGATAAAAAAAGGCAAGGGGTAGCAGTCATGATCTCAGACAAAGAAAAATCATAATATAGCTAATTAAAAGGAATAAGGAGGGAAACTACATCTTAATAAAAGGCACCATAGATAATGAGGTAACATGAATATTAAACATATATATATACATATGTATATATGTATACGTGTATGTATATATTGTATGTATGTGTGTGTGTGTGTATATATATACATATATATACATGTATATATATATATATATATATATATATATATATATATATATATATACTGAATGGCATAGCATTCAAATTTTTAAAGAAAAAATTAAATGAATTAGAGGAGAAAGTTGACAGTAAACTATACTAGTGGGGGACCTCAACTTTCCCCTATGAAAATGAGGTAAATTTAACCATAAAATAATTAAGAAAAAAGTTAAGTAGGTTAATAGATTCTTAGAGAAGTTAGATATGATAGGCTTCTAGAGAAAACTGAATGGTATCAGAAAAATTGATGATTTATTAGCATTAAACCTCAGAACAAAATGCTGAAAAACAGAAATATTAAATGCACACTTTTCACACAATAATGTTATAAAAATTTTATTCAGTAAAGGTCTGTGGAGGTACAGATTAAAAGTTAATTGGAAACTAAATAATCTAGTCTTAAAGAATGAGAAAGAACAGATCAATAAATTGAACATGCAGTTTAAATAAACAGAAAGAGAACAATCAAACCCCAAAATGAAGATCCTGAAAAATCAAAAAAGAGATTAATAAAATTAAATTTAATAAAATTGAAGGTAAAAAAAAAATTGAACTAGTAAATGACATTAGGAGTAGGTTTTATGAAAAAAAATCAATAAAACAGATAAACCATTGATCAATTTGATCAAAAATTAATGAAGAAAACAAAATTACTAGTATAAAAATGTAAAGAATGAAAGCACCACTAATGAAAGTGAATTTAAGGCAATTACTAGGAGTTATTTTGCTTAATCATATGCCAATAAAATTGACAATCCAAGTGAAATAGATTCATACTTACAAAAAATATAAACTGTTCAGATGAACAGGAGAGGAAATAGAATACTTACATAACCGTACCTTAGAAAATAAATTAAACAAGCCTTCAATGAGCTCTCTAAGAAAAAATCCCAAAGACTAAATAGATTCACAAGTCATTTCTACCAAATATTTGCTGTTTTTGCTTTGTTTCAATTGTGTCTGACTTCATAACCCAATTTGTGGTTTTCTTGGTAAAGATACTGTAAAGATAATGTAATGCCATTTCTTTCTCTAGCTCATTTTACACATGAGGAAACAGGCAAACAAAGTAGGCTTAAGTTACTTGTCCAGGGTCACACAGTTAATAAATGTCTGATACTGGATTTCAACTCAGGAAGATGTCTTCCTAACTCCAGGCCCAGCACTCTATCCACTTTGTCATCTGAGTTCAAATCCAGTCTTGGACACCTAGTAGTTATGTGACCCTGGCTTGCCTCAGTTTCCTCATATTTAATATGATATGGAGAAGGAAATAGCAAGCTTCTCAAGTATCTTTGCCAAGAAAAAACAAATGTGACCACAAAGAGTAAGATAACAACAAAAATAATAATCGAGGCCTTTATAGTACAACAGCTAGAGAAGTTTAACTTGGGGAGGGTAAATGATGACTGAATTGTATTCATATTCCAGAGAAAAATAAAACAACTCCAACCCTCCCATTCAATTAAACATTGAAGGAACAATTAGTCCCAATACTTTGTATACCATTTGAAAAAATATGTAAAGAAGTAGTCCTCCCAAATTTCTCTTACCACACAAATGTGGTTTTGATACCTAAACTAGGGAAGGTAAAAACTTAGAGAGAAAACTACAGACTAAGTATTTTAAAGAATATTGATGACAGAATTTCAAATAAAATACAACAAAGAGATTACCCCATTATTTCACAAAGCTCATACATCATGACTAGGTGGGATTTCTACCAGGAATGCACTATTTGTTCAATGTTAGGAAAACTGTCAATGTAATCAACCACATCAATAACAAAGGCAACAAAAGTCTCATGATTATATCAATCGATATAGAAAGAGTCTGACAAAATGCAACACCAATTCTTATTAAAAACACTAGAAAATATAGGAACCAATGGAGTCTTTCTTTAAATGATGAGTGGTATGTACCTAAAACCAAGAAAAAGAATTATTTGTAATAAGAACAAACTTGTAATCTCTCCAATAAGATCAAGGTTAAAGCAAGGATCTCCATTATAACCACTGTTTTTCAATATTGTACTGCAAATGGTAGCTATAGAAATGAGACAAGAAAAATGGTAGAATAAAAATAGGCAATAGAAGAAACAACACTATCACTTTGCAGATGAAATCATGGTATACTTAGAGAACCCTAGAGAATTAATTTAAAAACTAGTTGAAGCAATTAACAATTTTAGCAACATTGCAGGACATAAAATAAACCCATGTCAATCACCAGCATTTCTATATACTACCCACAAAACCAAGCAAGAAGAGAGAGGAAAAGAAATACCATCAAAATAACTGCAGATGATCAAAAATATTTGAGAATCTACCTGCTAAATCAAACCCAAGTTATTATATGAATACAATTACTAAACAAAGATGTTTCATACAAAAAAAATCTAATCAGTTAGAGGAATAATAATTGCTCATAAGATGACCAAGCTAATATAGTAAAAATAACAATTCTACATAAGTTAATATACTTATTCAGTGCTATACTAATCAAAATACCAAAGAATTATTGTATAGAGTTAAATAATATGAATAAAATTCACCTGAGTGAGCAAAAGTTCAAGAATATCAAGGGAATCAATGAAAAAAAGTTAGAAAGGTGTTGGCCTAGCAGTCCCACATCTCAAACTGTATTACACAATGGTAAACATGAAAAAAATCTGATACTGTCTAAGAAATAGATGGGTGAATCAGTGGAATAGATCTGGTACACAGTAGACAATAGTAAATGATGATGGTAATTGAGTGTTTAATAAATCCAAAGATCCAAGTTTTTGGAACAAGAACTAATCCTTTTACAAAAATTCCTTGGAAACTTAGAAAAGAATCTGGCAGAAATATTTCAAACTGTATGCCAAGATAAGGTCATAATGGATAAATGATTTAGATATAAAAGGTGATTTCATAAGTAAATTAGGGGAGCATGGAAAAATGTACTTGTCAGACTGATGAATAAAGGAAGAGTTTATGACCAAACATGAGATAGAAAGGATCCCAGGAAGAAAAATAGATAACTTTGATTACATGAAATTAAAAAGCTTTTTTCACAAACAAAACTAATGCAACCAAAATTAAAAGGAAAACAGGGAAATGGGGAAAATTTTGAGAGCAAGTTTCTCTGACAAAGGCCTCATTTCTCAAATATATAGGAAACTCAGCCAAATTTATAAAAAACAAGAGCCTTTTCTTACTTGACAAACGATCAAAGAATATGAACAGGCAGTTTTTAGAAGAAATCCAAGCTATCAATAATCACATGATACAATACTCTAAATCACTACTGATTAAAGAAATGCCAATTAAACAACTCAGATATGATTTCACACCTATCAAATTGGCTAACATGACTAAAAAGCAAAATTACATATGCTGGAGGGTATGTGGCACAATTGGGACAAGAATTCATCCTTTTTTTAAAAAAAGTATGTGTGTGTGTATGTGTGTGTGTGTATGTATATATATATATATATATATGTATATATATACATATATAGTATATATAAAATTTATTTTTAGCTTTCCTTTAAAAAAATGAGTTTCAAACTCTTTCCCTCCCACCCTTCCCCATCTGTTGTGAATATGAGAAATGAAATATTAATTATACATGTGAAATCATGCCAAACATATTTCCATATTGACCATGTGGCAAAAAAAGCAAGAAAAATAAAGAAATGAAAAAATCTGCTTCAATCTACATTCAAACTTTGTCAGTTCTCTCTCTGGAGGTGGAAAGCATTTTTTATCATAAATCCTTTGGAACTCTTTTGGGCACAACTCCTCTAAGTGCAAATGCACTTTTGGCGGAACTGTGAACTAGTTAATACTATTGTTCTTTAAGAGATGATGAGCAAGGTGGTTTTAGAAAAACCTGGAAATCTTATGAAAACCAATGCAAAGCAAAGTGAACAGAATGAAGAGAACATTGTACATAGTAACAGCAATACTGGAAGGTTAATCAATTGTGAAAGACTTACATCTCCTGATCAAGACAGTGATCCGAGACCATTCCAAAGGACTTGTAATGAAAAACTCTATTTACCTCCAAAACGAGAACTGACGAACTTTGAATGCAGATTGAAACATATCTTTTTGTAGTTTCTTTATTTTTCTTATATTTTGTTTGGGTTTTCTTCTGCAACATGACTAAAGTGGAAATCTGTTTCACATCATGTCACATGTAAAAACAATATCAAATTGCTTGCCTCCTCAAGGAGAGGTAAAGCATGGAAAGGAAGAAGAGAATTTGGAAGTCAAAATAAATTTTTAAAAAATGTTGTTAAAATTTTTTACATGAAATTATGAAATATTTAAGAAAATATTTTTAAAAAGAGAGAACATTAGTAACCTTTGAGAGGGAAGTTTCAGGAGAATGTTAGTGATAAGAGCCAAGATGCAGTGTTTTGAAGAATAAGTACAACATGACAAAATGGAGATATTCTCTTTCTAGACATAGAGCAGTATTGTGGAGCTTGTAGCATAAATCAACCAAATAACAATCATGACAAGATTATCAAAGGGAGAAATGCTTCAGCAATTTGATTATATTGATGAAATTGGTATAGTGGGTAGATTTATTCAAAATTTCTCCTTTTACTGAAAATAAGGTTGGTAATGATGGTGACAACTCACTTTCAAATAAATTTTATGTTTTCAAAACGTTTTATACACAGTATCTCCTTTGAGCCACGTGACAACTATGTGAGGCAAGAATTTATTTTAACTTTGATTTCTGTGCCATATCTCCATTCCAGTACCTTTCTACCTTTCTCTCCATTTTCAGCTTTCTTTTCTGTGTTATCTTCTTGCATAACATCATATGTCCCTTGAGGGGAGGGGTTATCTTTTTTTATTTTTCAAATTTATATCCTTAGTGCTTGTCACCGTGCCTGGCACATAGCAGGTGTTCAGTAAATGTTTGTTGAGTTAATATTTATAATTTCCATTTTGCAGATGAAGAAACTAAGGCTCATGTACATTCAAGAAGTTTCTATGTCTGGATTCTGGGTCTGAGGCAGGATTTTGCCTCAGGATTTTCTGACTTTTTGCCCAGTTCTTTATTTATACATTATACAACGAACCCACAAATAAGACTTGCATGAGACAGTCCTAACCATCACTCTACAACTGTGCTGCTACCACTTTTAGCGGTGGTCCCCACAGGCTTTTGCATTCAAAAACCTAGTTTGACTCTTGGTTCTGCCAGTTATAACTTATGTTATTTGTTAACATTACTTCAGCCTCCTTCCTTATTTGTAAAATAAAAATTCGGGATTAGATAATCTAGGTGTTTCTTTTCTAGCTCTAATGATAAATAATAGAAGTTGAGGACTTCATTATCAATTATTCACTAATCCTACCTTAAAGTACTAACTGTGCTTTGGTATAATAAGCATTGTAAGAATTATCTTTATTGTTGGGTTTTTTTTTTTGAAATAGTACTCAATCTATCACTTTTTTTAGGAACTATGTAGTATTTTTTTCTCACTGGTCCTCTGGACTCACTGTTAGTCACTACATTGATTAGAGTTCTTAAATCTTTTAGAGTTGTTCATGTTTACAATGTTGGTAATATAAGTGTTCTTCTTAGTCTGCTCACTTCACTCTCTACCATTTTACATGTCCTCTCAAGTTTTTCTGAACATGTCATTTCTTATAGAATGGTGGCATTCTATTATTTTCATGTACCCAAATGATGGGCACCCCACGTTAGTTTTCAGTTCTCTTTTTCCACAGGAAAAAGCTTCTATGAATATTTTTGTACATATGGATCCTTTTCATCTTTCTGTGAACTTTTTGCTTTGTAGTGGTATTGTCTGTTAAAAGGTGTGTCCATTTAATAACTTTTGGGGACTAATTCCAAATTGCTTTCTAGAATCACTGGATCAATTAACAGCTTCAGCTCCAGGACATCAATATGCCTGCTTTCTTATTGCCTCTGCAACATTTTCCAAGAAGAATAAACTATATATTTGTTTTACTTGATTATGCTTTATTTTTAAAAACAAATCTCCTTCTATCTATCTCCTTTCAGTAGGAGATAGGTGTGAGTGGGAGAAAAATGTTTAGAATTTAAAAAAATAATATTTAGTAAAAAAAATATAAGGTATTTGTTAACTCTTTACGTGGAGAGTATGAGGTGTTTGGTTATGGGGTTAGCTAATCTCCTTTAGCAAATAGTAATTATATTTTCTTAAGTAGTACATTCAGTAATGTTCTCTACCCACTGTACTAGGATTAATTCATGAAGTTAATTCAAAGCCAGTTTAGAGTGTTCATTGCAGTGTATTTACAGATTCTGATATTATGGTGTCTGATCTGATGTTAGGACTCCCATATGAGTGCCTTTGAGCATTCATAGAGATTATGAGTTTGTTAGACCATCATATCACAGGTTCATTAATTGATAGGTGAATGATATTTTAAAGCCATAAAAAACAACCCTATCATTGTATAGATAAGGAACTGAGGCACAGATAATTTAAGGGACTTGTCCAGGGATAATAGAGTTAATATTTGAAGGAAGGACTTGAACCCAGGTCCTCTTCACTCCAAGTCTAGACCCCATTCCACTATTCCAGGGGTGAGCAAACTAAGATAAAAGTGCCAAATCTACCCCTATACCTGCTTTTGTAGGGCTTGTGAGCTAAGAATGAATACGAGTGGATACATTATTTACATATATAGGCACATATACATATAAGTGTAGTTTTTGTGATTTAAAATTCATTTTCCCCAATTACATGTAAAGTAATTTTAAAAAATTTAAAAATGATTTTAACATTCTTTTTAAAAAAATTTTGAGTTACAAGTTCTCTCTGTCCCTCCCTTTCTTCTCCCCACCTCCCATTGAGAAGGCAAATGATTTGATATGGGTTTTATGTGTACAGTCATGCAAAACATATTTTCTTGTTAGTCATGTTGAGGAAAATGATCAAAGAAAGAAGAAGAAAAAGCAAAAAGTAAAGAATAAGTATGCTTCAGTTTTTATTAAGATTCCATTAGTTCCTTCTCTGGAGATGGATAGTATTTCTCATCATAAGTCCTTTGGAATTGTCTTGGATCATTTTATTGCTGAGAATAGCTGTCATTCAAAGTTGATCATCATACAATGCTGCTGTTATTGCGTACAATGTTCTTCTGGTTCTGCTTATTTCACTCTGCATCAGTTCATCTAAGTTTTTCCAGATTTTTCTGAGAGCATCCTACTTATCATTTCTTATAGCATAATAGTATTCCATCACAATTATATACAACTTGTTCAGCCATTCCCCAACTGATGTACATCCCTTCAATTTCTAATTCTTTGTTACCATTAAAAGACATGCTATAAATAGGTTTGTATATGTAAGTCCTTTTCCTTTTTGTTTTTTTATCTCTTTGGGATATACATCAGGTTAGGGTTAGGGTTAGTAAAAGGGTATGCATGGTTTGATAGCCCTTTAGCATGGTTCTAAATTGCTTTACAGAACGGTTGGATCACTAAACAACTTCTCCATCATCTTAATTTTCCCACATCCACTTAAACGTTTGTCATTTTCCTGGTAATGAGCTTGCATTAAGTCTCCCCACCCAACCTTACAGGGAATTTAGTCTAAGGCAAGGAAACCCATTGTTTTCTACTGAAGCTTTGGTAAAGACTGATCCTTTTGTCTAGATAGCCCAAGGCTGGGAATAGTATGCTATAGCTGGGAGTGGTCTGGTATAGAGATATTTTCTCTGCCCAAGGGTGACATGATAAGGGATGACATCACCCCTTCATTGCAATGGTGTATAGACTGTGAGCCCACAACCATGATTATCTTTGGTCTAAGAGAGATGGCCAAATGACCATTTTTTGTTATTAATAAACTGATGACCTTATTGATAAAATTACCCCAAAACTATGTCTCTTGAATCTTTTTAATCATTACACCTTTACTATTTCTCTTTCCTGTTTTCGTTTAGAAGTCAAAATTTCTATTTAGCTCTGATCAGGAATACTTGTAAGTCTTCTATTTCATTGAATATATATTTTTCTTCCTGAAGGATTATACTCCATTTTGCTGGCTAAGTGATTCTTGCTTGTAGTCCTTGCTTCTTTCCCTTCTG
Source organism: Phascolarctos cinereus (assembly GCF_003287225.1). Lineage (NCBI taxonomy): Eukaryota > Metazoa > Chordata > Mammalia > Diprotodontia > Phascolarctidae > Phascolarctos > Phascolarctos cinereus. Next base: position 164,635,504 of record NW_027555514.1, read on the forward strand.
GGATATCATATTCCAAGCCCTCTGATCCTTTAGTGTAGAAACTGCTAAATCTTATGTTATTCTGACTATGTCTCCATGATATTTAAATTTTTTCTTTTTTTATTAATTTACTTTAAACTTAAATAGACAATGAGAAAAATAAACATATTATAAACTTAAATACTAAAACTTAAATATTAAATAAGAAAAGAAAAAAAGCATTGCCATGTACATAGCAGAATGTAAGAGAGGATTCAAAATATACAGCAATAAATTTCTATTTTGAGAAAGGCTATATAATAAATATTGTGTTCTGAGCTGTTGTCTTTTCTTTGCTTCCTTGTAAGTTTTCTTTTGTTCTCTGTTGTGCACTTTTTGCTTCATTCTTTTATTATTCTTTCCTCCCCCCTCCCTAAAATTAAGTGTTTGTATACGCATATATACACACACATATACACACATATACATATATATGTATCATGTTATAGTTATACATATAGTTTATATATATAAATATAGATATGGTGTGTATAGTTATATGTGTGTATATGTATAGATACAGGTTATAATATATATATATATATATATATATATATATATATATATATATATATATATACACACACACACAGTTAAGCACATATGTATGTGCAAACACATACATATAAACACATATACACACAAACTTATATGTGTGTACATATACACACATACATGCACTTACATACACATTCATGTACTTAGATATCTATAATCATACTCATACATAGAAGTTTACATTCCTATGTGTCTATGTAAGGCCACACTATGCTTTTGTCCTCCGTTTCTCTGACGGTGGATAACTTCTCCTTCACAGAGCCAAGTCTTTCCCTATTTTTCTAGGTCCACCACTTTAGCATTTCCTATACCACAACAAAATTCAAACCTTATTCTGTCTAGTTATTTTAAATAGTCTAAAACAATATTGACTAATATGGCTGACATATAGTGTAGTTTCCCTGTTTTCTCTTTTCATTAAATATGTTTTAGCTCTAATTTTCTCTGAGATCATAATTACTACCCCTGATTTTTTTCCCTAATTAATTTTACTCCCAATCCACATTTTATGTTTGCGTGTATCTACTATTTTGTATCTCTCCTGAATCCTCTACTTTTCTTCTACCTACTACCTTGCCTCCATATTACTTAACCTACCCCCACCAAAGATACTTCTTTTATAGTCTCCCCACAAAAAGACCCCCTTATCCTCTTCCCCTCACTATCACCTTAGCCTTTTATTTCTTTCTGAAATTAGAAGACTTTTATGCCCTTCTAAATATATATATATATATATATGTATATATACACATATATATACATATATACATATGTATGTGTATATATATATATGTGTATATATATATATATATGCATTGTTCCTGATGAAAGTAGAGTTCCAGAACTCTTTTAAATTTAAATTTTCTGACTGTTTGCAATATTTTCTCTTTGACCTGGGAGCTCTCAAATTTGATATAATATTCCTGGGAGTTTTCATTTCAGGAGGTGATTGGTAGATTCTTTCAATTTCAATTATTCCCTCTGGTTCTAGGATATCAAGGCAGTTTCCCTTGATGATTTCTTGAAAGATAATGTCTAGGCTTTTTTTTAATTTTATCATGGCTTTCAGATACTACCATATTTTTTAAATTCTCTCTCCTGCATCTATTTTCTAGGTCAGTTGTTTTTCCATTGTGATATTTCACATTTTCTTTTATTTTTTTTCATTCTTTTGATTTTGTTTAATTATTTCTTGATATCTCATGTAATCATTAGTTTCCACTTGCCCAATTCTATTTTTTAAGGAATTATTTTCTTCAGTAAGCTTTTGTGCCTCCTTTTCCATTTGGCCAATTCTGCATTTTAAGGAGTTCTTTTCTTCAAGGAATTTTGGACCTCCTTTTCAATTTGGAAAATTCTGCTTTTTAAGATATTCTTCTCCTCATTGGGTTTTTATATCTCTTCTACCATTTGGTCCATTCTACTTTTAAGGTGTTATTTTCAGTATTTTTTTTTTGCACCTCCCTTACTAAGGTGTTGACTTTTTTTCTCATGATTTTCCTGTTATCACTTTCATTTCTCTTCCCAATTTTTCCTTTTCCTCACTTACTTGATTTTTTAAATATTTTTTGAGATCTTCCATGACCTCAAACAAATTCATATTTTTCTTTGAGGCTTTGGATACAGCAGTTTTGCCTTCATGGTCTCCTTCTGAGTGTGTGTTTGTATCTTCTTTGTAACCATAGTAACTTTCCATAGTCAGGTTTTTTTTGTTCATTTTTCAAGCCTATTTCTTGACTTTTAATTCTGTTCCAAAGCGGAGCTCTGTTTCTGGGGTGGAAGGTACATTTTCCTGAGCTTTGGGGTTTTTTTTTGTTCAGCTGTTTTCCAAACTATTTCTAGGGACCTGTAGGTTTTTGTTTCTTCCAACATAGTATAATCTAAGGAGAGATGGGTATATCACTGTTCCAGTTTGTGCTTTGGTCTGTGAGTGATTATAAGCACTCTTTTCTGTGAGGAGGGTCTCTGTTCCCCTGGGGCTACAAGTTCTGGTGTCCAAATGTTCCTCCTCACCCTGGGACTGCCACCTAGTACTGCAACCTGCATCTGAGTATGAGCAATGCAACAGAATTCTGCCCTCAATCCCAGCAAAGGAACCTCTGTAATCTCCTTCTGACCAACTCTCCAATCCCTTTAAAAGCTGTGGGCTAAGAGTTCTACAAGCAGCTACTGCCACTGCTGATTCAATCACTTTTAAGACTTGCTGTGCTGGCACGGCCTAAACTGGACTGTACTTTACTCTCATCATGCTGCAATGGCCCTTTGCTGCCAATCTTCTAATTGCCTTGGACTGGAAAAATTGTTTCACCCTGTCCTTTTATGGGTTCTGTCACTCGAGAATTTGTTTTCAGGCATTATTTGAAAGTTATTTGGAGGGAAATTTGGGAGAGCTAAGGCTCTACCAAACACAGTAAAAATTTATTTTTCTACACTGGATTTGTCCTCCCCATCTCATGTAACTTTTGCTTACTCCTGAACTACGTTGTGCTGTCTCTATAAATACAAAATCTCCTCCAAGAAATTGAGGAAGAGATGGAAGAAGCACCAGATAAAAGTTAGGGACTTTCACATTTCATTTCATTCAGGTTCTTCCTAAAGCCAGTGTAGCCTCTATGGCATTCATAGCAAATGGTCATCCAACATGGAAGGCAGCTACCTTTTAAAAGGCTGACAGAGCTCACTTGACTAATGACATTTCATTAATCTTTTATATTAACTTAATTGGAGAGGCTGCCAATAACCTTCACAAATGACAATAGAAAAAGAGTGCTCATTACTAGTCAAGAAAAGAAAAAGACTAATATTGAGAAAAGGTCTCTTCCTTTTTGACAAGACAATAAATGACTGAGAACTGTAATACAGGACGCACATTTATGAGCAGTGGATAGTACTTATTCATAACATTAGTTAATAAAGTAATAATAACTATTGTCTTAACAAAGGTACCCAGTCAATTAACTATATGCATATTTATAATGATATGGCCACACAGTTTTTCAAATGTTATTGACATTACTGAAAACATTTATGGAAACCTGATTCAATTTATGAGCCACATGAAAAAATCAGTCTCTTTACAGTCCCCTTCATAATTCTAAATTTGGCTCATAGAGAAATCAGAAACTAAATGAATCACTCCATTTCTACTGCATGTTATTAATAAAACTAAAAACTTAAACCGAAGGCATGAAAAAAACAATAGTTTGTGATCTTTGAATAGAGCCATGACCTATTTAATGGTATTAGTTGATTCTACCAGAAATGACATCACATTGGGTGGCTAGTTTGATAGGAACAATATTATATGTTGGCAGTCAGCATGATACCACAACAGAGTTTCACAGTGTTATGGAGTGATTTGAGTAAAGGTGCATTAAATTATTATTACAAAATGATGCTGATTGGAGCTTTCTTGTGCTTACCTTTAGTTGCAAAGCAATAAAAAGCACGGAAGAGTATATTTAATGTATTAATCAGTCAATCAGTAAACACTTTTAAACACTATACGAGGGTCTGGGAACACAAATACAAAGGTGAAATAATCCCTACCATCAAGGAACTTATATTTTAATAGAGGAATGCCATGCATATACGAGTGATGAGGAGATGAAAGGTGTTTAGTTCCTGACATATAGTAGTTACTTTAAAAAAGTATATTTACTGACTGATTTTGATAACTGTTTGTTCTTTCTCTCAAATGAAGCATCAATTGATCTTAATGCATGCTCAGTACAATTTGCATCTGATGCTTTGAGATCCTTTCCCCTTCTCTTTCTCTGTTTGCCACCATATGCATATATTGAATAATGTTCAATTTCCCCCTTTTGTTACATGGATCCCATTGGAGAAATCAATTATTCTTTAACCTTCTCCAAGAACATTTAAAAAAAAAGTCTCCTAATAGATTCAGTGCTATTAGGTACTTTTTTCCCTGTGGACACCTTTTTTCTCCTCAGAGTCTATTCCTCCTAATTCTTCTCAACTGTACCTTTGGTCTGTCTCTCTAATTTGGAATATAAGCCCTTGGGAAAGAATTGTGTCTTATCCTATATCCAGTTGGTGCTCAATAAACATTATTAATTATTATTATTCATATTCATAATGATGTCATGTTCTGGCTAATCAATTTTAATTCAGCTTGATCTAGTTCAATTAAGTTTAATTTAAGAGGTGCTGCACTGATATTTTTCTCTTACCTAGAATTCTAATTTAAGTCTCTGAACCTGATTTCCCTTCTCCCCTTTTTTGCGTTATCCACTTCCTTTCCAGAAGAAAATGCATTCCTGTGCCAGTGCTTAGGTGTCTTTTATTTGATTAATGCTTTTAAATTAGGTTATTGCCTGCTTTTTTCTGTTTAGGGAAATACTCTTCCATCCTTTTAGAGACAGACTGATTTTTTCCTTTATGGAAAGGAGGGAAAAAACTTGGAAATCGTCACTAATTTAAGGGAGGACAGGAAAGGAAAACAGTTATCAGCTGATTCTCTCATTTGGGTATCATTTAGTCCTACGTAAGCCTGGTCTCTATTGGCCCTGTGGGCATATGTGTGGGGCATGCTGGAGTTCAGGCTAGAAGATATATTGAACTCCTACTTCATTTCTGGTCAATGCCACACAGCTTACAATTAAATAATTCATTCTTTTCCTGTAATCCTAAACCCATATGTAGTTAAACATTACAGAAAGCTGGTAGTGAGTATAAGAAGTGAAGAATTCAACATTTTGACAACATAGATTGTGACACCTGCAGTACTTCCCCAGAACATTTCCATAACTATCAGAGCTCACTCCTCTTTACTATCAGGGAATTATGCCTATTTCCCAGTTCAGCCGGTCCTATCAGTCCTTTGGCAATGCACTAGTTGCTTCCTAAGATCTTTTTTCTTTCCTTTAAAAATGGTATAAACATCTCCTTATATTTTGTCTGAGAGCCTCTCAGATGACCCTGGTTTTATTTCGAGTCTCTTTACATGGACAGTTGCTATTTATCCAATAGATGTTATGCATACTTAGCAAGATTTCTGTATTCATTTTTCTTCAGGATCCTAGCCATTTTTTCCTGCTTGTACACACACACACACACACACACACACACACACACACACACACACACACGTATGTATGTATACACACATGTGTATATATACACACACATACATATATACACATACATACATACATACATATATACACATATATGTGTGTATGTGTATACACACAGACACAGACACACACACACACACACACACACACAGACACACACACACACACACACATATATATATATGGTTATGACTTGGCCAAACTTCTTGGGACAAAGACTGGGCAAAGGGATTGGACATCCCAAGATCCTCACAGTGGGGTGGCAACCATGAGCTAGAAATTATGATACTCCTCACAGTAATTCTTGCCTGCCGTCCTATTATGGGAACAGCTTGCTACCTCATTTTGCTCAGCAAGTAACTCCTTATTGTGCTTTCTATGTAGGTCTGCTGAAAGTGTAGCTCTCATCCATTGAGAAATCATCACCTTGTTGTTTCCAGCATCATAGACTCTTAAAGCTGCACACCCTCTTCAATCTCTCTCTCTTGTACTGTTATGCCCTGAGCATTGTAGTGATCAAGGCCACTGCTATACCATGGCTCCAGAAAGGTTTTATGAAAGCAGTGTGCCTTCAAAGGGGAATTGAAAGGAAGCCCAAATTGTGTATCAGCAAGTATCATGCTATTCATTCTTTTCATAAACTCTCCTTGCATTATTTCTGCAGCAACTCTGATAAGACTGTATATTTCATTTTTCACTCTCCTAGTCATCTCATATGTTATCCTTTTTACTTTTCAGGCAAATACACTGTAAGGGCTCTACTCACAAAGTGTTGAAATAAACATCTGCTCATATACATCCAGTTGAAATAAAGACCAAAGCCCTAAGATGTTTTTAGCTGACATGCTTTCCATACGTATGTGATATTTTATATTTACTAAGAGGAATAGTATGTGTTCCTCAGATATGACAACATGACAATCCTATTAGACATTAAAATGTCAATAGTTAATTATCAAGAGTTTTGAGATGGTAATGATGATAGCTAAGATTTATCTAGAGCTTTAAGATTTACATAGTACTGCACAAAGTTTCTCATTTGATCCTCACAACAAACCTGTAATCTAGGTGTTATTATTATCCTTATTTTACAGACTATTGGTAACAGCTTGCTCAGCAAGTAGCTTCCCGCTGTGCTGGAAACTGAGATGGAGAAGGTTAATTGACTTGTCCAAGATCATACACCTTGTAAGCATTGCTCAAAATGAAACAGTTTGATTTGTTGTGAATTAACCAAAGAAGAAGTCAAATGCAATGAAAAGATCACTTGATTTGGAGTCTGAGAACCTAGGTTTGACTCTCAACTTTCAGCCATAAACTACTTAGCTGCCTGAGCCTTGGTTTCCTTATTAAAAAAAATAAAAGGATTGGATTTGTTCAGTTGTTTCAGCCATGTCCCACTCTTCATGACCCCATTTGGGGTTTTCTTGGCAAAGATATTGTGGTGGTTTGCCATTTCCTTCTTCAGCTCACTTTACAGATGAAAAAACTGAAGCAAACAGTTAAGTGACTTGCCCAGGGTCACACAGCTAGTAATGATCTGAGTCTGGATTTAAACTTAAGTCTTCCTGACTCCAGGCCCAACATTCTATCCACTGTGCCACCCAGCTACCCCTAACAGTTAGAGTAAGTGTCCTCTAAGGTTCCTTTCAGCTACAAATTTTTATATATGCATACATACATACATACATACATACATACACACATATAGATATAGATAGATAGAAAGATAGATAGACATATTTACATTCATATATATATATATATATATATATATATACATGTATATATGAAATGGCTGTGATTCTGTCAAGAAACTATAAAAAAGGATCTTTTATGCAAATTAGTTACCAATGATCTCTTAATTGCCATATCTAATTGTCTTTTTACATTTTTCATCCTTCTTGACCTTTCTGATATTTTGGAAATTGTTGAACACTCTTTCCTCCTGGTTTTTCTCTCCAATATAGTTTCCCCCTCCTGCTTAGCTTCTTCTCAGTCTCTTTTCCTAGCTCATTGCCTATTTCACAATAAAATTATGGTGGTTGTTGCCTAAAGCACTGTCCTAAAACTTTTTTTCTTTTTCCTTTTTTCTCTTCTCTTTCTCTTCTTTTATTTGCACTCTTATCTGTCCACATGGTTTTAATTATCATCTGTATACAATTGACTGGAAGTTCTAAAATAACAGTCTCAGTATCTCCCTTGAGCTTCAGTCCCATTTCATTACTTGTCTATTAGACTTTTCAGATCATCCTAAAGACAATATGCTGTCTTAAACTAAGGTTCAAATTAATTTTCTTTTCCTCTAAATTCACAGCTTTTCCAAACTTCCCTATATCTGTTGCAGGCACTACTTTTATTCTAGTCTTCCAGATTTGTAACTTTGGTACTGTCCTTAAGTATTCTCTGCCCCATGTCTCTTCTCATACCAACGTATCTCCACACTGCTGCCTAAAGGATTGTCCTTAAACAACCTGACCGTATAAGTCCCCTACACAATAAACTCCAGAGGTCCTCTATCACTTCTGATATAAAATATAAGTATCTTTCTTTAGCTTTAAAAGCCCATCATAATCAGTCTCAACATGTCTTACTAACTTCATTGTATACAACTCCTTGTCCTGTACTCTAAGATCTTGCACCAAACTGCCCTCTCTATTCTTAAGTCATGGCACTCTAGCCTCCATCTCTGTATCTTTTCACTGGCCTTTCCACATGTCTGAAATGCTGTTTCTCTTTACTTTTCCCATTTAGAATTTCTCTCTTCCTTTAAGATGCAGCTCAAATACTAGCAGTTCTCTTTATCCCACTTAGTTATTTTCCCCCCATCTTACATTTATATATTTTGAATTTTTATAATGATTCTCTTTATATTCATTCTGTGCACATATCCATCTTTTCTCTGTCTATACAGATATGCAAGAGGTATCTTTATATATGTACAAATGTAGTTATGATATATAACTATATACATAGTCATCACTAGCATATCTATAGGTAGAAATAAAAATATAGAAGATTATATATGAATATATACTATTATAATACATATACATATACACAGAGATATCTTTATGCAGTCTATATAGATGCATATAGTTATATAGGTAGCTATACATATGTATCAAAAATCTTTATAGATGCATATGCATGTGTGCATATATATGTATACACATACACACATATATACAGCTATATCCAGCATATCCTATAGATAAATATATATTTCTCTTCCCAGTTATAATATAAGCTCCTTGAGAGTGAGGATTGTTACATTCTTTGTAGTTGTATCCTTGGCATATAATGAATGTGTAACATAGTATACAAATTTGAAAGAAAATTTAAAGTGATAAAGATAGTATTTTTTTAATGTACACATATTCTAAATTATTTATGGCAACATCTATGCCATGAGAAGTGCCAATATCTATGTGTCAGTATCTTAGCCATAAGGTCAAGTGTAGTGTACTGGAAATAGTAGTGGACTTGAAGTAAATATACTGAAATTCTAATCTTAGCTCTCTTATCAATTAACTATGCCACCTTAGACAACCTTTCTGAACCTCTGTATTTCCTTGTCTTTGAAATAAAAAAAAACTTGCATTTAACATCTTTGATATATTATCTTTGAATAGTGAGTGAGTGAAGTTTTTACTTTTAATAGAGCTAAGTCAATTACCAATGATTCTATCATTTCAGGCCACCAATGCAGAAGGTATTTTCTTTATGACTTATTCTAAGATCTTTGAAAGTTGTTGGGGGTGAAACCCATTACCCTATGATCAATCTGGTGATAAGCCTCCACAAAGTTAGCTGAGTTGTTTCTTAATCAAATAACATATAGTACATCACAGTTCTTGTACTTGAAAACTTTTTAGTACAGTACAACTGGCCAGGTTTTTCCCTCAACTGGCACAACCTTGAGGAACCTGAAGTTTTTTCCAAACCTCAATGAGAGGACCTCAGTGCATGTGTGATTTCATAGGAGAATTCAAAGGTATTACTCACTATCCTTCATTTCATGTACTTTAGAATGACAACAATTAGACTGACAACATGAATTTGATGTTGCTGAAAATTCAGTAAATTCAGGATCACTAACAACCAATCAATCCATCACCAAGTAGTTTTAAATGCTTACTATGTACTAGGGACTCTACTAGATGCTGGGGATGGTAAAACAAAAAAAAAGAATGGTCTGCCTAGTTTATCCTACTTGGGTAAAAATCACACACATACATACATACATACATACATACATACATACATACATATAGAGAAAATACAGATTCCAATAGTGGGGTTAGAATGGATGGGAAACTAACAACTAAAGGAAATGGGAGCCAATGTATGGTATAAGTAACTCCATAAATGACTGAAAATCACCTTGAACAATTCTGTATTCTAGGCACAAGGGTCTAAGATGAAGAAGAAAGAAAATTATCTATTGTGGAAAGGCACTTAAAGAAATAGAGTAGGTTACTGACAATCTTCTCATGAAATAATCTTCCCTCTTATTTCTATGATATTTTAACAAGTAACTCTCAGGCCTAGAAGTATTCTGCTTCATGTACCTGAATTAGCACACACATCTGAAGTAGAGGACAGTCCTCTCCAAAACCAGGTCCACACATCGCGAACATTACAAAGATTGCCTTACGCAGTGCATTTACATCTTAATTGTGGACACATGCATCAGGAATGATTGAAGAAGAAAACTCACAAAATAACCAAAGAGAAAAAAAGGAAAGGAAACTAAATAACAACTGAAAAGTAAAATCAGAGGTAATCTTTTGACCTGGGCTTACAAAATCCAGGAAATGCAGAATAGATGTTCGTTCCCTCCATCCATTACATATTGTTCTCTTCCTTAGTACTGAAAATAGCATGTGACCTGTGAAGCATCTTATTAGTTGTCTCAGGAAAGCACATTTTCTTCTAAGGAGAAAAAAGTTTTAAATATCAAGGGAAAAAGTACAAGCACAAAGCCCAACACGCCAGGGTCTGTGTTCGGCACTCACTCAAAATGTCATGCCATTCTAACACATTTCTGTTAACTAATGGAGCTTCACTTGGGTCTAATCACTTTCAGGCCCTGCTTGGTTGTATGCCTTGGCATTTCTTTTTAATATTAAAAAAGTGCTCATCTAAGCTACAGCTAAATTCTTTTTAAAAAATCTTATAAAAACAAGCTGTAGTATTCTAGAACCAAAAGGAATCTTCCATTATTAAGATTCAATCAAACAGTCACAATATAATGAAAATTATAATTGAGCCATCAATTAACATTTACTAAGTACCTACTATGTGCCATGCAGCCTCAGACCCTTAATAGGTGTGTAACTCTAGGCAAGTCACTTAACCACTTTTGCCTCAGTTTCTTCATCTGTAAAATGAGCTGGAGAATGAAATGGCAAATCACTCCAGTATCTTTGCCAAGAAAACACTAAACAGGGTCAAGAAGATTTGGACAGAAATGAAATGTATGATAACAATGTGCCAGTCCCCATGCTAGATATTGGGATATATAGAGAAAAATAGATTAGCCTCTGCTGTCAAGTAGCTTTCATCGTACTAGAGGAAACTCATGTATATATGCCATGCAGCCAATGTAAGCTCAGAGGATCCTTATAAAATGACAACTCTTGTAGATAAGTTGATTCCCTAGAAAAATTATCTATAATTCTCCTTCAGGGTTCTAGAGCTACTCTTGAGAAGTTGCAATGATTCTCTGTAATGCTATTATCTCAAACAACTCTTGTGGTGAATGCTTCCCAATATCAATCAACAATGATTAGTGTACTAGTATTATTTTAACCAAAAACATCAGGCAGCTTTAATAAAGAAATATTTAATGAGAAGATATAGCAAAAACTGGAATAGAAACATGACTCTCCCAAATCTGGGGTGTGTGTGTGTGTGTGTGTGTGTGTGTGTGTACTTTTCCTTATATCACCTTGTCCTCTGGGCAGGGGGAATGGACCAAAATAGCTAGGTTCCAATTAATAAAAATGGCGAATCCCATGATGTGATTTCATGTATTTAAATTCATACTATTCGGAGTTATAATTTTGTAAAATTTGGTAATTCCTTTCAGTGGAAATGTGCAGTTCAAATTTTGGGATTCATGTATTTACACTATTCAGAATGTAGCTGCCAAGTTCCGCTTCTGGGAGACAAGAAGGCAGAGTGAAACGGTAGTCACCCTCACTCTCCCCTATCAACCTCTGAAAACCCAGAAAATACCACCCCAGAAAAAAAACCCTGGAACACCTGAACTAGAAGAAAAATGAGGAGCAGCAGTGCAGCAGCCCAGCAAACGGGTCTCCCAATGCCTCAGCAAAAATAAGGGAGGCAGAACTACAAGGAGCCCCAGGCAGACAAGTACCCTGCAGCATTCATCTGAAAGGAGGTGAAGAAACTAACCTACAGGCTTCCTAAAGCCCTGACCTTGCTGATTCCAACCCAACACCAGGTGAGCTGTAGGAGCCCTGCAGCCTCCAATTGTGAAGAAATCCTGAAGCCCAGGTGGTAGAGCAGGCAAACACCAACACCTGGACCTCTGAGTGCCTCAGTGAGGGCGGGGGAAACCGGTGGAAACAAGCTCAGAAAATCACCAGGTGCCTCAGCACTCCACCACAAAGGAATCTCCTGGTGCATTAGCAGAAACGAGGGAGACAACACTGCAGGAGGCCCCAGGCAGATAAACACCCTGCAGCACCCATCTAAAAGGAGCTGAAGAAAGCTAAAGGAAAGGAAAAGCAGGCAACCTAGAATTGCCTGAAAGTTCCAGCCTTGCTGATTCCAGCCCAACATGAGGTAAGCTGCCAGAAACCTACAGCCTCCAATTCCCAGCATAAGAGGCCCCAGCACACAAAGCCAGTGACCAAGACCTAGGCTCCCAACACAAGAAGCTTGGGTCAGTACCCTCTGTTCCCCAGCAGAGCTCAATCTCTTTAAAGGCCAGGGAATAAAGAAACACCATGAGTAAAAAGAAACATACCATAGATTCATATTATGAGAAGAGTGAAGATCAAGACAGAAATTCTGAAGAGGACAACATTGTCAACAAACCCACATCTGCAACAACAAAAGGGAATATGAACTGGTCTGAAGCCCAAAAAGCCTTCTTAGAAGAGCTCAAGAAGGATTTTAATAGTCAAATGAGAGAGGTAGAAGAGTCCTTCAAAAATACAATTGGCCAATTGGAAAAAAAATACACTGAAGAAAACAAGTCCCTAAAAAACACAATTGGCCAATTGAAGAAGGAAGGACAAAAACTAACAGAAGAGTACACTGAAGAAAACAAGTCCCTAAAAAACACAATTGGCCAGTTGAAGAAGGAAGTACAAAAACTAACAGAAGAAAACAATCTGTTAAAAACTAGAATTGGACAAATGGAAACTAATGTCTCTGTGAAAGAGCAAGAATCAAATAGGAAAAAAAATGAGAAAATAGATGAAAATGTAAAATATCTCATCAGTAGAACAACCGACCTGGAAAACCGACTCAGGAGAGACAATTTAAAAATTATTGGACTACCTGAAAATCATGATAAAAAAAGAGCCTGGACAACATCTTTCAGGAAATCATAAAGGAAAACTGCCCGAAGTCCTAGAACCAGAAGGGAAAATAACCATAGAAAGAATCCATGATCACCACCTGAAAGAGATCCCAAATTGACAATGCCAAGAATATAATAGCAAAATTCCAAAATTACCAGATGAAAGAGAAGGTGCTGCAAGCAGCCAGAAAGAAACAATTTAAATATCATGCAACCGCAGTCAGGATTACATAGGACCTTGCAGCTTCTACATTAAGAGACCGCAGGGCATGGAACATGATATTCCATAAGGCAAAGGAGCTTGGAATGCAGCCAAGAAAAAATGAGCATCATTTTTCAAGGGAGGAGGTGGATATTCAATGAAATAGGAGACTTCCAAACTTTCCTGATAAAAAGACCAGAGCTCAACAAAAAATTTGATCTTCAAGTACAGGACTCAAGAAGGACTTAAAAAGGTAAATGGGACAAAGGATACAATATGTTGTTAATGGGGGGGCTGTTTAAACCCCTACAAGGGAATATGAGACTTGCAACCCTTGAGAACTGTATTGTTATTACACCTTGTTAAAGGAGTATACATAAAGAGGGTGGATATTAGTTGACTTTGATGTAATGATAAAAAAAAATCTAATCAAGTGGGTTACATGGATCCAAATAAGTGGATCAATCTGATCTTAGAAAATGTACTGAGAAAGGAGGAGGCAGACAAGGGTAAATTACATTACAGGAAAAGACACAAAATCCTATTACAGCAGAGGGAAAGAAGGGGGGGGAGCATTGTTTGAACCTTACTCTCATCAGATTTGGCTCAAGAAGGGCATAATATAATCAGTTAGGTATAGAAATCTAACTTGCCCTATAGGCAGTAGGAGGCAAAAGGGGAAAGAAAAGGGAGGGGGGAAAGAAGGGAGGGCAGAAGCAGTAAGACTAAAGGGGAAGAAAAGGGAAAGGGATAATAAAAGGGGAAGGGACTGAAGGAGGCAGTGGTCAAAAGCAAAACACTAGTGAAGGGGGGAAAGGAAAAAGGAGAAAGAAAAGCATAAATGGGGGGAAAGGATGGAGAAAAAGACACAGATAGTAATCATAACTGTGAATGTGAATGGGATGAACTCTCCCATAAAATGGAAAAGATTGCAGAATGGATTAAAAACCATAATCCTACAATATGTTGTTTACAGGAAACGCATTTGAAAAAGAGTGACACATACAGGGTAAAGGTAAAAGTCTGGAGCAGAATATATCATATGTCAGCTGAAGTAAAAAAAAGGAGGGGTCGCAATCCTGATCTCAGACAAAGCAAAAGCAAAAATAGATCTAATCAAAAGAGATAAGGAAGGAAACTACATCCTGCTAAAAGGCACCATAGACAATGAAGTAATATCATTACTAAACATATATGCACCAAATGGTATAGCATCCAAATTCTTACAGGAGAAGTTCAGGGAGTTACAGGAAGAAATAGACAGCAAAACTATACTAGTGGGGGACCTGAACCTCCCCCTCTGCACTAGATAAGTCTAACCACAAAATAAACAAGAAAGAAGTTAAGGAGGTGAATAGAACATTAGAAAAGTTAGGTATGATAGACCTCTGGAGAAAACTGAATGGGGATAGAAAGGAATATACTTTTTTCTCTCAGTACATGGCACATACACAAAAATTGACCATGTACTAGGGCATAAAAACCTCACAATCCAATGCAGAAAGGCAGAAATATTAAATGCATCCTTTTCAGATCATGATGCAATAAAAATTATATGTAATAAAGGGCCATGGAAAGATAGACTAAAAAATAATTGGAAACTAAATAATCTAATCCTAAAAAATGATTGGGTCAAACAACAAATCATAGAAACAATCAATAATTTCATTCAAGAGAATGACAATAATGAGACAACATACCAAAACCTATGGGATGCAGCAAAGCAGTTCTTAGGGGAAGTTTTATATCTCTAAATGCTTACATAAATAAAATAGAAAAAGAGGAGATTAATGAATTGGGCATACAACTAAAAAAACTAGAAAAAGAACAAATTAAAAATCCTCAACTAAACACCAAATTAGAAATATTGAAAACCAAAGGAAAAATTAATAAAATTGAAATTAAGAAAACTATTGAACTAATAAATAAAACTAAGAGCTGGTTTTATGAAAAAAACCAATAAAATAGATAAGCCTTTGGTTAATTTAATTAAAAAAAGAAAAGAAGAAAACCAAATTACTAGTATCAAGAATGAAAAGGGTGAAGCTACCACCAAGGAAGAGGAAATTAAAACAATAATTAGGAATTATTTTGCCCAACTATATGCCAACAAATTTGACAATCTTAGTGAAATGGATACATATTTACAAAAATATAAATTGCCCAGATTAACGAAGAGGAAGTAAAATACTTAAATAACCCCATCTCAGAAAAAGAAATTGAACAAGCCATTGATGAACTCCCTAGGAAAAAATCTCCAGGGCCAGATGGATTTACATGCAATTCTATCAAACATTTAAAGAACAATTAATTCCAATACTATATAGACTATTTGGGAAAATAGGTGAAGAAGGAGTCTTACCAAATTCTTTTTATGATACAAATATGGTGTTGATACCTAAACCAGGAAGAGTCAAAATAGAGAAAGAAAATTATAGACCAATTTCTCTAATGAATATAGATGCAAAAATTTTAAACAAAATACTAGCAATAGATTGCAGCAACTTATCACAAGAATAATACACTATGACCAGGTAGGATTTATACCAGGAATGCAGGGTTGGTTCAATATTAGGAAAACTATCAGCATCATTGAGCATATCAACACCAAAACCAACAGAAACCACATGATCATCTCAATAGATGCAGAAAAAGCTTTTGATAAAATACAACACCCATTCCTATTAAAAACACTAGAAAGCATAGGTATAAATGGAGTCTTCCTTAAAATAATAAATAGCATATATCTAAAACCTTCAGCAAGCATTATATGTAATGGGGACAGGCTAGAAGCATTTCCAATAAGATCGGGGGTGAAACAAGGATGTCCATTATCACCACTGTTATTCAATATTGTACTGGAAACCTTAGCTTTAGCAATAAGAGAAGAAAAAGAAATTGAAGGCATTAGAATAGGCAAAGAAGAAACAAAGCTATCACTCTTTGCAGATGACATGATGATATACTTAGAGAATCCTAGAGAATCAAGTAAAAAACTACTTGAAATAATAAACAACTTTAGCAAAGTTGCAGGCTATAAAATAAACCCACATAAATCATCAGCATTTCTATATATTACCAACAAAGCCCAACAGCAAGAGATAGAAAGAGAAATCCCATTTAAACTTACTGTAGACATTATAAAATATTTAGGAGTCTACCTCCTGAAACAAACCCAGGAACTCTATGAACACAATTACAAAACACTTTTCACACAAATAAAATCAGATCTAAATAATTGGAAAAACATCAGTTGCTCATGGGTAGGCCGAGCTAATATAATAAAAATGACAATCCTACCTAAGCTAATTTACTTATTCAGTGCCATACCAATCAAACTACCAAAAATTATTTTATAGAGTTAGAAAAAATAATAACAAGATTCATTTGGAAAAACAAAAGGTCCAGAATATCAAAGGAACTAATGAAAAGAAATGCAGGGGAAGGTGGCCTAGCAATTCCAGATCTTAAATTGTATTATAAAGCAGCAATCATCAAAACTGCTTGGTACTGGCTAAGAAATAGGGAGGTGGATCAGTGGAATAGGTTAAATATGCAAGACACAGTAGTCAATGACTATAGTAATCTATTATTTGATAAACCCAAAGACCCCAGCTTCTGGGATAAGAACCCACTCTTTGAAAAAAACTGCTGGGAAAACTGGAAAAGAGTATGGCAGAAACTAGGCATAGACCCAAATCTCACACCATATACCAAAATAAAGTCAAAATGGGTTCATGACTTAGATATAAAGGCTGATACCATAAGTAAACTGGGAGAACAAGGAATAGTTTACCTATCAGATCTATGGAGAACAGAAGAATTCATGACCAAACAGGAGATAGAGAACATTATGAAAAGCAAAATGGATAATTTTGATTACATTAAATTGAAAAGTTTTTGCACAAACAAAGCCAATGCAACTAAGATTAGAAGGAAGGTAGAAAATTGGGAAAGAATTTTTACAACCAGTCTCTCTGATAAAGGCCTCATTTCTAAAATATATAGAGAATTAAGACAAATTTATAAGAACACAAGCCATTCCCCAATTGATAAATGGTCAAAGGATATGAACAGACAGTTCTCAGATGAAGAAATTAAAGCCATCTATAGTCATATGAAAAAATGCTCTAAATCATTATTGATTAGAGAAATGCAAATCAAAACAACTCTGAGGTACCACATCACACCTATCAGATTGGCCAATTGACAAAATAGGAAAATGATAAATGTTGGAGAAGATGTGGGAAAATTGGAACACTAATACATTGTTGGTGGAGTTGTGAAATGATCCAACCATTTTGGAGAACAATTTGGAACTATGCCCAAAGGGCTACAAAAATGTGCATACCCTTTGATCCAGCAATAGCACTTCTAGGGCTATATCCCAAAGAGATCAAACAAATGGGAAAAGGACCCACATGTACAAAAATATTCATAGCAGCTCTTTTTGTGGTGGCAAAGAATTGGAAATTGAGAGGATGCCCATCAATTGGGGAATGGCTGAGCCAGTTGTGGTATATGAATATAATGGAATACTATTGTGCTATAAGAAATGATGAACAGGTCGACTTCAGAAAATCCTGGAAAGACTTATATGGTCTGATGCTGAGTGAAGTGAGCAGAACCAAGAGGACTTTGTACAGAATAACAGCCATGTTATTCAATGACTAAGATTGTTAAACTGAACCCTTCTCAGCATTAGAGGATCTAAGACATCTCCAGAGGCCTGGATGGAAAATGCTTTCCACATGCAAAGAAAGAACTGTGAAAGTCGAATTGCTATCACTTATTTTTACCTTCTGTTGATTTTTGCTTCATCTTTCTGATGGTTCCTCCTATTGGTTTTAATTTTTACTTACAACTTCACTAATGTGAAAATATTTTTAATGGGTATGTAAATGTAAAGCCTATATCAGATTGTGCGCCATCTTGGGGAGGGTGTGGGGGAGGAAGTGGGAGAAAAGTTTTCAACTCAAAAGCATATGGAAGTGATTGTTGATAAATCAAAATAAATTAATAAATAAAAAAGTATGTAGCTGCTATTAATATTCATCCTACCAAGTTCATTTCCCAATTCAGAATGCTCAGGATAACATCTTGAAATCAGTGCTTAAACCATTACAAGGCTGCAGTGGTGGACCGGTCTTGGCTGGCTGGCTACAAACTCTGGCATGGACATTTTCATGATGTGCCATGCCAGGCTTTTGAAGCTCACAAGGACATTTCTGTCTCTGGAATTCCTTTACATACAGTTGGATAAGAATAGAAACAAGAGTCACAAAACAGCAAGGCAATCACTCAGGCCAAAAGACATTATCCTGGTTGGGGAAGCAAAGGTCCAAGGCCCCCGATATAGAAAGACTTCTACCATTACTTGATTCTTCAACCAAACAGAGCCAAGGAGGAGAATGCAAGAGGCCCACATCAATACTTGGTGGCTTTTTAATGTACTCTTCTCCAACTCAGCAACCAATCAAAAGTTTATTTCTTCACTACATGATTAGTATACAGAAACCATTTACACACTCTTCTTATGTTCCAAAAATGCATTTAAAGATTACATCATTACATATGTTATAATGGCATGACATTTTGGATGAGTGCCAAACACAGACTTCAGCATGTTTGGTTTTTGTATTAATACATATACTTATACATATACATACACAGATACAATGCACATTCACAGATACTGTGCTTCAGCAGTCACTAGGTACATTTAAAATAGAATTAGAGATACAGACAGAGAATAAGATGTAGATATAGCTATAGATATGTGTGTGAACTAGCCTTTTGAATCAGACCTGTGATCTCATTGCTGTAAGCCACTTCAAGTGAGGGATTTCCTCTATCAATGTAGAGAGCCGTTTTTTAAAGAACTGCATGTAGAGAATAAATACAAAGAAATTTTTGGTCTGTTTATTTGTTTGTTTTGGAGAGGGATATTAACATAGCAGTGGTGGTCAAGAGTAGCCTCATGTAGAGGGTGGCCCTTAAGCTGAGCTTTGAAGAAAGCTCAGGATGCTGTGGCATATGTGAAGAGGGAAAACAAGGCATTTCAAGCATGAGAGAGACCCTATGCAAAAACAGAGGTAGGAGATGGAATGCTGTCAGGAATAACAGAAAAACTGATTAGGTAAGAACATGGCGTGAAGGAAAGTGGCATATACTAGGACTAGAAAAGAAGGATGGAGCCAGATTATGAAGGAGTTTAAATGCCTGCAGAACTTGTATTTGATCCTAGAAGTACTGGCATTTATTAGGTAGAGAATGATACATCCAGAGTGGTGATTTAGGAACATCCTCCCACTTTGGCAACTGTGTGGAGGATGGATTGGAGAAAAGGGAGACTTGAGGTCGGGAGATGAAATAAGAGGCTGTTGGCAATCAACTACCTGAGGAATGATGATGCCATGAAGTAGAATAGTGGTCAGGTATATGGAGAGAAAGGAACAAATGCAAACAAAACTTGGCATATGATTTAACATGTTGGTTGAGGGAAACTCAGGAAGGAATTGAAAAGGACTGTGATGTTATAACCGTAGGTTCCTAGAAAAATAGTGCTGCTCTCAATAGAGATAAAGAAGTTCCAAAGAGGTGTGGATTTGCGGATAAATATAATGACTTCTTGGACATTTGAGTCTGAGATGAATTACAGATCTATAAGACTGCTTGGTCTGATTCCTTACTTGTGATTCACATCTTCATCTCTAAAATAGAGACATTCATCATTTAACACCTTGAAAACTCTTTATTAGAGATGATGAATGGTCTTGTATTTACTTCTTCAGTATTTCAAAAGGCCCATACCTTCACTGGTGTGAGTATTAACAGAATCTACCAATGTAAATGCAACTCCACTATTTCTCAATAGGCAGCTTCATGGGCCATAGTAGCCAAAAGCATTTTTGCTCTTGTTAAGTTGATTCTCTGTGTATAGCTTAGGAGATCATGGAATGGCAAACATATTCTATCACAGTACTTAAAATCACATACTTTCAGAACTGCAAGGGATTTTAGCGATCTAATCCAACCCATATCCCCCAAAGAATAACCTCTGAAACATAGCTAACAAGTGATAACCCTGTCTTTTCTTGGAGGAAATGGGGTGGCATTATCTAACTGAAGCAGCCTCTTCTACTTTAGGATATTTCTGATTAATGGGAAATCAATCAATTCCTAATCAAAATCCTAAAGTTGCTACTTTGCAATTCCCAGCCATTGTAGCAAAGTCTTTCTGTCTTGATGGGATCTACCAGAGAAGATTCTCTGCTGGCCTAGTCTTCAAGAACTTCGTGACACCTTACATATCAGGACAAGGCACAGAGATAAGACATTAGTGTTGGATCATTATACTGATTCTTTTAAAATGTCATATAATCACTTTATCTGGGAAATTCCCAGATAAAGCAAAAACTCTTAGTTTTTTGTATCCTGGCACTGCAACACAAAGGTAAATTAAATGACACCTTTGTAGATTTCCGTTGTAACCAAAAAGTGATCATTGTTCTTTCTATATTTGCCAAGAATGTCTTCTCTCTAAAAAAAAGTTGCAGGCAGAATAAAGGGAGTATATTGAACTTTTTTTTCAAATATTTCAAGTGAAGGGTTTTCTCATTCTGAACAGTACATCTTTGCAGAAGGTCACATTAAATTGTGTGTGTACATCAAACAGAATTGTGTGTCTTTAGGCAAGTACATAGAAAGAAATAGGAAAGTCTGATGCTTTGATTTTTCTTTCTTTTTTCTTTTTCTTTTCTTTTTGTCATGAAGCCTTAGCTTTTTTTTTTTTACATTTTTTTTTTGTTATTGACATTAAGATGGAATTGAACCATATGAGTTTTCTGGTCAGCAGAAGAAAAACACAATCCTATAGATATCAAAAGAAGCCAGTGATAGTTCCTGACAACATCCCAGTGTGTTCGCTTTCCCATCCCAGCTGTCAAAGTGATGCAATCAGAAATAAAGTGCATTTTTTGATAAATGCCTCTGGGTAAATGTAGCTCTCACACACAATATTACAGTATCCTTCTGTTTTTGTTCCTCAAAAATAAAGGCCTTCATCTTGAAATGCCTTCACATTAGCTGGTTTTCAAAAGAGGAGAGAAAAAAATAGTACATCAGACTTGGCTGTTCTGTCTAACAGGTGATCATATAATGTATCATTTCCCTAATCCCCAAACAACTAAACATTAACATGTTTTGCCCTGAGTAACCAGATATGACATAGAATGTGAAAGAACATATTGTGGGTGCAGACAGCTCTTCCCAAAGTAAATTAAAATGGCATAGCTTTGAGGGAAAAAAAAATCTTCAGTAGGAAGCTGCCCTCCATCTGCAGAACTTAATCTGCACAACTGACAAAATAATCAGACATCGGGAACAAAATGGTGACCCATTAAGTGAAATGGGGCTGCAGGATGAAGGCATGCAACTGAACATGTGGACAGGCTAATGAGCTCCTGTGAAGCTGTAAAAACTGGACCTACTCATGGGAAGATTTTGTGAGGGCTGCTAAAAGATCACATCTGGGTTGACAGGATTTCAGAAGGTAAAGGAAATTGCCAAGACTGTGGAAATGCTAAGGAAAAAGAGATAAATGTTTGTAGTATTCAGTTTCTTCAATGTCTTTGACACACTGAGAGAGGTTCAGTGGTAAGTTCAGGGAGGTGTTCATCCTGCTGTATGCTGCCCTGATCAGATTCTTTCTAGAGTGTTGGGCTCAGTTCTGGTCTCACACTTTAGGAAATAAATTGATGAAATGGAAATGCATCCAGAGGGGGGGGAACAAGGATAGGGGGTGAACTGGAAAATGTGATAGAAGAATAGGTTGCAAATGTTTAGATGGGAGAAGAGAAGATTTCATTGGGTGGCCATCATTGCAGACTGCACATATTTGAAAGAATGTCATCTGGAAAACTTATTCTGCTTGTCCCCAGAAGACAGAGCTACTACTAATAGATAAATGTTACAGGGGGACAATATAAGGAAAATCTTCGTATATTTAGAGCTGTCCAAAATTTGAAAGGCTACCTCTAGGACTAGGGTGTTCCCCTGAACTATGTGGTGAACAGGGGTCTGGTGGCTGCAAAGAATAATTTTTTTTTTGGCACTGACTTTCATACCCACTTTTGCTTCATCAATTAATCACCACTCTTTGGAAAAAGAAACTGGAGAGTTGGAATAGTATTTTCTATTTTTGATGGTGATTTAATGTGCCTTTCTTTTTTTTGAGTTGTAAAAAAATTTAAGTTACACTTTCAATCATATTATAGCTATTTTACAGCTGCTCACTTACACTTCACATATATACAGCTTGAAGATTCCCTTGAGGCCATCTAATCCAAAACTCTTCATTTTATGGGGAAAGAAACTTAGGTCCAAAGAGGTTGGTTAATTTGTTTAACCTCATACAGGACATAAGTAACAGGGTGTCTGATTCAAAATCCAGCATTATTTCCATCATACAGTGTTTCAGTTTTTTTTAAAAAAGAAACCGGTATTAATTTTTTTTTGGCTATGACTAGACACAAATTGGATCAGTATGATAGTATGACAAAGGTTTGTAAAATCTTAACCTGAATGTATTTAGTAGGAAGAAATTTCAGGTCAATTCTGGATATGGAATCAGATGACCTCAATTTTAATCATGGGTCTTTCGTTAATGTGATGTGTAACCTTGAAAAGGTCATTTAACCTCCCGAGGACTAAGTTTCCTCCTACATAAAATGAGGTTGCCTCATATGATCTCTACTGTCCCTTCAAAATCTAAACCAATGTTCCTATGATTTATTTTCAAACTAATGAACAAGGAATAGGCAGTATTGCACAGTGGTTTAACATATTAAAATTGAAGTCAGAGAGCCAAGAAGGCAAAATAAATACAGCAACTCAGCTGAATTTTCCTAACATTTCTCTCCAAACAGTTTTAAAATAACATCTCAAATCAAATGCTCGAGTGACAGAACCAATGAAAAGTTGGAATGAGACATTTTTCCAGCCCAAGACAACTTAAATCATCAGGTTTGTGACTCCAGGGTGGAGGATGACCCAGAGTGCAGCACACATATTGCAACAGCAGCAGTAGCCTTGGAATCAGCTGCAACAGTGGCAGCAACACCTTTAGGAGCTCTCAGCCAAGAGATGATAATGGGGTTGGATAACTGCTCAGAAAGATTACAAGGGACCCTTTGCTGTCACTGGATACAGGATCATTGCTTCACTAACTATATGCAGTTCTAGGTCATGGTTCTGGGTTGCAGTACATGGGCAAAAAGGAGCACTAGTGCTTGCAGCCTTAGGGGATCACAGGCCCTTGTCACAGTTCCAGGACCAAGAAGAGTACTAGGACCTCTGGCCACAGGGGAACAAGGAGCTTTCCTAGGTAAAGACCAGAGCACAGGACAAGAACAGTGGCCACACCTCTTCTTGGATCATACCACCTTGGAGGCACTGAAACCCAACAGACCTACAGAACTAGCTCTGAAAGCAACATAAGAAAAAAAAAACATAATAAAAGAAAACACAGAAGCTTGGGACAGTGCTCACTTTACCTGGGAAGCTGATCCTAACTTTAACATAAAAAAGTCAAGAAATTGTTTGGGAAAATAATCAAACAACAACAACAACAACAAAACCTGACCACGAAAAGCTGCTATGGTGACAAGGAAGATCAAGATACAATCTCAAAAAAATATACAAGCAAAGGCCCAAAGGAAAAAAAATGTTAATTGGACACAAGCTAAACAAAAATTCCTTGGAGAAATAAAAAAAAATATTTTAAAATCAAATAAAAGTTGTAAAGGAAAATAAAGAAGTGAGATCAAAGGAAGAACATTATCAAAAGAAAATTATCAGCTTGGTAAAAGAGGTACAAAAATACTGAAGAAAATAATGCCTTAAAAATAATTTGCCAAATGGAAAAAGAGGTACAAAAATTTACTGAAACAAATTTTTAAAAGGTTGAATTGAGCAAATGGAAAAAGGACTACAAATTCTCAAAGAAGAAAATAATTACTTAAAAATAAGAAATGGACACATTAAAGCTAGTGATTCAATAAGACATCAAGAAAAAATCAAAGTCAAGAGATGAAAAAATAGAAGGAAATGTGAAATATTTAATCAGAAAAATGACTGTCCTGGAAAGTAGATTGAAGAGAGATAATTGAAAAATTATTGGATTACCTGAAAGCCAACATTGAAACAAAAAGAAATAGACCTATACATCATATTTCAAGAAATTATCAAGGAAAACTGTACAGATATCCTAGAACCACAGGGTAAAGTAGAAATTAAAACAATCCACCAATGATGTCATGAAAGAGATCCCAAAGTGAAAATCCTCAGGAATATCATAGCCAAATCCTGGAGATCTCAATTCAAGGAGAAAATATTGCAAACAGTCAAATATCATGAAGCAACAATCAGAATCACACAAGATTTAATAGCTTCCATTTTTTTTAAAGGCAAAAGTTTTGGAATATATTTCAGTAGTTAAAAGAGCTAGGAGTACAACCAAGAATAACCTATATAGCAAAACTATTTATGTTCCTTCGGGGGCTGGGCATAAGATGCAGGGGGATGGAATTGACATTCAATTGAAAAGATGTTCAAACACTCTTGATGAAAAGACCGGTGCTGAAAAGAAACTTTGACATTCAAACACAAGACTCAAGAGAAGCACAAAAATGTAAACATAAAAGAAACATCATAAGGTTCTTAAAGCTAAACTGCTTACTTTTATATATGGGGAAAAATGTACTTGTAACTGCTAAGAACTTTATCATTATTAGAACAATTAGAATTTCAAAGATATAAGATCTGGTTCTGAGTTGATTGTGGTGAATTGATCTCCACAAAAAAAAAATTGTAGGGAAAAGAAAGAGGGATATGCTTAGAGAAGGGGGAAGGGAGGGGAAGAATGGAACATTATCTCATATAAAAGAGGCGCACAAGGAGGAACTTTTACAGTGAAGGGGAACATGTGGGGGATGGGAGGAAATACTTGAACCTTATTTTGATCAGAATTGTTTCTAAGAGGGAATAGCTTAGTTGATGGAGTATATAAATGTATTCTACAGGGAAGTAGGAGGGGAAGGGAATAAGAGAAGGGGGTGTTGATAGAAGAGAGGGTGAATGAAGGGTGGTAGTGAGCAAAAGCAAAACAGACTTTTGAAAAGGGAAAGGGGAGAGACATACAGAGAGAGAGAGAGAGAGAGAGAGAGAGAGAGAGAGAGAGAGAGAGAGAGATGGACAGACAAGGATAAACAGGGGAAAATAGGACAGAGGGAAATACACAATAATCATAACTATAAATGTGAATAGAATGCATTCAACCAAAAAACAGAAGGGGATAGCAGAATGGACTAGAAACCAGAATCCAACAATTTGTTGTTTACAGGGAGCACACTTGAAACACAGTCACACAAAAAGTAGAAATAAGGAGCTGGAGCAGAGTCTATTATGCTTCAGCTGAGGTAAAAAAAAAAAGCAGGTATAATAATCTTGATCTCAGATAAACAAAAAAATAGATCTAATTAAAGAGATAAGCAGAGATACTACATTTTACTAAAAGGTGCCACAGACAACAAAGTAGTACTAATACTAAACATATATGTAATAAATGTCATAGCATCCAAATTTCTAAACAAAAAGTTAAATGAAATATGAGAGGAAATAGAAAGTAAAACTATACTAGTGGGAAACATCAACTTTCTCTTCTCAGAACTAGATAAATCTAACCTTTAGATAAATCTAAACACATAAGAATAAAATTAAGGAAATGAACAGAATTTTTAAAAAGATAGATATGAGAGATCTGTGGGGAAAAAAATTGAATGTCGATAGAAAGGATTATACTTCTTTTTCTCAGCTCTTCACAGAAATTAGTCATATATTAGGAGATAAAAACTTCACAAAAGTGAGGAAAATCAGAAATATCCTTTTCATACTATATGCAGTAAAAAATAAACTCAGTAAAGGGCCATGGAAACATGGATTCAAAATTAATTGGAAGATAGCTAATCTAAGACTAAACAATGAGTGGATAAAAGAACAAATCATAGTAACCATCAATAATTTCATTAAAGAGAAAATAATGAGACTGCATTCCAAAATTTATGGGATGCAGCAAAAGCAGTACTTAGAGGAAAGTTTATATCTCTAAACATTTACATCAATAAAATACAGGAAGAGAGGATCAATAAATTGGGCATGATTTTTTTAAACCTAGAAAAAGAACAAATTAAAAATCTCCAATTAAACGTCAAAATGGAAATCATGAAAATCAAAAGAAATATTAATAAAATTGAAATTTAAAAAAATTGAAATTACATATAAAAATAGATTGTGGTTTTATGAAAAAAAGAAAATAGATAAATGTTGGTTAGTTTGATTTTTTTCTTCAAAAAAGAAAGAAAACCAAATTACTGGTATCAAAAAGAAAAGGGTAAATGTATCACCAAAGAAGATGAAGTTAAAACAATTACTAGGAACTATTTTTACCAATTATATGCCAATAAATCAGACAATCTAAGTGAAATGGAATATTTATAAAAATATAAATTTCCCATGTTAAAAGTAGATGAAAGAGAATACTTAAATAACGCTATCTTAGAAAAAGAAATTAAAGAAGCTGTAAGTAAATTCCCTAAGGGGGAAAAAAAAATCCCCAGGACCTGAAGATATCACAAATGAATTCCAACAAACATTGAAAGAACAATTCATTTCATTACCATATAACTTATTTGGGGAAATAATCAAAGAATGAATCGAATAGGTACTTTTTAGTACAAAAATCTGGGGCTGACACCTAAACCAGAAAGAGCAAAAACTGAGAAAAAAAACAAACTACAAACCAATTTCATTATTGAATAATGATGCAAAAATATTAAATAAAACACTAGCAAAGAGATTACAGCAATATATCACAAATATCATATACTATGACTAAGTGAGATTTATGCCAGCAATGCAGGGGTGGTTCAGTATTAGGAAAACTATCAGCATAATCGACTATATCAATAACAAAAATAACAATATTATTATTATTATCTCAAAGGTGCAGGGGAAAATTTTTTTTTTGACAAAGTACAGCATACATTCCTGTTCAAAACACCTGGAAGCATTGGGGGAAAAATGGAACTTTCTTTAAAATGATAAGTAATATCTACCCAAAACCATTAGCATGTATTATTCGGAATGAGGATAAGCTAGAAGTCTTCCCAATAAGATCAGAGGCAAAGCAAGGATGTTCATTATCACCACTATTATATTATTCAGTATTGTACTAGAAATCTTAGCTAAAGAAATAAGACAAGAAAAATAAATTAAAGGAATAAAAATACGCCATGAGAAAGCAAAAGTATTACACTTTGCAGATGATATGATGGTATACTTAAAGAATATTAGAGAATCAATTAAAAGCTACTTTAAATAATTAAAAACCTTAACAAAGTTGCAGGATATAAAATAAGCTCACATAAATCATTAGCATTTTTATATATTACCTACAAAACCCAGCCGCAATAGATAGAAAAAAAAATGACTGTAGACAAAATAAAATACTTGGGAGTATACTTGCAAAGACAAACCCAGGAATTATATGAACACAACCACAAAAATATTTTTTACACAAATAAAGCTAGATTTAGACAATTGAAGAAATAGAAATTACTTGGGTATAGGTCCATCCAAAATAATAAATTTACAATTATACCTAAATTAATTTACTTATTAAGTGTCATGCAAAAGTACCAAAATTTATAGTCTAGAGCTGGAAGAAATAATAACATTTAGTTGGAAAAACAAAAGGTGAATATTGAAGGGAATAATTCGGAGGTATCAATGGGGGAAAATGGAAAGATTTTGATGTAGCTGTATCAGATTTCAAAGTGGTAATCATGAAAACAATCTGGTACTGGCTGTGAAATAGAGTGGTAGGCAAGTGGAATAGATTAGGTACACAATACACAGTAGTAAAAGTCCATAGTAATCTTTTGTTTGATAAACCTAAAGATCCCAGTTCCTGGGATAACAAATCACCACTTGACAAAACTTGCTGGGAATGCTATAAAGCAGTTTTGCAGAAAATACATGTAGACCAATATCTCATACAACTTATCAAGATAGAGTCAAAATGAATAGAGGATTTATACATAAAGGGTGATCTCATAAGTTAATTAAGGGAGCATTAGAAAATATTCCTTCCAGATCTATGGATAAAGGAAGAATTTATGACAAAACAAGAGATAGAGAGGATCCCAGGAAGTAAGATGGATAATTTTGATTACATTAAATTAAAAAAAAACACTGTGAATAAACAAAACCGATGCAGCCAAGATTAGAATAAAAGTAGGAAACTGGGGAAAAAACAAAACAAAACATCAGTTTCTCTGATAAAGGCCCCATTTCTCCAACATACAGAAAACTGAGTCAGATGTGTGAGATGAGTTGATAAATGGTCGAATAGTATAGTCAGTTTTCAGAAGAAAAAAAATCAAAACTATCTATAATCATTTTAAAAATATGCTCTAAAGCACTACTAATTAGAGAAATACTAAGCAGAAAACAAATACTACCACACAACTATTAGATTTACTCTAATGAAAGAAAAGGAAAATTATAAATATTTCAGAGGAAGTAGAAAAATTGGGACATTGATGGACAGTCATTGTTGGAGTTGTGAACTGAACCAACCATTCCAGAGAAAAATTTGGAACTATGCCCAAATGGAAATAAAAGTGTGATATAAGACTCAGCAATACCACTACTAGATCTGTATCCCAAAAATATCAGAGAAAAAGGAAAATTACCTATATGTAAAAAAATACTTATAACAGCTCTTTTTGTAGTAGCAAAATTGTAAAGATCAATTGGAGAATTGTTGAACAAGTTATGATAAATGATTGTGATGATATACTATTCTGTTATAAGAAATAAAAAGGATGGTAATTTCAGGAGAAAAAAAACATGGGAAAACTTATATGAGCTGATGCAAAATAAAGGGAACAGAACCATGAGAATGTTGTACACAGAAACAGCAACTTCTGAAAAAAAAATGCTATCCACCTCCAAAGAAAGAACTGATGGAATTTGAATGCAGATTGAAGCATCTTTGCATTTTTTTTTTGGCAGCATGACTAGAATTGAAATATGTTTACATGATTTCACATGTATATATTTTTTAAAATTTTTAATTATTTTAGCATGTGTTTTTAAAACTGTGGGTTGCAA
Organism: Phascolarctos cinereus; assembly: GCF_003287225.1. Lineage (NCBI taxonomy): Eukaryota > Metazoa > Chordata > Mammalia > Diprotodontia > Phascolarctidae > Phascolarctos > Phascolarctos cinereus. The sequence goes on from NW_027555514.1 coordinate 164,665,184, forward strand.
ATTTTCTCCCTTCCTCCCTCCCCATCCACCTTCATTGAAAAGGCAAGAATCTCAATACAGGTTATAGATCTGTAGTCATGCAAAACACTTCCATAGTAGTCATGTTGGGAAAAACTAAGTATATTACCCTTCATCCTATCCTACCCCTCATTTATTCTATTCTCTCTTTTGACTCTGTTCCTCCTCAGCAGTGTTTGCTTCTGATTATCCCCACTCCCAATCTGCCCTCCCCTTTATCAATGCCCTACTCTCTTGTCCACTTCCCCCCTTATTTTCCTGCAGGGTAAGATAGATTTCCATACCTCATTGTATATGTTACTCCCTCCTTGAGCCAAAACCTATGAGAATAAGATTCACTCATTCTCTTTCACCTTCCTGCATTTCCCCTCCACTGTAAAAGCCTTTTCTTCTCTGTTTCATGTGAGATAATTTATACCATTCTCCCTTTCTCACCTTCTCCCAGTATAATCCTCTCTCACCCCTCAATTTTATTTTCCAGGTATCACTTCTTCATCTTCAACTCAACCTGTGCCATCTATCTATCTATCTATCTATCTATCTATCTATCTATCTATCTATCTGTCTGTCTGTCTGTCTGTCTGTCTGTCTGTCTGTCTATCTATCTATCTATCCATACATATAATTTTTTTCCCTTCCACTACCCTAATACTGACAAAGGACTCATGAGTTACAAATATCACCTTTCCCTGCAGGAATGTAAACAGTTCAACCTTAATAAGTCTCTTATGATTTCACCTTCCTGTTTACCTCTTCCCTGTTTCACTTGGGTCTTGTATTTGAAAGTCAAATTTTATATTCAGCTCTGGTATTTCCTCAGGAATGTTTGAAAGTCCCCTATTTCACTGAATGACCATTTTTTACCCTGAAGGATTATGTTGTTTTGCTGGTAGGTGATTCTTGGTTGTAGTCCTATCTCCTTTGCCCTCTCGAATATCATACTCCATGCCCTCTGGTCCCTTAATGTAGAAGCTGCTAAATCTTGTGTTATCCTGATTGTGTTTCCACAATACTTGAATTGCTTCTTTCTGGATGCTTGCAGGATTTTCTCCTTGACCTGGGAACTCTGGAATTTGGCTACAATATTCCTAGAGTTTTCCTTTATGGATCTCTTTCAGGAGGAGATAGGTGGATTCTTTCAATTTCTATTTTGCCTTCTGGCTCTAAAATATTAGGGCAGTTTTCCTTGATAATTTCTTGAAAGACTTAAATTATCTCTGTTGGCTCTATTTTCCAGGTCAGTTGTTTTTCCAATGCGATATTTCACATTCTTTTATATTTTTCCATTCTTTTACATTAGTGTAACAGTGCCTTGATTTCTCATATAGTTGCTAGCTTCCAATTGCTCCATTCTAATTTTTTAGGAACTATTTTCTTCAGTAAGCATTTGGACTTCCTTTTCCATTTGGCCGATTTTGCTTTTCTGTTCATTCTCCTCATTGGCATTTTGGACCTCTTTTGCCATTTGGGTTAGGCTATTTTTTAAGGTGTTATTTTCTTCAGTATTTTTTTTTTTGAGTCTCCTTTAGCATCACTCTCAGTTTTTCCTCTACTTCTCTTACATCCTTCTCAAAATCCTTTCCGAACTTTTCCATGGCCTGGGACCAATTCATATTTTTCTCAGAGGTGTAGGAGCTTTGACTTTGTCTTCTTCTGGTTGTATGTTTTGATCTTCTTTGTCACCAAAGTAAGATAATATAGTCTGACTCTTTTTGTGCTGCTTGCTCATGATCCTGGCCAATTATTTGAGTTATAAACTCTTTGTTAAGGTAAGGGTCTGTTTCCAGTGTGGAGAGTGTACTGTTCAAAGCTTCAGGGATTTTGTGGGGCTTTTTTCAGAGATACTTCTAGGGACCTGCAAATTTTCAGTTCTTCCAAGGTGCTATGATCAAGGGCAAGGGGTTTACTCCTTTCCTGGCCTGTGCTCTGCTCTATGAGTGACAACAAGCACTCTTTTCTGTCTTGGAACTGTGAGAAGGATTTCCTGTCTACCGCCGCTACAAGTTCCACAATGCCAGCACTCCTCCTCACCCCGGGACTGCCACCCAGAATTGTGACCCAGATGCAAGCATGGGCAAAGCAAGAGAATCCTGAACAAGCAGAGAGATCCCTGCAATCCCTCTCTGATCAGCCACTCAATTCCCTCTCAGTCTGTGGTCCAGAAGCTCAAGAGGTAGCTGCCACTCCAGGGCCACGCTTGGGGAATGAGACTGGGACCCCGCACTTCTCTCTCACCACAGTCATAGACTTTTCCCACTGACCTTCTAAGTTGTCTTTGGCGTTTGTGGGTTGAGAAGTCTGGAAACTGCCACAGCTGCCACAATTCAGTCCTCTGAGGCCTGCTCCAGGTTTGTTGAGGCCTGGTCTTTCCCTGCACATGCGCCCATGATGAATTACATTCCTCTTGCAGCCTGGCATGATATACCTTTCTGATCAACCACCCAGGTTGTGTTGGGTTGGGAATTTGTTTCACTTTGTCTTTTTGTGGGTTCTGCTGCTCTAGAATTTGTTTAGAGCCATTTTTATAGGTATTTGGAGGGGTTTGGGTGAGAGCTCAAGTAAGTCATTGCTTTTACTCTGCCATCTTGGCTCTGCCCCCCATGTGTATAATTGATGTCACATTTCTTGCCTTCTCAATGGGTGGGGGATAGGTGAGAGAAAAGGTAAGAGTGTGGGACTCAAAATTTAAAAAAAATGAATTTTAAAATAATTTTTAAAATACTTGATTTTAGATAGACTTGTGTTCAAATTTTTCTGACAGTTATAAGCTTTATGACCATAGATGAGTCACTTAACATTTATGGGACTTGGTTTCTTCATTTATAAAATGAATGTGAACCACCTACCTACCCTTGCCCTCTATGAAAACAGGGACTTGTTATATCTCCACCCCCTAACATAGTGCCTGAAACTGGTAGGTTATAAATAAATGCTTGTGGATTGATTATGCACACACACACACACACACACACACACACAACACACACACACACACACACACACAGACACAGACACACACACACACTCAATAGTATTTATATATGTACATACAAATACATATACATATAGGTGCTATCAATCTATATATACGTTTACACATATATAACTTTAGATTACTATCAGATACATTAACATATTCTCTCTTTTCCCTCTCTATAACACATATGCATATATAATTTAACCTGTCAGTGCTCTAGTCTAGGCAACTCTGTAACATTACAAGTTACAGAGAAGGTGCCAATCTGCAATGGTAGAGGGAATTTCCTTCCCTGGGAGTTCCCTTTAACAATAAAACCACAAGCCTGGGACCTATTTCTATCGCTAAAGTTTATTTTTCCACAATAGATTAGTTTAACATGTACCCAAGTGAGAAGTTCAAAATAACTCCAAATAGTTGTAGTACATGTCAACCTGGAAACCTCTCCTTCCCTTTCCCTATATTTTTTGAATTTATATGAGGTGCTGAAAATCCATGGAACAAAAGAGAGAAATCCAGCCTCAAGCATTACTAGCTCTATGATCCTGGATAGGTCATATGACCTCTGTTTCCCTTGGTTTTTTTCATCTATAAAATGGGCATAATAAAGGCTCCTGGTCCCCCAGTTGTGGGGATCACATGAGACAGTATTTATAGTGCTTATCACAGTTCCTGACACATAGTAGGGTATTATAAACACACACACACACACACACACACACACACACACACACATACACACACATATATGTATTCACTTCCTTCTCTCTCTTCCCCTTCATTCCTATTTTTAAAGTCCCATATTTTCACCTTATTATCTCCTTCTGGCAAAGATGAGCCATTCAACTTGTTGTTGTTATTTTTTATCCATTTCAAGAACCTGCTGAACCTTTTGCCCTCTCAGCCACAGCTGCATACCCAAAAACACACAGAGTCCATCAGCTTTCCCAGTACATAGCAAAGATGGCAGATAATTTAGGGCAACGGTGATTATGTCAAGGAGCTTAAATCTTCCCCTGCCCTCCTGCTGACATCACACTTCCAAGAGGTCCCCACTCCAGGGCAGCAGAGATGATGGCCAGGAAGGCTGAGCTGAATCATCAATCAAACATTCAAAAAAGAAGACATATGCTTGACTCCAAGCTTTTATTTATTTATTTTTTTCTTTTAGGGGGTAGAATATCAAGGGCCAACTTTCTTCTACTACCTTTTCCCCTCTGCCTCTTTGCCACCCCTGAAGCATGGTGAGTTAGTAAGTTGCACTTTGTGTGGTGTTACAAAATTGGTGAAGTTTCCTTTTGGCATCTTTTCTTCTTTCTTTCATGTTCCTCACTTCCATGTTGACCCTCATTGGGTACCCAGAACTCTAGCTTCCCAGAACATTGCCCTTTCTCCTCTGAGTAATACTTCTTGCTCTGGACCTGTATCTTATCTATTCACCCCATTCTTTCAGGCCTGGCCTAGTGGCATTTCAATTTCCAACGATGTAACCCACAATCAAGTGCTAATAAAAAAATAATGGTTTGATTGATAATGGAAGAGATAGGGTATTTACATTTGATAAAAGCTCTTTTAGAAAGTTTATATCTTAACCAAGAGGAATGACTCTTGAATGGTGGGAGTTCAGGCACTATGGCCAAAAAAAAAAAAGTGGGGAAGATGTCCCTGGGGAGAAAGGAGCTTCTCAAAGGTGTCCAGAAATCACAATACATAAACATCTATAAGACAGGCTGATGGTAATGAGAAATGGCAGTAGTTATGTGAACCCAATGTTATGGAGACTAAGGCTTTTATCAGTGGGAGATGTAATAGGTCACATTCAGCCAAAGCATCACCTAAATAGAAGACACCCCTACATAATTCTAGCACTGTGACAAATGTATTTGAACTGAGGAAGGGTGAGGGGATAGAAGGGATGACTAAGGTATAACCATTTTTGTTAATAGCTAAGGTTGGCTAGAGATGGAGGTCATAAGAAATGAGATTGTGGTATCAGGAAGCTGAGGTTTTCAAAGCCCAGTAGAGATTGTGATAGAGGTGACTTTGAGCCAAATTCCTAACTTACTAAAGTGGGAGGAAATGATCTAATGGCAATAAGGAACTGGACAAGATGTAATGGTCTTTCAAGGAGGAGAGGGAGTTACCGAATAATATAGGCAGAGGAGGGATCTGAAATTAGCAGGGAGGTCTAAGAGTATGGCATTTTCTTTTCTTGGCCCTGTATGTCAGAGGATTTAAGGAAAGAAACAGCTAACCTTGGAGAGAATGGTAAGAAATTTGCTGTCTTCAGGAGAAATCCAGGTTTCAAGAACTTCTCAAAGATAGAAGGAATGTAATATGATGGACGAGAGTTAGTTAAAAAAGAGAGACAAGTTAGAGTGGAAAGAGAGGGAAGGGAAAGAAAGATAATTAGTCCTATATTGGCCAGGAATAAGAAGAAAAGGGACAAAGGATAGCAGAAGGAAGATTTTTTCACAAAGACAAAAGGTGTTTGTTAGGTTAGATGAGTAAAAAGTAGGGATTAGCTAGCCTTAGTGTATGGGGTATACCAAGCACAGAGATGCTACATTATCTGCAAGACTCTAATTAAAGCTGATGTTCTAGTGGTTCTTTAATGTAAATCCTGACTCTGAAGTAGAGCCCTCTCAGGAGATCATAGCAGAGGAGGATGGAAGGTGATGAATTATTCACTCAGCAGGAAGAATAGCAACTGTTATCACAATCATAGGTGAGCATTTATGGAATGATTACAGTTTGTAGGGTCCAGTGCTCTGGAATAAGGAGACCAAAGGAGAGGTAAGAAAATGTGGAACTTAATGCCTGCTTTTAAAGAGGAAGAGGATTATAGAATTTAGAATTGGAAGGGACTTCAACAAACATCAAGGCTAACACTCTTATTGAATAGGTGAAAAACTTAGGCCCAGAGAAGTTAAGGGACTTGCCCAAGATTTACACAGGTAAGGATCTGAACCCAGGTCTTTTGATTCCAAATCCCACTCTCTCCACTGTATCATCCAACCTTCAAACTATGCCTGGGGGGAGTTAAGGTATTCATGGCCTTCTCTTTGAAATCATTGACTATTAGGGGCAGCTAGGTGGTGTAATGGATAGAGCACTGGCCCTGAAATCAGAAGGACCTGAGTTCAAATCCAGCCTCAGACCAAACACTTGACCCTTAATAGGGTGTGACCCTGGGCAAGTCATTTAACCTGAATTACCTAAAAACAAACAAACAAGCAAACAAAAAGAAATCATGGACTGTCTTCTGCCTTTCTTTGTGTGCTGAGCGCTTAGCATAGTGCCTGGCACATTTGTTGTCTTTCAGTCATATTCAGTGTTGTCTGACACTTTGTGACTCCATTTTGGGTTTTCTTGGCAAAGATACTAGAGTAGTTTGCCATTTCCTTATCTAGCTCATAATACAGATGAGGAAATGGAGTCAAACAGGGTAAAGTGACTTATGCAGGGTCATACAGCTAATAAGTGTCTGAGGTCAGACTGGAATTCAGGAAGATGAGTCTTCCTGACTCCCAGACCCATATTCTATACACTATGCCACACAGCTGAATGGCACATTGTAGGTGCTTAATAAATGACTGTAGACTTATTAACCAATTTTCCCTTTGCATCAAATCTAAACAGATATCAAGCATCATATGTGTAGTCCATCTCTAGTCCAGGAGGCAAAATGAAGGCACTTTGTCCTAGTAAAATAGTAGTCCTGAAGCAGGGTCATCTTAGTCACAAGAAAATAGTTTATGTGAATCTAGGGTAAAGTTAGAAATCACGTATAGTCTGGTAACCAATACCCTACCCACAAACTGATTAAGACACCCCCTGGATTTTTTTTAAAGAAAGAAAGAGAAAGGTATGATTTGATTTGCGTTCAGGCTCCCATCAGATCTTTCTCTGGAGGTGGATAACATTTTTTATCATAAATACTTTGGAATTGTCTTTTTAATTGCATTGTTGAGAATACCTAAGTCATTCATAGTTGGTCATTGTAAAATATTGTTTTTGCTGTGTTCACTGTTCTCCTGATTATGCTCACTTCACTTTGCATCAGTTCATGGAAGTCTTCCTAGGTTTTTTCTGAAAGCATCCTGCTCATATTTCTTAGAGCACAATAATATTCTATAATAAACATATACCATAATTTATTCAGCATTCTCCAAAATGATGGGAATCCCTTCAATTTCCAATTCTTTGCCACCACAAAAAGAGCTGCTATAAATATTTTTTCACATGTAGGCCCTTCTCTCTCTCTCTCTCTCTCTCTCTCTCTCTCTCTCTCTCTCTCTCTCTCTCTTTCTTTCTCTCACCCTCTTTCTATCTTTTTGGGATACAGACTTAATAGTGGTATTGCTTTTTGAAAGAATGTACACAGTTTTATAGCCTTTTGGGCATAGTTCCAAATTGCTTTCCAGAATGGTTGGATCACTTTACAATTCCACCAACAATGCTTTAGTGTACTAATTTTCCTACATTCCTTCTAACATTCATCATTTTCCTTTTCTGTCATAATAGCCATTCTAATAGGTGTGAGGTAGTACCTCAGAATTCTTTTTATTTGCATTTCTCTAATCAATAGTAATTTAAATTTTTTTCATGACTATATACAGATTTTATTTCTTCATCTGGAAACCACCTGTTCATATCCTTTTACCATTTATTAATTTGGGAATTAATTGGATTCTTATAAATTTGACTCAGTTCTCTATAAATTTGAGAAAGGAGGGCTTTGTCATAGAAACTTGCTGTAAAATTGTTTTCATTTATGATTAATGACTGTGTATTTCACTTTATCCTATTTCCCATGATTATCCTTCTCTCTCTCTCTGTCTCTCTCTGTATCTCTCTGTCTCTCTCTGTCTCTGTCTCTGTCTCTCTGCCTTTGTCTCTCTCTCTGTCTCTCTTTCCTTTCACCCTCTCCCTGCTCAAAAATATTTTGCTTCTGACCACCACCACCCAAAACCCCTCTCCCTTCAATCAGATCCACCTTTTCTTTTGCCTTTTCCCTCTTACTTCTATATAGGGTAAGATGGATTTCAATGCACAACTAAGTATTCATATTGTTGTCTCTTTGAGCAAATTCTGATAAGTATAAGGTTCAAGCATTGTGTGTTAGCCCCCATTTTCCCCTGCACTGTTAAAGCATTTCATTTTATTTTATTAAATTTTATTAAGTTATTTTGATTTATCAACAATCACTTCCACATGCTTTTGAGTTTAAAATTTTTCTCCCCCTTCCCCCCACCACCCTTCCCAAGATGGTGCACAATCTCATATAGGCTATACATTTACATTCCTATTAAACATATTTTCACATTAGTGAAGTTATAAGTAAAATTAAAACCAATAGGAGGAACCATTAGAAAGAGGAAACAAAACTCAATGGAAGAGAAAAAAAAATGATAGCGATTCTGCTTCCATAGTTCTTTCTTTCGATGTGGATAGCATTTTCCATCACAAGGCCTCTGGGGATGTCTTAGATCCTTGTATTTCTGAGAAGGGTTAAGTTTATCAATATTAGTCATCGCATAACGTGGCTGTTTTGTGTACAACGTTCTCTTGGTTCTGCTCACTTCACTCAGCATCAGACCATACAATTCTTTCCAGATTTTTCTGAAGTCGACCAGTTCATCATTTCTTATAGCACAGTAGTATTCAATTACAGTCATATACCACAAATTTCTTGGCCATTCCCAATTGATGGGCATCCTCTCAATTTCCAATTCTTTGCCACCACAAAAAGAGCTGCTATGAATATTTTTGTACATGTGGGTCCTTTTCCCATTTTTTGATCTCTTTGGGATATAGCTCTAGAATTGCTATTGCTGGGTTAAAGGGTATGCACATTTTTGTAGCCCTTTGGGCATGGCTCCAAATTGTTCTCCAAAATAGTTGGATCATTTCACAACTCCACCAACAATGCATTAGGGTTACAATTTCCCCACATCTTCTCCAACATTTATCATTTTCCTGTTTTGTCATGTTGGCCAATCTGATAGGTGTGATGTGGTACCTCAGAGTTGTTTTGATTTGCATTTCTCTAATCAATAAGATTTAGAGCATTTTTTCATATGACTATAGATGGCTTTAATTTCTTCATCTGAGAACTGTCTGTTCATATCCTTTGACCATTTATCAATTGGGGAATGGCTTGTGTTCTTATAAATTTGTCTTAATTCTCTATATATTTTAGAAATGAGGCCTTTATCAGAGAGACTGGTTGTAAAAATTCTTTCCCAATTTTCTACCTTCCTTCTAATCTTAGTTGCATTGGCTTTGTTTGTGCAAAAACTTTTCAATTTAATGTAATCAAAATTATCCATTTTGCTTTTCATAATGTTCTCTATCTCCTGTTTGGTCATGAATTCTTCTGTTCTCCATAGATCTGATAGGTAAACTATTCCTTGTTCTCCCAGTTTATATGGTATCAGCCTTTATATCTAAGTCATGAACCCATTTTGACTGTATTTTGGTATATGATGTGAGATTTGGGTCTATGCCTAGTTTCTGCCATACTCTTTTCCAGTTTTCCCAGCAGTTTTTTTCAAAGAGGGTTCTTATCCCAGAAGCTGGGGTCTTTGGGTTTATCAAATAATAGATTACTATAGTCATTGACTACTGTGTCTTGCATATTTAACCTATTCCACTGATCCACCTCCCTATTTCTTAGCCAGTACCAAGCAGTTTTGATGATTGCTGCTTTATAATACAATTTAAGATCTGGAATTGCTAGGCCACCTTCCCCTGCATTTCTTTTCATTAGTTCCTTTGATATTCTGGACCTTTTGTTTTCCAAATGAATCTTTTTTTTCTAACTCTATAAAATAATTTTGGTAGTTTGATTGGTATGGCACTGAATAAGTAAATTAGCTTAGGTAGGATTGTCATTTTTATTATATTAGCTCGGCCTACCCATGAGCAACTGATGTTTTTCCAATTATTTAGATCTGATTTTATTTGTGTGAAAAGTGTTTTGTAATTGTGTTCATAGAGTTCCTGGGTTTGTTTCAGGAGGTAGACTCCTAAATATTTTATAATGTCTACAGTAAGTTTAAATGGGATTTCTCTTTCTATCTCTTGCTGTTGGGCTTTGTTGGTAATATATAGAAATGCTGATGATTTATGTGGGTTTATTTTATAGCCTGCAACTTTGCTAAAGTTGTTTATTATTTCAAGTAGTTTTTTACTTGATTCTCTAGGATTCTCTAAGTATATCATCATGTCATCTGCAAAGAGTGATAGCTTTGTTTCTTCTTTGCCTATTCTAATGCCTTCAATTTCTTTTTCTTCTCTTATTGCTAAAGCTAACGTTTCCAGTACAATATTGAATAACAGTGGTGATAATGGACATCCTTGTTTCACCCCCGATCTTATTGGAAATGCTTCTAGCCTGTCCCCATTACATATAATGCTTGCTGAAGGTTTTAGATATATGCTATTTATTATTTTAAGGAAGACTCCATTTATACCTATGCTTTCTAGTGTTTTTAATAGGAATGGGTGTTGTATTTTATCAAAAGCTTTTTCTGCATCTATTGAGATGATCATGTGGTTTCTGTTGGTTTTTGTTGATATGCTCAATATGCTGATAGTTTTCCTAATATTGAACCAACCCTGCATTCCTGGTATAAATCCTACCTGGTCATAGTGTATTATTCTTGTGATAAGTTGCTGCAATCTATTTGCTAGTATTTTTTTAAAATTTTTGCATCTATATTCATTAGAGAAATTGGTCTATAATTTTCTTTCTCTATTTTGACTCTTCCTGGTTTCAGTATCACACCATATTTGTATCATAAAAAGAATTTGGTAAGACTCCTTCTTCACCTATTTTCCCAAATAGTCTATATAGTATTGGAATTAATTGTTCTTTAAATGTTTGATAGAATTCACATGTAAATCCATCTGGCCCTGGAGATTTTTTCCTAGGGAGTTCATCAATGGCTTGTTCAATTTCTTTTTCTGAGATGGGGTTATTTAAGTATTTTACTTCCTCTTCTGTTAATCTGGGCAATTTATATTTTTGTAAATATGTATCCATTTCACTAAGATTGTCAAATTTGTTGGCATATAGTTGGGCAAAATAATTCCTAATTATTGTTTTAATTTCTCTTCCTTGGTGGTAGCTTCACCCTTTTCATTCTTGATACTAGTAATTTGGTTTTTTCTTTCTTTTTTTAATTAAATTAACCAAATTTTATATTTATTGGTTTTTTTCATAAAACCAGCTCTTAGTTTTATTTATTAGTTCAATAGTTTTCTTAATTTCAATTTTATTAATTTTTCCTTTGGTTTTCAATATTTCTAATTTGGTGTTTAGTTGAGGATTTTTAATTTGTTCTTTTTCTAGTTTTTTTAGTTGTATGCCCAATTCATTAATCTCCTCTTTTTCTATTTTATTTATGTAAGCATTTAGAGATATAAAACTTCCCCTAAGAACTGCTTTGCTGCATCCCATAAGTTTTGGTATGTTGTCTCATTATTGTCATTCTCTTGAATGAAATTATTGATTGTTTCTATGATTTGTTGTTTGACCCAATCATTTTTTAGGATTAGATTATTTAGTTTCCAATTATTTTTAGTCTATCTTTCCATGGCCCTTTATTACATATAATTTTTATTGTGTCATCATCTGAAAAGGATGCATTTAATATTTCTGCCTTTCTGCATTGGATTGTGAGGTTTTTATGCCCTAGTACATGGTCAATTTTTGTGTATGTGCCATGTACTGAGAAAAACATATATTCTTTTCTATCCCCATTCAGTTTTCTCCAGAGGTCTATCATACCTAACTTTTCTAATGTTCTATTCACCTCCTTAACGTCTTTCTTGTTTATTTTGTGGTTAGATTTATCTAGTTCAGAAAGGGGGAGGTTCAGGTCCCCCACTAGTATAGTTTTGCTGTCTATTTCTTCCTGCAACTCCCTGAACTTCTCCTGTAAGAATTTGGATTCTATACCATTTGGTGTATATATGTTTAGTAATGATATTACTTCATTGTCTATGGTGCCTTTTAGCAGGATGGAGTTTCCTTCCTTATGTCTTTTGATTAGACCTCTTTTTGCACTTGCTTTGTCTGAGATCAGGATTGCTACTCCTGCTTTTATTATTTCAGCTGAAGCATAATATATTCTGCTCCAGCCTTTTACCTTTACCCTGTATGTGTCACTCTTTTTCAAATGTGTTTCCTGTAAACAACATATTGTAGGATTATGGTTTTTAATCCATTCTGCAATCCTGTTTTTTATGGAAGAGTTTATCCCATTCCCATTCACAGTTATGATTACTATCTGTGTCTTTTTCTCCATCCTTTCCCCCCTTTATGCTTTTCTTTCTCCTTTCCCCCGCTCACTAGTGTTTTGCTTTTGACCACCGCCTCCTTCAGTCCCTCCCTTTTATTATTTCCCTTTTCTTCCTTTACCTTACTGTTTCCCTCTTCTTTCCCCCTCCCTTTTCTTTCCCCTTTTCTCTCCTACTGCCTATAGGGCAAGTTAGATTTATATACCTAACTGATTATGTTATTCCCTTCTTGAGCCAAATCTGATGAGAGTAAGGTTCAAATAATGCTCCCCCCCTTCTTTCCCTCTGCCGTAATAGGATCTTATGTCTTTTCCTGTAATGTAACTTACCCTTGTCTGCCTCCTCCTTTCTCAGTACATTTTCTAAGATCAGATTGATCCACTTATTTGGATCCATTTAACCCACTTGATTAGATTTTTTTTTATCATTACATCAAAGTCAACTAATATCCACCCCTTTATGTATACTCCTTTAACATGGTGTAATAACAATACAGTTCTCAAGAGTTGCAAGTTCATTCCTTGTAGGGGTTTAAACAGCCCTTATTAACAACATATTGTATCTTTCTGTCCCATTTACCTTTTTATGTCTTTCTTGAATCTGCTACTTGAAGATAAAATTTTTTATTGAGCTCTGGTTTTTTTATCAGAAAAGTTTGGAAGTCTCCTATTTCATTGAATATTCATCTCTTCACTTCAAAAATCATGCTCATTTTAGCTGGTAGTTGATCCTTGGCTGCAATCCAAGCTCCTTTGCCTTACAGAATATCATGTTCCATGCCCTGTGGTCTTTTAATGTAGAAGCTTCAAGGTCCTGTGTAATCCTGACTGTGTTCGCGTGATATTTAAATTGTTTCTTTGTGGCTGCTTGCAGCACCTTCTCTTTCATCTGGTAAGTTTATAATTTTGCTATTATATTCCTTGGCATTGTCAATTTGGGATCTCTTTCAGGTGGTGAGAGGTGTATTCTTTCTATACTTATTTTACCTTCTAGTTCAAGGGCTTCAGGGCAGTTTTACTTTATGATTTCCTGAAAGATACTCTCCAGACTCTGTTTTTCATCATGATTTTCAGGTAGTCCAGTTATTTTTAAATTGTCTTTCCTGAATCGATTTTCCTGGTCAGTTGTTTTAATGATAATGTATTTTGTATTTTCATGTATTTTTTCATTTTTTTGCTTCTTTTTGACTGATTCTTGCTCTCTCATAGAGTTATTAGTTTCCATTTGTCCTATTCTAGTTTTTAACAAATTGTTTTCTTCTGTTAGTTTTTGTGCTTCCTTCTTCAATTGGCCAATTGTGTTTTTTAGGGATTTGTTTTCTTCAGCGTACTTTTTTTCCAATTGGCCAATTGTATTTTTTAAGGACTCCTCTACCTCTCTCATTTGACTTTTAAAGTCATTCTTGAGCTCTTCTAAGAAGGCTTTCTGAACTTCCAACCAGTTTATATTTGCTTTTGATGTTGCAGATGTGGATTTGTTAACAATGTTGTCCTCTTCAGAATTTCTGTCTTGATATTCACTCTTCTCGTGATATGAATCTATGGTACGTTTCTTTTTACTCATGGTGTTTCTTTATTTCCTGGCCTCTGAAGAGATTGAGCTCTCTTACTGGGGAACAGAGAGCACTGACCCAAGCTTCTTGTGTTGGAAACCTAGGTCTTGGTCACTGGCTTTGTGTGCTGGGGCCTCTTATGTTGGTAATTAGAGGCTGTAGAGTTCTGGCAGCTTACCTTGTGTTGGGCTGGAGTCAGCAAGGGTGGAACTTTCAGGCAATTCTAGGTTGCCTGCTTTTCTTTTCCTTTAGCTTTCTTCAGCTCCTTTTAGATGGGTACTGCAGGGTGTTTCTCTGCCTGGGGCCCCTTGCAGTGCTGCCTCCCTCATCCCTGCTAATGCGCTGGGCAATTCCTTTGAGGTAGAGTGCTGAGGCACCTGGTGGTTTTCCCAGCTGGCCTCCACCGGTTTCCCCCCCCACCCTTACCAAGGCACTCGGAGGTCCAGGTGTTGGTGTTTGTCTGCTCTACCACATGGGCTTCAGGATTTCTTCAGAATTGGAGGCTGCAGGGCTCCCACAAGTCACCTGGTTTTGGGCTGGAACCAGCAAGGCCGGGGTTTTAGGAAAATTTTAGGTTGCTTTCTTCAGCTCCTTTCATATGAATGCTGCAGAGTGCTTATCCGCCTGGGGCCCCTTGTAGTTCTGCCTCCCTTATTTTTGCTGAGGCACTGGGAGACCCGTTTGCTGGGCTGCTGAACTGCTGTTCCCCATCTTTCTTCTAGTTCAGCTATTCCAGGGTTTTCTTCTGGGGTGATATTTTCTGGATTTTCAGAGGTTGATAGGGGAGAGTGATAGAGACTACCTTTTTACTCTGCCATCTTGGCTTCTATGTTAAACATTTTATGACCCTATTATGTGAAATAATTTATCCCATTTTACTTCTCCCTTCCCACTTTTCCCCATGCACTTTTGTTTCACTCCTTAATTTGTTTATTTTAGATATCATCCCATCATAGTCAACTCATATCCATTTCCTCTTTCTATGTCTACTTCTAACTGCCCAAATAATGATAAAGTTCATAGGAGTTACAGGTATCATCTTCCCATGTGAGAAGGTAAACACTTTAACCTTATTGAATTCTTTATGACTTTTCTTTCCTGTTTAGCTTTTTATGCTTCTCTTGTGTTTTGTATTGGAAGGCTGAATTTTCTATTTAGCTTTGGTCTTTTCATCAAGAATGCCTGAAAGTCCTCTATTTCATTACATATCAATTTTACGCCCAAAGTATTATATTCAGTTTTGTTGAACAGGTGATTCATAATTGTAATTCCAGTTCCTTTGCCCTCCAGAATATCATATTTGAAGTTCTCCAGTCTCTTAATGTAGAAGAACAATTCTAATTCTTTTAAAGATTATTTTCTTGGGAGTGGACTAAGGATGGCAAAGTAAAAGCAGTGACTTGCTTCTGCTCTCCCCCAAACACCTACAAATACCTGTAAAAAAATTGCTCTCAACAAATTATAGAGCAGCAGAACCACCAGAAAAACAGAGTGAAACAAATTTCCAGCCCAAGACAACCCGGATGGTTGATCAGAAATGTATATCATTCTGGCCAGGGAGAGGAGTTCAGCTCTACATGTGTAGCAGACAAAACAGGCCTCAATGTACCTGGAGCAGGCCTCAGAGGACTCAATCATGGGTAGCTGTCATGGTTTCAAGACTTCTCAACCCATAAACACCAAACACAACTTAGAAGGTCAATAGGAAAAGTCTGTGACTGTGGTGAGAGAGAAGTGTGGTCCCAGACCCAGCCCTGGCTACACCCTACTTCCAGAGCTTCTGGACCACAGACTGAGGGGGAATGGAGTGGCTGATCAGAGGGGGATTGCAGAGATTGTTTGCTGTTGTTCAGGTAGGATTCTCTTGCTCTGCCTGTGCTTGATCTGGGTCATAGTTCTGTGTGTTGATCTTGGGGCAAGGAGGGGCACTGGTATGGTGGAGTTTGTAGTGGAGGGAAGAGAGAATCCTCCTCACAGTTCCAAGGCAAAAAAGAGTGCTTGTGGTCACTCATAGATGAAAGAAAAGTCCAGGAAAAACAACTGACCTGGAAAATAGAGCCAACAAAGGTAATTTAAAAATTATCGGATTATTTGAAAGCCATGGTAAAAAAAGAGCCTAGCCATCATCTCTGAAGAAATTATCAAGGAAAACTGCCCTGATATTCTAGAACCAGAGGGTAAAATAGAAATGGAAAGAATCCACCAAACACTTCCGGAAAGAAATCCTCAAAGGGAAACTCCTAGGAATATTGTAGCCAAGTTCCAGAGTTCCCAGGACAAGGAGAAAATATTACAAGCAACCAGAAAGAAACAATTCCATTATTGTGGAAACACAATCAGGATAACAGGATTTAGCAGTTTCTTCATTAAGAGACCAGAGGGTTTGGAGTATGACATTCCAAGTGGCAAAGGAGATACAATTACAGCCAGGAATCACCTACCCAGCAAAACTGAGCATAACTTCACAGGAAAAAAATGGACATTTACTAAAATAGAGGATTTTCAAGTATTTTTGATGAAAAGACCAAAGCTGAATATAAAATTTGACTTTCAAATACAAGAGTCAAGAGAATGATGAAGAGGTAAACAGGAAAGAGAAATTATAAAGGACTTACTAAGATTGAAATGTTTACATTCCTGCATGGAAAGATAATATTTGTAACTCATTGGACCTTTGTCAGTATTAGGGTAGCTGGAGGGAAAAAAAAAGTTATTTATGTATAGCTAGCTATAGATAGAGGGCACAGGGTGAGTTGAAGATGAATGGGTGATATCTGGAGAGTAAAATTAAGGGGTGAGAGAGGATGGTACTGTGAGAAGTAGAAAGGGAGAGGTAGAATGGGGTAAATTATCTCACATAAAACAGATAAGCAAAGGCTTTTATAGTGGAGGGGAAGTGGGGAAAGGTGAGAGGAGATGAGTGAGTCTTGTTCTCATAGGATTTGGCTTAAGGAGGGAACAACATACACATTGGGGGATGGAAATCCATCTTACCCTACAGGAAAATAGAGAGGGGAGGTGATAAGAGAGCAGGTAGATGATAGAGGGGAGGGCAGATTGGGTGAGGGGGTAATCAAAATACTTCTAAGGAGGGACAGGTTCAAAAGAGAGAATAGAATAAATAGGGGGTGGGATAGGGTGAATGAAAATATAATTAGTTTTTCACAGCATGCCTACTATGGAAGTGTTTTTCTTGACTACACATGTGTAACCTGTATAGAATGTCTTACCTTTTCAATGAGGGTGGGTGGGGAGGGAGAAAGGGAGATAATTTGGAACCCAAAGTCTTAAAAGCAAATGTTCAAAAAAATTTGTTTTCATATGCAACTGGGAAATAAGATATACAGGCAATGGGGTATAGAAATCTATCCTGACCTATAGGAAAATTGAAGGGAAAGGGGATAAGAGAATGAGGGGGAGAGATAGTAGGGAGGGCAGATTAGGGGAAGGAGTATTCAGAATGCATACCATTTTGGAGTGTGGGGGAAGAATGAGATGGGGAGAAAATTTGGTACTCAAAAATATTGTGGAAATGAATGTTAATAACTAAAAACTAAAAATAAATAAATATTTTTTTAAGAAGGAAAAAAAATGAATTGTTTTCTTGAGAAGATTCTGTGAAGATGGCAGAGTAGGTCATAAAATTTCAAGTTCTCCAGATTTCCCCCACAAACAAGACAAAATGACACCTCATGGCAAACATAGAACAGTAAAAGTAAACAAGAGTTTGGGCAGAACTGTGGTCTTCCTGATACAATGGTAGAGGATGAAAAAGAAAAAATCTACAACTGAGGATTGGTCCCTGTGATGTGTAACACCTGCAGGCTAGTTTTGCTAAAACAGAAAGGGGAAAACTGAATTGGGAGGTAGCAGCAGGCCCAACCACAGGAATTTTCAGCTCCCAGACATGTGGGGGGTCAAGTGTCTAAGCAGGGTAAGATTGATGGAGCCTGTGCTGGTAAGGGATGCTAGGCCCAGCTATTCTGCCAAGATGCAATTCTGAGTGAGAAAGAATAAGCACATGCCCAGTGAGTGCAGAAGCAGTGGGGCAGGGACCACCTGGCTGTGGACATTTACAGAAGGGTGGATTTCTTAGTTTCAATTCCAGGCCAGAAGGGAGAACTGAAGGAGGATGTGATGCCAGAGGCATCACCCACCTACCCCCAGGAGTAAAGGTGATTACAATAATAAGCTGCTACAAATTAAAAAAAAAAATGAGCAGGCATTGGAGAAAGGACATAACTATAGAAAATTACTATGGGAATAGAGAAGGCCAAGAATTATCTTCAGAGGAGGACACTGAAGAAAAAAAAAGGCCTCTCTTACTCCCAAATAATAGCATCAAATGGTGACCTGCCACCAAAACAATTTGTAAGAGAACTTTAAAAAAGGAGATTGAGGAAAAATTTTAAATAATTAAAGTACTCTAAGAAAAGCACTCTAAGAAAAACAAGAAGATTATGAAAAAAAAAGTCAGCCAACTACAAAAGGAGATTCAGAATCTTAAGGATAAAAGTGACTCCTTGAAAATTAGATTTGGGGCAAGGGGAGCCAGCAAAGTTATGAGACCAATAAATAATAAAATAAAATATAAAGAATGAAAAAAAATAGAAGAGAATGTGAAACATCTCATAAGCAAAGCAACCAATCTGGAGAACAGATCAAGAAGAGAAAACATAAGAATAATTGGAGTACCTGAAAGTTATGATAAAAAAAAAACAGAATCTTGATACAATAACACAATAAATAATTAAAGAAAATTGTCCTGAAACATTATGACAAGAGGGGAAGGTAGAAATAGAAAAATAGAAAAATAGAAAAATTCCACCAATAACCAGCTGAAAGAGATCCTGGAATATCATAGTCAAATTCCAAATCAAAGAGAAAAATACTATGAGCAATAAGGAAAAAAAAAATCGAATATGGTGGAGCCACAATTAGAATCACAAGACCTAACAGTGCTAATATTAAAAAGTGGCAGGTCTTGGACCACCATATATTGAAGAGGAAAAAAACTGGGGTTGTGGCTGAAAATATCATAACCAGTGAAGTTAAGCATAATCCTGAATTAAAAAAAAAAAGGGGGGGGGGACATTTAATGACTTGCCAGGCTTTCAGGATTTTGTTGCAAATACCTGAACTTAATAGAAAATTTGACTTATAAGATCAAAGAGAAATGTAAGTTACACGTCATAGATAAATTACAAGAGACTCAATAAGGACAGACTGTTTACTTTCTATATGAGGAAATATAAAAGGTACGTCCAAGAATGTTATTAGCAATTGGATAGTTTGGAGGAAAAATTGGGCTAGAACTGAGGATGACGTGATTCTAAAAAGTAATAGTGTTTAGGAAAAGGTAAAAAAGAGTAATTATTTCATACAATGAGGTGTGAGAGGAACAACTGGCACAGAGGAATTGGATGGGGGAAGAGGACTAATAGTTTTGGAACCTTACTCTTATCAGGAATGTGTTAAAGAGGGAACAATATATACATATTTATAAGGGTATAAAAGTCTTCTAAATTCAGAAAGAAATAAAAGACTAAGGGGATAAGGCATGGAAAAAGGATAAGGGAGGGATTTTTAGAGGGTATCCTACTCACATCTAGTTTGGGTTAAAGAGAAAAGAATAAAAGTTTTATGAATTTATAAAGAAATTAGAGGGTGAGGGAATAGGATAAGGGGGTATAGGAGTCTATATTAATTGGAATGGGATAAAGAGGGAATAAAATATATTTGGAAGACTATAAATGTCTTCTAAATTCAGATAGAAACAGGAGGATAAGGGGAAAGGATGTGGGAGTGGGAAAGGATAGGGAAGGGATCTTTCAAAAGAGTTAGGTTAAGTAATAGGAGGGCAATGTAGTAGATAGAAGCAAAGTAGAGGAGTCAGGAGGGATAGGAATTAAGAGATACACATAATTATAAAATAAATATTAGGAGTAGAATTTATTAGTGATAAAAGGAAGGGTTAGTAAACATGATCTCAGACAAAGTTAAAGCTAAACTAGATTTAATCAAAAGAGAAAAATAGGGAAACTACACTATATGTCAGCCATTTTAATCAATATTGTTTTAAACTATTTAAAATAACTAGACAGTTTAAGGTTAGAATATAGCTGTGGTATAGGAAATGATGAGTTAAAAACTCATCTTAAAAACATAGAGAAAGATTTGGGCTTATGAAGGAAGATATTATTCACCCTCAGAGCCACAGTGCACAAGCAAGTATAGTGTGATCTTACATGGATGCATATGAATATTTATGTATATATGTATATATGTATGATTTTAGGCATCTAAGTATATGTATGTATATGTAAGTATATATATGTGTATATGCATATATGTGTGTGTGTATGTACGTATATGTATGTATGTATGTATTTGTATATGTGTGTGTAGATAGCTAAGAGATAGAGATACATCTACCTATATCTCTATCTCTATGTTTACAAGCTTAATTGTGGCTTTCTTGGTGGGGGAAAAGGGGAAAAAGGAACAAAGTAAAAAGTTGACCACAGAGAACAAAAGAAAATTCACAAGGAAGCAAAGAAAATATAGACAGCTCTGAACACAATGTGTAGTATTTATTATATAGGCTTTCTTGAAATGGAAATTTATTTTTGTATATTTTGAATCTCTCATATTCATTTTCTTCAGTGAAGTTTTATACCCCTTTTCCATTTGGCCAAATCTGCTTTTAAGGTGTTCTTGTCTTCGGTGGATTTTTGTACCTCTTTTACCATTTGGCCTATTCTGTTTTTTAAGGTGTAATTTTCTTTAGTATTTTTTGCTCCTCCTTTATCAAGTTGTTAACTCTTTTTTTCAGGATTTTCTTCATCGCTCTCATTCCTTTTCCCAATTTTTCCTCTGCTTCTTTTATTTAATTTTTAAAATCCTTTTTGAGGTCTTCTAGGAACTCTTTTGGGGCCTGAGGTTAATTCATATTTTTCTTTAAGGCTTTGGATGTATCTATTTTAACTTTGCTGTTTTCTTCTGAGTTTGCATTTTAATATCTCCTGTCATCAAGGTGATTTTCCACAGTCAGATTATTTTTTGTTATTTGTTCATTTTTCTAGCGTATTGACTTTTAACTTTATATTAAAGTTTGGTTCTGCCTTGACAGTGGAGACAGTACTGTCCCAAGGGTCAGGTGTGTGTGCGTGTGTGTGTGTGTGTGTGTGTGTGTGTGCTGCTTTTATTCAGAGCTACTCTGGGGGTCTGAAAGTTTTCAGTTCTTCCAAGATGGTATGATTTATGGAGTGTCATGGTCTCTGCTCTCCTGGCCTGTGTTCTGATTTGTGAGTGACCTCCAAGTACTCTTTTAAAGTCTAAAACTTTGACCATGTTCCCTTCTTCCTTCTGCCTCATGCTTTAGTGCTCCTCCTTGCCCTAGGACTATGACCGGGAACTGCATATGGCCAATGCAACAGATTCCTGCACTCTGTGCCAGCAAAGGGTCCCCTCTTTCAGATCAGTTGTCAAACCATTTTACCATGTGTGAACTGAGAACTATGGAAACTGCTGTTGCTGACTCAGTCACCCCCAGTGAGTGCTCCCGGTTTGCTAGGGCACAGCTTCCACTAGATTGAGCTCCACTCTCACCTCAATGAAGCAGATGTTTCCTACTGATCTCCTACATTATCTTGGGTTGGAAAATTATTTTACCCCATTCTTTTGTTGGTCCTGTTACTCTAGAATTTGTTTTGAGGTTTGTCAAAGTTGTTTGGAGGGAATTTGGGAGAACTCTCCTGCCTTTATTCCACCATCTTGAAACCTCAATGTTAATGTCTGCCCTATGCTTATTTTGACTCTACCACTCTAGTCAGGTTCCTTATCATCACATTTCTTAATTTTCTGCCATTGCAACTGAAAAGTTCAGAAGAATTTCTGCTTCAAAGATTTCCCTTTGATTTCATAGCTTCTTGCATTTTCTAGCTCTGAAGACCTCTTTTCTGATCACATCCCAGCTCCATCACAGATGGTGAATATATCCACCATATTACAAACCCTTATAGTCCTATCAAATGAATGGCAATTATTTTAATGTGAGGGAATCCAGCTTACTAATTTTCCAACTGTTCAATATCTTACAGCCTTATAGAGTTGCCTGGGAAACTGAGAGTTTAAGCTACATGCTTAGAGTTTTGCAACCAGAGAAATGCCAGGGGTAGGACTTGAATCCAGGTTATTCCTGGCCTCACTTTTTGCTACCTGAGAAACTAAAACAAATTGTCCAAGAACCTAAATAAAATTTGAGTGAAGGGCAGGGCATCAAAATTCTGGGATTAATGGTTCCACATTCCAAGAAAAGACATTCTGAGGCAACATTCAAGATTTCAACTACAGATGTCTGTCACTGACACCTGACAATCAGCCATTGACCTTTTCCCTGAAGAAGATGCATACAATCCAGCTGCTGTCTCTTCCTCTGATAGATGTCAATATGGTTTGGGGGTACCTTAACTCTCTTACTGTTTAAATTTTTTTTCCTACAAATGACTTTTTTTCCAAGTGCTCATAGGAAGTTTATTTACATGTATCTTGCTATGCAGGGTACAAGTTCCACCGTAAAACAAAACCATTCTATACAAAAAAGAAATATACAAGTGCCTAACTGAGATGGATGGAACAGAAAAAAATGTTCTCTCTGGGGCTCATCAGCACAGCACAGCTGTCTTTTGTTTATAAAGCAACATTCTGTTCTACCTGGAACACTGGAAGCCTTCACTGACATCCAAAGAGATTCCCAGGAGCACCTACAACAGTCACATTTTGACAAATGTATATCAGATTAAAGAAGATGTACATCAAACACAAAAGTATATGATGATGGAAGAGTGGTTAGTCAACAGCTCAGGTGAAAAAGAACTGGACATTTTAGTGGATGGAAACCTTAAAATGAGTCAAAAGTATAAAAGGGAAGAAAAAATGATCTTCAGCTTTATTAGCAGAGAAAGGTGATAGTTCTTTAATCTTCGTTGGGCAGACTACAGGTTGTGAACAATGTTCAGTTCCAAACATAAGATAATAGAAAGGTCATTGTCAAACTGTGGACTGTTCAGATAAATTTGGTCAGTGAGATTTAGGTCCTGAGATCTCTGTCATGTGAGGATCAGTTGAAGGAACTAGAGATGTTTGGCACAGAAAGGAGGATACTGGGTGCAGCTTGAAAAACTATAATGTGGAATAGAGAAGAGGGAGTAGATTTGTTTTGTTTGCCACTGAAGGACAGACCAAAAAGCAAGGGATAAAAGCTGTTTTAATCTGGGAGAAGAGGTGGGGAATCTTGATAATTAAATCTGTACTCCAATGGAATAGATTGCCTTGGGAATTATTAAATTCCCTGCAATAGAAGTCTTTAGTTGGAAATTTAACAATCATATAGTGAGGATAGTAGAGAGATTTCTAATTAGTAGGGATTTTAGACTAGTGGTCAAATTCAAATAGAAATAAAGGCCTCTAACCTGTACGTAAGTATCCCTGTGGGTCATATATTAGAAAACCACATATTAACACTATGTTCAAGTACATTTTGTCTATTTCATCAAATATTTTCCAGTTACATTTTAATCTGCTTCTAATGCACCGGGGGATGTTGCCTCCTGTGTGTTTGACACTTCTGAACTGGATGACCTCCAAGGTGCCTTCCAAATCCCAGGTTCTGTGATTCCAAAAAGAAACTTGTATAGGCTCCTAGGTTGAGTTGAATGGTATATTCCAATTCCAATTCAGTCCTTTAAAAAATGTAAATGGGGAACTCCATTTAGCAAAGTGGGGCTGAATCTGTAAGATGTACAGTGAAATGGAAAATTAGACAATCTAATTGATGTCAGTTTTTGCCTCCATTACCTGAGTAGTTCAATCCATTCCATGCCTCTGTGGATCTTTGGTTTCTTTTTGCTTCAATCGTATGTTTATCTTTTACTGATACAGATTAGAATATTGGACCTTAGAGATTAACTATTCTGATCCTTAGTTTTGCATATATGAGGGAACCATGACCCAAAGAACAAAAGTAATAACCAAATTCACACAATAACAAATTATTAGCATAAACATAACCCATGGATTCTGACTTCCATGCCTGTACCTTTTCCATCTACTGAGCTATACCCTCCATAACCTAACAATATGTGGAACACATATGAAGTGGCTAAAGAAGAAAGCAGTTTGTTTCTATCTTGGCATGAAGGATCTGTAGACATTAAAGTAACTTTAGTTATCCTTATCACCCTTGGTATGTTGTATTGACACGATATAACTTTTATGTTGTCCTGCCTTAAATCTTAGATTTCTTCAGAAGCCATTTCGTTGAAGTTGACCTCACTTGAATCATGGATTTAAGGCTGGAAGAGAGTTGGAGACTATTAAGTTCAACCTTTTTATTTTACAGATGAGAAAAAAAGAGTTTAATACAATCTAAGATCAATTGGCTAGTAATTGTCCTTCCTGACTCTAAATCAGCATATTATGCAGTACATCATCTAATTGCCTTAACATTAAACATCTTGGCAAGAAGTTTCAGTAAAGCCATCCATTTGACTTCTCTTCACAAATCGCTATGGCTGTATGGAGCAAACTTGGGTTTTGCAGTCAGGATACTTGGGATCTAGCCCAATCCCTGCCAAAAATGAGTTCTGTGAATCTGGGCACATTATTTCATTTCTCTATACCTCAGTGTCCCCTTCCACAAAATGGAATCCTAATGCATGTAGTATTTAATTCACAAGGTTGTTGTGAGGATCAAATAAGCTATTATACAAAGTTCTTTGTGACTCAGAATAAAGGAAAGATAATAATAGCTCACATTAATTGAATGCTTTAAAGTTTACAAAGCATTTAGATATATTATCCCATTTTATGAATTCCCACAACTCTTGAGTATGTGCTATTGTTATGCCCATTTTACAGATGAAGAAACTTTAGCTGAGAGAGATTAAATGACTTGTCTCAGGTTACATCATAAATAAGTGTTTGAAGTAGAATTCAACTTTATGGTTTCTTGATTCCAAGTCCTGTTCTATCTTCTCTGCCACCTACCTGCCTTCTTCTTGGCATAAAAACCTTCTCCCATGATGCTAACCTAATACTCTCAGTTTTCTCAAGTGCTATAGAACTGATTCAAGGACTCTAAAGTGACATCCATCATGGAAGTAGCCCTGTACTCTATTTAAACTTCTTATGTGGAACATTTCATATACCCAGCTAACACCAAGTACTTTCTTAGTTGTGCAACTATGTCTGGAGGCAGCTATATGGCTCAGTGGATGGGGCCCTGAGCCTGAAGTCAGGAAACCCGAATTAACATCTGGCCTCAGACTCTTATTATCTGTGTTGCCCTGGGCAAGTCTTCAACCTCTGTTTGTGTTAATCCATTGGAGAAGCAAATGGTAAACCACTCCAGTATCTTTGCCAAGAAAACCCCATGGAGTCCATGGAGGAGTATGAAGTACTGGGTTAAAATCCTGCCTGTAGTACTTACTACCTGTGAGAGTTTGGTCACATCCTTAAATGTCTTTAGGCCTCAGTTTCCTTTTCTTTAAAATAATGAGTACATAGTCTATGAGGTCCTTCCCAGCTTTAAAGCTAACATCCTATGATCCTAAAGAAGTCACAAAATGCTAGGCACATAGTATGAACTCAATCACTATTTGATAAATGAATATAGTATTATATAGTTCTAGCAAGGCACACTTTAATCAATGCAGAAACAAATAACTGGGCCATCTTGAAAAAAACCATTTGCTTTTACATGAAATCCTGGAACTCTGGAATTCTAATTACCTGGGTAATACAGGTGAAGGCAAGTGCTTTGCTTGAATGACAGAGATAATTCCTTTAATTCTCCACTTCACTTCAGTTATAGCTTATACTAATAAGTACCAGTTTAACTGAAGGGGCAGAATAATGGGTCATGTTGGACAGCTTTTAGAGATTTCAATGTGAGTTAAAATTACTGCCTGGATAGTTGTAAAATAACAGGGCATGACCATCTCCCTTGAGCTAGGAGCACTCTCCATTTTGCTTAAGATAGTTTACCTCATACCAAATCAGTGATTTCAGATGGGGATGGAAAGGGAAGGGGACCGGGGGTGTTCGTGGGGGTCTGGGGGGTCTGGGGGTGGGGGGTGGGGCTCGAATTGCAATGAGGGTTGAGAGGCAGTCTTCTAGCATTTGGGAAAGTTACAGAGGAGAGTTCCTTTCCTAATAGCAGGTAACTCTAATGGCTCATTTATTTCCTCTCTATTGCCTGTATACCCAAAACATGACCCTTGAGCTTTTTACTAGTTATGGAGTAACTTAGGTATAGAGGAAAGAAGCTCTTTGCTCATGCCCAAATGAGTAGGTTGTGCAGCATACTTCACCAATTAGCATCTGTGGGAAGATTATAATTGTTGTGTTCTAGCCTTCTTTACAATGTTCTTCCTTTCCCCCTGTCCCTTCCCTAGTTGTATCCTCTCCCCAAAAAAAAGGCAAAATAAAAACAGGCAAAAGGATGTTATTAATGCTGAAATTATTTTTAAAACAGTAGTCGCTTCTTAGTCCCAGCTAAATACATTCAGCAGTAACAGTTTAAATTCATCATATTTGATTTATGCAGCTATGCCCAATCAGCCAATTACAGCCTACTTTACAATTTTGCCCCCAGGAAAAATCTTAGAATTCATGCCCATAGCATTGCTGTAGCCAGAGGTGTCTTGGCTGATAATGTCAACACACTGAAAATTGTATTGAATATATTATAGGTAAGTCTATCCAAAAAGGCCTGGCTAGAGAGTGGTGCTGGCAATGGATTTATTTTTTTCAATTGAGGAGTGGAGGAGATCAAGGAGGTTGGAAAAAGTTCACTGTTTTCTTGAACAGCTAAATGAAATAAATCAAGATTTCAAGGTTTAAGGCTATCTTAATGATAATCAAATGAATATTTAAACTCAGAGGATGACTCCCCCAACCCTTGATAATCACAGGGCAGCAAGGAATAGTGTCTAAGTTAGAGACTGAGAAACCTAATATTTAGCATTGTAAATCTTTTATTTGAGCCTTTTTGAGGGCAGGGACTATACTATTATTATTATTTAATCTCTGTACCCCCAGCAGCTAACACTGAATAAGCATCTAACAAAGCATGGTTGAATTGACAAAGTGCCAAATATCCATGAAGGGTGATGGTAAGAACTTCATTTCTAGATTTTGAATATAGACTGCAACAACCACATTTCACAGTGAGATTTATTGAAAAAGTACAGAAAGAAAAAGGATATCACAGGATGGTACATATGGCACTCTTTGTTAGCCAAGCTTTTTTCAGGGGCTGTTCATCCACCTTTGGTCTCCACCTATTGTCCAACTCTCATAGGACTGGATAATCAAAGGCTCTTAGCTTTGAGGTCAAGACCAAAGGAGGAATTTTGCTGATTCTTCCCACTTAACCTAGGTTTTTGTGGGGCATGTCAGCACCCTCAGAGACATTAAATGCTAAGCAACCAAACTGGAACTGTTACAAGAACAGCAAACATTGTGGAGTGGATCACTTGCCAATGTGGACCATGGAGTGATACCAAATTGCACTATGCATAGGCCATGTGATTCCCCAAACTAGGGATAAAGCAGCTATTCCTATTCAACCAGACTTTTTGAGCCAGTTGGATCACCACCTAACCCATATGGGCCTCAGCTTGTCTCCAACTGCCAAAATAACACTCTCCCATCTCAGGGTAAGAGGCATTTTCCTGCTATCAATAGCTGTATCATTATGCACTTGACTGCTGATTTCAGGTCAGTTTCCAAAAAGCCACATCAACCCAAGTCCACACCTCTTTAGGAATGGGAAGAGCTATATGTTTTAGTGGTTTCTAGGATCTAGTCTCCAGGAAGGTTGAATTGCTAAAGATAGACAATTTTTGGACATAGTTTCATCTGACACCCCCCCCCCCATCTTCTTTATTCCTTCCCCAGGAGAGTCACATTGGCCTTGAGGTCTTTGTCCCCCAGAGTAACTTTACATTCTGGATAAGTAATTTGGGTCACTGTCAGTGGGTGAAATTTTTTCTCCCCTCTGGGATTGTTTAGACAACTCCTTCTCAGAAAGAGCTTGAGAGAAAACGGGGTACAGTTGTTTCCTAATAGCATGTGGGTAGTGAAATAGTCACTGTATAACTATGACAAATCCATATTTACTTTGAGGAAAGAGAATCCAATACTTGGGGGCAATTCTAAATCCCTGAATGGGAATAAGGGAAAGTCTTTAGCACCCATGAAAGAGGGTGCCAGCCCCTCTACAAAAGGGCTCAGAAAAGACAAAAATTTCCTGTCAGTATCCTGATTTGGCTCTCAGGTAAGGGGGATGTTTGGTGGGTAACCTAGGGAATACTGAGTGGGTTGGGGTATTGTATCAATTTAGATCTTGGGACAAGTTTAATGGAAGAGGCTTATGACCTCTTAGCCTTTTTACTACTGATGACACTGACAAATGGTGAAGAATTGTTCACTATAGGAGAAGTGTCATCATTTCTTCTGTGTCCAATATTCCTGATGCTGCTCCAGTTCATCAGATGAACTTCAGAGATCATCATATGGATCAGATTATTGAGATCTGAGACTCAGTCCTTCAGAATGGAGAGGGAGAGGCATCAGATTTCTGGCTTTTCTTCTTCCCATTGTTTTTCTTTCTTCTTTTTCTTTATGGTGACTCTTTCAGGGTAGAATGCAGTGAAATTATTTTTCTCTTTTCTTATTAGTATTGCCTGTGCTAGAAGAGTATCCATTAAAAACTCTGGAAGTACTTAAATGGTAGAAAGTTCTCTAAAACAGAGGTGTCATATTTTCATCTTCTACAAAAATCCTGAGTGTGGCCAAACCAGGTTAAAATGTAATTGGGAAATGTTTAAAAAAATAAATAAAAATATACAGCATAGATAATATTAATTTGTGGTTTTCTAAGTCAATATGCTGCCAAAAGGATTCATTTCTATTTCATTTTTTACACCACTGATCCAGGATATCCTTGCAACCATGGGAGGGATGGGGTATATAATTGAATCAATATTTATCAAAGTCCTTCCCCTGCCAAGAGATTAGTTTTCCCTAATAGGTGACAAAGATAATTCAGTATGTCGCTGACCCCTGCCTCTCTTCATGGCAGATTCCTCTTCCCCCTTGCCTGTAGTGTACTCCTTCTTGACCTACAACTATTAGAATCCCTGTTTCCTGCAAAATTGGTCAAGTGGTACCTTTTATATGAAACCCCAGTTGGTAATGCCTTCCCCATTAAATTTACATTGTATCCCTTTGGAATGTGTTCTCTACATATTCATGTATATGTCATCTTTCCAGATAAAATGTAAACTCCTTGAGGGCAGAGTTATTCCATTTTTGACTTAGTACCACTCAGCACTAAAGAGCCTAAGTGAATGCTTAATAAACATTTGTTGATTGATTGGTTGATTAGTAAAGGATGAATCAGTCAACAATACCTCCTAAGTACTTACATTCTAATGAGCCTTTCTTACTTATAAGACATGGCCGACTCTGAACTAGTGGCTCTCAGCAGAGACGCATCTGTCTCCCTGAGCCTGCAGTACCTTGGCTGTAAGTCAGCTTTCTTTGGTCAATCAGCAAATCCTGAAGGCTTTGTCTTCTGAGGTCATGAGTCTTTCCCTAAGTGAAAGTCCAGCCTGGCCTAGATAGATTAATCTAGTCCAGCACAACCTTAATCTTGATGCCTTAAGAATTTGGACTATCAGGAAAACAAAGAGACAAATGGGCTTGTGTCCATATGAAATGCTGTTCCTATGACTTCACAGAATTCCTTCCAGATCTGAACCTTTCCTTTTTAAAAAGAGTATTACCCACATAATGGAGTCTATTCAATTCCCCACAGTGGGAAAAAACCCAAAATATTATAATTGTATCATTTTTCCCATTGTCTCTGAAATATTTGAAGTGGAAATGGCCTCTGTCAATACCAGAGACCTTGTGGGAAATGACCTGTACACTGGATAAGCTGACAGGCACAGTAGGGGGTTTCATTACACCTTAGAATTTGACTGGCACAAGCAGCTCACTCGCGCTATCTCTAACCTCTGTCAAGTGCTTGGAATTGGATCTGTAAATGTTAATCAATATTTCAGACCTATTAAATTAAAAAAAAAAGGCACTGTGGAAATCAAAGTGCTAATGGCTACTCTGGCTCTGGGAGGGCTTTCTCAATTGTCAAAAAGCCTGGTAGCTAGCAAAGGAGATAGCATTTTAATAAAATAATTCAACTAATTTAAATTGATCAAAAAAACATTTTACTTCCTCACACTACTACAGCAAACCAAAATACCCAACAATCATAATATAAATAGGAATATTTTTTATTTTTTTTAACAACTTTAAAAAGAAAGAATAAATATGAATTGCTACTATTTGGAACTAGCATTATTTTATGGAGAAATTTAAAAAAATAAATTATTTTCAAATCATTTCAAATCTTAGCAAAAAAAAAAGTATACAATACAAAGTACCTTCCTCACTTAGGCTGCAACAAGATGTTACTGTCACGGTGCCCTAAAAGACATGAAAACCAAATCTGGTTGTACCAAAGTTGGTTAAAGAAAGTAAATCTCGGGCAGCTAGGTGACGCAGTAAATAGAGCTCTGGCCTTGGAGTCAGAAGGACCTGAGTTCAAATCCAGCCTCAGACACTTAACACTTACTAGCTGTGTGACCTTGGGCACATCACTTAAGACCGATTACCTCACCAAAAAGCAAAAAAAAAAAATAAAGTAAATCTCTATAATGTCCTCTTTCCAGTTTCAAGACTATATTTGGGAATCCATTCAAAATATAACTCAATAGACTCTGTGTGCTGAAAGAAAGAGACCAAATTTAATATCACCATGACCCTAAACATAATGGGTTTTCTCGATTAGAATTAAAATTTTGAATTGCATTTTAAAAAATCATAAGTAACCAGGGCAGAAGCAGGAGATGTGGAAATCTCTTACATGATCTAGGGTGAGGGTACTATGTGGGTCGTCATTTATTGGAAAGCATTGTTCAACCACATCAATATATCTCCATTTTTCAGTCCATATCAAATAAGATATACATACATACATACATAAATCTAAATATATATGTTTATACACACATACATACACATAAATGCACACACATTTGTTTGTATATACTTTCTCTTGATTTACTTTTATTGTGCTTACACATTCCCTTGTTGAAAGAAAATACGCATCTTGCACCCCCTAAAGCAGTAATTATAAGAAGAATCCAGTAAATAATAAATAAATAATAAATGTAAAGGTGGGCTACAAAAAATGCTCTGTTTTCATGAAACAAACAACTACAATTTTTCCTCAAATTGGCAGTGCAAAAGGAGTGGCTGAGCCATGAAAAAGTTAAGGCTTCTCAGAGACAGAAATAAAGAGAAAATGTATTTCAGGCATAGTTAACATCCCTTGAAAATGACCCCTTCTCTCATCTGACACTGCCAAAATCCTAGTGCAAACTCTTGTCACTTCATAGCTGAGCTATTGCAATAGCCTTCTGATGCACCCACATGTCTATCTATCTATCTATCTATCTATCTATCTATCTATCTATCTATCTATCTGTCTGTCTACCTATTTATGCATATATACAAAGGCAAATACCATTTAATTAAAATAGAATAGCAAGGTAAATAATAATAAATTGAATCACATGATAAATGTTTCCTCTACCTTCATGTATATGGCTCTAATACTTAAAGGGAAGTACTTCTCCAATATCTACTTAACCCCTCTATGTCCCCAAAATAGCAGGAGAGATACACAGTTAGATCAAATACATTCCATTGACTTTGAATTTTAGAGTCCAAAAACTCTCTGCCTACTCAACTTACCCTTTAGATTTGGCATGGCAAGCTCAAGAATGAACCTATATCACTGAAATCTCATGGTGGTGTTCTTATAGCATCATCACATTCCATATGGGATGCCCAAGTTCAAGACATAATGACCAAATCCATTCAGTTGCTTTTTCTCTGTGTTGGTGCTCTTTCATCTTCTCCTATCTCCTTTCCACTCCTTAGATCCTCATGTGAGAATCTGAAAGAAATTTTTAAGCATCCTATACTTCATAGTCTTCTAACCAAATTGGTGTGCAGACTCTTCTGGGAAATGTGATCCAAACAATTGCACCCAGTAAGCAAGACTTCCTTGGTCCCAATAAATTCAAGAATGGCATGTATGAACTTATGTTCTAAAACTTTAAAGAGATATACATACTAATAAACTCTTCTGTGAGGTAGAAAGTAGTGGTTTCAAGCCTGTATCTGACACATTCTGATCATCCAAACTTGGACTAGTCTTAGTGGATTCAGACAGTACTCTAAGATTATGAGTTATTAAACAGTCCCCTATTTGCATTGATAAGATTTTTTTAAAATAAGGAATTCCCTATACTTCATTGCATTCACATTTACGTTCATAGTTCTGAATTAGTTTTTAAATCTACTTTAAACAATGGAATGCATTTTGAAGCAAGAGAATTCTGAGTGATTTTGTGTACTATGAATTTCTTGTAAAGAACTACTTCTTAAAGATTTTATTTATGAATAGAATTATTTTTCAAAATAGAGTTTTGAATAGAATCTTCCAAAAAATCAGGGGTAGGAGGAGTTACAGTGGAACAAATTCAATGGATCTTCCAAAGGAAGATCCTGTAGGGGCCATCCCTTGTGTAATATATAGTGTATGAATGAAATTGATTTATAGTTACTTATACTAACTATATGACTGAAACCTAATTGCGCTCAAACTTCTCAGTGCCAGTGATAAAACTCTATAAAAACAAATGCATACAAACATTAGTTCATATTATCTCTTAGATAATACAAACATTTACCCCAACCTGATTTCCTGTCACACTGGTACTCAATGACAAGGTACTGTCTCTGTTCAGCCACAAGTCATCTGTGTTTTTCTGATTGACTGTCAAGTTGACATATCTCTATCAGTTAATAAGCACTGTTCGCAGGAGAACATGGGGATTGTAGATTTTTCAGGCACAGGGAACCCAGGAGTTGGCCTTGCTTGCTGCCCAAGGTCAGTGTGAAGATTGAAGGAGACGACTGCAAATAGTTGGGTATGTATTTACCCAATAGCAGTTACCCTTACAACAGAAGCTACCAGCTATTCTTCTGGGGAACTCCAACCTGTGAGGGAAAGTGTGATTTGGGGAAATGATCCATGAGAGGGGTCATGTGTGTGTGTGTGTGTGTGTATATATATGTTTTAAGCATTGCCTTCTGTTGTCCTTAGCTGTTTTGGTTTTTTTTGGAAAAAAATTTTTTCCAATTATATTGAAATTTTTAAAATATTCTTTTTGTAACATGTTTTTCTTACTCATTAAGAAAGCAAGCAATTTTATGAAGACTGTACATATGCAATCATGCAAAACATATTTCCATATTGATTGTGTGAAAGAAAACAAACAAAAAAAACTACACAAGAAAAATAAAGATTTGTTTTATTTTATATAAGACTTTATCAGTTCTTTATCTAGAGGTGGATAGCATTTTTCAGTTTAAGTCCTTCAGAATTCTTTTAAATCATTATATTGCTGAGAATAGCTAAGTTATTCACAGTTGATCATATAATATTGCTGTTAATGTGTACAGTGTTCTCCTGATTCTGCTCATTTCACTTTGCTTCAGTTCATGTAAGTCTTTCCAGATTTGTCTGAAAGTATCCTGCTCATTATTTCTTGTAGCACAAGAGTATTCCATTGCAATCATATACCACAACTTATTCAACCATTCCTCAATTGATAGGTACACTCTCAATTTCCAATTCTTTGCCACCACAAAAACAGTTGCTATAAATATTTTTGTATATATTTAAGTCCCCTCTTTTTATTTTATCTCTTTGGGATATGGATCTAGTAGCAGTACGGCTGGGGAAAAGAGTATGAACAGTTTTATAGCCCTTTGGACATAGTTTCAAATTTTTTCCAGAATGGTTGGATCAGTTCACAGCTCTGTCAACAATGCATTAGGGTCCCAGTTTTCCCACATCCTCTCCAACATATGATTTCCTTTTATATCATATTAGCCAAACTGATAGGTGGCAGAGTTCTTTTAATTTGCATTTATCTAATCAATAGTGATTTAGATTTTTTTTATATGACTATAGATAGCTTTGATTTCTTCATCTGAAAACTGCCTTTTCATATCTTCTGAACATTTATCAACTAAGGGATGAATTGTATTCTTATAAATTTGAGAAATGAGGCCTTTTTTCAGATGAATTTTTTGAACACCCCTCCACCCCAGTTTTCTGCTTTCCTTTTAATCTTGGCTTCATTGGTTTTGGTTGTACAAAAGCTTTTTAATTTAATGTAATTTAGATGCTATGCCATTTGGTGCCTATGTGTTTTACTTGTTTATCCTCTCTCTCCTTTTACCCCACCAATCCTCAAATGTCTGTTTTGCTTCTGACCACTGTTTCTCTCAATTTGCCATTTCTTCTATCAGACCTCCTCTCCCTCTCCCCTTATCACCTTGCCCTTCCACTTCCCTGTAGGATAAGACAGATTTTCATACCCAACTGTGTGTGTATGTTATTCCCACTTTGAGGAAATTCAATAAAAGTAAGATTCAAGCATTGCTCATCATACCTCATTTCACACATCTCTCTCAACTGTAAAAGCTCTTTCTTTCATTCCCTTTTGATGTGAGATAAGCTTCTCCATTTTTGTCTCAATTTCTTTCTCAATCCTTAATTTGATTTAATTTTTTTAAACCAGCCCATCCTGGTCACCTCATATCTATGCCCTCTATCTACCTATATTCTTTTTTTTGCTTTTGTTTTTTCTTTAGTGTTATTTATTTTTAGCTTTCAGCATTTACTTCCACAAGATTTTGAGCTCCAAATTTTCACCCCATCTTGCCCCTCCCCACCCCAAGATGGCATGAATTCTGAATACCCCTTCCCCTAGTTTGTGCTCTTTTCTATCTCTCCCCAGCTTCTCTTATCCTCTTCCCCTTCTATTTTCCTGTAGGGCAGGATAGATTTTTGTGCCCCATTCCATGTACTTCTTATTTCCCAGTTGCATGTGAAAACATTTTTTTTAAAAAAATATGTGCTTTTAACACTTTGGGTTCTAAATTTTCTCCCTTCCTCCTTCTCCATCCACCCTCACTGAAAAGGCAAGCAACTCAATATAGGTTATACGTGTGCAGTTATGCAAAACACTTACATAGTAGACATGTGAAATATTAACTCTATTTCCCTTAATCCTATCCTGCACCCTCATTTATTCTATTCTTTCTTTTGATCCTCTACCTCTTTAGAAGTATTTGCTTCTGATTATGCCCTTTCCCAATCTGACCTCCTCTCTATCATTCCCCTGCTCTCTTATCCCCTTCCCCCCCCATTTTCCTGTAGGGTAAGGCAGATTTCCATACTCCATTGAGTGTGTATGTTATTCCCTCCTTAAGCCAAATCTGATGAGAATAAGATTCACTCATTCCCTCTCACCTTTCCGCATTTCCCCTACACCATAAGACCCTTTTCTTTTTTGTTTTTTTGTCAGATAATTTACCCCATTCTACCTCTCCCTTTCTCCTTTTCCTAGTATAATCCTCTCTAATCCCTTAATTTTATCCTCCAGATATAACTCCTTCATCTTCAACTCACCCTGTGTCCTCTATCTATCTATCTATGTATGTATCTATGTATCTATGTATCTATGCATCTATGTATCTATGTATCTATGTATCTATCCATATCTATATCTATATCTATATCTATATCTATATCTATATCTATATCTATATCTATATCTATATCTATATCTATATCTATATCTGTATCTGTATCTGTATCTGTATCTGTATCTGTATCTGTATCTATATCTATATCTATATCTATATCTATCTATATCTATATCTATATCTATATCTATATCTACATACATACATACACATACATACATAAAATTTTTTCCTCCAACTACCCTAATACTGACAAAAGTCTCATGAGTTATAAATATCATCTTTCATACAGCAATGTAAACAGTTCAACCTTAATAAGTCTCTTATGATTACTCTTTCATGTTTACCTCTTCATGTTCCACTTGAGTGTAGTATTTGAAATTCAAATTTTCTATTCAGCTCTGGTCTTTTCATCAAAAATGCTTCAAAATCCTCTATTTCACTGAATGACCATTTTTTCCCTTGAAGGATTATACTCAGTTTTGCTGGGTAGGTGATTCTTGGTTGTAATCCTATCTCCTTTGCCTTCCAGGACATTATATTCCATGCCCTGAGTTCCTTCAATGTAGAAGGAGCTAAATCTTGGGTTATCCTGATTGTGTTTCCACAATACTTGAATTGGTTCTTTCTGGCAGCTTGTAATATTTTCTCCTTGACCTGGGAACTCTGGAATTTGGCTACAATATTTCTAGGAGTTGTCCTTTGGGGATCTCTCTCAGAAGGAGACTGGTGGATTCTTTCAATTTCTATTTTGCCCTCTGGTTCTAAAACATCAGAGCAGTTTTCCTTGATAATTTCTTGAAAGATGATGTCTAGGCTCTTTTTTTGACCATGGCTTTCAGATAGTTCAATAAGTTTTAAACTATCTCTGTTGGCTCTATTTTACAGTTCA
The DNA here is from genome assembly GCF_003287225.1 of Phascolarctos cinereus. Taxonomy (NCBI): domain Eukaryota; kingdom Metazoa; phylum Chordata; class Mammalia; order Diprotodontia; family Phascolarctidae; genus Phascolarctos; species Phascolarctos cinereus. The sequence goes on from NW_027555514.1 coordinate 164,701,703, forward strand.
GTTGTTTTCCCAATGAGATATTTCACATTGTTTTCTATTTTTTCATTCTTTTGGATTTGCTTTAAAGTGTCTTGATTTCTCATTAAGTTGCTAGTTTCCAGTTGCTCTATTCTAATTTTTAAGGAAGTATTTTCTTCAGTAATCATTTGGACTTCCTTATCTATTTGGCCAATTTTGCTTTTTTAGGACATTCTTCTCCTCATTGACTTTTTGGACCTCTTTTGCCATTTGGGTTAGGCTATTTTTTTAAGATGTTATTTTCTTCAGTAATTTTTTGGGTCTCCTTTAGGAAGGTGTTGACTTGTTTTTCATGATTTTCTTGCATCGCTCTCATTTCTCTTCCCAGTTTTTCCTCTACTTCTCTTACTTGCTTCTCAAAATCCTTTTTGAGCTCTTCCAAGACCTGGGACTGATTCATAGTTTTCCTGGAGACTTTGGATGTAGGAACTTTGACTTTGTTATCTTCTGGTTGTATGTTTTGATCTTCTTTGTCACCAAAGTAAGATAATATAGTCTGACTATTTTTGCAAGGTTTGCTCATGATCCCAGCTGGAGATTAAACTCTTTGTTAAGGTAAGAGTCTGCTTCCAATGTGGAGAATTTATTGTCCCAAGCTTAGGGGATGTACTGCTGTTTTCAGAGATACTTCTAGGGACCTATAAATTTTCAGTTCTTCCTAGGTGGTATGATAAGGGGTGAGGTGTTTACTCCTTTCCTGGCCTGTGCTGTGGTCTATGAGTGACCAAAAGCAGTATTTTCTGTCTTGGAATGGTGAGGAGAATTTTCTCTCCCCAGCCACTATAAGCTCCACCAATCCAGTGTTCCTATTCACCCCAGGACAGCCACCCAGAACTGTGACCCAGATGCAAGCATGTGCAAAGCAAGAGATTCTTGCCTCAGCACTGGCAAAGAGATATCTGAAGTCCCCTTCTGATCAGCCACCCAATTCTCCCTCAATCTGTGGGCAGGAAGCTCAAGACACAGTCAGCACAGTGGGGCCTTGCTCACTTGGGAACTGAGGCTTAGACCTACCTCCTCTTTTACTGCAGAAACAGACTTTTCCCACTGACCTTCTAAGTTGTCTTTGGCATGCATGGATTGAGGAGTATGGAATCCACCACAGCTCTCTCTGATTCAGTGCTCTGAGGCCTGATCCATGTTTGCTGTGGCCTGCACACCCACACCAAACTGCTCCTCTATCCACCTGCACGATATACCTTTGTAATCAACCATCCAGGCTGATTTGGGCTGGAAATTTGCTTCACTCTGTCTTTTTTGTTGGTTCTGCTGCTTTACAATTTTTTTAGCGTCATTTCTTTACAGGTTTTTGGAGGGGTTTGGGGGAGAGCTCAAGCAAGTCACTGCTTTTATTCTGCCATCTTGGCCTCACCCCCCCCATCTATACTCCTAATTACCCTAATACTGATAAAGGCCTTAGGACTTACAAGTATCATAATGACATATAGCAATGTAAACAGTTTAACTGTTGAGTCCCTTATGAGTTATCTTTCCTATTTATCTTTTTATGCTCCTCTTGAGTATTGTATTTGAAAGTGAAATTTTTTATTCAGCTCTGGTCTTTTTATCAGGAATGAATGTCCTCTAATACATTAAATATCCATTTTTTTTTACCCTGAAAAATTATACTCAGTTTTGCTGATGTGTAAGTGGGCCATTGATTCTTGGTTGCAATCCTAGGTCCTTTGCCTTTCTGAATATCATATTCTAAGCTCTCTGATCCTTTAGTGTGAAACTGTTAAATTTTTTTGTGGTCCTGACTGTGGTTCCATGATTTCATATTGTTCCTTTCTGGCCACTTGCAATATTTTATCCTCAATCTGGGAACTCTGGAATTTAGCTAAAATATTCCTGTCAGTTTTCATTTTGCGATCTCTTTTGGGAGGTGATCTGTGGGGTCTTTCAATTTCTATTTTATCCTCTGCCTCTGGGATATCAAGACAGTTTTCCTTAATAATTTCTTAAAAGATGATGTCTAGGTTCTTTTTTTTTTATAATAGCTTTCAGATAGTCCAATAATTCTTGAGTTATCTCCCCTCAATATATTTTCTAGGCCAGTTGTTTTTCCAACAATATATTTTATTTTTTCTTCTTTTTTTTCATTCTTTTGAATTTTTTTTCTTGACATTTTCAGGAGTTATTAAAACCTTCTACTTGCCCAATTCTAATTTTTTTTATAGGCAATTGGGATTAAGTGACTTGCCCAGGGTTACACAACTAGTAAGTGCCAAGTGTTTGGTCTGAGACCGGATTTGAACTGAGGTCCTCCTGACTTCAGGGCCAGTGCTCTATCCACTGTGCCACCTAGCTGCCCCACCAATTCTAATTTTTAGGAAATTATTTTCTTCAGTGAGCCTTGGTACCTTCTTTTGGCCAATTCTGCTTTTTAAGGAGTTCTTCTCATCAGTGAATTTTTGTGGCTTTTTTAAAACCATTTGACCAATTCTGTTTCATAAGGTGTTATTTCCTTCAACATTTTCTTGCACCTCTTTTACCTAACTGTTGATCCTTTTTTTCATGATTTTCTTCAGCCTTCTAATTTCTTTCCCCAATTTTTCATGTACCTCTCTTACTTGATTTTTAAAATGCTTTGTGAGATATTCCAGGAATTCTTGTTTGGTTTCTGGCCAATGCACATTGTTTTTTTGAAGTTTGCTTGTAGCTATTTTAACATTGTTGTCTCCTTCTGGGTTTGTGTCTTGATCTTCCCTATCATGATGGTAACTTTTAATGGTTGTGTATGTTTTCAGTCATTTATTCATTTTACAATCTATTACTTGACTTTTAGCTTTATGCTAGAATTGGTTCTGCTTGCCTGGGAGAAGGGAGGCACTGTCCCAAGCTTCAGGCTTTTTATTGCTCCTGTTTTCAGAGCTAATTCTGAGAGTCTATAATTTTTGGTGCTTCCAAGATGGTGTGATCTAAGTAGAGGTATGGTCACTGCTCTCCTGGCATATTCTATGGTTTTTAACCCAAGAAGAGAGCTTGTTCCTCTGTTTCTTGTTCATCTGTTTCTACTAGTGCTAGTGTTACTCTGCACCCTGGAACTTTGACTAGGTCTTCTGCAGCCACAAGAACTAGGCTTCTGCTCCCTTGTAAGTGACCCCAACTACTTGTTTCTGATCAGGAACTGTGGCCAGGGCTTCTGCACCCATGTGGGTCCTTTTCTTTGCCCTGGAACTGTGACCTGAAATTGAATTTGGGCAATTGAACCAGGTCCTGAACTCAGTGCCAGTAAAGGGTCCCCTGTAATCTCTTTCTGAACAGTAGTCTAACCATCTTACTGTCCATGAGCTAAGAGCACATGAAGCTGCAGCTGTTGTTGCAACCACTTCCAAGATTTACCACTGCTGTTGCCTTGGCACATCCTGTGCTGCCCTCTGGGTGGATCATCACCATGGTGTGATAGATTTTTCCTAACAACCTGCTAAGTTATCATATGCTAGAACATTTTTTCACCCCAACTTTTTGTTGGCTCTGCCACTCCAGAATTCAATTTGAGGAATTATTTTAAAGTTTTTTGGAAGGTAATATTGAGAGAGTACAGATGAATTCCTGAATCTACTCCACCATGTTGGCCTCACCAATACAAATCATATAAATCTAAGTTCAAGTTAGCATAATTATTAGTAATCAATTCTCTAAATATTAAAAAGACTCATCTATCCTACAGGTAAAGGAGTACCTATCTCTTTAGCAGGCTGTTTAAAACGATTATGCTTTCAGGATATATGGTGTAGAGAGCTAATTTCTTTAGTCTTGAAATCTAGTATATACCTTTAATTTTTTGATGGTGAAGAGCATGAAGGTAATTAAAAACATTCCAATATATAACAATGCACTGTTTGTTATATTTTAATTGAAATGTATTTCTAGGTACACAAAATGTAACAAACATTGGTTAACATGCCTCATATGTGTCGGTCATAGACTATTTATCTTACACAGAATATTTCTTTTTAAATTATTTTAAAACAATCTTAAGTTTATATTATTGCTATATTCAGTAGTCAGATTTCAATAATGAATTCAGCTTTTCTGTTTCCATTTTGCAAGTCTAACCAATATGTATAAGATTATGGCATTCATTGAAATGAATGATGGATCTGCTCTAAATTGGTAAAAAAAAAAAAACCCTACAGAACATGTACTTATATATTCATCCAAAAATATTCTTTCACATATCTCTATCTTTATTTTGCAAAGGGCAAAGGGCCAGGAAATATGTTCAGGAAAAATAAACATTTTACCTGGACCATTTCTGGTCCTCCATTTCATTAATACCAATAGTGTCAGAATGGTATAATCATTTGCAACATTAAAATCCCCAAGAAGTTTGGCATTGACATCATCAGGAAAGACAGCATCTGTTCATTTGGAAAATTCCCATTGAGAAGAAAAATGATTGCTGTTCTCTTGGCTACATTTCTAAAGGCACAGAAAAAGTTTTCCTTTCATTTAACTTCTTGCTCAGTAAACTCTCATGTTTTTTGGCTTCTAGGCATATTTCAAGATGGTTGAAAAAATACATTATGGGGCTACTGAAATTAAACCAACATTCAGGATTAGCATAATTTAAAAACCTTTATTAAGGACAACAATAAAACAAGCAATTGTTTGAAATAACGAAGGTTAAATTCTTATAGATTACCCTGAAAAAGAAAGGAGCCAATATAGAATTGATGTGTAAATAACTCTGGGAAAATATATCCAGGATCAAAAATATAGTTTGTGTTTATGGAAAATATCAAAATGAGAGCTTCGGGTTTTACCGTATATACTAGATATATGCATGTGCAACTTATAGACACCTGAATGAATTTTTGCTCCTCCACATTGCTTATATTTATAGAACTTTTTTTTTGTAAATTTTACAAAGGCACTTTGTGTAATTTTCTCATTTGATCCTTGTAGCTACTATTATTCTTTTTTATAGTAGAAGAACATGAAACTCAAAGAGGTTAAGTAACTTGCCCAAAGTGACATAACTAATAAATCTTTGAAATGAGATTGAAACTGAAGTCTCTAGGCAGTTTGGACAGAAGACCATCCTTGGAGTAAGGCCTGAATTGGAATGTTGTATTTGACACATCCTAGTAGCCATGGTTAATTCTTAGTGTTCCAGGAAATCCTCAAAGTCTCTAATGTATACATAAGTTGCTAGTCTTTATTGGTGAAGGGAGTTCTTACTGTTGGAGTTCTCTCTATCAATGATATCACAGATCTGATCCAAAAAGGGGTAGGAATAAATTATACAGGCCTAGGATTGAATATGTATGTGCACTTTAATATACAGGAATATTTATTTTCAAGTGGGAAGAAAATGTAGAGGATATAAGTTGATGCAACCTCTCTCCACACTGTAAGGAGCAAAAGGGAAACCTGAGGGCAGATTGAAAGCAGATTAGGATTTTTAGGACTCCACTAATGTTGTCAGATGAACAACTGGTAGTATTCCATGTGATTTATAGATGCCCTCTGTAGATTTCGACAGCCATGTTAAATGTATGTGGGAGTGAGATGAAATTGATGGGTCTGCACAGATTGAGAGTACGAATTGTAGCTGTTCACTAGAGCCACATAGACTCAGCAGAGGCTAGGGAGAGGTGATAAAACTGCATAAGCAACAGTGTTATGATATACCCTCAAATTCAAGGACTTAAAAAAATTGGTGCTATCTGTAGGGACTGTGAACCAAAGCCTTTAGCGGAGAAAAATATCTCATTGAGATGACTTTCCTAATTTCTTTGGTAACACGGTAGTTTCTTTTCATTCATTGCTCAGTTTACCTTCTCAAGGAAAGTTCAGAATTTTAGATTCCATAAAATGTGGAGATCCTATTTATGTTCTTTATTGTCTTAAGTAAGTGCGGCATTTGTATAATGCCTTTGTTAATCTGAATGCTTGCAAGACTCAGAGGAGCTTTTTGGGAGACTCAAGTTCTGATACTCACAAGAGAGATTTTAAGTATGGGATATGAGCCATAGAGTTTAATTATGGAATGATCCAAAACTTGATTTTTATTGTGTCAGAGATCTGGACCTGACATACAGCTTACATATGTGTTTGAAGGATGAGGTGAATAGAGTTCACTTATTTTTAGGTTCTAGTGTTGTTTGTTTTGTACACTGAGACACAACCAGAGACTGAAGTCAATGTCAATTATCTGGGGGGGGGAGAAAGCATATTAGTTATAAGAAAACCCAGAAAATAGTAACTTTTTAGGGTGTCCTGTGGAAGGGGTTGTAGAATAACAAATACAGAAGAGCCACAAACACATTAGTCAAATTCATAGGCATATCAACAATCTCTACAAAGATAGTACAAAATAAGCTTTCTTGAAAATTAAATAACAACTACAGATAATCTCATTCAGAAACTACCAAATAGATGTAAACTAAATAATATTTTCATTTACATCTAAAACTGTACAGAAACAAATTGAATTTTTTTTCTTGGGGAATCAGATTTCCTGAGAAAATTTATGTAAGTTAACATAAAAAATCAAACTCTAAGTATCATATTATAAAAGATGACATTTAGCAATATTTAATATTAATATCCTCCTTTTTTCTCTCCATCTGCTTATCTTCCTCTCCATCAATCTTTCTGTCTCTCTTAGTAATCAGTCAGCTAACATTTATTAAGTGCCTACTGTTTGCTAGGTATTGGGCTAAGTGCTAAGGATACAAAAGAAGATGGGGGGAAAAAGACTTCTAAAGGAGCTCACTCCTTAGTGAAGAAAGGAATATGCAAATAGCAATGTCTAAACAAGATATGTAAAGAGTAAATTATAAAGAATCTCAGGAAGAAAATACTAAGATTAAGGAGGACTTGGGAAAAGCTTTTTATAGAAAGTAAAACTTGAAGGAAACCAGGGAAACTAGGAAACAAAGATGGTGGAACAGAAGGAGTTGTTCCAGAAATAGTCACATCTGGTGAAAATACCTCGAACTGGAAAAAAATGTCATGTTTGAGGAACAGAAAAGGAGTTAAGGTTGCAAGCCTGAGTGAGTGGGAGGATATTAATATCCTTGACAGCAATAGAAAACTCATAAAGAAGGGATGGTTTAAAGGGAAAAATAATGGGGTTTTTTTGATATGTTGAATTTAAGATGTCTATAAGCCATCCAATTTAAGATCTCCAATAGACTGTTGAAGATGCTGGAGGTCAGAAGGAAGGTTAGAGCAGGAAAAATACATCTAAGAATCATCTACATAGAGTTGATACTTGAATCTACAAGAGCTGATGAAATGTCCACTATTTTCAAGCATGTCCTGAATGAGGATCCAAAAAAGGAGACTGAGAGGAAATAAGAATGAGTAGTGTCATGGAAAACCTAGAGAAAATAGTAGCATACTTAGGAGGAAAGAGTGATCAACACTCAAAGACTATAGAAATTACCAAGAAGGATGAGGATATTAGTCACAAAAGGGAGAAGAGATATTAAGACAGTATCTGGCAGGGATCAATGGACCAAGTGAGAATGTGAAGACAATGTGAAGGAGACATAGACATGTTTGCAGAAAGTGAGGACATAACCACTAGAGAGAGAAAGATCAAAGCTTAGTGAGAAAGTGGGATGATAGATGGATCAATCTGCTGGAGAAGACTGGAGAGAATTGGATCACTTGTGCATTCAGAGGGAATTGTCTTGGCAAGAAGGCCACCTATTGTCTTGAGACAGGGGCAGAAGAGAAAGAGGGGGGAGGAATCTGAGAGATATGACATAATGAGGAGGAGAGGCGAGGGTGGCTTTTGGCAAATGGCATTATTTTTTAGTGAAATATTAAGCAAGGTTCTGAGTAGAGAGGTTTAGGAGAGGGGCAACAGTGGGAGTTTTGAAGAGAGACAGAAAGAGTTAGAAAATCCAAACCTTTCTGTAGTAAATGGGGATGTTGAATCAGTTACGGAGATTTAAAAGGATTGCTTTGCTGAAATGACAAACTACTTCAGATTATGTAATGTATATTTGTAGTGGGTCCAATAAGGGCACTTTTGTGAATTTCTCCATCTTTATTCCATAGCTGGTGAGAAGGAGCAAAGATGGTGAATGGAAGGAAGAATTACCTTCTATTCCTGTGGAGGTGGGGGAACTGATTCCCTGGGGAACAGTGGGGAAGCATATACCCAATACTTTTAAAAGGCCCGGTATATCATCCCCTAGGCATTGGTATATAAGATGTAGGAAGTACATTTCCTTTTCTCTGGAGCCTCAATTAGTCTTTAAAATTACTCAGAATTAGGTTCCCTTTTAGTATATGAACAAGCATGAATGAAGAGAGAGGAAAAATATTCAAAAATGAGAGGAATAAACAGAATCAGGGTATGCAGAACCATGGGCTCTAAAGTTATAAGACCTGGATTCCAGTCCTACCACCCATGAGACATTGGGCAGTCAATTTAATAAATATGAGTCAAAGTTTCCTCATCTGTAAAACGATGGGATGGGATTAAAAGGACTCCAAGATCCCTTCCTTCTTCAAACCTATGATTGCAGTCAGGAAAGTATCTTGAGAAGGAGCTAGGCCAAGATCAGATGGTAAGGTGTTGAGTGTAAGATGATTCCATTAGCTTTATTTAATAAGTGATAAACTAGTAAAAAAGGCAGCTGGATGGTGCAGTGGGCAGAGTGCCAGGCCTGAAATCAGGAAGACTTCTTCTTGAGCTCAAATCTGGCTACTTACTTGTTTTGTAACCCTGGACAAGTCACTTAACCCTGTTTGCCCCAGTTCCTCATCTGTAAAAATAAGCTGAAGGAAACGGCAAATCAGTCTAGTATCTTTGCCAAGAAAATCCCAAAAGAGGTCACAAAGAGTCAGACACAAATGAAAACCACTGAACTGAAGTCTAGTAAAAGTTGAATTTTACAAATTCATACTCTTCAATTTTTAAATGATGTAGTATAAAGTTCTTGTAGTGAAATCCTCACACAGAATTGTACCACTGTGAACTTAACATAATAGTATTATATGATTCTGTTCATACCAAATCATGCTTTTAGAAAGTTTTTAACCTGACATCCATGAACTTAAATACACACACACACACACACACGCACACACACACACACACACACTCACACTCACACACATATTCAGATTCAGATTATTTTCCAACCATCAACTTTACTTTTTTTTTTTTTTAACAAACATGTTTGACATTTCAGGGCCAATGTCTTTTGCATATATTGAATAAAAAAACCATCCCATCTCTGCTCAATAAATCATAAATCCAAATAATATGAATGGTATTGCAGTTGGATAACCCACAGAATGAAGGGGGCAGGAGCAGAATATTAAAGTGTTGGAATTGTTTAAATATTGTAATAGTTATCATTTCTATGTAGGAAGACTTTTTCTTGACTTCAAAAACCTGCCAGTGGAACTCTGATAATGACACTTACTGTCAAACTTATCATACTTCAATTATATTAACACCTTCTTTTGAAGTTTTCTTTTAACATGAAAAACACAATTTGTTATAAAAGGTTTCTGTACATCCTGAAAGGATTCAAAGGCCGCAACAGGCTTCTCTTCAGAGATCTGTAGGCAAGTGAAACTTTATATTCAGCTGGTGAACAACTTGGTTTTACTTTGCTGAGAGGTCAAAAAATGAGGGGTTTCATCAAATCACAAGAGGAAAAAAAATTGGCTTGAAGGGACTCCCTACTGCCACACAGGAGTTTTATATTACCTGAACCAGCCTTTTCAAGGCTTTCAGAAAATTCCTTCAAAATCTCCAATCAGAAGGTGCTGAGTCTACATTGCGTATAGCTATAAATGTTGGACTTGTCCTGATTTCAACCCTCCTAGGAATGCATTATTTTATGTATTTCTCATAAACTTAGCTGTTACTTCTTGTACCTCTCTGCTTCTTATTTCATTTCTTTTGAGCCTCTCCTCAAGGGTACAGAGGGGCAAAAATCTATTTTGTTTACTAATGGTTACAGTCTTCCTCCAAAGTTTGGTGGAACAAGAGATTGAAAATCTTGGCTAAGATAAAGTTTGAGGACTTCATGTGAATTTCAATTTCATTTCACCTTATTGTATAATTTTCTTTAGTACCATTGACAAAGGTAAATTTGACCAAAAATTTTAACCAAAATCACTCTAAATCTATGCTACTCAGAATGAGAAAAACAAAATATGCACAATTGCTATAGTAATGAAAAGCTACAATTTTGAAAAGAACTGAAAGGAATCCTAAATGAATAATTGTAATAATTAATTGTGACCCTATAGAACAACACCAGTGAAACAAAATACACTTCTGTCTTCTGTAATAGAGTCAGAGGATTAGATGGATAAAATGTTATGTGGGTTTTCAAATGTGGTCGTTTTGATTTAACTGTGTTACAGAACAGTTCAAATTAGGATGGGTTTAATGTCTAGAAGCTAGGAGAGGGATTTTAGAGCTACTGGATAAGGAAATTCCCTTTAGGAACATAGGTTAGTACATTGTAAACAATTTATAATAGCCAGTTGTGTAAAGCCTGACCAGAGCCAAGATGGCAGAGTAAAAGCAGTGACTTGCTTGAGCTGTCCCCCAAACCCCTCCAAATACCTGTAAAAAAATGGCTCTAAACAAGTTCTAAAGCAGCAGAACCTACAAAAAGATAGGGTGAAACAAATTTCCAGCCCAAGACAACCTGGATGGTTGATTACAAAGGTCTATCATGCCAGGCTGGGAGTGAAATGCAGTTCATCATGGGCATATGTGCAGGGAAAGACCAGGCCTCAGCGAACCTTTAGGAGGCCTCAGAGGACTGATTCATGGGCAGCTGTTATGGTTTCCAGACTTCTCAACCCACAAATGCCAAAGAGAACTTAGAAAGTCAGTGGGAAAAGTCTGTTCTGTGCTGAGAAAGAGAAGTGTGGTTCTAGTCTCAGTCCCTGAGCTTGGCCCCCAGAGCAATAGCTGTTTCCACAGCTTCAGGCCCATGGACTGAGGGGAAATTGAGTGGCTGATCAGAGGGGGATTTCAGGGATCTCTTTGCTGGGGCAGGATTCTCTTGCTTTGCCTGTGCTTGGATCTGGGTCACAGGTCTGGGTGGCTGTCCTGGGGCAAGGAGGAGTGCTGGCATGATGGAGCTTGTATTGGAGGTGAAGAGGGAATCTTCCTCACAGTTACAAGACAGAAAAGAGTGCTGGTGGTCACTCATAGACAAGAGCACAGGCCAGGAAAGGAGTAAACCCCTTGCCCTTGATCATAGCACCTTGGAATAACTGAAAATTTACAGGTCCCTAGAAATATCTCTGAAAACAGCTGCACAAAACTCATGAAGTTTGGAACAGTACATTCTCCACACTGGAAGCAGACCCCTACCTTAACAAAGAATTTATAACTCAAGTAATTGGCTGGGATCATAAGCAAACTGTGAAAAAAAAAAGTCAGGCCATAGAATCTTTCTTTGGTAACAAAGAAGATCAAAACATACAACCAGAAGAAAACAAAATCAAAGCTCCTACATCCAAAGCCACCAAGAAAAATATGAATTGGTCCCAGGCCATGGAAGAGGTCATAAAAAAATTTCAGAGGCAAGTAAGAGAAGTAGAGGAGAAACTGGGATGAGAAATGAGAGTGATGCAAGAAAATCATGAAAAACAAGTCAACAGCTTGCTAAAGGAGACCTAAAAAATATTGAAGAAAATAACACCTTAAAAATAGACTAGCCCAAATGGCAAAAGAGGTCCAAAAAGCCAATGAGGAAAAGAATGCCTTCAAAAGCATAATTGGACAAATGGAAAAGGAAGTCCAAAAGCTTACTGAAGAAAATAATTCCTTAAAAATTACAATGGCACAATTGAAAACTAGTGACTTTATGAGAAATCAAGACATTATAAAACAAAACCAAAAGAATGAAAAAAAAATTAGAAAAACAATGAGAGGTGCAAAGAGCCTTTAAAGGTTAAATAATTTGACCACAGTCATGAGCTAAAATATATCAGAGGTAAGACAATGCAATTCTTCTTGGCTCTAAAGTGAGCTCTCAAACCACTACATCCTATATTCTATCTAGAAGTAACTGTCATTTAAAACAAAAAGAGGATAATCATTGGGGAGTGGATAGAAAGATGGCCTCAGAGTCAGGAAGATTTGGGTTTAAGTTCAGCTTCTGACACATATTGGATCCATGACCTTAAGCAAGTTACCTGAATGTTCAATGTTCCAAGCAATTAAGACTTGGTAGTAGTTGCCTATCTATACTTATAGAGGAAGTTTCTTCAGCAGTAGTCACATGTATCAATGAAGCAAATGCTCCAAAAAATCAAAATAAAATATAAAAGGCATCCACAAAGTTTATTTCAAAAAATAAATATGATGGTACTATGTGGTAGCTATATGCAAAAGTCACTCTTTCATTTTGGTCTCAGTTCATTTGTTTCTTAATTAGAGGTAGTAGATGCTTTCTAGAGTCTCATCCAACTATAAATATGCAATCCTATGATTGTGGAAACTTATTACGTTTTGACCTTCCCTCAGAGGCCATCATAAACAAGAGGCCAATTTCTTCCATTCAATATTCACTATCAATTATTCTGATTCCTCTACCATAGATTAAATAGTGGTAACTGAATTTCTTCCATGTGAGTCATATTTTCAGTAGTTCTAATTAATCTTGATACATTATTTTTCATTTTTTCTAAGTTATCGACAGTGAATATTAGATAATATATAGTAAACTTTCTTTTTTATCCCTTGTATATGGTCTTATTTGAATTCCTCCCCTGGCCTGACTACCTATGTAATTTTTACTCACTAAGTAAATGTGTCTGATTTTATAAATTGCCCATATATAAAATCGAAGTTCATACTTCACAAATCTTTATCACCAACTCTAATTCTCTTCTTTACTCCATGGAACCACAACATTTTATGCCTTCCTAGTCTACAGACTACATAGGAACTGAAGATGGTTAAACCTTTATACACTCCTAGCAACCCCACTTATTATCCATGATATTTAAGAGTACCTACAAACACTGTATTCAATTCAGTTCAATTTGATTGAATTTTAAAGCCATATACTAAACACCTACTAGTTACTAGGGACTGTCCTAAGCAGGGGGGAAACAGATTATATTTGATTGGGAGCATACAAATTGCATAGTTAAGAATAGAAGAAAACATGCTTCACTCTGCAGTTTATATAAAATCTGTCAAAAGCATTTTATTAATGATGTAAGCAATTAGAGGGACAAGCAATTGCAGGGAGAGACATAAGCCTTCAGAGTTTCCCCTGACAGTCACGTGAGCTCTGCCTAAAGCAATTCCCAATTAACATTTATAGTAACAGTGAAACAAAATATGAAGAGATAGAATCAAAAGGACAGAGAAGGTAGTGGGTTTTTTTGTGTGACAGATTTGTAATATTCAGCACAATGGGAGCAATGTTAACATTGGCACAGTCTTGAAAACATTTAGTGAATAGTTCTAATATCTAGTAAACCAGGGACATTTCTTAATCTTCTCATTCTTCCAACACAATTCCTTAAGTCTTGCAACAATAAGGAGTATAGTTTTATTCATTTACATAAATAAATTTAAGATAATTTAGAGGGGTAAAACATACCAATAAGGTGGTAGAAATCAAGAGTGCTTCCCAGACAGTGTGGCATTTGAGCTAATCCTTGAAGAAATATAGGTTCTGAGGAGTAAAGATGAATAGGAAATACACTTCAGGAATGGAGGATGGTTTGTATGAGTCTGAGGAATAGTTAGTGGTCCAATTTGACTGAAACATACAGTACATTCTATGAAATAAGCCTGTAATAGTAAATTGGAGCCAGATTATAGATAGTCTTAAAATCTAAGATGAGGGATTTATATTTTATAGTAGTTGCAACAGGGAGCCAATGTACATTTTAGAACAAGCAAGTGTCATGATCATTTTTGCTTAATGAAAAATAATTGGACAGCTGTGTGCAGAGTGGAATAGAAAAGGAAGATACTGGGAGCAGAGACAGAAAATATGAAATTATTACAAAAGTCCAGGAAAGAATAAGTGGAGAACTATTGATGAAGGCTGTATAAATAGAGAAGAGATAATTGAAGCAACTGTTATGTAATACTTACTTAGGTTTTTTTTTTAATATACAAGCAGTGAAAAAAAAAGAGAGGAGCTATTGATAACTCTGAAGTTATGAATCTGGATGACTGAGGGGGTGATGGCACCCAAAAGAAATAAAGAAATTTGAAGGAAAGGTATACTTCCAGTGTCTTGGGTAGGATTAGACAATGAGTTCTCTTTTAGGTTTATTGACTCAGTTGTCAATTGGATATGCAGGTGGAGATTCCCAACAGATAATTACTGCTGTAGCAATGGTATTCAGGAGTGAAATTATGGCTAGATATGTTGATTTGAATGTGAAACTTTGATACCAAATGAGAACACCAAGGGAAAGAGGTAAAAAGGGAGAGAGAGAAAAGAAGAGGGTGCAGTTCTTTGCCTTGGAAATCACCAAGGATATAGAAACAGTGGTAAAATGTAGTGTCATAGGAGCTACAGGATTAAGTTGTTTGTTTTTTTCCCCCCTAGGAGAGGGTTGTCAATAGCTTCAAAAAGAACGTGAAAAAAAGACTGAGGAAAAAAATCAGAGTTAGAAGGTCAAGAGATCATCTGTGAACTTTCAGAGAGAAATTTTGGAAGTGTGTTAAGATTGGAAGCTAATTTGCTAGGCACTGACTAGAGTCCAGCTGGTAGAGAAATGGGAATGAGAAGAATTTGTTAGTTAAAATGGAAAGAAATGTAGAATAGGATAGTAGCTTGAGAAAATGACAGTCAGTTACAATAATTTATCTTGATTTAAATTAAATTTTATTTTATATTCCATTTCAAACTGTCACTTCTTTACTATTTCACTAACCCATTGAGAAAGCAAGAAATACAATGACCTTTATGTACGTGAAGTCATGGGAAATATTCCCACATTAGCCATGTTCCAAAGGAAAAAAAAAAGAAAAAAAGATAAAAGAAATGAAGAAAAAGAAAGGAGAAAAGAAAAAGCTTTAATAAGTGCTCCGAGTCTATCAGTCAATTCTCTACATGGAGGTAGATAGAAGTTTTCCCCATGACTGCTTTTGAATTCTTGTGGATCACTGCATCATTGTATTTATCAGAGTCATTAGCTGAGTATGCTTACAATATTGTTATTAATGTGTAGATTGTTCTCCTGGTTTTGCTCATTTGACTTTCCATCAATTCATAAAAACTTTCCCATGATTTTTTTTCCCTGAAGCTATTCCTTAAGTAAAGGATTTTTTAAGGATTGGGGAGATCTGAGTTTGGTCATAACTTTCATAGATAAGAGTCTGTAGATAGGAAGAGACTATAAATGAGAGCACTAAAATAATTGTTGTGGAAAAGTCCCAAGAGAGAAAGCAGAAGATGGAGTCATGGACAAAGGTAGGATAGTTTCTTGGCAAAGAGAAAGGTCACCTATTTTTTTTTTCGGTTGAAGAAACAAGTTTTTAAATTTAAAAAAAAATATTCATTTTTAGTTTTCAGCATTCACTTCCACAAGATTTTGAGCTTACAAATTTCCCTCCACCCACCCCAAGATGGCATGCATTCTGTATACCACTTCCTCTAATCTCTAACTTTCCATTTGGCCAATTCTGCTTTTGAAAGCATTCTTCTCTTCATTGGCTCTTTGGATCTCTTTTGCCATTTGGGTTAGGCTATTTTTTAAGGTGTTATTTTCTTCAGTATTTTTTGGGTCTCCTTTAGCAAGCTGTTGACTTGTTTTTCATGATTTTCTTGCATCACTCTCAGTTTTTCCTCTGCTTCTCTTACTTGTTTCTCAAAATCCTTTTTGAGCTCTTCCAAGACCTAGACCTGATTCATATTTTTCTTGTAGTCTTTGGGTGTAGGAGCTTTGATTTTTTTTGTATTCTTCTGCTTGTACGTTTTGATCTTCTTTGTCATCAAAGTAAGATTATATGGTCTGACTCTTTTTGTGCTGCTTGCTCATGATCCTAGCCAATTACTTGAGTTATAAACTCTGTTAAAGTGAGGGTCCACTTCCAGTGTGGAGAATGTACTGTCCCAAGCTTCAGAAGTTTTGTGCAGCTATTTTCAGAGATACTTCTAGGGAGCTGTATGTTTTCAGTTCTTCCCAGGTGCTATGATCAAGGGCAAGGGACTTACTCTTTTCCTGGCCTGTGCTCTTGTCTATGAGTGACAACAAGCACTCTTTTCTGTCTTGGAACTGTGAGGAGGATTTTCTCTCTACAGCCACTACAAGCTCCATCATGCCAGCACTCCTCCTTGCCCCAGGACAGCCACCCAGACCTGTGACCCAGATCCAAGCACAGGCAAAGCAGGAGAATCCTGCACCAGCAAAGAGATCTCTGCAATCCTCTTCTTATCAGGAACTTGATTCCTCCTAAATCTGTGGGCCAGAAGCTCAGGAAGCAGCCACCACCCTAGTACTGCACCAGGAACTGGGGCTGGCACTAAGCTTCTCTCTCACCACAGTCACAGACTTTTCCTACTGACCTTCTAAGTTGTCTTTGGTGTTCATGGGTTGAGAAATCTGGAAACCTCCACAGCTGCCCAAGATTTAGTCCTCTGAAGGTTGCTCCAGATTTGCTGAGGCCTGTTTTGCCTGTGTGCCTGTACCAAACTGCATTCCTCTAACCACCTGGCTCGATATACCTTTCTGATCAATCATCCAGGTTGTCTTGGTGTGGAAATTTGTTTCAGTCTATCTTTTTGTGGGTTCTGCTGCTTTAAAATTTGTTTAGAGACTTTTTTTACAGGTATTTGGAGAGGTGTCGGGGGAGAGTTCAAGCAAGTCACTGCTTTTACTCCACCATCTTGGCTCTGCCCTCCAGAAGTGTTTTGTATGACTACTCATGCATAACCTATATTGAATTGCTTGCCCTCTCAATGAGTGTGGATGAGGAGGGAGGAAGGGAGAGAATTTAGAATCCAAAATTTAAAAAGAAATGTTAAAAAATATTTTTACATGCAATTGGGAAATAAGATACACAAACAATAGGGTATTGAAATCTATCCTGCCTTATAGGAAAATAGAAAGAGAAGGGCATAAGAGAAGAGGAGTGGTGATAAAAGAGATAGCCGATTAGGGGAAGAGGTATTCAAAATGCATGCCATCTTGGGGTGGTGGGAGGGGAGAGATAAGGAGAAAATTTGGAACTCAAAATCTTGTAAAAGTGAATGTTGGGGGCAGCTAAGTGGCACAGTGGATACAGCACCAGCCCTGAAGTCAGGAGGACCTGAGTTCAAATCTGGCCTCAGACCAAACACTTGACACTTACTAGCTGTGTGACCCTGAGCAAGTCATTTAACCCCAATTGCCTAAAAAGGAAAAGTGAATGTTGAAAACTAATAAATTAATTAATTAAGAATCAATAGCTCCCCTCTACCTACAATATGAAATACAAATTTCCTCACCTTGTCTTAAATATCCTCTACAATCTAATTTTACCATGAATTTTTAACCTTATTTCTGGCTGTACCCCTTCATATTTCTTAAACTCTCTTCAACCTAAACTATTCACTGTTCAGTGAATTATTTCCCCTGCATCTATTTTCCTTGTCAGTTGTTTTTAAAATGAGATATTTCACATTATCTTCAATTTTTTCATTCTTTTGGTTTTCTTTTATAATTTCTTGATTTCTCATAGAGTCATTAGCTTCCATTGGCTCCATTCTGATTTTTAAGGAATTATTTTCTTTAGTGAGTTTTTGGACCTCCTTTTTCATTTGGCTAATTTTTCTTTTGAAGGTATTCTTCTCCTTATTGGCTTTTTGGACCTCTTTTTCCATTTGGGTTAGTCTATTTTTAAGGTGTAATTTTCTTCATTATTTTTAGGTCTCTTTTAGCATTCACATTCACTGTTATGATTACTGTGTATTTTTCCTCCATCTTATTTCCCCCCCCCATTTATACTTTTCTCTCTCCTTTCACCCTGTCCTTCCTCACCAGTGTTTTGCTTCCAACTAGCACCTCCCTAACTCTACCCTCCCTTCTATCTGCCCCACTTGCTTTCCCCTTCCTCTTTCTATTTCTGCCCTACTTTCTATCAACTCCCCTTTTCCTTTTCTTTTCCCTTTCCATTCCTACTTCCATATAGGGCAAAACAAATTTCTATACCCAACGGAATACATACGTTATTTCCTCTTTGAGGCAAGTCTGATGAAAGTAAGGTTCCAACAATGCTCACCTGCCCTTTTTTTCCATTT